>NC_138203.1:122971901-123571901 GCF_964194415.1 Vipera berus
ACCCACTGAGCCACCGCGTCCCTTTAGAGTTATATTATATAATTATTTATTTACATTATATAGTTATGTAGTATATAATAGGCTATATAACAAATTCATTTTCAGAAAAGTCTTTTAGCACAGGGGAAGATATTTCAATAAGATAAGAGGCTTGTTTGTATAAGTGTTGTGTGGGCATGCATGACATGTTCTCTCGCTGGCTACTTGGATGGGGGAAAATTGACTTCGGGTACCTCTCCTTTCTCTTCCTCAGACCATGTGACTGTGACGTTAGCTCTGATGTTCCAGGATGTTGTCATAACTTCTCTGGGATTTTCCTTCTACAACTGTAATGCCGTGAGCCAACTCGCTGATTCCCTCCCGTGAGCGAATGTTGAGTGGGGATGGAGGCAGGGTGGTGTGGGTGGCAAAGGCTGCAGGTTTATGACTAACAAGAATCATTAAATTGAAGCGGCACCATATCTGTTCTTGCACTAAAATTTTGGATTTCTGTACATGAAAACTGGAGTACTAATATTTTCTTCTGAAGTGTGCATATTACGTAGGCACAGGGCTTTTTTTCTCATAGAACGCTCAGAACGGAGTTCCGGCACCTTTTTTGAATGGAACCTTGTAGGGTAGGCAAGGCGGGTTGTATGACATGTGTGAGTTCCGGCACCTTTTTCTTTTACAAAAAAAGCACTGCGTAGGCACATACAAGAGCCCTGGTGGCACAGTGGTTAGAACGTAGTACTGCAAGCTACTTCTGCTGACTGCTGGCTGCCAGCAGTTCGGCAGTTCGAGTGTCACCGGCTCAAGGTTCACTCAGCCTTCCATCCTTCCAAGGTCGGTAAAATGAGGACTCAGATTGTTGGGGGCAACAGGCTGACTCTGCAAACTGCTTAGAGAGGGCTGTAAAGCACTATGAAGCGATATTTAAGTGCTATTGCTATTGCTACATCTGTATTTCTCATGTTTCATAATTTATCCTGATGACAAAAATGTCCTGTTCATACAAAGACGCACCCTAGAACATGAAGCTCTTCACCAGTACCATCTTCCTCAGCTACCTCTGGGTCAAAGGTTCAATCTTTGAATTCCTTTGCTGCTTGCTCTAAATGTGAGAAACCTACTTACTTAAGAAAAAGACAGATGAGAAGTTCTTCTCAGCAGGCTGAGTTTTTTTTAAGAGAATAAACACCCCTATTCCTTTCCAACTCAGTGGGTTTTTGAAAAGGTTAGGAGATTGAAATTCTGACCATCAGCAGGATATGTTACCTAGAAGTGAAGAGAATATTACCAAAGTTGCTATGTGAATAGTGGTTGACAAGAGAAAAATCAGGTTAAAAATGGGCTGGATTAATCTCTGTTTGGAATGCCGCTGATTTCTCCATGCTAAGCCTCCTTTCCTCTTCTTCCCATGCACCTAAGCCAGAGCAGAGCTAGGGTAAAGGCACTGCTTCTCCACCTTGGCAAGTTGAAAATGCTAGCTGGGGAATTCTGAGAGTTGAATCCACACATCTTCAAGTTGCTGTGGTTGAGAAACCCTAAGTTAAGGGGTTGAAAAGAATTCCAGCAGCCAAGCTTTTCCTACCTTGCTGATCTCACATAATCTTAATTAAAGGTAGTTTTTCTCTGATCCTCCTTTCTCCAATAGATGTGGAACATGTATAGACAGCCCCTGGATGTGCCACTGGTGTCCATCTAGTCATCGCTGTGTCTCTGAAGGGCCCTGCCCAAATAAAGAGGGGCTTGTCTACAATCACAAGGTGAGTAATACATACTTCGGAGCTTGGGTCTCCTAGCTTTCCAGAACAAATGGGCAGGAAAGAACACAAAGCCTGAAGCTGCACCTAATCTGTCCATTTCTCCTAGGCACTGGTTGAAGAATCCCAGGGAGAACCTCGGGGTCGAGCTGCATGTCCCAGTGTGGGAGGGGATGGAGAAGTCCCCCTGATTCCTGTCAATGTGGAAATGCCAATCAATCTGGTGGCCTGGAATCTGCACTTAGCAATAAACAAGGTAAACCAAGAGTCCTCAGAAGAGGGGTAAGGGTGAAAAGGGGAGGCTTTGAGAAAGTCCTCTGCTTTGGGATGCCTAGACAAAGTGAAATATGCTAAAGCTCTCCTCCCTTAAAGAATTCTGAATATTGGAAGGATGTCTGTGACTCCTAGGAATATGGGATTAAAGGTAGGGTAACTTTTGGGACAAAAATTGGGAAGAACAGATGATGTGTGCATAGCCCTGTTGTACCCTCCCTCCACCCCTTAGGATCCAGCAACAGTCTTCTGTGTATTGGAAGTGGAAGGAGCCCCGATTTTTGTTCCGGCATCCCTGGAAGAAAGGGAAGAGGAAGCATCCCATCATGTGAGGTGTCAGTCACAAACATACAGCTACACCCAAGCCCTCCCAGAACTGCGTGTGCCTCTCTATATCGTAGTGGGGGATAACCAACGCCTTGATAGCCATGAAGATCTTTATGGTAAGGGAGCAGTGTTTTGGTTTTGTGATGTGTGCAGATCTCTGATTTAAGGGAATCTTTGCCTTTAGTCCTAAAAAAAAGGAGAAATGGGCTTCTGCTCTCTATGGATTCAAAACTCTTTGTGATCAGTGCATTGTTAAAAGTGGTGGAATTATTTGAAAATGTCGAGATTGTGTTGGAAGAATTGTAATCAGGTTGCCAGCAATTATCACTGTCAGTTGTAGTGCCCATTTGCTTACTCATTTTGAACAAAGCTTTGGAAATAAGATGGAGTAAAACATTTCAAATTATCTTTGTTGATCATTTTTTTTTTAAATTTTATATGCTAAACTTATTAGCAGAACAAAAAGTATAGATACAATTTTAATAACAATAGCACTTAGACTAATATACTGCTTCACAGTGCTTTACAGCGCTCTCTGAGTGGTTTTACAGAGTCAGCATACTGCCCCCAACAATCTGGGTCCTCATTTTATCAACCTAGGAAGATGGAAGGCTGAGTCAACCTTGAGCCAGTGGAAATTGAACTGCTGAACTGCAGGCAGATGGCAGTCAGCAGAAGAAGCCTGCAGTACTACATTCTAACCACTGCGCAAACCACGGCTTTTAACAATGTTTTAACAATATACTATAGCTTCAGAATTTCTCAACTGATCATTTTGAAATTATCTTCTATTTTAATGCAAATTAACAAAGATCTAGGTAAATAGTCTAGAAAGGCCAGTTAGACTGGGACTGCATTAATGGAAGCATGTAATTCAGATCATAAAGATAATAGTTCCATTGTATTGTGCTCTGGTTAAATCACACTTGGAATACCTTGTACTAAGCTTAATTCCAGACCTTGCAGTTTAAAAGAGAATGGCAGGGGTTTGAAATCAACCCCTCTAAGGAAGTATTAATGGAGGTGGTCTATACCAGGGGTAGGCAACCTATGCTATGCTGACTCAGGAATTCTGGGAGTTGAAGTCCATGAGTCATAAAAGAGCCGAGATTGCCTACCCTTGGTCTATACAGAACATTGATAAGTTACAGTGGTGTAAAGAGCTGTCACATAGAAAAGGTGAACCTGTTGTCTTATTGCAGCTGAAAGCAGAACAAAGATGACCACCTTCAGGGATGATTAGTGGATCCCTGCACTGGAAAGGGGATTGGATTAGAAGTTCAGTATCTTCCCTTCCAATTTATGTATTCTTATACTTCTAAGACACCTTCAGGTATTCTCTTTCCTGTCAGATTTAAAGCTGCAAAATGAAAAATAGAAATATCTTTTACTTTAGACCAAAAAGATCTGAAAGTACGGGTTATAGAACTGCTGAAAAATTTGTAAGTCTAGAGTTTCAATGATTCCTTGTTTAATTAAAGAATTGTAATTGTTACATCTTTTTGCTCTATTAACCACATATCCCTTTCAGCCATACCAACCTCTTTCTCTTTACAAATATACAAGACTTCTCCCCGTTGTTTGTGTAATGTTCTTTCTTATTTTGAATTTGTTTATTCATAATGTTCGGTTGATACTCTGTTTTCTTTTTTCAATTAAAGAAAAAAAATCTGGGCAGGGAAAGGAAGACAGAGGTTGGTGATTATGGTTTGGGTTTCACTCAAAAGAGCCTTTCCCAAAGTACCAAAATCACAGTATTGTGAAGGACAAAATACATGATCCAAAAGAAACAAATATTTGTTATCTCTTTAAACAAAATGCATACTTCGTGGAAGCTTACAATGTAGTGCAAATATTTGTTAAGCTTGGATTTTCCCAACTTTGAGGATGCTCATCAATGCCTTGCTCCTCTGAAAATCCAGTGGCTTTTCACTAGCTTATCTTCCCCGGATAGCAGGGAGATTTGTCTAGCACAGGGAAGGCAGTCTTAGCAGGACAGCGTTAAAATCGTGTTCACCTCTTGTCTTTTTTCCTCCTCTCAGTGACTTTGTACAACTGTTCTGTTGACCGTTCGGACTGCAGTCGCTGCAAAGCGGTCCCCCAGCATTTCCACTGTGTCTGGTGTCAGCTGGAAAAGGAGACTGGCTGTGTCTATGAGAACTCCTGTCCGTCCAAACTTGGTGTTGCTACTTGCCCATCGCCCATCATCTACTCGGTGAGAAGCAACATCACTGGGCCCATAGTCTCACTGCCCAGTTGTTCTGCATGCAGATTTTTTTTTAATACAGGAAAGAATTATGAGAATTTTCCCCTGAAACCTCAGATCTAGATTTACCACTTTAGTCTTGCCATATACAGATATACCTATCACTTTTTCAGTAATTCACTAATTAGATAGAACCAAAACTCTTCCACGTTAAGCCAATTGTTTCAATCCAGGTACCCTTCAATTGCACCACCAGATTACAGGAGACGTCCTTGGTTGTAACACAAGTGCTAATATTTTTGTCTTTTAACAGAATTTGAAGAAAGCAGCCAATTTAGAGCTGCAACGCCATAATGCCGTGTCATCCTGTTTCCTAGATATCTCCACTCACTGGACCTTTGGAAGGGGAAATGGCTCTCACTGTGATAGGATCCAACCTGGGTCATCGCTTTGAGGATGTGGCCAGAAGCGTGCTTGTAGCTGGGCTGCCTTGTGTTCCTGATCCAGCTCAGTACATAGTTTCCACTCGGTAAGGGCTGCTGCCCACATGCTGCCGTTGTTTGAAATGAAAGCAGTGAGCATTTGGTTTAGAGCTGCACAGAAATATGATCTTTGAGGAAACTGGCAGCAATTAATTTGACTAACATGGCTTTACTTATCAAGCCTGAATCAGCCTATATGAGCTAATGATGATGAGTTGAATGTGCAGTCTTCTTATCGAACATTAAACATAAATATCTGACTCAGTCTTGGATTCAGTTTTCAAGAATGTATTTCATTTGCTAAATAAAACAGGGAGGCTGACAGTAGTCTGGGTGAATTGTTGATTTCCAGCAAGTATCATTCAGTGGCTCTTTTCATGCATTGCACTAAGCTAAAATGTGACTTGCTTATTTTTGCTGTAACGTATTGGTTGAATCTAATTATAACAGTTTGTAAAGAAGGTATTTATGGCTTAGCATGATCGATGAATTTGATCAATATCAGATTATTTTACAAACTATAAGCAAATCCCAATTTTAAGACGATACATAAAACTAGTCTGTGATTTGTTGGTTTTGTGATACTAATCTTTTTATGTTTCAAGAATTTGCCTAAGCCTCCTATAAAGTTGTCTAAATCAGCAACTTTTCCTTCATCTGAAGTACTTTTATGTATTCAGAATCTGTTACCAATCAATTTCTTTGATACTAACACCTAATATTAAAGAAATAGTAATACCTCTGGAGTAGGAACCTCCATTTTATCTCTTTCCCTACATCTACAGTGCTTCTCTTAACACTGTTTTTAAAGTGGCTGGACAGACCACTCCAGACAGCTGGTAACCTTAACACGTTTATTAGAACAGAGCGATAGGTAACAGGAACACTTGGCTATTTATAGTCTGGTGCCGGTCGTTCGGTCCAATCACAAGCCGGTCTTTTTCCCGCTTCTCTTCTCCTCCAATCAGCTTTGCGGTTCGTTTGACAGTTCGGTTCCTCGTGCTGGCGGCTTGTGTTGCTTTGACAGCCGAGGGCTGTCAACTCGTGCGCATGCGCGAGTCGGGAGTTTTTGACAGCTGTCAAAACTCCCTCGTGTTCCGCTGTCAACGTTTTACCTCATGTTCAGCTGTCAAATGCTTAACCTTTATGAACCAATAATGTTAACACATAACTGCCCCCCATAACTGAACTATATACATATAATACACCCCTTACCCTTCCCCTGGTTCGTTTCCACCCCCGTGTGTTTGTTTGTTACTTCCTTCCCACTCGTAGTCCCGTAAGTATGCGGGTGCTTTCCGTAATCGGCTGGATCGTCACGGGGGAGTCTCATTTCCGGGTTCTGGTTCCTCTTGTGGTTGAAGTGGCTGTGCCTCTTCGGCAGGCGGAATACTTGGTATGACGGAAGGTAAAAGGGGTTGTTGAGGTGGTGGGGGTGTAATTTGTGGTTTGCGGATACGTAGTTGGTCGACATGCCGTCGTAAATGGCCTTGTGAGTCTGAATGAATTAAGTATGAGACGGGACCGGTTTGTTTTATTATAACCCCCTCAATCCACTTTTGGTTGCTGGTGTAATTCCGTGCCCAGATGGTTTGGCCAGGAGAGAAGGTTCGTGGTAATGGTGTTGGGGGTTCTTGGTGGTTTGATGTTCTATCAGGGTGCAGACGGTCTAATCTCGTTATTAGTCTCCTGCCCCATCGAAGCTCAGCTGGCGTTTTTCCGGTGGTGGTGCCCGGTGTGGTGTGTTGGGCTAGGAGAAATTGACTAAGCCGCTGGTGCCAGTTCCCTTTTATGAACTTATTAAGTGCTTCTTTAGTGGACCTTACCATAATTTCTGCCATCCCATTCGACGATGGGTGGAATGGCGCTGACGTCACCAGTCTAATACAGTTCCTCGAAGCGAACATCTGAAATTCACGAGAAGTGAATTGTGGGCCATTATCTGAAACTATGACGTCTGGAAGGCCATGTGTTGCGAAAACTTTTCTAAGTGCTTGTATAGTGGAGTATGATGTAATTTTATTTAATGGAATCACTTCGAGCCATTTAGAAAAACTGTCAACTATTATTAAGAAATTCTGCCCTCGTATTGGTCCCGCAAAATCTAGGTGGATGCGGGACCAAGGATTTTTTGTCGTTTCCCATCTATGAACTGGGGCGTGGGGTGGCTCGCCTCTCGTTAGTTGGCAAGTATAACATCCCCCTACATGTTGTTCTATGTCTTTGTCAATCCCAGGCCACCATACATAACTCCTTGCAAGAAGCTTCATTTTGACCATCCCTGGGTGTCCCTCGTGAAGGGTTCTTAATGTTTGTTGTATGTTTGTGTGTGGTATCACCACCCTGTTCCCCCATAATAAACAGCCTAAGTGTGAGGTTAGTTCTAATTGTTTGGAAAAAAATGGACGAAACCTTTCCTCTGGGCATTTGTGAGGCCATCCGGTTGTGACCCATCGCAGGACTCTGCTGAGAGTGTTATCCTTAATGGAGTTGTCAGCAATGATTTTTGCTGTGAGGGGGCATTCTGGTAGTTCATTGATAGCCAGTATGCCACCGGCGGGGGCCGGGTCTGGGTCGTAGCGCTGTATTGGAAGCCTGCTTAAACAGTCTGCATGTCCTAGTTCCCTGCCTGGCTTGTATATCAGTCTGTAAGAGTATGCTGATAAAAAGGTTGACCAGCGCAGGATTCTCGGGGATAATATTTGGGGGGTTGTTTTATTCCAGGTAAAGATGCCTAATAGGGGTTTGTGGTCTGTGAAGATAGTAAAGGGTCTGCCGTACAAATAGTCATGAAATTTTTTAACCCCGGCAACGATGGCCAGAGCCTCCCTATCAATTTGAGCGTAATTCCTTTCAGTTTTAGTTAGTGTTCGGGAATAGAATGCGATGGGTCTTTGAGTGTCATCCTGGTCTAGGTGGCTTAAGACGGCTCCTATTCCATATGGAGATGCATCGCACGCGATGCAAACAGGGGCGTCCTCTTTGAATAAGGTGACAGTGGAGCTTTTGCAAATGATGTTTTTAAGTGACTGGAAACTATTCTCGTGTACTTTTGTCCAGGTCCAGGGACTGCCCTTGTCTAATAATCTATGAAGCGGTTCAGCAATTGTAGCCTTGTGGGGCAGGAAGGCGTGATAAAAATTTAATAGTCCTAAAACGCCTGAAGTTCTTGTTTGTTTTTGGGGCTGGGGGCTGCTTGAATAGCTTTTAGTTTGTCATTGGTAGGGTGGATGCCTTGGGCATCGATTTTGTAACCAAGGAATTCCGTAGACGGAACTCCTATAGAGCACTTTTCTCTCTTTAGTTTAAATCCGGCAGTCCTGAACCGGTCTAGTACAGCTGACAACCTGTCAGCTAAAATGGCTTCTGTTTCTCCAGCGATGAGTACATCGTCAAAATAAGGAGAAACCCCGGGGATTCCTTTTAAAGTTTTTTCCATGATACTTTGAAATATGCCTGGGGCTGCCGAAATGCCAAATTGTAGTCTTGTCACTTTAAATGCTCCGCGGTGTGTGACAATTGTCTGGGCGACCGCAGTGTCATCTGTCACAGGCAATTGCAAATACGCCTGCGTGAGGTCTAATTTCGCAAAAATGGCGCCTGAGCGGATAGAAGCTAGGACATCCCTTACTGCTGGAATGGGGTAAGAATGGGCATTGAGTGCTAAGTTCAGGGTCCCTTTATAGTCAGCGCATATTCTAATTTGTCCATTAGGTTTTACTGGTGTTACGATGGGGGTTTCCCAGCTGCCCCCGTCAGTAGGTACTAAAACCCCCAGTTTGACGAGGCGTTCCAGTTCCTCCTCAATTTTTTGTTTGAGGGCGAAGGGGACCCTCCTGGCCCTGATTTTGACAGGTTGTATGGCGGGGTTCAAGTTAAGGGTGATGGGCGGACCTGTATATTTGCCTAAAGAACCGTCAAACACGTCTGCATATTTCCTGCAGACGGCCTCGAGGTTTGACGTTTGTACCGTGTTGACGCCAGTAATGGCGATTCCTAAGGGGTTAAACCAATTTAACCCTATTAGATTAGTGCGGTTTCCGCGGGTGACTATTACTTCTAGGGGTCCCTTGAACTTTTTGTACTCCACCCAGACCTTAGCTTTACCCTTAAGCTGAATTGGTGTTTTCTGATAGTCTGCTAATTGAACCTGAGGAGGTTCTAACGGTATTATTTTTTTACTGTTCCGGCAGACTTCCCTAAACGTCTTAAATGAAATTAGTGTTACAGCTGAGCCGGAATCCACCTCCATGTCACAAATGACCCCTTGCAGCTTAGTTTTAATTTTTACCTTAGGGCTCAAATTGTGCACCCTGTCAATTGCCTCTATTAACGCTTCTGGGGTTTTTCCCTTACTGGCTCGGTAGGTGATCGTACCTGGGGGGGTAGCCTCCACTTCATGCAGATTGTCACGGGGACGGCTTCGGCAGACGGGTTTGATGTGGCCAGTCTTGCCACAGTTGTGGCATTTAGCGCTCCTAAACCGGCAATTGGCCCGGGCGTGGTTGCCCCCACAACTGGCACAGACGTTGCGTTGATCACTTTGAACTGGCGCGAAGTTTCTCGGCTTGGGCCGGTCGTTGGTGTCACTGCGTCTGTTTTGCCTTCTCTCCATACGGCGTTGTATGGCGTCAGTGTCGGTCAAGTCTATGGACTCTTCGTCGCTGAAAAATGCTTCGTCCTGGTGGACGCTGCTCTGGGGTTCCGTTGCTGTTCGGGTGAGGGACTTCTTATGGTTGTCCTCGTATGCCAAGATCTCCCGTGAGACCTGGGCAAGCGTCATCTCAGGTTTTGACGTGAGTTTCTTCCTGAGGCGTTCGTCTCTCAGGCCGATGACCACCTGGTCCCGGATCCGCTCTTCTAAATCAGGGAAGTTGCAGCTTCGTGCAGCATGCCGGACTCCTGCGATGAAGTCGTTCGCAGCTTCATCCGGCCGCTGTCTTCGCTGGGCGAACTGTACTCGCCAGTACAGTTCCGAGCGGGCCGGCATGTAGTGTTTGCTAAGCCGGTCGATGAGCTCGGCATATGGGACCTCGGTGATCGGCACGGGGCTGAATAGCCCGACAGCAGCATCATAGACGGGTGGCCCGCTGATGTAGAGAAGGGCTGCTGCTTTGGCTCTGTCATCCGTGATTTTGCTGACGAGGAGGAACCCCTTGACCTGCCCCAGGTGCGATTCCCATCGCTCGGGGTGGTGAGTGTCGAATTCTCTCACTCGTCCGAAATTTGCCATGCTGTCAAGGTTCGGTGGTCCGCTTCACTGTGGAAGTTAAAACTTCCAGTGACTTAGCTCGGTTGGCCGGAAACTGCCTTCCTGGCCGTGACTTCAGCTCGCGAAGCGGATCCCACCTTCGTCGCCAGTAAAGTGGCTGGACAGACCACTCCAGACAGCTGGTAACCTTAACACGTTTATTAGAACAGAGCGATAGGTAACAGGAACACTTGGCTATTTATAGTCTGGTGCCGGTCGTTCGGTCCAATCACAAGCCGGTCTTTTTCCCGCTTCTCTTCTCCTCCAATCAGCTTTGCGGTTCGTTTGACAGTTCGGTTCCTCGTGCTGGCGGCTTGTGTTGCTTTGACAGCCGAGGGCTGTCAACTCGTGCGCATGCGCGAGTCGGGAGTTTTTGACAGCTGTCAAAACTCCCTCGTGTTCCGCTGTCAACGTTTTACCTCATGTTCAGCTGTCAAATGCTTAACCTTTATGAACCAATAATGTTAACACATAACTGCCCCCCATAACTGAACTATATACATATAATACAGTTTTTTCCAGCAAAAAAGCTTCAAACTCAACCTTTCCATAGGGGAATGCAATGGTTTTTGCAGCATTAAGCAATGTAATTGACATGGCATTCATTCTCATCAGTCCCATGAAAGTGGCCATTAACATTCCCATCAGATAAAGGGCTGAGGAAATACTAAAAAGCATAGCCAGAATGCCAGGCTAAATCTATAGCTAGGCTGAACTCCAGAGTTTTTGTCCAAAACCAATCAAGAATAGGAGCTGAAAAAAACTCCTCTTATTTCTGATTCTGTACTACATTGTTCTTAGCTAATGAAAAGACCTAGAGATCTATTTTCAAAAGGTGTTCTCACCAGAGCCTGCGCCCTTTTTCATTCTTTAAAAATGCAGTCCTGCTGTGAATTTCTGCAGGCTTTCTCACAATAGGGCCTTCCTGCTGTTCCCTACAGGATCGTCTGTAACGTGCCCCCTGGAAAACGAGGGTTATCTGGCCCTGTTCAGGTCACCATAGGAGATCGCCCCCCAGGGATTTCCAAGAACCACTTCACCTACCAGGTCAATGTCTGACAGGGGAGGCGGGAGTGGGGGACATTCAGAGTTCGTTCTAAAGAAGCTTGGAACTGGGTATAAGAATGGGCTGAGCTAGGCACATTTGCTTGCAATGTGCCTGTGACACAATGTTCCTGTGTCATGGTTGGTATTCTGGGGAGGGGGAGGAAAGACAAGACAGATGCTGTGAATACCACCAACACTGCTTATTAGCCCTTACAGTTGCTTCCATTCTCAGGATCCGATCCTTCTCAACCTCCACCCCAGCCTTGGTCCCATGGCTGGAGGAACACGAATAACCATCTCTGGCGAGGACCTTCTGACCGGCCCTGAGATTACTGTCAGCGTGGGCAACCTGCCCTGTATCCTGTGAGTAAAATGGCTTCTTTTCATCTTCTCTCCCTCCCCTCTCTTTATTTCCTCATAATCCTGTCCAAGGCTTCATATCACCTCTTTACTTTCCATCCCAACAGTGAGGAACCTGTGGAACCCAGAGCCATTGTGTGCCGTACCAGTGCCAGCTTGACGCCCCAGATGGTAACTGTTCAGGCCAAGTATGGCATGGTGCTGCGTGAATTGCTGGAGAAGCCCTTCCTTTATACACCTAATCCACAGCTCACTGGGGCCTTCCCATCTACCAGCTTCCATGGGTAAAAGCCTGTAGGGTCATTTTATCTGGCTCATGTTAAGACTGTATGAACTTGTGTGTTATAAAACAATGGTTTGACAAAGAAAAAGTCAGGCTTTTTTACAAGAGGATACATGGTTGTATGTCAGCAGCACAATCTAAAAGCATCTCTGTATTCTTTGATGAGAACGAAAGGAGACCTAGGGATTGCTGCTTCAACATTCATAACCATATACTGTATAAATCATGCTGTTCCCTTTTGCACAGAAAAAGATGAAGACATAATAAGAGAAAGAAATTAAAGGCATGGCATAAGAAAAAGGAAAGGAAATATAGCTAAACCTGCTTAACCTGAACATCATTCCCTATATCTTTCCATAGTTTTGATCCTTGCAAATCATCCTTGTTTCCGCCAAGTTTGTATAATACTTCACATTTGTGGGTGTGGTTTTCAAATAGTCTTGATTCCTGGTGACTAGGTGACTAGTCCCTGCAGTATTCCTGGCAAGGCTTTTCAGAATTGGTTTGCCCTTGCCTCCTTCCTAAGACTTAAGAAACAGTGACTGGCCCAAGGTTACCTAGCTGGTTTAATGTGGCTAAGGCAGGTCTAGAACCTGCAAAAGCTACTTACGACATTGTCGTTATGTCCACTGCAGCACCCCGCAGTTGTTTTCCATTATAACTGACTACAAGGATGCTGCAGCCTTCCTAGCTCCCATACCCCTCCTACCTTGGGCCTGCTTCCCATTCCACTGAGCCCCACACCCTCCTCACCCCATGTCACCCATCACATGATCACTTTTCAGAGATCTCTAGAATTCGAGTTAGGAAGGAGGACAGGTTGCTTCACTGCTGGACCATATGGTTGATCCTGGAAGCAGCCATCATTTTCTGAGCAACTTCATTGAATTGTGGCCACTTGGAAAATGGCGGCCGCTTCCAGAATTGCATCACGTGGCTCACCAACGGAGCAACTTGTTTTGCTTCCTTAACGTGATCTCCACAGCATTCCACAGGGGTAAGACAAAGTATTCTGCAAAAAGGGAATGTTTAAGCCTAGGTTTTTAGGGAGAGAAAGAAGTGGGACCAGGTTGGTGTTTGGGGGTAGAACGGTGAAGCCACAGTAAGGAAGAAAGGGGGAGAGTTGTTTTAGAGAGCAAGAGAGTTTTGGACAATGAAGATAGGGGGTGCAAGGAAATTTCAGTAGTGGGGAGCAACCGGGAAAACCTCAAAGTTAAGTCTGAGTTCAGGTGTTCAGGGCCTCTTCCATCATACGTTTGTTAACATGGTAACTATATCAGACCAATGGGTAGTGGAAGATTGAGACACTTGTCTTTGTGGATGCTGTTGTTCCCCAGGGGCGGAAGGATCATCCAGGTGGAGGGGACTAATCTGGATGTGGTGGAACAACCCCTCATCAAAGCCATCTTGGAGCGAGAGAAGACACCCACAGGCAAAAGCATCCGGAAAAAAAGATTTTGTAATTCTTTGCACGGCCCTCATGCCCCACTGTCCTCAGCTTCCTCACGGCCCTGTGTTGAGGTGGGCGATCTGTTGGAGGTGAGTATAGGAAAGAGAAGAGAGAAAGTTATGACTTGGTTGGAGGCTACAGTTCAGGAACAATTCCCCCTGCCATCTTCTAAACCACTTTTTCCCATTATCTTCACAGTGCTGGGAACCTTGCTGTGCTAATTCATCCACTCTCCTACTTTGTCCGTCACCAGCTGTGCCATCCAATGCTCACTTCCGCCACCTTGTTTTTGAACTGGACGGATTCCATGTTCCTTTTAGCAATGCCAGCGGAGGCCAAGAATTCTCCTACAAACCTAATCCCCACCTGCGCTGGCCTGGTCGAGAATCCAGTGGCCGCCCTTTTAGTCTTAAACCTGGCAATGTCCTGGACATAGAGGTGAGGGGGATTAGGAGCAGACCCAGGAATGGTGGAAGCTGGGAGGGGAGGCTTGATTTGATGGGCTAATCCTTCTTGTTTTTCAGCAAGGTGATGCTTAGTAGAACCTCCTTGCTTATTAGCAGTTCTGAAACCTCAGTCCTTTCTTTCTGTCTTGATTCATGACAAGTACAATAGTTAACAGAATTGCATTGCACTGTATTGATTCTCATCTCATAGAACTTCTAGCCATATTACCAGAAGTCAATAATATATAATTTGGAACAATTAAATCACCATTTTTTGAAGTATCTATCATCTAAACCGTTAGTAGTAAGTGTTGTCCTGTTATAGAAAAAATATCAGGTCTTGGAATTCTGCAGAGAGAGACACACGCAGATAAGGCTTAGACACAGCATGGCCTCCAACGTGGTGGAAAGGGGATCATAATGAAGTAATTGTAATTCTTGAATGTTGATTGCACCTGTGACTTCTTTTATGTCCCTCTTTAGGGAGAAGGCTTGAACCTCGGTATCAGCAAGAACGAAGTGAGGGCCTTCATAGGCAACAGTGTTTGCACCGTGAAGACTCTTACACTTACCCATTTGTACTGTGAGCCCCCTCTGCAACCACCACAGCCGCTTAATACTTCTTCTGTGTTGCCCGAGTTTATAGTGAGTTGAAAAGTAACTGGATGGGTTAAATTCCCCACTCACCCACCACACACATGGTTTCTGGCCTCTCACTTAGACCTTTGCTGATGTTTCCATATAGTAGGAAAAGCTCTTCCTTCTTGAAAATCTTTTGAAAAATCTATATAATTTTTATTTATTTATTTATTTATTTTAATTCCATTTATATCCCGCCCTTCTCCGAAGACTCAGGGCGGCTTACAAGCTTAGCAGTAGCCTTCATTCTATGTATATGCCTGCTTATTAGGGCTTTCGCCCCCCCCCAAGCGGCATTATTACAAAGTCAGCTTATTGCCCCCAACAATCTGGGTCCTCATTTTACCTACCTCGGAAGGATGGAAGGATGACTCAACCTTGAGCCTAGTGGGATGCGAACCTGCACTAATTGCAGGCAGCTGGTGTTACTTAAGGAGGCATTAGCCCACTGCTCCACCAAGGCTCACAGATGTTGTCAGGTGCAACTCTCCTTCGTTAGCAACAGGATTTCCTTTGAGTGTATAACGTGATCACACCCTTTGAATAATAATTTGCATAATGAAAAATTATTCTGATTGCGTAGTTGCTTAATTTCGATTCAGTTTCCCACTCCACCCATAAAGCAGAAAGGAGGTTTGCACAATAAAGTTACTTTGGTTTTATGGCTCTTTTAATAACTTCCTTCCTGATCCTTTAATGGCAGAGCAGAGAATTTTGAGGAAGGACTGACTTTTCAAGTGGTCGAACCATGTAATGTAATGATATCTTTGGAGATAAACACCAGTGATTTAACTTTCTATGCATCCTTAGTTAAAGTATAAAGAATAAAATAACTAAACAAAGGGTTTTGATTGATATTTGGGATTAGAACTGGGAAAACCCCCAGTACATAAATTGAGTGTGTAAGTCATATTCTTACATACTCAGTCCCATCCCATCTAGGATCAGTGCATAATTTGCATATTTTTATTTTATTGTTTTATTCTTCCATCATTTTTAAATAGCTGCCATTCACACAACAAAATGTAAAAAAAAATAAAGTACAATAAAAAACAAGCCATAACATGAGCAATGTTAAAAACATTTCACAACTTTAAAAAAATCAGTACTATTAAAAGACTAGGAGAAAACATATTCAATGTTGTTGTTGTTGTTAGTTGCGAAGTCGTGTCCGACCCATCGCGACCCCATGGACAATGTTCCTCCAGGCCTTCCTGTCCTCTACCAATATTCAATGTAGTTACAGGCAATGTAACCATTGCACCAATTCCGCATTTCCTTGAGATCCCCAAACCAAGTCTCATTTTGAGGGACTTCTGGAGGTTACCAGGGATGGGGCCAGTCTCACCTCGAGGGAAATGATGTTCCACGGGGCAGAAAAGCCCTATGTCTTGGAACCTGCCAGAGGTAGCTCCTTAACAGATGGGGCCCACAATATACCTTTTCTGAGACAGGCAAATATAACTGGGGAGAGGCCATCCCTCAAATAACCAGCCCCTGTGTCATGAAGAGCTTTAAAGGACATCACCAGCACCTTAAGTTGGATTCAGAAGCAAACGATAACCAATGCAGCTTGCAGAGCAGAATTGCAACATCTGCCATTTAAGGGATGCACATAGCTGCTCATGTCACTGCATTTTGCCCCAAGGTGAAACTTCTGTATACTCTTCAATGGAAGCCCCCATGTAGAGCTCATTACAGAAATTCACCTGGTAGATGACCAAGGCATGGGTGACCATGACCATTGTTAAGCAACGGAGCAGAGTAATCCCCAAAATTGTCTTGCTCAAAGGTCGGTTGCAGCAGTTCCCTCATGGCTGTCAATCACCCCTTAAAAATGACACAGAACTATTATAATGGCAGGCAAGTATACATTGATTTCTTTTATTTCTGTGCATAAAATGACAATTTCAGTTATATTGAACTATAATCCTTTTGTAGTTATGTGGTAGATGCCAGTATGCCTGATAAAGGTGCAATATTTGCATTTTTGTTCTTGAGCTTCCTTTCACCTATTATTTCCTACTCATACCAAGGGCTTTCATTAGTTTCTCTTATACGTGCATAAAATATGTCCCTGATACTCGGAGAAGAAGGAAAAAGTGGATGCAATTACTGTAGGCCAAAAAGGGAGCTATCAACCTCTCCACCCTTTATTTGTGTTTCCTATCTTTTAGTACATGTGGTATAATTGGATCAAAGTGCCCATGTTCCATATGTTCTAAAATGGTGCGTCAGAGCCCATTAGTAAGTTGTGACCTATCTGGATGAATAGCCAGACCCTGCAACTCAACAATAGAAATAAAAAGAAGCAGGTCCAGATTAATACTGAAGTGAGAGGAGGTGGTGTTATGGTTTAGTTGCTTAAATTTAAAGGTTGACTCAGCCTTCCATCCTTCCGAGGTAGGTAAAATGAGGACCCAGATTGTTGGGGGCAATAAGCTGACTTTGTAATAATGCTGCTTGGGGGGGGGGGCGAAAGCCCTAATAAGCAGGCATATACATAGAATGAAGGCTATTGCTAAGCACATTTAATTTGTGCTTAGATTGTAAGCCGCCCTGAGTCTTCGGAGAAGGGCGGGATATAAATGAGATTAAAATAAAATAAAATAAATAAATAAATCTACAAACTTTTGCCTTACACAAATAGATCTCCAGACCTGACCAAGTCCCCTTCTTGCCGATTTACTGGTACGCTGAATCCCCAGATCATAATTGGACCAATACTGGAAATTCTCTCATTCTTACTCATCCTTACTATGAATAGTTGTTAGCAATAGCAGCCAATTAAATATACATTGATTTTTTTATTATTTCTGTGCATAAATGTAAGCTTTCCAATGGGATTCAGTGAAGAAATTCAGTTCATCAGCCTCCCTTAGTGATCTTAGACGGGCAACCTTAGGGCAGCCTTCCCCAGTCTGCTTCCCCTCAGGTGCATGGACCTCAGTTCCCAGCATCTCTGTTGCTTGGGAATTCTAGGAGGTGAAGCCCACAGATCAGGAGGTCATCCAGACTCATGCAAGGGTCTCCTTGTACTAGCTTTTGTAACAGGCTTCTGCTTCAATAGATTAGTTAGTCCTTATAATAGCACAAGATTTCACACTTTATTGCAACAGTCAAATATGTGTATATCTGTGGAATGAACCTTGTATGCTGTCATCTTGCAGGTGCAGATGGGAAACCTGCGTCTGGATCTTGGTCGTGTCCGCTATGATACAGAACCGCCATCTAGCTTCCCCCCACAAGCCCAAATTGGGCTGGGAGTAGGGGCAGCAGTGCTGGTGGTTATAGTCCTGCTTCTCATTTTAATGTACAGGTAAACATGCCAGTGATTCTGAAGGTGTGCTATGCAGGCTGGAAAGCAACGTTGTTTTCTTCAATGGGCCTTTATTCCTGTGACACTTAGTAGTCTCTCTTTTCCTCCATCTCTTGACAGACGGAAGAGTAAGCAAGCCTTGCGTGATTATAAGAAAGTCCTAGTGCAGCTTGAGAACATGGAGATCAGCGTTGGAGACCAGTGCCGCAAGGAATTCACTGGTATGGAATGGGAATGAAGTTAATTTCCCCCCAGCTGAACATGCCTCCTGGGTTGACCTACTAGGCCAGACATGTCAAACACAAGGCCCGGGGGCCAGATCCGGCCCGTGAAGTGATTTCATGTGGCCCGTGAAGCCATCCTGGAAACAGTGAGGGAACGGCCCCCACTGCCTTGGCCCTGGCCCAGAGACCCTCCTTCTGCCAGAGACCCTCAGATCTGTGCCACTCCTGCCCAGGCCCCATAGGCACCCTTGATGCGAACGATGTAGAGCTGGCCACGCCCACTCAGTAGGCCATACGCACTCTAGCCACGCCCACCCAGTAGGCCATGCCCACCCTGGCCATACCCACCCGGCCCCTTGAGGGCAACCGCAATGCTGATGTGGCCCTCAATGAAATTGAGTTTGACACCCCAGTACTAGGCTATTGCTCCCATTATTTGCAGCCAACAGAGCAGATGGTAGTGCGAACTTGGAGATGATGAATGTGTACTATAACAAATGTGCAAGAATACCTGAACAGAGAGGATTGGATTAATTAATCTGGAGGAAAGTGGAAGGATTTTGAATGAGGGGATGTGAGAAAAGAGCTGTCTATAGATCTAAAATCTTATCTGTGGTCCTCATTTAACAACCACCTGTTCAGCAACTGTTTGGACTTACAGCAACGCTGAACAAGAGGTTCTTACAACCTGTCCTTGTAATTATGGCTCTTGTAGCATCCTTGTGGGCATGAGATCGCAATTTGGAAACTTCCTTGTCAGCTTCTGACAAGCAGCCTCTATGGGGAAGCCAACAGGAAGACACAGCTTGCGGTCACATGCGGTTGTCACTTAATGACCCACACAGTCTTTGTTTAATGGCAGCAACTGGAGTTGCCAAAACTGACATTGATAAGCGGCAAGATCACATGGTTTTTTTTTTACTTACAACTACATCATTTAATGATAAGAGTTTCCAGTCTCGATTAGCATTGGTAGGCGAGGACTTCCTGCAATCTCTAACAGGCTACAGACTTCTTTGAAATGTGTTGCTCTTACCAGTTGACCACTCCAGACCAGATATTTGGGGAAAGACTTAATTTATGAATATAGAGGATTCTACTTCAGAATAGGGGATTAGCATACATACCATTAAAGCAAGTGAGAGAGTTCATACAGGAATCACTGTGGTATTATAACCAAAAGTGTTGAAGTAGTCCCATCCGATTGTGCTTGCTTGACTTGCAAGTGGCTCCAGGTGTGGCAGCCCAGAAAAGAGGTGGCTTTTTAAGGAGGTACCTGCAACTAAGCAAGCACTTCCAGCCTGGATCCAGAGAGCCTTCCTGGCTTCCAAGCAAAGACCAAGCGCTTCTACTTATCACCTTATGGGGGAAATGGGTGGTATAAAAGTTTAATAAATTAATAAATGGATTTCTCTTAGATGATCATTGAATTGATTAGCAATGGAATGACCTTGTTTTCCTGCCAAATTACAAATCCCTGGATATTACACCTGGAGACTTTATTTGCCCAGAGTTTGGAAGGACTACTAGAGTGTTGGAGGATGGAAGTGGGGGGAAGAGGGAGAGGGAAGCTATTGCATTCTTCATTTCTGTACCCTTGTTTGAGCATGTGGGGTGCCCTGGCTGTGAAGAAGAGAGAGCAGGAAGAGCTTTTGAGAAGCAGGCACTGCACAAAGCAGTGCCCTAAAAATTGTCCTGCTGATGAATGACCCTTGTCCCTATGTCCATAAACAGCAGTTTTACAATTCCTGCTTAATTTTGGAGGGGTTAGGGTTAGGCTGTTGTCAAAAGGAGGAAAAGCACAGATAAAGTAAAGAGTCCATTTGCTGGAGGGAGAAAAATGAAAAGTTTTAGAAACTTCACATTTCTTATTGTGAATGACTCAGTACTGTATTTCTTTCTTTCTTTCTTTCTTTCTTTCTTTCCTTCCTTCCTTCCTTCCTTCCTTCCTTCCTTCCTTCCTTCCTTCCTTCCTTCCTTCCTTTCTTTCTTTCTTTCTTTCTTTCTTTCTTTCTTTCTTTCTTTCTTTCTTTCTTTCTTTCTTTCTTTCTTTCTTTCTTTCTTTCTTTCTTTCTTTCTTTCTTTCTTTTTGCTCTTCCGTAACTCTTTACCCTCCTTCCCTTCTGTCCCAGCCTCTGATCACAATTCCTTTCCTCGCTTCAGATCTCATGACTGAAATGACTGACTTGAGTGGGGAGCTGGAAGGCTCTGGGATCCCTTTCCTGGACTACAACACCTATGCTCAGCGTGTCTTCTTCCCGGCTCAGGGGGACGTGCCTCTGAGACGTGTGCTGGACCTGCCCGAGGGCCGTCGAGCCACCGTGGAGCAGGGCCTGGGACAATTCTCCAATCTGTTGAACAGCAAAGTCTTCCTGCTGACAGTGAGCACGCTGGGGAAACGGGGAGGTAGATTCTGGAAAGCAGCCGAGGTACAGAATAGATTCTCGTGCCACTGGCGGGAGCGGAGATGTGTTTGGAAACCAATTGTAAGTGGAAAGTCTCCCAATGTGGGAACAAGGATAAACCACAGGAAGCAATGCTCCTATCTGAACACCTCTACTGCATCGTTCAGTGTTGACATGAGGAGAGAACAAGGCAAAGCTGCACACTGATGAGAAGGGACTCAATTCTAGGTGGTCATTTGGCATCTCCTCGATTCATCTGCAGTGAATGTTGACAAGTATTCTTCTCTGCTGCATCAATGGCTGATGACTTAAACTTCAGCTTTGAGTGGCATTTCCATCCTTGGGCAGAGGCTGATGCTTTCATCCAAATGGTGAAAGTACTGTTGCACAATTACAGCAACAAATTTTGCCCTGTTTGTGCATGAAGGCAGTGCTGCAAAGCACATACGGAAGGGCTGGAACCTTTAGTATGATATTGCCTTTGTTAATTGCCCCCTTTTGACCCTCAGAAACTCTCTGTCCTTGAGGCAAGAAGGGGCATCTTCTGGGCCCTAGCAACAGAGTTGATACTCTCTCTCCCTGCTGTTTGCAGTTAATCCGGACGCTGGAGGCCCAGCCTACCTTTTCTCAACGAGACCGATGTCATGCAGCATCACTTCTCTCTTTGGCTCTCCATGGGCGGCTGGAGTACTTGACAGACATCATGCAGACCCTGCTGAGTGATCTGGCTGCCCACTGTGTTGCCCGCAATCCTAAGCTCATGCTTCGCAGGTAGGTCCTGGAGCAATCACGCATAGATGCAGAGTGGGCGCAGGTATCCTTCTTCCAAAGAAATCTTTATCTGCTTCTGCAGAATGGGTAGCTTTATGCTTTCCATAGCAGCATCTACTCTTAATGTTCCTAATTCAGCAAGCATTCTGTTTTCATAGCTAGCATTGATTCCTCATGGCTAGCAGTAGCAGCAAAAATTTACAAGTACAGTCATGTGATCAGTAATTTCTGAGGTTCTCTGCTGACTTCCCAAAGCAAAGCCAAGGGAGGTGGCAAGAAATTGGGAGTCATGGTCCCGTGAGGTCCTCGTTTAACATCAGCAACCATGACTGCAGGAATTGCCATCACATTTGAAGATTGTGTCACTTAGTAATGGCAAGTCTGGTCCCAACTGTTGTTATAAGTCAAGAATTACCTGTAACGTTGTTAAACTCTGCAATTATTTCATAGGACAGAGACCATGGTGGAAAAACTACTGACCAACTGGATGTCCATCTGTCTCTACTCCTATCTCCGGGTAAGCACCGGGCACCATGCTGAATTGTAAAATCTAGATTTAAATTGGTTTGATGGGGACAGGGGCAGGGGAATGGGCCTAACTTTACAACATTGTGAATCCTTTGGCTAACGTGTTGCTATTTTGTTTCCTTACCTGTTGTAAACTCTTTATGCCTAGTACTGAAATCTGTTGAAAATCTGAGAAACATCTTACTACGCTTTCTGTTCCTCTTTCTGGGCAATCAAATAACATCCTCTTAAATGTAACTTGATTTATTTCTGGCTTTTTAGTCTGCCGATTCTAAAAGGAACTTCTGTTTTTTTCTGCTATTCCACTGATCCTCACAACTTTTCCCCCAGTGAGCAGAGTCACCTGTGAATAAGTTGTGCAGAAAAAACAGAAAATAATCAACCTATATCTTTTGTGTTGCCCTGGAGAGTTTGGATCTAGGTTTTAATAATTCAACCATACTACACTGGTTTTCATTGCCCTCCCATGGAGAAATTCTCTGTGGATTATTTCCCCTCTATTTCATTCTCACTGTACTTTCCAAAATCCTTCACGTGGGTGACTACATCCCTTCAGTTCATGGTAGAAGAGGCCTACATCTTGGCAACCAATCTGTTGTATGATCTTTTCTGCTGTGCAGATCTATTTGCAAATTTTACTGTAACATTTTTTGCCACTTTCCCTCCTGTCATTCCCTAGTCTTCCTCCTCAGTGCTCCCATCCATCCATCATCTTTCTGAATTGCCAAAAAAAGTATTCACCAGCAGTAAGACAAAGAAGCCAAAAGAGATTGCCTTAGTTGCTACAAATGTATTTTTGTTTGTACATAAATTCTCTTTCTTTTCCCACACAGTCAGTCTATTTTATACAACAGTCAGCCTTTTACTTTAGTACAGGTAGAAACTTTTAAACGTAAACCACCCCCAATTTTACACTTTGAAAGATAAGGTTTTCTGAATCTGATAAGCCATGCAACCTAGGGAAATTTGGCTGCTTTTGCTTATTTTGCTTATTTGAACAGCATATTCAGATACCAATCAAGTTATTACATTTGCCATGCTTTAAATTAGAAATCCTTAAACTCTTAATTATACAGTTGGTTCCATCTTATTTCTTTCATATGCCTTTTTCTTTTTTCCTCCTCTTATTATCACCAATTTTATTCCCTTTTTATGCTAGGTCCTGTTATTACAATTGTGGTCAGAGCAATAACTGATTGATTAACAGTGTATTCTGCTTTGAGTTGGAATTGTGCAAAGAATTTAAGCTCTTCCTTGAGCTAGTGAAAATCTTGTCTATCCCCTTTTATGGTTATTACTCACACCCTTCATAAATACTCTCACTGATGAATGTCTATTTCTGTTTAAAAGGTAATATCATCGCTTGTGTTTTGTGCTTGATCAGAATGACTGAAAATGATCTGGGGTTTTTTTGTTTTTGTTTTTTAAAAAAGATTTTTTAAAGTCAAGGGACGTGGTCCTCAACTTATGACCACAATTGAGCCCAAAATTTCTGTTGCTACATGAGACATTTGTTAAGTGGCTTTTGTCCCAATTTACAATCTTTCTTGTCGCAATTGTTAAGTGAATCCCTGCAGTTGGTAAATTGGTAACACGGTTGTTAAGTGAATCTGGCTTTGCTTTTCAGAAGGTCAGAAAATGGGATCACATGACCCTGGGACACTGCAACCATCATAAATAGCTGAATTTTGATCACATGACCATGGGGATGCTGCAATGCTGATACGTGTGAAAAACGGTCATAAGCCACTTTTCCGGCCAGTTGTAACTTTGAATGGTTACTAAGCGAACCATTTTAAGTTGAGGACTATTTGTATCTGGAACTCCTGAGGGAACACAGTATGCCACTGAAGATTGTTTCAACTGCAGAGAATGAGATTCATCCATTCTGTCTTTCCTGCTGCAGGAGGTAGCTGGTGAACCCTTGTACATGCTTTTCCGTGCCATTAAGTACCAGGTGGATAAAGGCCCAGTGGATGCTGTGACAGGCAAGGCCAAGCGGACTCTGAATGACAGCCGGCTTCTCCGAGAGGATGTGGAATATCGGCCTCTCACTCTGACAGTCTTGGTGCGGGGAGCGCCTGGGGCCGGGGCCGAAACGCAGCGTATCCCAGCCCGTGTCCTTGACACAGATACTATCACCCAAGTGAAGGAAAAAATCTTGGACCAGGTGTTCAAGGGTGTGCCTTTCTCCCAGCGGCCTTCTGTGCATTCTCTTGACTTAGGTAAAATACCTCCTTCCTTAGTCATCCCAGTTAGATGAGGTTGACTCATTTATTTGCGTACTGTTGTGGCCCAGACTGTGGCTTCACCGATTGTGCTGTGGAGGTTTGAGGGAAAGGGGAGGACACGAAAGTGCGAGTCTCTTACCTGTTACTTATCTCCCTCCTGCCCACCCTCAGAATGGCGCTCAGGGGTTGCTGGCCACCTGACCCTTTCAGATGAGGATCTGACTTCAGTCATGCAGAACCAGTGGAAGAGGTTCAACACATTGCAACATTACAAGGTATAGTGAGCAAATGAGATGACAATGAAGAAAAGAAGGGTGGGGGGAAGAGAGGCTAGGAGCAACAATTTGCAGGCCATGTGCATTCCCCAGTTTTATGATCGCAGTCTTAAGAATATGCCGCCAAATTTCAACAACAAAAATACAGAAAATCCAATCCATTTTTACCAACCCACCCCCAACAAGGAAAATGAATATCTTAAGCTTCCATGTGGTTTAATACTGCATAGTATTTGCTGTGCAATAGCAAAATGGGGCATAGCGTTTGCTATTTCTAAACTGGAAATCCTCCACCAATCAGGAAAATGTTGCCCCCCCATCACTTTTCTGCAGCCCTGGGCACCTAAATAGAAAATGCAGCCCTTGGAAGATAACAACTATTCGTCCCTACATTAGACAGTGCTAGCTGGTTTTATATATATCATACTAGCAGACACAGCCACTCTGCTGGGCCTCACCATTTTTCATTGCTTGCAGTCCTCCATTTCCTCTTTCCACAGGTTCCTGATGGGGCCACGGTCAGTCTCATTCCCCGCCTTCACAATGACATTTCCCAAGGCACAGGCCAAAACTTCTTCTTCGGAGAAAGTGAGTCTCTCAGAGCAGAGGTGTGGGTTCCTGCATTGTTTGTAAGCCGTAATGTGGTTCTTTTTGGGTTAAATGAATCCATCCGATTCTGGTTCTTCATGGACAAAGGGGAAAAAAATTGGTTTTGAACCACTGCTACCTTAGATAACATGGTATCTTCTTTGCCGTTCAGCACCGCTTAACTGGTGCTTAACATCAGTGACTATATTGCCTGAAGAATAATGGGAGTTGTCATTCGGCAGATTAGGAGGGCACCAGGAAGCATGCAATCAATCACCCCTCCCATTTGTAAATGTTTGAGATTCCCAGATGTTTCTTTACTCAGCTAACATTGTCAACAGTGATTATATAGACTGGCTTCTGTCTACCTTGTTTTGGGATGCAGTGGTCGCCTCAAAGATTTACTGAGCCTCCTCCTTATACTCCTCCTCCTTTCTCCCACACTTTTGATCGCAGCTACTGATGTTATCCGAGGTTGTAATACGGATAATTCTTGCATCCCCGGGGCAAGATGGCTGTCAGGAAAATGGTGGTGAAGGAGGGGTTGGTTTGTCTCATTTATAGCCAGATGGATTTCACTGCTTCCTTTCCAGACACCCCAATGCTAGAGGACGGAGAGGAGGGGGGCCTACGCCTCTGGCACTTGGTAAAGCCAACAGAAGAACCAGAAGCCACAAAGCAGCAGCAGGGCCGGCGCAGCAGCCTACGAGAGCGGGCAAAGGCCATTCCTGAGATCTATCTCACTCGCCTGCTTTCCATGAAGGTAAGAGACAAGCATGGTCTTTGTGAAATGCCTTTTCCCAGCCATCCCATTGAGTTCTCCAATGCAGAGAGCCTTAGAGCAGCGGCTTCACCATTAGGATTCCCAAGGGCTTGTCAAGACAAGGAGAAAAGGGAAACCAGCTTCCCTGCAAGGAAGCAGTTCACACTTCTCCTCTAGGCTTTTGCGCTGTTTAGCTCTGCATTGTATTGCGAGCATCCTGGATGTACTTTTAAATGAGACCGCGCAAACAGCTAAGCTGGAACCTGACCACGATATGGTACAGGGAGACACGAGAACAATTTAAAATTAAATCCTGAGAAGCTGACTTAGTCAGACAAATGTTTCTTAAGTCGATTTAAACAAAATTAATTGCCAAAGAGCAGTTAGATAGACAAGATCTCCCCTTATGGACCAGCTCTTGGATAAAAAAAATCTGGAAAGAGTAGGACATGGCATTAAATCAGCTAGGGCTTCCTAGAGGTTGCAAGCGTCAGGAATGCAATGGTGGTGTTGTCATACATGCAACTTTTAAATATTGGCATTTTGCATTTTTCATTCCTTGAAAAAAAATGCAGCAGCATGTCTCTAAGGCCTTTCTTTTCCTCCTCTTGACCCTCCATAGGGAACACTACAGAAGTTTGTGGACGATGTGTTCCAGGCAGTCCTGAGTGTAAACCGCCCGGTACCAATTGCTGTCAAGTATCTATTTGACCTATTGGATGAGTTGGCAACACGGCATGGGGTTACTGAACCCGAGACTTTGCATATCTGGAAAACCAACAGGTGAGATTTGCATGGGCCGATCCAAGGCGGATTTAGTCAAGATTGGAGGAAGATAAGAGGTTTCAAAGGCTGAAGATTAGCAGATGGAAGATGTCATGGATCCTTCAATTTTAACGTATTTTTTTCTTTCTTTCATCCGACTCAAGTCTGCTGCTGCGCTTCTGGGTGAATACACTCAAGAACCCACAATTCATTTTTGATGTGCGTGTCTCTGATAATGTGGATGCAAACCTCACTGTCATTGCTCAGACATTTATTGATGCGTGCACAACCGCTGAACACAAAGTTGGCAGGGTAAGTCTGCATATGTGCACATGGAGTAAACAGGGAGACAGATTTGAATTTGAGTGCATGTGACGTTAGTGTGCAAGGTTCTGTCGTCCACCACAGTATTTGATATAAAGCTGCCAGGATAATTCACAGGTTTGATGCTAACTGACATCAATATACAAATAATATTCACTTAAAGCTTTACTTTCCTGTAAGTTATAGGATTGGATGGCTACAGAGCTTCTAATGCAGACATGTCAAACACAAGGCCCGGGGGCCGGATGCGGCCCGCGAAGTGGTTTCATGCGGCCCGCGAAGCCATCCTGGAAACAGTGAGGGAACGGCCCCCACTGCCTTGGCCCTGGCCCAGAGACCCCCCTTCTGCCAGAGACCCCCAGATCTGTCCCACTCCTGCCCAGGCCCCCATAGGCACCCTTGATTCGAATGATGTAGAGCTGGCCACGCCCACCCAGTAGGCCATACGCACTCTAGCCACACCCACCCAGTAGGCCATGCCCACCCAGGCCATACCCACCCGGCCCCCTGAGGGCAACCGCAATGCTGATGCGGCCCTCAATGAAATTGAGTTTGACACCCCTGTTAATGGATTCAGGCTGTAAAGCATTCTGTATGACAGAACAAGCTAAGCTTAAATGCAAATAAGATAATGTTGCTGTTGATTCTGGAGGCTGGATTTCGGGAAATATGCCTGTCCACAATAGGGTATACCCTTCCTTAAGGATATAAGGTCCTCTTAAATTACACATTTGACATTACAAGCGAATAAAGAGATCCTGTTAAAAACTGAGTTTGGGAAACAAAGTGGTTCAGAATAGGGGTGGGACTGAGAGAAAGGCAAGAACGCATATTAACCCAATGTTTGGAATAAAAAAGAACACAGCTGGAATCACAATTAGAGGGCAAAACATTTAGTGGTTTGTGATATGTAGATGATACTATTTGTAACTGGTGGTAAAGAAAAAGAAAATGATAGATAGCCTTGCATTCTTGGTTTTAAGAATAAGTTAAAATTGGTGCTATGCTGGAAAAGTAAAAAAAATCCTATGGATGATTGATTATGTGCCATCAAGTCATTTTTGACTCCTAGTAATCACGTAGATATTCCCCGTGATATTTTTGTCTTTGTGGGTTTTGGCTTTCTTCCCTTCTTGGCAATTTCACAATTTGTTTTGACATCCAATTTGGTTTCTTCCCTCTGTTTATTTTTGGCAGTCTCTTTTTACAACCATCGTTAACATTTTCTTTCTGTAGCTCTTTCTATAATTCCTCAGGTTCTTTAGTAATGAAGTTCAGGACTTCTAAGTAATTCCTGATCAACCCTTGATCAAGAAATAAAGCAGTGATGAACTTAGATTAGCAAGTTTATGATTGATAGTGATATTTCTAAATGTAATGAGCTGTGAAAACTGGATATTGTAAGAAAGAATAAAGTAATATAGACACTGAAATTATGGACTTGGAGATGGCTATTTATGGTATAATGGAAGACAAAGGGAACCAATCAATGACTCCTGGAATAAATAAAGGGTAATTGTTATCTTGCAATGGCACCAAGCAGAAATTCACATATTTTACTTCAGATATGCAGTATGAGTGAATGACAACTAAAAAATAAATCATTATTTATTGAGGGAAGTAAAAAGACAATAGATAAGATGAATAGAAACTGGGAAATTACTAGAGTGTTCTTGGAAGAAGTTGAAGTTGTTAATAAAGACGAGTTAAGGTGATGTATCCTCACCAGCACTAGGCTAATTAATTTCAAATATGAATAAAACTTCACATTTTTAATATTTGTTTTGGAATTCTATAATACAAGAGGCCTAATGCATGAGCCTGAATATCTTTCCGCTTTCAGATTAGTTTTAAGGCATTAAGCATCATTGTGGTTTCAAGATTTCATGCATTGGATTTGGCCAGCTTCAAACCCTCCTGCAGAAATGCTGACTTCAACAATCCTTTTGCTGATGGTGTGTGGGAATGGCTTTACACCCATCAAACTCATGTCCATTTCCCTTTCAGGAACTTCTAGTTGAGTTACATCACTTGGCTTAATGTTCTAGATTGCAAAACCTATCCTTTCCCACACCTAAAAACTTTCCCTTGCAGATATGTAAATTTATAATGTAATTTTCTCCCTGTGTCATGGTATCTAAAATAGTGGACCAAACAATTCTACTTTCAAGTAAATATGAATTACATTAACACTACTGTATATACTTGGGAAATAACCAATTGGCATAATATACTATAGACTATATGCCGTTATGCTGCTGAACTCACTCATAAATCAGATAAAAATGAAACTGGTTGAATTAGTAAATTAAAAGATTTCCTTGCTCCTTTCCTTCTTTTAGTTTGATCTTTTTTAAAAAAATATCATAGTTTTACATTTTTTTTAGACTTCTTTATCCCTCCTTTATTGTTTTTATAAATAACTCAAGGTAGAAAACATACCTAATACACCTTTCCTGTGAGGTGAATTGGGCTGAAGAAAATGACTGGCCCAAAGTCACCTAACTGTCTTTCATGGTTAGGGCAGGACTAGAACTCAGAGTCTCCTGGTTTCTAGCCCGGTGCCATAACCACTTAAGCAAACTGGTTTTCAATTTTGTCTGACGCTTGGCTAGATAGGGAAAATGGCAGAACTCAGATGAATTTGACTTTATTTTTTTAAGGGCAGGCCCACCTTTTCACTATTTCATCGGTGAAGTTGAGGAAAAAATAGCTATGGAGGGCAGCAATCTGTCAGTGGAGGGGATACTGAACGTTCTTTCCATGGTGCACTGTTGTTAGTTAGGATGGACGCTGAGCTTGTCGATCAGAAGGTCGGCAGTTTGGCGGGTCGAATCCCGAGTGCCGCATAACAGAGTGAGCGCCTGTTACTCATCCCAGCTTCTGCCCACCTAGCAGTTCGAAAGCACGTAAAAATGCAAGTAGAAAAATAGGGACCACCACGGTGGGAAGGTAACAGCGTTCCGTACGCCTTTGGCGTCTAGTCATGCCGGCCACATGACCACGGAGACTTCCTCGGACAAGCGCTGGCTCTTCGGCTTTGAAACGGAGATAAGCACCGGCCCCTAGAGTCGGAAACGACTAGCACGCGTGTGCGGGGGAACCTTTACCTTTTTAGGAGGTTACAGAACACTCCTTTTGATATGAAGTAGAAAAGGGTGGGCATGAGGTCACTTTTTCAGTGGCTGAGGGGGATGGACCCATGCATTTCTGCCCTTGGAAAAACTGTCACGTGGGTCTTTCAAATCTTTTTGTTTTTATTTATAATGACATTGGAGATGGCCAGGATGCTTATGGGGGCACATCAGCCTTTGGTCTCTATATCAAGACTAAAGGATTTTGGTCTGTATTCTTTCTTTCTAATATACAACTAATCCTCAGTTTGCAACCACAATTGAGCCCAAAATTTCCATTGCTAAGCAAGAGAGTTTTTTGCCCCATTTTATTACTTTTCTTGCCATAGTTGTTAAGTTAGTAACCAGGTTGTTAAGTGAATCCGGCTTCTCCACTGACTTTGCTTGTCAGAAGGTTGCAAAACCCATGACCCTTGTTAAGTGAATCCGGCTTCTCCACTGACTTTGCTTGTCAGAAGGTTGCAAAACCCATGACCCTGGACTCTATAACCATGATAAATATGAGTCACTTGCCAAGGGTCCACATTTTGATCACATGACTATGGGGATGCTGCAACAGTTTTAAGCGTGAAATATGGTCATAAGTCATTTTTTTCAGTGATGTAACTTCAAACAGTCACTAAATGAATAGTTGCAAGTCAAAGATTACCTATCAACACTATTTTTCATTTTTCCTCTGGTTATATTATACCAGGGTAAAACAAAATAAATATTTTGTGCATGCTTAGGGATATGTGTGTGTGTGTGTGTGTATGTGTGTGTGTGTATGTGTATATATATATATATATATATATATATATATATATGTGTGTGTGTGTGTGTGTGTGTGTGTGTGTGTGTGTGTGTGTGTGTGTGTCTGTCTGTCTGTCCGTCTGTCTGTCTGTCTATCTATCTATCTATCTGCTCTCTGGAAACAGACCCACATTTTAAGCTTTTCAGTCTTCGTTTATATTTTATAATTTTATAAAATTTATATTTTTATAATTCCCTGAGGAAGGTCTAATACATTATAGACTGTCAAGCACTGTATTGTTTTTTTAAAAAGCCATTTTCGTAAAAAATAAACCTTCTTAACCATTGCTTAGTCCAATACAAGTAATAATCAGATGTCTAAGGAATATTATTTATAAAATGCTTTCTCATTTGCCTGAAAAGTCTAAAGCTCTAGAAAGGAGGTGAGATGAGGTGATATTCTGCAAAACAGTTTTTACTTCTCATTTTTGCTGCAAAAATTGCTTTCCCACAGTCTCCCATAATATCCTGCAGAACTGGTCAGACCAGACCAATCCTTGCTGTTGCTTCCTCTTGGGTAACTAAATAATATGTTGCTTCCCTCGGCCCTTTTTTTTAGCCCTTTGAAGATGCTGTCTTTTTTAGATATAAGCATTTTCATTTCATTCAAATTACTAGTCTAATCTCTTTCTCAAAAGTTTCTCCAGCGTATCTGACATCCTGCTACATTTCCTTTCAGAAGTGTCCTTCTCTGGTCTTAGAAAAAATAATTGTTAGGGTTATAAGCACTCCAAAAAAAATTGTCCGATAAAAGAGAAAGTTCTTCAGATGGGATCCCTTTGAATCAGCTGATTTTAGCCTGTAAGAAACCAAAATAATTTGAACGTGAAACAGGCTGAGTATTTGAAAATACGTAGATATTCATCAGTTCTACTCCCTCTGTGTACAAATTTTAATATAGCTTCCCTGCAGAGTTATGCAGCATGATAACTGCAGGTACCAACGTATACTCAGATACTTCCACTATAAACTGCAAGTAAAAGGTAAAGGTAAAGGTTCCCCCACACATGCGTGCTAGTCGTTTCCAACTCTAGGGGCCGGTGCTCATCTCCGTTTCAAAGCCGAAGAGCCAGCGCTTGTCCGAGGACGTCTCCGTGGTCATGTGGCCGGCATGACTAGACGCCAAAGGCGCACGGAACGCTGTTACCTTCCCACCGCAGTGGTCCCTATTTTTCTACTTGCATTTTTACGTGCTTTTGAACTGCTAGGTTGGCAGAAGCTGGGACGAGTAACAGGCGCTCACTCTGTTACGTGAGAGAGGATAGTAAAATAATTAAACTTTCCTATATCCCTGTGATGCTATCTAGTAGTCACCTAGATTTTTACTATCCAGATTTGGTAGCCTTATCCCTTGACTCTTGAAAGGTTTCCTTAAATAATTAATTAGAAAGCTGCTAGACTGCAAAACAAAGCATCAGTCACATACATATCTACATACATACATTAATTAAGTGCATATGTTACCTACTTATCTACAAAAATGCAAGTGCAAGCTGGCTAGGGAATTCTGGGAATTGAAGTCCACCCATCTTAAATTTATCAAGGTCGAGAAACACAGTACTAGTTTATGTTCTATTTTGACTTGTCATGGTAGCCATTTTCCAAATAGCTAAGTCTCCCTGCCAGAGCCATTTTGTGAATGCATCCATCACATGCTCTTAAATGCACCAGTAGCCCAGCAGGTTGTTTGTACCCTTCCTCCCTGGATCAGACCATCTGGTCCAGTGCTGTATTCTCAATGGCAGCCTGGCCAGCACAGTTGGAAAGCTCCAAAAAAAGCAAGGGGTGAGGCTTTTTAAATCCTTGAACATGACATTAGCATTAAGCCACTGCCTCTTTGCTTTTATTATTTGCAGCAAAGTATCCCTAACAAAGCTATAAATCTCTCCAAATTGGTCTCTTGAAAAGCTATCATAGGCCAGTCATTGCCCCCACATCTTCTGGAAGTGAAGTCCATTGAGTTCAGGAGGTCAATTGCATGACATAGTCACTAGTACTTAGGATTTTACACTTTTTTTCCTATTCGTTGTCTGACTCTAAATTGTTTACTTACCGGTATCTTGCGTCTTTCACAGTAACAGGTGTTCTTTTTCATTTCTCTCATGGGAATGCCCTTAGCCATATTCTAAATATGGGGAGAGCTTACTGGATGAGTGTGACATATTTAACCCTCCAGTGGGGCTTGTAAATTGTCTCTATGTGATTTGGAAGGGTTTAATGAGATGAAACATACAAATTTTTATCACTGATGAATATAACTCTGTCACTGGGCTACTAGTTGAGGCTAGAAATACAATGTTCCGTCATCCAGGGGGAAAAAAATAACCCGTTCATATAGAAAATGAGAGTGTGAGTAAAACAACTCTGTTTTTTTTTGTCCTCCTAACAAGATCTTCCAAGTTCAGGAGCTGTTCCCCCCCCCCATATGGAGGCGATCTTGTCATGTAAAACTGGTACAGCCTGGTACAAATTTCCCAGTCAGTAAAGACAAGTCTCTATGAAGTAAACTTCCTTCATAGCTTATTTAGGCATTTGGAGATGCTGGCTCATGAATTATCCTAAATCAGCACTTATAATTTTTAAGTGGGAACTAGGAAGAACTAACCATAAAACTGATTAGTGTTGACCTTCACTTCATTGTTATGCTTATCTCACTATAGGCAGAAAATCTAATCCATGTTATGACAGGCAGCATTTATTATATGTTTTCTGTAGCCTCCTTCAAAATAGGCAGAATCTTGTACTCTGTTCCCAGCATTATTAGAATGAACTTGGCTCAAGTTGATTAGGTGGTCTCCACTCATAAATGGGATTTTGGAGAATGTTTTCCCTTCATGTTTTGCTCTTCTAACTCAGTATTTCTTAAAATGTGGCTCTAGAAACCCTGGGGATCCCCCAAGATCCTCTCAGGGGTCTGCAAAATCCAAATTATTTGCCAGGTATTGAAAATACTTACAAAAATGTAAAACACTGTCACTTTTCTCTTTTTTTATTTTTAAAATATATAGAACTTTTTCATTTATTTACATTAATACTTAAGGGATTTAGTATTGTTATTTTTACTCAATTCAATACTTTAGAAATGCATACATTTTAACTTTTACTATGGTAAACATAGATAAATATAATCCAAACAAAGCTCTTTTCGAATCCTCCATAAGAGTGGGAAGGAGTCCTGAGAGAAAAATGTTTAAGTTTAAGAAACTAGTCTACCTCATGTAGTATCCCCCCTTCCTTGTGTAGTATTCTCCAAACAAATATAATTGAAATGGCCAGCAGTTGTGGGATTTGATGTTCAGCATGGCTACAAGGTGCTTTTCTGAGGAAGGTTATCTTCCGAGCCTGTTAAACATGATAGTTTTTTTCTCTTTAGTGGCAAACTTATATTATAATGTGGGACAAAGTTTAAGCATGGTAGATTTTGAAGCAGTATGAAACAAATTTTAGAATATAAAGGGGTAGTAAGGCCAAAGATTCCCTAGAACAGGGCTTTTCAACCTTTTCACCCATTGTACCACTTTTAGGATAAGGCAATGTCCGAGTACCACCAGTCACCCAGCTAGGTGTCAAAAGCGTGACCAAAAAAAAAAGGAAAAAAAATGATAAAGTACAGGTAGTCCTCGACTTACAACAATTCGCTTAGTGACTGTTCAAAGTTACGACGGCACTGAAAAAAGTGACTTATGACCATTTTTCATACTTATGACCATTGCAGCATACCCAGGGTCATGTGATTTACATTTGAATACTTGGCAACTGATTCATATTTATAATGTCACATTGTTCCAGGGTCATGTGATTGCCTTTTACAACCTTCTGACAAGCAAAGTTAGTGGGGAAACCAGATTCACTTAACAACCATGTTACTAATTTAATTTCTCTCTCTCCCCCTCTCTCTTTCTCTCTCTCTCTCCCTCTTTCTCTCTCCTCTCTCTCCCTCTTTCTCTCTCTCCCTCCCCCTTTCTTTCCCTCTTTCTCTCTCCCTCCCTCTTTCTCTCTCTTTCTCTTTCCCTCTATTTCTCCGTTTCTCTCCCTCTATTTCCCTCCCTCTTTCTCCTTCTTTCTCCCTCTCTCCCTCTCTCTCCCTTTCCCTTTCTTTTTCTCTCTCCCTCCCTATTTCTTTCTCCTTCTCTCTCTCCCTCTTACTCTCTCCCTCTTTCTTCTCCCTCCCTCTCTCCCATTGTCCCTTCCTTCTTTCCTTCCTTTCTTCCTTCCCTCCCTCTTTGTCCTTTCCTCCTTCCCTCCCTCCCTCCCATTCTCATTTCCTTCCTTCCTTCCTTCCAAATCCATTTTTACCAAGAAACCTGATGTCCACTTAACTCTCCCGGGGTTGGCGGGCCAAACGGGGACTGGCCTCCCCCTCTCCGTGTTACAGCGGCACTCGCCAATGCGGCTGGCTTTCTCTTGCAGAAAGCAAGCTGAAACTGAGGAAGATTGCAGGAGCATGAGATCAGCGTTTCTGAGCAAACGCCGATTCGCGGTTCTGGCAATCTCGCTCGTTCGCTTTCAGCTTGCTTTCTGTAAGCAAGCGGGATGTGCAGGAAGCGAGATCGGCATTTCTGAGCAAACGCCGATTCACGGTTCTGGCAATCTCGCTCGCCCCGGAGCCTTCGTTGCTGGAAGCCTGCGACGGCGGCATAACGGGGCTTGCAAAAAGTGGGGCGGGCGGCGGCAGCTGCTCACAGCGCTGGCCAAAAGCAAGCAGGGCAAGGCCGCTATCAAGCCCCAAGCTCAACAATCAACTTGGTGGGTGTGGGGGGAGGAATCCGCGCAGCAAACCAGCTGATCGGCAGAGCAATGAGCGGCTGGCTTTGGTGTGTCTTCCCTGCACTGCGCTCTGTCAGCAGCTCAAATCCGGAGTCTCAGCCTCCCAGCTGATCGGCGGAGCTGGTTTGCTCCCAGCTGGTTTGCTGCACGGATTTCCCCCCCCCCCCAACCAGTTGATTGTCGAGCCTGGAGCTTCATAGTGGCCGTTCCCTGCTTGCTCTTGCCCGGCACTGTGAGCAGCTGCTGCCAGCTGCCCCACTTTTTACAAGCAGGCTTCCGGCAGCGGAGGTTCCAGGCCGAGCTTTGGCGCGTCTTCCCTGCAGTGCGCTCTGTCAGCAGCTCAAATCCGGAGTCTCAGCCTCCCAGCTGATCGGCGGAGCAATGAGCGGCTGGCAGGCCAGGTAGCTGGGTTGCTTCACGGATTCCCCCCCCCCAAACCCAGTTGATTGTCGAGCCCAGGGCTCGACAGCTGCTCCTGCTCAAAAGGCAGGGTTTGGCGGCCAGCGAGGCACTCGTGCGGGGCTCTCCTGGGGATGGCGGGCCGAACGGGGACCAGCCTTGCCCTCTCCGTGCTAGAGCAGCACCCGCGGAGGTGGTCAAGGGCAAGCAGGGCAATGCCACTCCTGCTCAAAAGGCAGGGTTCGGCAGCTGGCGAGGCGCTCGCGCGGGGCTCTCCCAGGGCTGGCGAGAGATGGGGGAGGAGTGGGCCGATCGCCTTACCAGTACCTGGGACTCCGACACGCCTTCCCGGCCATGTGTGCCCTGAAGAAGCGCCAATCAGAAGTCAATCTGGTTGCTCTACAAGAAGTCCCTGGGGAGGGCGGGGTCTCGCTCTGCACCTGCACGCACCTTCTGTAAGGTTCCTGCAGGCCGCTGCCAAGCAGCATGCTTTCCGGCAGCAAGTGAGCTGGAAAGGAGCGGAGCGCGGGGGTGGTGGTGGGGAGGCAGGCGATGCCGTGTACCACCAGCCAGGTGCTTGCGTACCACTAGTGGTACACGTACCACCGGTTGAAAAGCCATGCCCTAGAAGTCATGTTCCTTAAGTAGAAGCCTTGCAACTTCATCTTTGGTGTGGAGCAGCTAAGACACTAACCTTTCTTTCTTATTTTCTCTTTTTTGCTTAACTTTATACCAACTATGCAGCAAACCGCATTTAGAACAGGCTTTGGAACATAAGCCCTGCTCATATACTGTAGAATGCTTGAGTTGGACTTTTTTTCTCCTTTTTTATTTTAAAATGTGTATCTTAATTCAATAGAAATCAGGCAGCTAATACCACTATACAAAATAGTGACATGGTTGTTAATGACTTCAATTTTGATTTTGGAAGCTGACTGAATTTGCACATCACATGACGTTTTTACCATGATTGATTCACAATTGATTAGATGTGCACCATACACTGAGCCACCGACATATGAAACACATTATGGTTAGTGGAAGATTTGAACCCAGCTTTCTCTTGTGCAAATCCAATATTTATTGACTGATGCATCATATGGATACAGAACAGCAGTGCAATTCTCTTTGCAAACTTATCCCTGGCCAGCCTAAAAAATAAACCAGTATCCAGTACTTTAGCTTTCCCAATTGCAAGCCTCTCCAGTACATTAGATGGCAATTCATATATTGTAATTCTCAATGACTAGAACAAGAAACGTAATATATGATGCTTGGATATCTTTTTACTCGCTTTTTTAAAAACCACCTTCTGTTATTTCTTGCTTATCTCTCCTATGTCAGGACTCACCAGTCAACAAACTACTCTATGCCAGGGAAATCCCACACTACAAACAAATGGTGGAGAAGTAAGTGAGAGCAAAATGTAAAATACCGTTTAAAAAGCACCCTTCATGAAAACAACAGGTGATGATGATAGGGACCTGCGCACAGATAGTGAGTAAAACAAATAAGGAAAGATTACTTTGCAGCTTCTTTGCAAATTTGTACGGCTTCCCTGCTTTTGCATAATGCTCTACTATTATTAGCATTTACAAAGGAACAAGAAATTAGATGGTGCACTCAATAGTTTGCTTTTCCTAACCCCAACATTTCCAGCAATACGAAATCCGATATAGCCTGCTCTTTTGGCGTTAAGAGATTTCAGACTCTGCATTAACATTTCAGTTTCAAACATTATCTGTATAACCAGGGTCAGGTATTTAATGAAGACATTGAAAGGAAGCTGGGCTTCTACAGTTTTTCTGCACTTTGGTGAAATGAAAAACATAACGTACAACTTTTACTCCATGTCTTCTAACAATTATGAATTGGCAATAAATCTCCCCTCTCATGTATACACATCGCAAGGACTGAAAATCTTTTCAGCTTATGAAATCTTATGAAATAAAAAGGGAAACTTAACAGTTGGCATCTATCATTTGTTTATCGATACTGCTAGTTTTCCACAAATGTTGCCAGTCTCTAAGAAGAGATTTGAACAAGCCGGCCTGGTCTGATGGGTTTGGGGTATTTTAATTTTAATTGTAATTTTAATTAATTTTATTGCAATTGGGCTTTTCTATTTAATTCTTATCTTAACTTTTGTATATTGTATTTTTATTGCATTTTATTGCCCTGTACACCGCCCTGAGTCCTTCGGCAGAAGGGCGGTATAGAAATTAAATAAATAAATAAATAAATAAATAAATAAATAAATAAATAAATAAATAAATAATAAAAGTGGTAACAGAGAAAACCCAACAATGTGTAAGACAGATGGTCAATTTTTGGCAGAGGAAGGCTTCCCACAGAAAAAGCTATAATTCCTGGGTATAGTTGAGCTCTGAGCCCTTTTTACTTGAGCACTCCTGGTGCAAATGGAAACTGGCATGTGGAATGTACCAGATCAATTTAATTAATGGCTCTTGAACTATTTTATTTATGTTTCACAAAAGCTTTATAATTCAGAGATCCTGCTTGGTGGGGGGGGAAATATATATTAACATGCCTAGCCACTGATATTGACTCTGGATAGCTACTAACAATGATGGAAAACTTGTGACTTTTCTTATGTTACTGAAGTACAGTCCCTGACAAATCTAGCTAGCAAGATAAGAGATATTAGGAGTGATGGTTCAACCCCATTTAATCAGTGTTTCTTAAACTGGGCAACTTCAAGATGAATGCTGGCTGGGGGATTCTGAGAGTTGAAGACCATTCATCTTAGAGTTGCAAAGGTTTGGGGGGGGGGAAAGTGATTGATAGAATAAATGATCTGAAGCATTTATCCCAAGAGCTGGTCTTCCCTATTTTTTATTTTGTCTATTTACTAATGTTTGCCTTCCTTCCCAAACCTAATCAGGTATTATGCAGATATTCAACAGACTGTTCCTGCCAGCTACCAAGAGATGAACTCAGCCCTGACTGAACTTTCAGGGGTAAGAAATAAATGCCAACATTCCCTTGTTCATTATTGAGAACCAAAGTGGTATATTTTTTTAAAAAAAATATCTTGTCAGCTTCACAAACTAGCTATGGAAAGAGAATCAAACAACCTAAACAACTGCTTCTAAATGTCTAGTAATTATACAAGGCCAGTTCATTGTAGGCTGGGAACATATAGAACAACTTTTTCCTGTACAGGTGAACACTCATGTCAGCAAGCCTAAAGCCAACATTTGATTCATACTACAAAAAAGCCCTACTTGCATGAATTGTGATAATTTCTATAATACTTCTGCAGATTCAAAGTGTGCTTCATGGTTGCTTTTTTCAGTAATCTTATACTAGTTCTTTGAAACATAACCAATCCCTCTTAATTCACAAGTGAAGTAGAAGGTCCAGCTTGTATATTACAAGAGTGCCTTCGGATACATTTGTGTGTCTCTGCATACACATGGTCTTACATTTGGGGCAGCCCAACAATTCATTTTTTAAAAAAAACACCGCTTCTTCTTTAGTTTGACAGTAGAGACTGCTTGGAACCCCTACCCTGCCACGGTAGCACAGAGAAATATGAGTTGACTAAAAGTACAACAGATTAGGCATACGCCATTTGGAATGAGTTTTATTTGAAAGTATGTCACATTAGTTCTGAATAGGATTTGCACAAAATGGAAACAGGCTACTAGCACAAGACAAAAAAAAAAATTCTGGGATGGCCCTTGAATTGAGAGTGCTGTGATGGTTGTTCACTTCCCTGATTTGCTAAACCGACACAAATTATAATTTTGTAGAATTATTAAAGATGCAGATGGCAAGGGTAGTCTAGTATTTGGACAATTGTATGTATATAAATACATGCATAATGGTGATTTGCCTGTATTGATATGGAAAAAGTGATTGACAAAACTACTACTGTTTTGTATCTTGTCTTGGCAGAAATATTCCTCTGATCTCAATTGCTTGGTGGCTCTGCAAGAACTTTACAACTATATTAACAAATACTATGATCAGGTATTTTATTTATTGGAACTTAGTCATGGGGAGTGGGGAGAGAATACTTACTGTTGGAGGTGGTGGAGATTGGTTGAACGCAGAAGAGAAAAGGTAGCAAAAGATTTCTGAAAAGGACGGGCAGGAATTCAACTGGTTTTGTTGGTATGTGTTTTCTGCAGATAATCAGTGCACTAGAAGAAGATCCAATGGGCCAAAAGATGCAGCTAGCATATCGATTGCAACAGATTGCAGCTCTTGTAGAGAACAAAGTGACTGACTTGTAACATTCCTAAATCAATGGCCCACCCAGATCCAACACCAATAGCTGCAAACCTAAGCATATTTACTCAGAAGTAAATCTTCCCTAATTCAGTGTGGCTTACTACACAGCAACCATGTTCTGTTAATTGCTGAAGGGCAAGTAGACCCATCCTGAAAATTCTCCACTATCCATTGATCTGTTCTGTACCAGCCTGCTACCGGCCCTGCAACAAAAGCAGGGACAACCCCTTTACAAACGGCAAGAGGCTGGAATAAAGCCTGCCAAATTTATTAACATAAAACAGAGCAAGACAAGACACCAACCATGAAACAGGAGCTATGAAACAGGAACTATCCAAGCGGTTGCCTTCAGCAAACCAGCCCTCCCACACATTCCCCTTAAATACAGTTCAGGGTGTGGCCTCTCTCTGCCTCCTTCTGAGGTGCCCCATTGCCTTCCTCTGTTTACTCCTGATTGACTGCCTCCTGCGGGCGTCCTTGAACAGGGCCAGCTGTGGGTCATCTTCATCCACGCTGTCAGGCTCACACAGCTGGGTCTCCGTCGTGACCAGGTGGGAGGGGCCTGGCTGAGGGCTCTGCGGAGCCTCAAAGCCATCATCAGCAAGCTCTTCAACACCCCCCTCCTCCTCCTCTGAGTCGTCCGACCCAACTGCCGAACCCACAGGCTGACCCTGAATCACAACATGATCAGCAACATTTTCAGGTGCCAGACAGCATTGCATAATCTCCCTCAGAGGCATCTAAAATAATTTAAAATGGCCAACACCACTGCTTCCCTTCTTCCACCCCTAGTGCCTTAACTGCATGGACGCTATAAGGCTCTTTTGCACTCGGTGCTCATTCTGTCTTTTTATAAAAACTAACTGCAAAGGGAGTAATCCCTGTTTGGAACACTGGCTTTGTAAATAAAAATGGTGTATTTATTTTGGATACCCTACAAGAAGGGTATCTGCTTACAGTGTCCCCCTTTTGAGCAGCGCACTAATGGGCAATTTTGTGCTGACCACTACAGATCTGGGATTGGGATTGGGGGAATTTTATCCCTTCCAGACCTGATTTCCTGGCTTATAATGCACTAATATTGCAATTGGTGATATCATTTTTTAAAAGAATTTTTTGTATAAACACTAGACTCTAATTGGTCTTTACTTTAATTCTTCCTATCTATTGCCCTCTCCTCCCCAATTTTATGTATATAAGGAAGTCTTCTGCTCTGGGATTGTATTTATTTTAATGACATTTTTAAGAATTAAAAAAAACTTTTCAGAAAAATACTGTTGTCTGATTTACTTACAGATTCTAAGATGGGGTTCACAATCTGCAGTTCCAGGGTTGAATGCTCAGTTATTTTAATCCATAGTCTTTAATGTGACAGAAGCAGAACATTATGAAATATTCCGGGAATAATAAATTTAAGAATATGTTTATTTTTTACTAATGACCTTTCTGGCACTTTATCCAGATATAAAGGACAGACAATACTTTTCTGTATCTTTTTATTACTTTTTAAAATTGCAGTTATATTAGTAGTTTTCCAATTCTTGGAAATAAGTAAAAACTGATCATTATCAGTTTCATATTGGAGTCCTTTAAGAATCCTGAAGTAGGCTTTGTCTAGATCTGGAAATATGCGTATTTTTAATTTGTCACTTAGATTTATAACTTTAACCTCTTTTATTTGCCTGAATCCATCTGACTCCTCTCCTTAAAAGATGAGCCAAGAAGTTACAGGCAGACAGCAGTGAATCTAATTCAAGGGGAAGTTGTAGATTCCCTTTCATTGGAAATGTTAAGCAGAGATTGCATCATCATTTGTCATGGAGGCTTTAAACTGGAAAACTAGAGGGTAAATTAGAGGGTTGAGCTCAAAGACTTAAAGGGCCCCTCCAAACTTTTATCATTCTATAAGGGTGATTAATGACAGCGGCTAAAATGGAAGACAAGAGCTTTGGTCAGGGAGAGCGAACAGTTGAACAAACCTTTATCCATCTCTATTCTAAATGCAAACATTATTTCTTTAAAAGTTAAAGGTAGTCATTTATGCTTATTGACCATGGAAATTTATCATTCCACTGAAAAGGGACTGGTCCATTTTTGGGAACCAAACAGGATTATACTTGATAATTTGGCAGAATGGTATTCCTAAATAGGATATTTAATGCCTCTCATGATTATGAATCCTCCTTGAGAGAACTATAAGGACTGAGATATATTATTGTACATGTACATATGCACCAAGACACAAAAGTAGCTGTGAAGCAGATAAGCCATTATCAACCATTAATGGCAATGGTCATAAGCTATGACTATTAGGCTAGCTTGGGAAGCACATACATATGCGTACAATTTCCAGCATGTTAATTTGTCTACTATGGACAAAGAAATCTGGAGATGCTGCAGGTATTTCCCCAAAGAGAATGCCCAGTCCTATTATTCTTAAAACACAAACAGTGTAAGATAAAGATGCTACAAAGGTGAGCGTGACTTCATATATTTGGGTAATTTACCATTACAGTACTATCTTCTTTCAACCTTTTAGCCTAGCTCTAGCCCAGGAACTGCCTGGTTGTCTTCCAGTTGTGTAGTAAGGAAACCCAACTCTACTTATTTTTGGAGCCGAAACAAGATTGATTTGTAATAAAGTAATCCTTAGGTAACAGTGTTATGTGATGTCAGCCTGGCCACATAACCGTGGAAATGTCTTTGGACAGCGCTGGCTCAATGGCCTTGAAATGGAGATGAACACAGCTCCCTATAGTTGGCAACAACTAGCAAGAGTAAAATCTGCAAGGACTCCTTTTAGGTGATCCAATCCAGTGGGGGTATTCAGCTGGTTCACACCACTTTGGCAGAACCGGTAGCTAATTTTTTGTTGCCCAGGCCCAGAATGGACTTCCGGAAGTGGCATCCACATAGAGAACTGGTTGTTCACATTTGAATCCCACCACTGATCCAAGCCCTATTACAAATATGTGCCTTCGAGTCAGCGTCAAGTGACTATTAAAGGTAAAGGTAAAGGTTCCCCCGCACTTGCGTGCTAGTCATTTCCGACTCTAGGGGCCGGTGCTCATCTCCGTTTCAAAGCCGAAGAGCCAGCGCTTGTCCGAGGACGTCTCCGTGGTCATGTGGCCGGCATGACTAGACGCCAAAGGCGCACGGAACGCTGTTACCTTCCCACCGTAGCGGTCCCTATTTATCTACTTGCATTTTTACGTGCTTTCGAACTGCTAGGTTGGCAGAAGCTGGGACGAGTAACAGGCGCTCACTCTGCTACGCGGCACTCAGGATTTGACCCGCCAAACTGCCGACCTTCTGATCGACAAGCTCAGCGTCCTAACCCACTGAGCCACCGCGTCCCTTCAAGTGACTATTACATAGCTAGAATTCTTTAGAATGGTCTATCCACAGCCCGGTCCTTCAGTGCTCCTATCTACCAAAACACAAGTGATGTAGTATTATTTCTTCGCTAACTTCTTGTAATTTCAATTAAGAGATAACGAACTTAGGAACTAATGAAGGAATTGTATTCAAAACATATTACAAATTGAATAACAGGATGCCACAAGGCTGAACGCATCATCCTTAAGGACTTTGTCCGTATGAAAAGGAGATGGACAAGTGTAGAAGTCAGATATCCAGGGCATACCCAGGAACCGTGGTGGCACAGTGGTTAGAATGCAGTACTGCAGGCTAACTCTATCCACAGGCTGAAGATGGGGATCAAGATTGGCTTGGCCTTTCCGTCTTCCGAGGTTTGTAAAATGAGGACTGAGATTGTTGGGGGTAATATGGTGACACTGTAAACCACTCAGAGTGCTGTAAAGCAGGGGGACTCCCTGCAACCTAGAACTAAGGAGAAACTTCCTGACAGTTAGAACAATTAACCAGTGGAACAACCTGCCTCCAGAAGTGGTGAATGCTCCAACACTGGAAGTTTTTAAGAAGAGACTGGACAGCCATTTGCCTGAAATGGTATAGGGTTTCCTGCCTTAGCAGGGGGTTGGACTAGATGACCTCCACGTTCCCTTCCAACTTATGATGATGATGATGATGATGACGATGATGATAACCAATCTTTTTGGTTCTTTGGACCAGTGGCGGGGGGGGGGGAGAATGTTTTTGAGCACACAACCTAAATCCTGCACATGCACAAATGAAGCTTTGCGTGCTCGCCTGCTGCTTCAGTGGCCTGATTCCCAATGGACTGCAGGCCAGTAGCGGCCCACAGCCCTGGGATTGGGGACCCTTGTTGTAAAGCACTATGAAGCGGTATATGTCTAAGTGCTATTGCTACATAGTGCCAAAACCAGGATGCAAGAACTCAGTACTTGAATACCAAATTCAATATCTGAAACATGTCATCTATTCTACAGAAGTATAGTTTGGGCTTCAAAGTTAGGTATTTTTTCCCCAACACTTTAAAAATATTTAAACACTTTTAAAAATATTTAATTTAGATGATAATAGGAATAAAAGCAGCAGACACTGGAGATACTGATGTTGTAGGCTGCTTCTGCCTTTTTTTTATTTAATCCCATTTATATCCCACCCTTCTCCGAAGACTCAGGGTGGCTTACAATCTTTTGAGATCAACCATCAACTGCAAAGGAGCAAGCAGTCAAGAAATGCACTGCAGACTAGCATTTGGCAGAGCAGTAATGAAGATCTTGGAAAAGATATTTAGAGGCTGGGATGTGTCTATACCAGGGGTAGGCAACCTCGGCTCTTTTATGACTCGTGGACTTCAACTCCCAGAATTCCTGAGTCAGCATAGCCGAGGTTGCTTACCCCTGGTCTATACCTACAAAGATCATGCAAGCTATGATGTTGGGGAAGACTCCCGAGTATACCAGAGATAGCCAAGAAAGCAAACCGACGGATCATTTAAGAAATCAATCCTTACTCGTGGCAGTCGACCTGGCTCACATTGCCATGCTTTGGATACAATATGGAAAGACTTGGCTCTCTGGAGCAGGCTCTAATGCTGGGAAAGGGGGTCGGATTCAGTTACAATGGCGACGGACACGCCGTTAAAAAGTCTTTTTTAGCCCTCTTCTCCCCCCACCCCCCCTTTCGATCCCGTCAGTGCAAAGCTGGGAGTGGGCTCCTCCCCCTCCGGCCTCACGTGGCGGGGTAAAAGCCGCTCTTGCGGTCGGGAAGGGGCCGGATTGCGCAGGCGCAGCAGGCGAATCCTCTTGTATGGAGCTCACCGGGGCAGGGGGGGCGATGAGCAGCAAAAAAGGTGCGGAGGGGGGGGGGCGCCCGGGCGGGCGGGGCTGCCTTCGAAAGTAAGAAGGGCGGGCGCGCGGAGAACTTGCGGGCTGCGGGGAATTTGCCGGCGGTTGCACGGAGGAGGGGCCGCAGCAGGTGCAGGAGAGGAGGTGGGGGTTTCCACTTGGCCGCTTAATGCCGATCGCAGGCTTGCCCGCCAAACTTTGGCAGCGCGAGGCTCTCTCCAGCCCCGGCGCGCCGATCGATCTCGCGCTACTCCCCTCTTCCCTAGGCCCGGGGAGCAGCCGTGGCAAAAAGAAGAAACATAAGAAAGAAAAGGCGCCACCCCCTCCGCCGGCAGAGAGCGGGATCCCCGCGGGGTGAGTGTGGAGCGATGCGAGCGGGGGGGAATAGAGAGGGGTCGCTGAATGCGGTCTCGGAGGTTTTTCCGGGTGGGTGGGGGGCAGCGACCCCGCCTTCGGGACGATTTGAGTAGGTGCGAACTCATCCTGGCTCTGCAAGTTGCGGTTCTTCATGCAAAGTGCTCTTTGCACGTCAGTTGCAGGTCATCCAGCGTGTGAACTGGCTTTTAAACACAACAGTTGCAGAATTGAGATGCCCAGGGCTGGTTCACACGTGTAAATTGCTTATATACGAATTGGCCAACCTCGTTCCCCCACTGCCTTAAGCACCGCTGATGTAAAGCAGCTTTTAGGGTTTGATGCAGATGGGAATTTTAGAAAAGTGCTTTTCCCCACAGAAACGTTTTTTCACCATAAAATATGCATCACGTAATGTATATGTAAATAGAGACGATGCACATCAATGGGTTCATGAAATTAGCTTCAATGCTGTATTATGAGGGCTGAAAAGAAAAAAAAAGTGGGTATAGATTTTGTTAAGTGGGCCCAAGCCTCTTACAACAATAACTGCTGTAACATTTTTGAGTTTTTCTACTCAATAGTGTTTCACTGATGCACAAAATAGTCAGAAAAGATGCTAGGTAAAGATCCTTCACAATTGTAACAACATGCTGAGTCTAGGGTTCAAGTTTCAAATTGGCAGTTTCAAATCTTCTTTCCCAGAAGCCCCTTGGATCTATACTTTCTAACTCTGCCTTATACCTTAGTCTAGTGCAGGGGTGTCAAACTGCCAGCCTGTGGGATGGATGCATCATAGCGAAACCGTGCCCATCCCATTGCAATGGCAAAAAAGTCACGATATGTCAAGTGACATTGCAAGTTTTGACATCCCTGGTCTAGTGGCTTCATAATGACTGCTGCCACCCCTTAGCTCCTGTAGGGCACTTCTCCTGGTCTTCCCTTAACCTCGTAGGTGAGAGAAATAGGGCTCCTATATCTTGTTTGTTTTCCTGGCAGATTAAAGGGGTGGGGTGGGGTGAGGAGAAATAAACACATTCTATATGTCAGCTTATGTTTCTATAGCATTTGAGACACATAACCTGAGAAGTCAGCCCTTCCTTTTTCTTTGTGTGTAGGTAGATCAATTTCACAAGTGATAAGCAAAATCAAACTTCATTAAAAATGAGGAAATAAAGTACATAAAAGTTTATTTTAAACTTTTTAGTATTGGCATGCAAAGCATTCAGTACTTGAAGAGATAAAAATGTAGTCATTCAAATCACAGGCAGCATTCTGATAGAACCTCAAATAAAAAAAAACATAAAGGAAAATATAAGACTCAAAAGTAGATAACAAAATAATGCTGTCTACTACTCTGAAACATCTCTGCTGTACAAAAATTTCAAGTAGCACAAGACACATGCAAATCTAGTGTAGAGAAAATAAATTCCAGACAAAAATGTTATGTTTAAATATATACACACGTATCGGAGCAAAAGGAATCCCTTTCTGCCTAGACTTGTTTACCTTTTCCTTAGAGGTAGATGGATTTGTGAAGCAGCAGCCTTTGGCTTGCTTCCCTAGAGATTTTCTAGCTTCTTGTAGATGCCAGCCTTTAATCAGGACTTAGGATGGTGAAGATGCTACTTCCTTCCTTTACCTTATCCTTATATCCTATTTCTTGCTTGTCTCCTCCTTCCTGGGTGATTGCTTACAATTTAAAAAGAGCAAAAGCCCTTCAGCGTGAAGAGGGAAGAGTTTTGGGGAGTTCTGTTGTAGCTAAGTGCTAAAGCAAGCAACTCTTCTTACCGAGAGCCTGCTTGAAACAAGGAGATGAGTAAATGAGTAAGTCTGTTTAGCAAAACCAGCAGTGTCTTGTGCCAACTTACAGATTAGGTGATGAAGTGGATATGTGGCCCACCAAGCCTAATTGCAGTAATAAGGTTAATCTTCAAGGTGCCATAGGACCCTTCCTTGCTTTTGCTGTGTGTATTGTACCATTTGTGCCAAATTTATGCCAGTTCTCCACAGAAGAATAAGAAGCTGTGCCACAGCATGCCCATGACAGCTAGGAGTGTTGTTGTTTTTTTAAATGGAAGAGCATCCAGTTTTTGGAGTCCCCATCTGCCACCACTTCAGTGGCCCTCAGAAACATGGGGTTGGTTCCTTTCTTTGGTGTATCCTATCCTCCCCACTCCAAATTCCATTTCCATCCTGGGTGGCAGCTGCTGGAAACTGCTAGGTTATTTTTAACACCCCGTCTATCTCTTGTCTGTGTGCACATTTGGGCTCTGACGGGAGAGGAAGTTTCTGAGCTCACAAGGTATTAATGCCTCTTTTACTAATGAAGGGAACATGTGGGGCAGATAAAGTGCCAGCCACTAGCCTGCTCTGCTTTGACAGAGACTGTCTTGAGGCCTGACATTTGCACCAGAATTGGAAGCTCCCTCACAAATCTGGAAGTTTTCCTCTGAGGAATGTTATCTTCTCCCTGGGGAAGACAACAGAGACGCAGAAGGCTTCCTTTCCTTGATCAGGAGCTGAAAATCCATAGGAGTAGCTGAGTTAATTCATTCTCTTGCTGCCAGTTAATTCCCCTTTCAAGTTGGCTACGGTGAATCTCTCCCACCCCCTGCCCTTTAAAGCTGTCAAGATGGGGAAAACAGCACAGATTGAAATAGAAGCCAATAGGTACGTACAGAGAATCTCCCAAGGCGGACAATGGGAATTTGATAGCTTTAACAGAGTAATGGCGACAAAACGTTAATGCCCACCCCACTCTCTGAGGGCTGAAATCTAAAAGAATTTGAGAAATTCAGAGAAATGGGAGGAATATGAACAAATGAAATCACACTTTTGATTGTTATTCTGTAATACAGTCTTCCCAGGCTTGTTAGCCATTTAAGCTTGGTATGGTGGAAGGTATAGTCTAACCAATGTGGAACAGTTTGCTGTAGTAATTTATATGAGCAGTTGTTGACTTTCAATTAGAAATAGACAAGGAATGTTTCTCAGCTGCTTGTGAAATAAATAACTTTGAAATTTAGAGTGCCTTCTGATGGCTCTTTTTGCCCATCTCTGTTTCTCTCTCCCCTTCCCTCTATCTCTTCATTATTAGGCCACTTAGTCCTTCCTGCGCAGATGACCCTGCCCGCCCGCCCTCCGTGCCCCCCCTGCCTCTTCCTGCTGCAGTTGGAAGCGGGCTCTTGGGATCGGATGACGAGGAGCAAGAGGACCCCCGAGATTACTGCCGAGGTATCTGAGCAATGCAGGGAATGGCCTGGGGTCTCTTAAGTGAAGGGGAGGGGCTGTCTCTCTTTGTTGCTGGCAGCATCATTTTGAGTCCTGAATGCTGTCTGCAGAGAAGTCTGCCTCTCCTTTGCTGGAACAAGATATTCATTTAGAAGCTGTTTTTGTCTGATCTGTTTGGGTTTTCACTTTTACATTCCTGAGAAATAACAACAACTGAAATGTATGAGCATTTGTTTTAAGCACAAGATGGAACCTGAGACTAATCAGGAAGGCAGTCGGTGTGTCTGCGCATAGTTGCCTCATATTCATTTATTTATTTATTTATTTATTTATTTATTTATTTATTTATTTATTTATTTATTTATTTATTTATTTGGACTTATATACCGCCCCTCTCCGAAGGGACTCGGGGCGGTGTACAGGGCAATTAAAACACTATAAACAACACATAATGTATAAAAAATTAAAATGAGATTAAATCAAATAGCCCTAAACAATAAACACATGCTAAAATTTAAAATTTTTAAAATTTAAGATCTAAAATCCCAGTCCCTCAGTCCAGGCCGGCAAGTTCAAATAGCCAAGTCTTCAGGTCGCGGCGAAACGAGCGAAGGTCGGGAGCCATCCGGAGCTCAACCGGAAGCTGATCCCAGAGGGCAGGTGCGCCCACAGAGAATGCTCTCCCCCTGGGGGCCGCCAGTCGACATTCCCTGACCAACGGCACCCTGAGGAGGCCCTCTCTGTGGGAGCTCACAGGGCGATGGGAAGTTAAACCCGGCAAAAGGTGCTCCCCTAAATAACCCGGACCCATGCCATTTAGGGCTTTATGCCATGACAATGACATCTAGTATATTAAGTGGCCTCTTCTTTGTTCCATATTAGGTGGGTATTATCCAGTAAAGATTGGGGATCTCTTCAATGGACGCTATCATGTGGTACGGAAACTTGGATGGGGACACTTTTCGACTGTCTGGCTGTGTTGGGACATTCAGTAAGTACTTTTAAGAAATAGCAGTGAATGGCACACTTATTTTTTTCCCCTATATTAAATAGGCAAGGAATGTCCCTGAAAGAGAGTAATAGATATTCAGCTAACATTTTAAAAGTGATCAGGTTGCAATGTATTACTAAACTAGATGGTATTGTCTGGTGGGCTTGGCTACTATGAAAATGAGACTGGATCTTGTTGGGATGTTGATGGAAAGCTGCTAAGATTTACCAGAGCTGTAGGCTAGACTGGGCAGTTGAAAAAAAACATCCCAGAAGAAAGGAAATATATATTTCATATATATATTTCCAAGATCATATGTATCTTGGAAATATATAGCCATATATTTCCAAGAAAAATACATGGATATGTCTATGAAGCCCTTAAGAGCTCAAGGAAACATATTTATAAGGAGAGTTAAAAAGGAAGAGATCTAGAAATACATAAAACTTTTTTATGTCCTGTCTAAATCCAGAGTAAGAAACGGGAATTAGGAAGGGTGTATTCTCCCTTTGAGATGCGAAGTAGCAACTTGTCATAGGGATAGATTTGGGCTTTTTTTAAAAAATGAAACTTTTAAAATGAAGATTAAAACTAATATAAAGTAAGGAAGAACAAACAAAGAGAAAGCAAACAGCACAAAAAAAAGTTGAAGAAAAATAGAAAAGAAAGAAAAAATTTACAAAGTAGTGGCGTTCAATATTCTTTACAGCAATTATAAGTACAATTATATTTTAACTTCTCTTTTTTAGTGATATCACAATACTCTTCTTTCTACAATCTGCCCTGTCTAATTCAACAAAGCTGTAAATAACAAGTTCATTTTTTTCATTTTTATGCAAAATGAAAAAATATCCAGTTTCAGTTTCCAGTCACTAATAAATGTAGATGGTGCCTTTTCTCTAATCAAGTTAGTTTAGCCATCTCAGCAAAATCTGTCAATTTCACCAACCATTCCTCCATAGTGGATAGTGTCAGATCTTTATACATTCTAGATAATTTCTTTGGTGTCACGTATATCATTTTATTTTTTAAAAAATCTCTTTAAGACCATAACTAAATTTCAACCCTTTTGACTATGTATTTTCCCATTGGTCCATTTATATATTATAACCAGAATTCTTGGCCCACCGTATCATACATTCTTCAACCTGTTCTTTCTGTTTCAAATTTCTACAAAAGTTTATACATTTTAGCAATTTAGCAACAATTATACTTCATATTCTTACTTTGCTTCACACCATAAATCATTTTATCCATTGTGAGTCTTTCTGGTAATCATAAATGGGAAAATAAATAACTATGTCCTTCTGCTATTAATTGCTCACTTGACTTAATTTTAAATTCCCATTGATGGTTTTCCAATAATTCCCAATATATCAATCATTTGTCCTTGTCTGCTGGTTCTCTTCTGTGATAAGCTTCATGAATTAGGAGCCATAAGAGTGTTTTTGGCCACAATTTTATATCTATTCCATATTGTCAATATGGAATGTCTGATAAAATGTGTTTTGAAGTCCACATTCACTTTTTTGTACCATAAATATCCATGCCATTCAAAGTTCAGGTTGTGACCTTCTGACTAAAATCTCATGTTTCTCAGCAATATCCATTCTTTCATCAAGATCAAGCAACAAGCAGCAAAATATAATTTCAAATCTGGTAAATGCAATCCTCTTTTCTTTGCGTTTTATAGCACTTTATATTTAACTTGTGGGTTTTTCCCCTATTGCCGTGTACATTTAGATATATCATTTTGTCACTGTATTTGGAAAAAATGGACATGTATAAATTGACAACTAAATTGTCATTGTATAAATGACAATCAGTTGCAAAACAGGTGTTGTTTAAAGCAAAAAGCATTCTTGGCAAAACATGCATTGTTATGAGAGATTCTCCTTAACTTTGACAATTCTAATTACTCCCATCTTAACCTGACCTTAATTTCATCCCATTTCTTAACATAATTATTTTGATATAAGAGACAATTTGTCATACAGTAGTAATTCTGAACTATTTTACTTTTTTCTCAGTTTTAAAACCAGTTTTCTCCATCATTTCTATTTGATCTTCTAATTTCATATTTTATTAACCTCTTTGTCTTCTAATTATCAGTCTTAAAACCAGCTAATATACCAAAGTCCTTTCATTTTCTACTAAAATGAACAAAAAGTGGAGACAGCAGACATCCTTGAGGGATAGATTTAATTGGAAAACAGACATCAGGGTGTAATTGCTATCTTTGACTACTTGCCAAAGAGCCAACGCCTCCTGGTCTGAGGCAAAATCTTAAGAATACCAAATATGGGGAAATGGGGCATTTTCTAATTACCTTCTGATTGAAGTGCAAAAGTCTAGCTAAGTTCAAAGGAGGTCGTGGAGGATGGGGACAAAGGTAGTCCAAGTGCATTTAGTCAAAGAACCAGTCTATTTTTGCCTCGTTAAACTATTGTTGCTGTGGTTTTATCCCCTGTATGCTGCCAGGATCACTTTTGGGATGGGGCAACCTTATAATTGCTGAATGAATGAATCCCTAAGGCTTTGTCAATGGAGATTCTCAGTCATCCGGGTCATAATTTTCTCAGAGGTGCTTTTTTCTTCAAAACTCGGCTGTTTTTTCCTTGAAGAAGAAGAAAAAAAAAGCGATGAGAAGCAAAACCTTTTCTTCTTTTTCCTCCTCAAGGAAAAAATCCAGTTGCCTTTTGAAGAAAAAAGCACCTTTGAGATCCCTAAAGCTTTGTTTTGCTTCCTGTGAACACAATTTTTTAAAAATGTATAACCCTAGCTTTGTTTTCTTTACAGCAGTTTTAGCCAAAAGTCCAAGAAGCTGAGACTTTCAAGTGGGAGATAATGTCTTTTCTTGACATGAGAACTAAGGAAGCCTAGTTAGGACTAGGCTAACTAACTCTGTCCTTCTCTCCTCCCATCATTCCAGGCGGAAGCGCTTTGTGGCCCTCAAAGTGGTGAAAAGTGCTGTACATTATACAGAAACAGCTGTGGATGAAATCAAGCTACTGAAATGTGTAAGTTTGATGCTTCTTTGACCACTCCAATTCTGAGTGAGCTGTCCTCATGAAGGAATAATTAACATACTTAAGCCTTAAAGCATGAAGTAGTCAAATAAGCCTTGGTGGAGCAGTGGGCTAATGCCTCCTTCAGTAACACCAGCTGCCTGCAATTAGTGCAGGTTCGAGTCCCACCAGGCTCAGGGTTGACTCAGCCTTCCATCCTTCCGAGGTAGGTAAAATGAGGACCCAGATTGTTGGGGGCAATAAGCTGACTTTGTAATAATGCCGCTTGGGGTGTGTGCGAAAGCCCTAACAAGCAGGCATATACATAGAATGAAGGCTACTGCTAAGCTTGTAAGCCGCCCTGAGTCTTCGGAGAAGGGCGGGATATAAATGTAATAAAAAAAATCCAGGAATGGCTGGAAAATATGTTATTTGGCTATCCTGACCTTCCCCAATAATTCTTCATTGTTGTACATTTTGGAAGGAAAACATTCACTATTATACACGTTCAAGAAATGAGTTGTGGCAATGAACATTATTTTCTGGGCCTATACTCTCGTGACCCCCAATTCAGACTACTAATTAGTGATTAATATGGGTAATGCTTCTTTAAAACATTTGTTTTACATTATCCTATATTTACTAAGTTTTGAGAGAAAGTAGTGGACTATATAAACATGACTGCAGCAAAAGCTAATTTTTTAAAGGATAGTATTCTCTTGAATTACGTAACTATTACATGGATTTTGACAACTGGACAACATAATTCTCTGCCCCCCTACTTTGGCCAAAAGACTGATATTGCAGCTTTGGAAAGATTAATGTGTGACTCATTTTACTCAATGGATTGAAGACCTGGTAACACTGTCCACCTATGAGTGGATTGTCTGTAAATGTAGACTTTGTATGGACAAGTATAGTGAGATATGGAACTCACTTATACAAAATACAGTAGGTTAAAAATAATGATAGTTATGTAAGTGTATCCAAAATAAATATCTACACACTTGAATAATATTTACAAAGATAAGTAGATATAGAATTGTAACTGTTAACTTATGATATACTTTGTTTCTTTTTTCTGTTTTACTTCTTTTAAAACATTTTTTTCTTTGAGAATTTTTATCATAATTTTCTTTGTATTTTATTCTTTTTCTGTTATTATTAAAGAAAATATTGTTAACAATAATAAAAATAATCAGACATTAATACCCCCATTCTCCCTACAGTCTGTTATGTGAAAGTTTGATTGTTTCATCATTATAAAAGAGTTTCCACTGTTTCAAAAGAGTTGTTTTTGCTGTTAGTGAGAATCATTCTTTAGATTGAAGATGGGCAATAATCAAGGATCAGATACTTCGATAATATTGTTCATCCTCTTAGTACACTCACGTGGATCTTTCTGAAGTTGGTAGCTACCCTTCTTTCCAGGTTTTGGACCACTTAATTACAACAACAACAAAAACAATCAATACACATAAAAAGTGATTAGAGATAGTTTTCAATTTATGTTCTCAGTAGGGACCAGAAAAGTCATCATCAAGGGGTGTGATTATTAACTGAGGCCTTATGTAATCACAAGTGATTTCAAAACCTTATTTCCATGGTCATTAAGTGAATCACTGGTTTTTAAGTTAGACATCCCATGACCACAACTTGCAACCTTCCTTGCGGGGTACCCCATTGTCTTTACTTGTGAGAAGACAGCTAGGAAGGTTGCAAATGGCAATCGTGTGACCACGGAACTCCGCAACTGATATAAACACATGGTGGTTTTCAAGTGCCTGAGTCACAATCATGTGTACTGCAAAGATGCTGCAATGGCAATATTTGTGAAGACCTTTGATGGAATGTGCACCTGGAGAAGCAATGTGAGGGAGTTTGGCAATACAGAACTTTTCCAGGGTTACTTTTTTCAGTGCCGTTGTAACTTTGAACAAATACTAAACAAATGGTCTTAAACTGAAGATTACCTACACTATGACCCAAAAGTATTTTTGTCCCACAGGTCTATTTTGGGGCCAATCTACAAGACAGATTCTTAAAAATGCTAAATAGCATTGAAATGGATTAATACCAGATGGGAAACCATCATGAAATCCACAGAGCTGTAACAGAAAGGTTAAAAAAGAAATCTTGGAAGCATCAGAGTCAAACTTAGCTTGAAGGATATTTTAGCCTTACTACAAATTCAGGGTCAGAGTCTTTTAGGTTTGTTAGATGTGCCTGCTGGCAGGAGGAGCCACAGGAACACTTAGAACTAGGAAAAATTCTGGGTTACCATTCTGTGCCACTGTAGCCACTTGGCCTTGGTTTCCCCATAACCATGATATTTAAGATATCCTTATGGAGAGGGTTGTTTGGGCACAGAATTTTTCTAGTTGCTGATCCATGTCTAGAATCCTTACCCATTTTTACCTGGTACCTTTCCTTTCTTCCAGGTGCGAGATTCTGATCCTAATGATCTGAAACGGGAGAATATTGTCCAACTGATTGATGATTTCAAGATCTCAGGGATCAATGGTGTCCGTATCCTTCCTTAAAAGGTCCACAAACTGTTCCCGCTCAAATAATCAATTCTACTTTTTCCTCCAGAGTGCCTGAACTTTGGCTGTAAAACCACTTTCTGTTACATTTTTGGTGAAACTTTCCTGCAGGAAAAACAGAAATTGTTCCAAACTTGTTTTGTACGTAGAAACTGGTATGCTGAGTGACGGCTAACCTTAGGTTTTTTCTCAGTAACATCCAAGATGGATATATGTGTGTGAGTGTATACACACACACACAGACACAAACACATTTGTCTGAGAGAGCAATCAATCTTTTTGTCTACCTCCTGTTCCCTAGAGTGAAATAACACAGGGCTGAGCTTTTTAGCTGCATCAGGCCTTTGTGGTGAGCCTAAATGGCTGCAACCCCTTTAAATGGTAGGTGAATACAAGAAATATTGCTGGGCTGTAGGAATTTTATGTCCCTCTAGTAGAGCAATTGTACTTTTGTTTAGTTAGCACATCCATGTTTTGTTTATTGGGGCAATGCAGATTCAGAGAAGTCTGTTAATCCGTGGGCTTTGGGGAAACGTTTCTAGGTTGCTGTGCTCTGTGCTTTTCCATTCTACCATGAGCTTCCTGCTTGGCCTCTTAATAAACAAATGCACACCCACACATGTTTTCTTTATCTAATAATGACCAAGAAGGCTCCCAATGGTCTGCAACAATTATTTGCTATGTAGATAAAAATAACTTTCTACTGAGCCTTGATTCATCCACTCCTTACAATAAAATCAAAGCTGAAAAGGAACAAATAGCCCATAACTTTCCTCAGAAAGGCTGTTCTGTCAAATGTTACTTTTGAAAGAAGATTCCAGGAGAATTTAGTTGCTTGGTTTTTGTGTTATCTGAGAAAGAACAGCCAGATGTCTCCAGATTCTGATTTTACACCAGCTTTCTTTCTCTGTCTTTGCTCTGTATCTAAGTTATTTTAATAAGTTATTGGCATGTGCCATAAGGAAAGAAGGGATCTATTTACTGGCACTTTGTAAACAACCAGATCCCTCATTCTGATGCCTGTTTTATCTACTTGACTTGGTTTTTGCCCAGATGTTTGTATGGTCCTTGAGGTTTTAGGGCACCAGCTGTTGAAGTGGATTATCAAATCCAACTACCAAGGGCTTCCCATACCTTGTGTCAAGAGCATTTTATGCCAGGTAAAGGTGAATTTCTTTGCAAACAAATGGGGGGGAGTGGTTTAATTTTTACAGCCATGGTCATTCCTGTCCATTTTATTATGCGAAGCAAATGGGCTTAACTTGAACCCCTGTTTTTCTGGGACTTGAATGGAGGCAGTCCTCAACTTACAGCAGTTTGTTTAGTGATCGTTCAAAATTACAACGGCACTGGAAAGAAAATGATTTATAACCATTTTTCACACTTAGAACCATAGCAGCATCCCCATGGTCACATGATCAAAATCTGGACACTTGGCAACTAGCTCATATTTATGACGGTTGCAGTGATTAGCTTTTGTGACCTTCTGACAAGCAAAGTCAATGGGGGAGCCAGATTCGCTTAACAACCATGTTACTAACTTAACAGTTGCAATGATTCACTTAAGAACAGTGGCAAGAAAGGTTGTAGAATGGGGCAAAACTCACTTAACAAATATCTCACTTAGCAACATAAATTTTGGGCTCCATTGTGGTTGTGAGTCGAGGATGACCTGTACTGCTTTGGTTGTTAATAAGGTCAAGACTCCAGGGCCCTGGCATGGCAGCCTCTTGACCTGAATCATAAAGAGGTTCTTATCCTTGGCACAATTGCTCCCTTTTTCAGGTGCTGCAGGGCCTTGATTACCTCCACACAAAGTGCAAAATAATCCATACAGACATCAAGCCGGAGAATATCCTGCTGTGTGTGGACGAGTGTTACATACGACGGCTGGCAGCTGAAGCCACTCTCTGGCAGCAGACTGGGGGTCCTCCTCCCTCTGGTTCTGCAGGTAAGTAATCCCATCCTGTTTGTAAGCAGGCTTCGATGCTGGTCTCCTTTCTCCCAAGAATGCTATAGGGGCACGAAAAATCAGAATTTGCCTCTAGCAAATGAAGACCTTCATTAGATTGATGCAGACATAAATAAGGGAGCAACAGCAACATCCTTAAATGCCAAAGTGTACGACATTCATACTAGGCAATGGTAAGGAAAGGCACAAGCATTGCTGGTTTGTGACCGTAATAAAAATTGATTGATTAGTTTCCAAAAAAAAAAAAAATCCAGAAAGGCACAAGCCATAGGGACCATCTTTATGTTCTAATGAGTGGAATAGAAATGTTTTGAAAAGGGCAGGAACAGAAATCAAATCACTCCAATACAGTGATACTAGAAAACTGCAACTTCATCCCAAAGAATCTATGACAGAGCTTAAATGCAGAGTAAAACAAAAAGAAAATCTGCTTGATAAAGTATTGTTGGTAATGAAAGTGCGCAAGTTAAACTTTCTAAACTGAATCCCCTGGATTGCCATTTTTTTCCCATGTGCTTGGTCATTTCCTTGGCAAACCAAAAGCCCATTTGGCACCTGTTAAAGAGAGTGATTTGGCTTTGGGGATTCCAGGTAATGTTCAGAAGGCTTCAGTGCAGCAAGAGAACAGGTTTCCCCTTTAGCCAATGGGAGGCTGGTTTAATCAACATGGAGGAAGACACTAAAATGGAGGAAGAAGAAGAAAAGTTAATACTATCTGTCTTTCTTCCATACATGGATAGAGCAAAACAGTTTTCCCTGCCACTGTCAGAGTTCAAGGATACTTCTCATTCTAATCTGGGTTTTTTGGGGGTGTCTGTGTTCTGGGAAAGTCAGTATAAGAGTGCCTTTCCCAACTGGATGCCTTCCAGAGGAGTTATTACTATTATTTATGGCTTTGTTTTCCACCATCTCTCTGGGAACTCCAGGCAGCGAACAGGAGAGCCTCCTCTCATTTCATTCCCTCTGCCACAAATGGGCAAGGTAGGTTAGGTAGAAAGCAAACAAGTGACTGGCTTCTAGTTACCAGCTAACTAAAAAGTTGAGTGGAAATTAGAACTGGACTCTTGGTCCCAATCTGACCCATAAAGTGGCCAAACTGTCTCTCTGCAGATTAAGGGTTTTGGTCGCAACAATTCTGGAAAATTATCAGGTTATAGAAGATTAATATAAGGCCTTAACAACTAGCACAGGAGTGGCTGCTCCATTTTGCCCCCTCCCCTCTGAGCCCCCATAACCGTATTTCCAAAATTTAGCAACATGAGTGCTTTTGCTCATTATTCATCAAATAATCAGGAGAAGGGCGGTATATAAATCAAATAAATAAATAAATAATCTGAAAATGGGAATGCTGTGGGTTTGGTTTTTTTTTAAATGAAGTGCACACAAACTTTGCAGGCTTCATTCCTGCCCCTTTCAGCGCTGTTCTGTGTCACTGCCATATCCCAGCAACACTCCTTTATTTTTTTTTAAAGTGAACAATTGTTTGCTTTTAGAAGTGGAGAAATTCACTAATGGAGAGGGGTGGCTCCAAATTAAAGCAAAGGCCGTGAAAGCCTTGTACCCAAACAAACCCAAAATAAGATATTTCAATTCTGTGTTTAGCTTCCCTTCCCAAAGGCCACTTCAGCAAAATAATAGCTCTGCACCTTATGCCTCTGATTGAAATACATTTCCATTTTTCTATTTTTTGCACCTGGTTCTCTTTCGGTTCATCATTGGGAAAGATGAAATACTAGGTATGGGTCATGAAATCTTTTTCTAACAAACATTGGGAATCTTATTATCTTCCTCCTTCTCCAGCTTTGGCTTCAGAAAATACATCATCGAGTATTATCCGAGTAGCCCCTAAGGGCTAGGAACCTGGCCTGTTTCTAAATTAAAAGCTGAGAACCTATAAGAAAGCCTAGCAGGAAGAAAAACAAACACCCTAGACACTGGATATGACTCGTAGGGGTCACTGTTACTGGACATGTGTACATTTGCGATCTGGTAGCAAATCCTAGGATTCTGCCATTGACCAGGCTCAAATTCCATTTAGAAGTTTCAGACGGGAGTTCTGCATTCAGAATGGCCATAAGAATAGCGCTGAGGGCTAAAGATTTTGCCTCTCCCTGGTTTTATCACATTAACCCTCGCTTTTGGGTGGAATGATCATAACGGTGTGGGAGACTCTGGCCTTCCACGTCCTCAATCTCCTCATCCTCCTTTACAGCATTACTGTACTGATTGATGTTTGTTTGCTTTGGATTTCCTGGCTGATTCTGGGAATCATTTCTGTCTCTTTCTCTCTCTCCCCCTTTTCTCGCCTCACTCCACCTGTGCACCTCTTCCCTCAGTCAGCTCTGCACCCCAGGAAAGCTTGGTAAGTCCCCCACCCCCGTCCAGGATTGTGAGGGGGAGGGAAGGAATAAAGTTTTAGAGTGCTTTGTTTTGGATCTCACTTGCTCTGTGAAACTCGTTCATAACCCACCATCTCCCTCGCCCTTGTGTGGATGGCTCCTCCATGTCTGACAACTTGCACCTAAGCCTCATGTTACATCTGTAATTTGTCTCTCAATGTTACCATGGACACATTTTGCCTATAGTGAGAGGATGTTGGCAGATTTTTGTTAGCTCCGAGAGAGGTTGTATGCTTTAGCCATTTTGGCAATCAAAGAAAAGAAGGGGAAAAAAATATACTGGGTTGGATTGTTGCTATCTAGGCTAGCTTATGTCTTCTCTGGTTTGTGGCTGCAGTTTTGTGGCACAGAGACTCCTTCTTATCACCCATGTTAACAGGAGATACCTGAAGTTATTTCTCTCTATGCTCAAAGAGAGCTAAGAGCTCATCCCCTTAGGCCAGGGATATCCCAAGAAATACGAGTCTAACTTCTTATGACTCAACAACCTTGCGCTGTTGCTCCCATTCACTTCAGAAAAGCTGTCTCATGCTGGAGAGCTTACTGGCTGATTCTTCCCCATGTGTCAAATTCTGTGTTTGGTCTGCATCTGGCAACTAAACTTAAAATCCATGGCTCAGTTGAACCTTCTCCTTTTCCTGTGTGGCTGATCTCTTGAAGCAGGAGAGAGAGAGAGAAGAGAATGGCTGTCTTGAGATTAGAATCCTCAGTTTGTGCCTGTTAATATATTTTTGTTATTGTAGATGTGTCATTTCACTGACTTGCAGACTTTATTGTAATTTTAAAAGTAGAGATTACTTTGATGGTAGAATATTCTGTTAAGGATCAGAAATAGCAAAGTGAACAGTTTGCAGTGGGAAGCACAGGGACCAGAAGAGAGTAGTTGTCACTTTGTGAAGTATCCACAGCTTTCTCCATGAATGCTTTCCATCCCTTTGGGCAACTTGTGAACCTCTAAATGTTGCTGAACAACAGCTTTCCCACTATTGGATGTGCTCTCTTGGACAGTTGGAAGTTGTTGTTCAACAATATCTGGTGGGCTGTGGGTGTTTCTGAATTGGACAGACAGCAAGGATGCTCTAGTTCATGGAGCATTATTTGTTTCTTCCACTTTAAATCAGGCTCTTAGTTTGTCTGCCTGATTTTGCTTCTTAAGGGTATGTGTAAAAAAGGCTGTCCTTTAATGGAGTGAAAGCTGTTCCTTAAAAGTGGACACCATTAGCAAGTTCAGGGCATTGCCTCACCCTTCTGTCTGAAAATTTATTGCATTGGCTCAAATTCATTAATTATCATTATGGATACTCAAGATTTCTTAATCAGGACTAGAAGGTGGTTCACACATCCTGGCTAAGAATTAGTTGGTTAGTAAACCATTATTAATACCTGGTGCTGAGGTAATTCAATTTATGCATAACAGGAGAAACATTAGCAGTCTTGTTCTTGCTCCCAGTTTTATAAATTATGGTAAAGAAACTGACAGTTTTATATCTGAACTAGTCCAAGGTGTTGGATTCTGTAACCTGTGCACAGCCCTTGTGCTCCTTACTGAGATGCCAATAATACACCAGAAGTGTTATTTTTTGGTAAATTTCCGTTTATCTTTCCCCGTATTTTTCTTTGCATGCCTGTTTCTTTACAAGTTCCTCAAGCTGATCTTGTGACCTGAAAACATTGGGGTAGACCTCAGGGGGGGAGGGGGAGCATCAATTGGTGCTGCTTTACATTCAAGAGACCCCCAGAGGGATCAGTTGGCATGCTTTCAGAAAGACAATGAGCCCCACCTCAGCTCTTCCGACTGGGCCCTGTGGATAAAAAGCCTAAGCTGATGGATTCCTGGGTTTAATAGCAGTGTTTGTGTGGCTTAAATTGTATCACTTGAAAGGAGAGGGGGGGGGGAAGGAAAGCCCCATTTTTGAACCTAACCATATTAAATTTGGGTAAGGGTGGATAAAAAGAGGAATCCTGGACATTATGCGTTTGGGAGCACTCCACCTGGATTGCTTATTTGAATGGTAGAAATATTTTTTATTTGTTTATTTATTCATTAAACTTGTTAGCCACCCATCTTGTCTAGATTAACTGACGAGATGTTGATTGAACACTAGGGCTGAAAAAGCAATGAGAGCAATGCCCAGAGTTTACATGGCTGTGCACAAGTCCAGAGGAGGTGTCTGTCATTTTGGGTCTGTTAGCAAAAAATTAGAAACTGTGTACCATGATGTCCTGGGATCCTGTTTCTTAAGAACGAGATCCCTTGAAAATAATAATAATAATAATAATAATAATAATAATAATAATAATAATAATAATAATAATAATAATAATAATAATAAACCTTTATTGTCAAAGTACAACATGTGTACATTGAGATTAGCTGAGCCTCCCCCCCCCCGTGCTCTCTCCCCCCAACACACAGTGACAACAAACCCTTCATCCCACCACACCATGTGAACCAACTACACCACACACAAGGCTCTATAACATTTAAACAACACTACTGAGGGACATACTGGCTGGGAGTTAAAATTGTAGTCTGGCACACCTGGAATGTGCCAAAGAGAAAAGGCTGTGTTGTGTATTTCCCGTAATCTCTTAACCACGACTTATGCTTTTGTGTCTGGTATAGGCACAACTCCGGAGTGGATTTTCTACCCGGCCTTGATTTTGAAATACAATCTGTTTTGAATTTGTTGGTGAAAGCCACCATGATTCATTTGTTCTCTGAATACAATCCAAAGGGCATATTAGAAGTGGGAAATATTTAATAATCCCTCTCCTGATGCTTGGAAGGAAGACCAAGTTCCTTGTTTTCCCTGGTTAGGGTTAGGCTGCTTTATATGGGATTCTATTACGGTAAGTGAATTCCAATTTCAGAAAAAATAAACAAACTACCCTTTGGAAACAGGCATGTCAGGAAAAGGCTGTGGCCTTACTTTCTCCTTTGCATGCTAGTTCTTTGAATCTTTGGAGGGCTTTTTGTATGGAATAGGATTTGTTCATATGAACTGGCCCTTCTGCCTTAAGTGGAACTGCAGAAAACCAGTCTCTGATCTGCCATGTGTTCATCATTTCTGTGTGAAGTCTGCTGTAAAATCCTTGGTTTACCTACAGAATATCCAAGAAGGATTTATTTATGTTTTAATGTAGATGTATATTTTTATGACCGTTAGCCACCCAGAGTTACCTTATGCTGAGATGGGCAGCCAATAAATTTTATAAATAAATAAAGCTGCCCACAGGTGTCTTTTGTCTGAAAGTTTGGACCAGACCAGACCTTTGCCAGAGATGCAATGTTTTTTTGGATTGCAGAATCCATAATTCCTCAAACCTGCAGCTGCTGGCTAGGGAAGTGATTGGCCACATCCGAGCTTGCTTTTTCTCCCAGTTCCTAGCAGACCAAAAGAAGCATCATTAAGACCCGATTTTCTGCTTGTTTTGCTCTAGGCTGGAGAGCAACAACTAGCTAACCTCAACAGTTCCCAAAAAGCAGGGGTGTCAAACTCGCCACGTCACGTGACATGTCACAATGTATCACAACTTTTTTCCCCTTGCCGGAGCTGTGGTAGGCACGACTTCCACGTGACACATCCGGCCGGTGGGCTGGCAGCTTGACACCCCTGCCCAGCAGTATTGTACCTGATGAGTATTTGAAGGGAGGAACCACCAGGAAATATTAATGCTGTAGACAAGAGGGGAGGGGGAGTTCTAGAAAGCAGTACAACTTTATTTTACTGCTTCCAAGAAAACTACAGAGATATTTCCAGGACGTCACTTTGCTTTTTTGCTGTAGGGGTGGCCATTTATAAGTCTTGCTTATAAGTCTGCACTAACCTATGTAACAAAGTCACGATGGTGTGTAGGGCTTTGGGTTACTACTGCTGCTCCCTTTTGTTAGATCTGCCTGTTTGTCTGATCTTCTTATGCTTGATTTGTGCATTGAAACTTGGTTGGTTTCCATTCAGATAAATACACTGACTCAGCTGAAACATATACTGGGCTCAGTAGAGACTAAATTGGTTGAATGTGGGCACTTTGAAAGTAAAAAGACAAGTTTATAATTGTTTCCGTTTTCCCCCCTGAAGAAATCATCAGGGCTTAATTTCTACAGCCAAAAGAGGTCTAGAACTCTAGATACAACCCACTGGATTTGGGCAAGAATATATGTCTTATTCACACATGAGTGGTATCACCAGGTGTGTGAATTACCCCGCAAGGTTCCTGTTTTGGAACTTGCTTCAGATATTGGGGTCAACCAGTTTAATTAGTCCGAGCCTTCTCTCGTACCAGGGCTAGATCACACAGACCAGCTGCCTGTTTTGGCATGGAAACTTTTTTTTGCCCGTCCATGTGTAGTTTATGTTGCATGGCTTAGCACATGCCGGGCAGAGACGTACTTCTCTCTTTCAGAAGAGAAGTGTAAATACAGCCAGCCATCAGAGATACAGTACTGCATATAATTTCACTTTCCTGGGAGCTTACTTTTTATTGCCGGATTCAAACTAGGCCAGCCAACCACATTTTAGCTTATCATATTATGCAGAGCATAAAAATAGGACATTGAAGTAAACCACCATCCAGTTAATCACATATTATGTGAAGGAGTAATAAAAAAGAATGAAGAAAGGCCAAAATGACCAACAGGAACAGTATTGGAGAAACCTGACCTAACCATCTTTATTGTAGTGTGGCCAATTTATGGGATACATTTAGCCCTAGCCCCCCACACACACACCTTTTTTTTTGCATCAGAGCCTGTACTGGGAGGCTGTACTGAGAGAACTGAACTACAATGATAGGCTTTTGCAACACTTTTTGGATCAAAGTAGAATTGGCATATTAAAGAAAATAAGTAGAATAACCCACCACTGACCCATCAGGTGAAGTGCTAATATGAGACCCACCCACTCTGGCCTCAGCACTCCCATCATTTCCAGAGTCTAATTCTTGGCCCTAAAAAAAGGATATCCATAATTTTCCAGAAAATTTGAGAATGTTATTTAATTCCCTATAGGGATGAATGAGTTGGCTTTTGGAACTTCTGTAGATAATCCTGCTGTATTCCTGCTTCTTGCCATGGTGCAGTAGTCATGGAGGCCCACTACCCAAACTGAAGTCATGCTGTGAATTCTGGCTTCTGACCGTTGCTTTGGGTCAGGCCAAGCATTGGCCAGTGCTCTTTCTCCCCCTAGTGGCAATTTTGGGCTATACTTGGCTTCTTGGTTGCTTTTAGCTTAAACTCGTAACCTACCGTATATACTTGAGTATAAGCCGAATTTTTCAGCCCACTTTTTGGGCTGAAAAATTCCACTTCGGCTTATACTCCAGTCAACAAAAAAAACTTACTGAGGACTTGTGCGCGGCCGAGGCTTTGGTGCTTCCGGGATCGCCCGCACCTCTCCCAAGCCACCGCCGTCCGAGACCTGCCGAAGTTTGGGGAGGTTTGGGGAGGTGCGCGCGCACCTCCCCAAACTCCGCGCCTTGCCTGCCTGCTTCTTTCCGCAGCGGAAAGAAGCAGGCAGGCAGGGCGCGGAGGAACGGAGACTTGCCGACGTTTGGGGAGGTTTGGGCGCCTCCCCAAACCTCGGCAGGTCTCCGTTCCTCCGCGCAGACCTGCCGACGTTTGGGGAGGTTTGGGCGCCTCCCCAAACCTCCCCAAACGTCGGCAGGTCTCCGTTCCTCCTGCCGACCTTTGGGGAGGTTTGGGCGCCTCCCCAAACCTCGGCAGGTCTCCGTTCCTCCTGCCGACCTTTGGGGAGGTTTGGGCGCCTCCCCAAACCTCGGCAGGTCTCCGTTCCTCCTGCCGACCTTTGGGGAGGTTTGGGCGCCTCCCCAAACCTCGGCAGGTCTCCGTTCCTCCTGCCGACCTTTGGGGAGGTTTGGGCGCCTCCCCAAACCTCGGCAGGTCTCCGTTCCTCCTGCCGACCTTTGGGGAGGTTTGGGCGCCTCCCCAAACCTCCCCAGGTCTCCGTTCCTCCTGCCGACCTTTGGGGAGGTTTGGGCGCCTCCCCAAACCTCGGCAGGTCTCCGTTCCTCCTGCCGACCTTTGGGGAGGTTTGGGCGCCTCCCCAAACCTCGGCAGGTCTCCGTTCCTGTTTGGGGAGGTTTGGGCGCCTCCCCAAACCTCCCCAAACCTCGGCAGGTCTCCGTTCCTCCGCGCAGACCTGCCGACCTTTGGGGAGGTTTGGGCGCCTCCCCAAACGTCCCCAAACCTCGGCAGGTCTCCGTTCCTGTTTGGGGAGGTTTGGGCGCCTCCCCAAACCTCCCCAAACCTCGGCAGGTCTCCGTTCCTCCGCGCAGACCTGCCGACCTTTGGGGAGGTTTGGGCGCCTCCCCAAACCTCGGCAGGTCTCCGTTCCTGTTTGGGGAGGTTTGGGCGCCTCCCCAAACCTCGGCAGGTCTCCGTTCCTCCGCGCAGACCTGCCGACCTTTGGGGAGGTTTGGGCGCCTCCCCAAACGTCCCCAAACCTCGGCAGGTCTCCGTTCCTGTTTGGGGAGGTTTGGGCGCCTCCCCAAACCTCCCCAAACCTCGGCAGGTCTCCGTTCCTCCGCGCAGACCTGCCGACCTTTGGGGAGGTTTGGGCGCCTCCCCAAACGTCCCCAAACCTCGGCAGGTCTCCGTTCCTGTTTGGGGAGGTTTGGGCGCCTCCCCAAACCTCCCCAAACCTCGGCAGGTCTCCGTTCCTCCGCGCAGACCTGCCGACCTTTGGGGAGGTTTGGGCGCCTCCCCAAACGTCCCCAAACCTCGGCAGGTCTCCGTTCCTGTTTGGGGAGGTTTGGGCGCCTCCCCAAACCTCCCCAAACCTCGGCAGGTCTCCGTTCCTCCGCGCAGACCTGCCGACCTTTGGGGAGGTTTGGGCGCCTCCCCAAACGTCCCCAAACCTCGGCAGGTCTCCGTTCCTGTTTGGGGAGGTTTGGGCGCCTCCCCAAACGTCCCCAAACCTCGGCAGGTCTCCGTTCCTCCGCGCAGACCTGCCGACCTTTGGGGAGGTTTGGGCGCCTCCCCAAACGTCCCCAAACCTCGGCAGGTCTCCGTTCCTGTTTGGGGAGGTTTGGGCGCCTCCCCAAACCTCCCCAAACCTCGGCAGGTCTCCGTTCCTCCGCGCAGACCTGCCGACCTTTGGGGAGGTTTGGGCGCCTCCCCAAACGTCCCCAAACCTCGGCAGGTCTCCGTTCCTCCGCGCAGACCTGCCGACCTTTGGGGAGGTTTGGGCGCCTCCCCAAACGTCCCCAAACCTCGGCAGGTCTCCGTTCCTGTTTGGGGAGGTTTGGGCGCCTCCCCAAACCTCCCCAAACCTCGGCAGGTCTCCGTTCCTCCGCGCAGACCTGCCGACCTTTGGGGAGGTTTGGGCGCCTCCCCAAACCTCCCCAAACCTCGGCAGGTCTCCGTTCTTCCTGCCGACCTTTGGGGAGGTTTGGGCGCCTCCCCAAACCTCCCCAAACGTCGGCAGGTCTGCGCGGAGGAACGGAGACCTGCCGAGGTTTGGGGAGGTTTGGGGAGGCGCCCAAACCTCCCCAAACAGGAACGGAGACCTGCCGAGGTTTGGGGAGGTTTGGGGAGGCGCCCAAACCTCCCCAAAGGTCGGCAGGTCTGCGCGGAGGAACGGAGACCTGCCGAGGTTTGGGGAGGTTTGGGGAGGCGCCCAAACCTCCCCAAACAGGAACGGAGACCTGCCGAGGTTTGGGGACGTTTGGGGAGGCGCCCAAACCTCCCCAAAGGTCGGCAGGTCTGCGCGGAGGAACGGAGACCTGCCGAGGTTTGGGGAGGTTTGGGGAGGCGCCCAAACCTCCCCAAACAGGAACGGAGACCTGCCGAGGTTTGGGGACGTTTGGGGAGGCGCCCAAACCTCCCCAAAGGTCGGCAGGTCTGCGCGGAGGAACGGAGACCTGCCGAGGTTTGGGGAGGTTTGGGGAGGCGCCCAAACCTCCCCAAACAGGAACGGAGACCTGCCGAGGTTTGGGGACGTTTGGGGAGGCGCCCAAACCTCCCCAAAGGTCGGCAGGTCTGCGCGGAGGAACGGAGACCTGCCGAGGTTTGGGGAGGTTTGGGGAGGCGCCCAAACCTCCCCAAACAGGAACGGAGACCTGCCGAGGTTTGGGGACGTTTGGGGAGGCGCCCAAACCTCCCCAAAGGTCGGCAGGTCTGCGCGGAGGAACGGAGACCTGCCGAGGTTTGGGGAGGTTTGGGGAGGCGCCCAAACCTCCCCAAACAGGAACGGAGACCTGCCGAGGTTTGGGGAGGTTTGGGGAGGCGCCCAAACCTCCCCAAACGTCGGCAGGTCTGCGCGGAGGAACGGAGACCTGCCGAGGTTTGGGGAGGTTTGGGGAGGCGCCCAAACCTCCCCAAACAGGAACGGAGACCTGCCGAGGTTTGGGGACGTTTGGGGAGGCGCCCAAACCTCCCCAAAGGTCGGCAGGTCTGCGCGGAGGAACGGAGACCTGCCGAGGTTTGGGGAGGTTTGGGGAGGCGCCCAAACCTCCCCAAACAGGAACGGAGACCTGCCGAGGTTTGGGGACGTTTGGGGAGGCGCCCAAACCTCCCCAAAGGTCGGCAGGTCTGCGCGGAGGAACGGAGACCTGCCGAGGTTTGGGGAGGTTTGGGGAGGCGCCCAAACCTCCCCAAACAGGAACGGAGACCTGCCGAGGTTTGGGGACGTTTGGGGAGGCGCCCAAACCTCCCCAAAGGTCGGCAGGTCTGCGCGGAGGAACGGAGACCTGCCGAGGTTTGGGGAGGTTTGGGGAGGCGCCCAAACCTCCCCAAACAGGAACGGAGACCTGCCGAGGTTTGGGGAGGCGCCCAAACCTCCCCAAACGTCGGCAGGTCTGCGCGGAGGAACGGAGACCTGCCGAGGTTTGGGGAGGTTTGGGGAGGCGCCCAAACCTCCCCAAACAGGAACGGAGACCTGCCGAGGTTTGGGGACGTTTGGGGAGGCGCCCAAACCTCCCCAAAGGTCGGCAGGTCTGCGCGGAGGAACGGAGACCTGCCGAGGTTTGGGGAGGCGCCCAAACCTCCCCAAAGGTCGGCAGGAGGAACGGAGACTTGCCGAGGTTTGGGGAGGTTTGGGGAGGCGCCCAAACCTCCCCAAAGGTCGGCAGGAGGAACGGAGACCTGCCGAGGTTTGGGGAGGTTTGGGGAGGCGCCCAAACCTCCCCAAAGGTCGGCAGGAGGAACGGAGACCTGCCGACGTTTGGGGAGGTTTGGGGAGGCGCCCAAACCTCCCCAAAGGTCGGCAGGAGGAACGGAGACCTGCCGACGAGCCGCGGCCACACAGGGTATTCCTGTGTATTCAGGCTTGCAGAACGGCGGATCGGCTTATACTCGAGTCAATAACTTTTTCCAGTTTTGGGGGGTGAAATTGGGGGTCTCGGCTTATACTCGAGTCGGCTTATACTCAAGTATATACGGTAGTTTTTAACCACATATCTAAAGTGTGTGGTCACCAACTTTGCACAGCGAGCTAACTGGATGAGAGTGTGTCTGGCCAAGCTAAATTCCATGATTATGAGGTCGGGAACTCTGTAATTTCTTGTATGGGAGATCTATAGTTGAAAATTCCATGGTGGGTCACCCTTCTGAAGCCATCTTACTGACCTCTTCTGCAATTTGTTCTTTCTGGTTGCAGCAACATTTCTGGTACAATGTACAATCTTGCAACATGTTTCGGTGAAGCTAGAAAAATGCAACACTCCTTTTTATGCTTCCCTTTTAACCACATTTCTTTCATACGGGCAGAGGTGGGTGGACTTGCAAGATCCTTATTTTTTTACTAGAATCTCAAATCCTCTAACCAGAACCAAGGGTGAAATGGTGGCTCAAGACTAAGAGTCAGTATATTTTTGGAATTAAGAAACATGGTTAGTTAGCCAAGGAATTTATTTTCAATACCAGAGCTGACTTCACCTGTGACCCAGAAATTTACTCCCACTTCTTCTGACCCAAGCTTTTTTTCTATCTCAGTAGTCCAAGGGTCTTTTCGCCCCTAAGGGTGAAGTCTGCAGTGCCCTTCCCTCACAGTTGTGAGTGTCTCAGTAAGATGTTAACCGGCTCAGCAATTGCTTCAAAGGAAACAGCAAAGAGAAATGTGTTGCTTTGCCTCTGTAGCTGAGGAGCAGGTGATTCCCACTGTAAGGAACATCCTTCTTACCTAGGCTCCTGGGATTTTTCCTCCTTTTTCTGAATGGAAGGAATATACGTAGTCATTATGTGTTGCTTTCCAGTGGCTCTTGCGAATCGCTTGGGTATGTTGCTGTTTCATTGGTTTACTTTTTTTTCCTTGCCGTAAAAAGCAGACATGATGAATGTAGATCCAATGGCTGTAAGGAGAGGCACTAAACTAGAAAGGAAAAAGCTTTGGGTTCTAGGTGTTGAGAATCAAGGAGATTGTGGTGGGTTCTCTTTGCCTGATAGTAACCGAGACTGGGAGAGAAGGCTTCCGTGCCAAGGGAGGGTTGTTAGGAAAAATTACAAAATAAAGATTTCTTTGCAAAAAACCATTTTATCCCTGTTTTCGTTTGCTTTCTAATTCCTACTTCCTGTCCTCCCTCAAACTATTATTTAATTTTATTAGTTTCTTTTTTTTTTATCTCAGTGGGTTAGGATGCTGAACTTGTCGATCGGAAGGTCGGCAGTTTGGCGGGTCGAATCCCGAGTGCCGCGTAGCAGAGTGAGCGCCTGTTACTCGTCCCAGCTTCTGCCCACCTAGCAGTTCGAAAGCACATAAAAATGCAAGTAGAAAAATAGGGACCACTACGGTGGGAAGGTAACAGCGTTCCGTGCGCCTTTGGCGTCTAGTCATGCCGGCCACATGACCACGGAGACGTCCTCGGACAAGCGCTGGCTCTTCGGCTTTGAAACGGAGATGAGCACCGGCCCCTAGAGTCGGAAACGACTAGCACGCATGTGTGGGGGAACCTTTACCTTTACCTATAATTGATGCTCTTGTATCTTGCAGTTTTAGATTCTAGATCATAAAGTTTTTATTCTGTAGTCTTTCCTGCTCTGGTTTCTTTTCCTTTTATAGAGCCACTACTATATTGTACTTTACCTTTAATTTTTCCTTAGTGTGGCCCTTGTACATTTGGGCCTTTAAGGTAACAATGCCTGACCCTTCCTAGGCCGTGCAGCCCTCACAGTCACCTACGTGCCCTTCTGAAGACAAGTGGGTGTTTGGTGGAAGGTTGAACCTGCTTGATCTAGGCTAGCCCTTGACGTCTACAGGAGCTTCAAACAATGGCAGGCGCCCTGGTGCCAGGGCCACTCATTTAAAAAATAAGGGTGGGTACCTAAGGTCAAAGTGAGACTGATCTAAAAGAAGGTGTGAGTTATTTGTTAATTTTGTCTCTTCCAGATTCAGAAAATTAGCTTTGCTAGAAACAAACTTGGCTGGGAGCATCTGGTGTTTCTTAGAAGTAAAACCGGCTTGTTTACCTCATTTCTGCCAAATTGCGAATTGTGCTGGAATCCAATAAAAATCCACTCTAGCAAGTTCTATTATTGCAGGTTCTGCTAGATTTATGGCCAGGGAAGTGCAGGTGTGTCTCTTCTTCTACTTCTGTGCACCTGGATACATTTTTGCTTAGCAAAGTGCCAGTAAGTGCTAGCCAGTCTTCCACATGCACAAATTAAAGTGAAACAATGCACAAGTACTGTCCAGATTTTTTGACTTGAGTGTAGATCAAGTGATGTGCATTTTCATTCTCCCTTATCCAAACTAGGTGTTAAGAGAGGGGCCACACTAATATATGTGGCCAGGACAGAAATGAATTTCTTGGTGGAGCAGTGAGCTAATGCCTCCCTAAGTAACACCAGCTGCCTGCAATTAGTGCAGGTTCGGGTCCCACCAGGCTCAAGGTTGACTCAGCCTTCCATCCTTCCGAGGTAGGTAAAATGAGGACCCAGATTGTTGGGGGCAATTAAGCTGACTTTGTAATAATGCCGCTTGGGGGGGGGGCTAATAAGCAGGCGTATACATAGAATGAAGGCTACTGCTAAGCACATTGATTTGTGCTTCTTAGATTGTAAGCCGCCCTGAGTCTTCGGAGAAGGGCGGGATATAAATGGGATTAATTCAGTTTAAGTGTTTTCCCTTTAGTACATTTCCTTCTTTCATCCTATTAAAAGCTGTATGGGTTTGATGGGCTCTGGTTATGTGTGATCCTGAAGTGACACAGCTTTCCTTTTAGGGACTCAGATATAGTTCCTGCAATGAATGCCCCCCTATTGAACCCTTGTATTAGAGGTGGGCAATGAAGTCTTCTCTTGCACTTTGCCAGAAACGTAGAGGGTCATCCATTGTTTCCTTATGCCATAGCTTATTTTCCCCTTCCACCTTCAGCAACTGCCTGCATAATCCGGTATTCCCTCCTGCCCATGTAAATGCGAGATTGCCCTCATTGTCACCTCTTCTGTTTTGTTTTGTTTTGTTTTTATTTTTCATTCCCATTTCTGCGTTCTTCATGCCTTGTGCTCCCCAGAGTTCACACCTCTGTGCCAAGTATATCCTTGTTTCTGTCTGTCAGGTTGTTGTCTGTTGCTGTGACCCATTTTTCCTTTGGCCTGGCAAGGGATGGCCCATTTGACACCATGGATCAGCAGCTTTTTCTTTTGTACAGTTGCCCCTTGTTGTGATTCAGGGTCAGCCTGTGGGTTCGGCAGTTGGGTCGGACGACTCAGAGGAGGAGGAGGGGGGTGTTGAAGAGCTTGCTGATGATGGCCTTGAGGCTCCGCAGAGCCCTCAGCCGGGCCCCTCCCACCTGGTCACGACGGAGACCCAGCTGTGTGAGCCTGACAGCGTGGATGAAGATGACCCACAGCTGGCCCTGTTCAAGGACGCCCGACGCAGGAGGCAGTCAATCAGGAGTAAACAGAGGAAGGCAATGGGGCACCTCAGAAGGAGGCAGAGAGAGGCCACGCTCTGAACTGTATTTAAGGGGAATGTGTGGGAGGGCTGGTTTGCTGAAGGCAACCGCTTGGATAGTTCCTGTTTCATAGCTCCTGTTTCATGGTTGGTGTCTTGTCTTGCTCTGTTTTATGTTAATAAATTTGGCAGGCTTTATTCCAGCCTCTTGCCGTTTGTAAAGGGGTTGTCCCTGCTTTTGCTGCAGGGCCGGTAGCAGGCTGGTACAGAACACCCCTAGACCTTTTGTAGAATCAGAAGGGGCACCAGAGCTCATTGTTAGAATATGCACTGCTTTTTTGCCATTGTTAAATATAGCATTGCTGGTGCCTGCGGTGGAGCCACCCTTGGACTCAGCTAGTTTCAATAGGCTCAACACATGCATGGCTCCCCACTTCTCACTCTGAACTCTCTTTGCTTTGGGCTTCACACCAGCCTCTCTCTCCTGGCAGGATGTCTGCAATTTAGACTGAGCACTGTGAGGTAGTAAGTCCATTTTCTTCAGGCTGTCCCATTTCAAATTGCAGGTGGCGGTAATCGTATTGCGGAAATGTCCCTCTGGAGATTAAATAATTGAATTCCATCGTACAAAAAAAAATCTACATGTCAGAAAGTAGGACTTTTATGTTTCTTCCTTGAAACAGTTTGGGGGCTTAGAATTTTTTTTTTTCCAGTTATGCAAGTAACATCCCCTCCAACAGTTTGAAGTGGAACAGCCCAGGCAGAATTTGACCATTTCCCATTGAACTTGGCTTCACTTTCCAGCCATTTGCTTGTGACAGGTTTATCTGCTTCTTGTCTTCTTTCTGCATACCATCAGCTTTTCTCTTGCATGTGGTGTGTTTGTGGGTACAACTTACATTGCCCACTGACAAACATATTAGGGCCCACGTGATTCCCTGGACTCTTTCTTCTCCTCCTTTCCCTGCCTGCCCCAAAGATAATGGGCAGGCATCCATCTTGTTTGCCTGTTTCCCCGTCTGCTCCATTCTTATGCAGCCCTGGAGTTATGAGTGATGGGGCTGTGACATGGGGCCCTCTCATCTCCCAGAATGGGAAGCTTTCAAAGAACAAGCGGAAGAAGCTGAAGAGGAAGCAGAAACGGCAGAGTCAGCTCCTGGCTGAACGACTTCGGGATCTTCAGCAGCTGGAGGATCTGGCAGCTACAAATGCAGGGACCAGCAAGTCCACAGAGACCACAGGTAAGATGGGCAGGGCAGACTGGCCTGCTGTAGTAAAGTCCAGGCCCTTGGGATCATTCCTACAAGCTTATAGAAGCATACAGCAGATTTACACCTGGACCATATTTTCTTAGAAAAAGCAGAGGACAAAAGGGCAAATATGAAGGATTAAAAAAAATGTTTGGGTTTATAAAATGTGGTTTATAAAATTCAGGAAAAAAAACAGGAAAACTTTACAAAAGTGCATATTCTGATAAAAATATCTAAAAAAAATCAAATAGTATGTGTAAATTTACTTTTTAAAAAGTTCAGTTTTTGTATTTTTCACATAAATGCGTGTTACAATGTAGTTTGTACTGTAAAGTTAAATGACCAAAATAAAGGACAAAAGTGAGTTTTTGAAAAATAAAATCTAAAGGACTGTTTTCTGAAATAAAGGACTGTCCTTTGTATGGGGTGTGTGTGTGTGTGTGTGTGTGTGTGTGTCCTTTAGATGGTATAGGTCGGGTAGGCAACCTCGGCTCTTTTATGACTCATGGACTTCAACTCCCAGAATTCCTGAGTCAGCATAGCTGACTCAGGAATTCTGGGAGTTGAAGTCCATGAGTCATAAAAGAGCCGAAGTTGCCTACCCCTGGTATAGGTCCTGCTTGAGCAGGGGGATGGACTATTAATTTAATTTAATTTAATAATTTGACTTCTATACCGCCCTTCTCCCGAAGGACTCAGGGCGGTGAACAGGGCAATACACAATAAAAATCAAGTACAAAAATTAAAAAACCATTAAACATCATGCCCATAAAATTAGACCTCCAAGGTCCCTTCCAGCCTTATTCTATTCTAGTATATTATAACAGCAGTCCCTAACCTTTGTGGCTTGCCGACCTGGCTGGGGGAGTGGGGGAGAAGGGGGAGGAGAACTGGGCTCTGTGAGCAGCAGGCCAGCACACATGTGTGCATGTAGCCCTTGTGTGAATGGTGGGCTGGTGTGCCCATGCACCTAGTCCTTGCGCAAGCGGTGGGCTGGTGCAAGCTGAGGACTGGCGCGCATGCCCGCAGCTCGACTTGCATGAGAAGCAGGCTGGTGCTCATGCACGTAGCTCAACTTCATGAGCGCCAGGTTGGCATGCACGTGAGTGTCCGCCAACCCATTGCTCACACGATCCAATTCCAAATAGGCCACAGCCCGGTAGTGGGCTGCAGCTCTGGCATTGGGGATCCCTGCTTTATAATAAAGGATATATGGTCATGATATGTGTATATATCCCTTATATGGATACTAGGCAACATAGTGCTTTGCAATTGCTTTGTATTACGGTAGCTCCTGAATTTCCACTGGTCCGTGTTTGTAAGCTTGGTTTATACACTAACCTCTCTTGATCCCTTATTATATGCTACTAGGCAACCTGTGACCTGTTGTGTCATTTTTCAGAGCTATTTCTTTTTACCAGGTTCCTCAATGCCTTCAACAGTTGAAGAACTTCTGATGAATACATCAGTGCTTGTACTCATCTTAGTGCTTAAAATTCAAGGAGATAGTCAGCAATGTATAGTATCTGCCTTAAAAGTAGCCTATAATGAACTGTACAGCACAGTCAAATATCAGGAGTTGACACAGTAAATGTTTTATAAGAGTTTGCATTATATCTTAATTTTTTATAAAAATTTGCTAAATTTCAGCTCCACAAGGGTCATGGGTTCTGGATTTTGGGTGCATTATGTAAATTCGCCCATTTGAAGCACCTTGGTTGAAAAACAATTGTTCTACAATGCATTGTTTTGTCCAGATAAAGATTAACATAGACAAACTGGAGAATTGCAGTGGTATACTAAAGTAGTATGCCTTGAACAGTGACACTTCTAATGTAGTGTGTTTGCTGGAAAGTTGAGATACTTTCAGAGATGGATCTACCTTGAAAATAGCCCATGTTGAACTGTATAGCACAGTTCAACATCAACACAAGAAACTTTATATGACATTTTGTTTTAGGTCAAAAAATATTTTGTAAAATTTGCCAAATTTCAATTCCACAGGTCTTGTGGAACCCAGATTTTGGATATTCTATCAGTATTAGCCCATTTGAGGGATCTCAGTTCAAAACATATTGCCCAATGATGCTTCATTTCACAAGGTTACAGGAATGAGTTGTGTGTGTGTGTGTGTGTGTGTGTGAAAGAAAGAGAGGTGGAGTAGAGAGAGAAAGGAAAAACAAACTCTTTGTTAGCCTGTTTTACTCGTGTATGTTTGTTTTTGTATGTTCCACAGTTTACTTTCAGCTTTGCTTAGTAGTCACTTAGAGTCTGGACTGCAACTACATTTAAGCCCAAGTTGTAAATACAGGCATTCTGCCACATAGTGGTGGTACTTTTCCCTGGAGGGAAGAATAAATGTCTAACTAAAAAGGTTGTATAAACTTCTTTCACAGCTATTATATGTATGCAGGTTGATTTCTTTACCACCAAAACTGCAGAAACTCTTAAGTCAGGTATGTCCAGCTTGCAGGCTGCATGTTGCCCTGGAGAGCTAGTAATGTGACCCCACAGGAACATAAACATCTAATACTATTATGTGATTTACATATATTAATTACATTATATATTTTTACGTGGCCCAAGACAATTCCTCTTCATTCATTGTGGCCCAGGCAAGCTAAGAGGTTGGGCAACCATACTTTAGGTCAGTATTTAGTTTGTCTAATTTTCTTTTAAGGCTGGTGGCTCTTACTGTACTTTAAGGAACTGAAATTCCATACTACAGTGAAGTAAGTACTCTACCAAGAAGTAACTTTATTTCTCTGCCCGAATTTGTATTGGATGATCCAAACTTAGCATTTATGAAAAAGGAAATAAAAATACATAAAACATATAAAAATAAAAAATATATAAAATAAAAACAAGATTCTCATTTTGGATCCTTGCTTTTAAGACTTTGGATAAGACATAGGGAGGTTTGTCAGACATCCCTTTTTTGATGTACTTTTACTTTACTCCAAAGCAGGTCTTTCTGCCTTCTCCTCTTGGCTAATAATGTTTTGCTTCCTCTTGCTGGGAAATCTTGTCCTTCCATGGCCTTCTGCAGACGGGCATTGCAGTTGCCCCATCTCAGTCTCTGGAGGGGGAGAGCCCTCGGGGGGATCCCTGGCCTGCAGCCCCCAAAGCCTGACGTCATCTTCTGGCTTCTACACACACAACGCCTACGACAGCTGCAATGGGCATTCCCCACCTGGAACCGCCAGACATCATGTCAGCCCTGACTCCACCACCTCCGGCTTCTCAGGATCGCTCTTCTCTGGTTCAGCCCTCTCGGGCGTTTCTAATCAGCGGGAGCGTGGAGGGCTTCTCTCACCCAGCAGTGAGTACTTTACTCCAACTTTTGGGGGGGGGGCACGGCAAAGAGAAGTAAGCCCGGCATTACTGAACATCCCAGCTTCCCACCATGGAAATTACATGCCACAACCTGTCAGCCATGCCATCCCCTCCCATCTTGACCAGGCTTTCTTAAAGTTATGGTACCACATTATCCCTGAATTAAAACTCCTGAGCCTCGATTCCCATAGCATGGTGATCTTCGCCCCCCCCCCAACCCCCAAAAAGGGATGCTAAGCAGCATTTCCATTCCACAGAGGAGAATGGAAATGTGCTTTGACTGCAATTCCTCATTCTTATTTGTTACCTCTGTTCTTTTCGACCATGTGTGGGCAGCTTTTGGCACTTCTGAATTCTTGGTGAACCCTTTGGAACCCCAAAACGCAGACAAAATCAGAGTGAAGATTGCAGATCTGGGCAATGCTTGTTGGGTGGTGAGTAATTTGTGCAGATCTCTTCCCCCTCCCCAATAATGGTGGCTGCCTATAGGGAGTGGAAAATTAGGGTTGCGTTGCAAAGGGTGTCTGGCTTGTTTGGGAAGTTACATAATGGAAAATAATGAAAATTCCTATAGTAAGAATAAAGAAAAGGGGAGAAAGGGTGTTATGTGGAAGGGAGACACAGGCAGTCCTCGACTTACAACAGTTCATTTAGTGACCATTCAAAGTTACAGTGGCTTGAAAAAAGGGACTTACGACTGTTTTTCACACCGACGACCCTTGCAGCATCTCCATAGTCGCGTGATCAAAGTTCAGACGCTTGGCAACTGACTCATAGTTATGACGGTTGCAATGTCCCAGGGTCACATAATCCCCTTTTGCTACTTTCTAATAAGCAAAGACAATTTGGGGAAGCCAGATTCACTTAACAACCAAGTTACTAACTTAAAAACTGCAGTGGTTCACTTAACCTTTAGTAAACTATGGTAAGAAAAGCCGTAAAATGAAGCAAAATTCACTTAAGAAATGTCTCGCTTAGCAACATAAATTTCGGGATCAATTGTGGTCGTAAGTTGAGGACTACCTGTACTTGGAGGCATAGAATTGAATTTGTCCCTTTTCTGTAGTCGAGATATTACTGTGTACAACAGAAACAACACAGTGGAAAGTTACATATATGCAGAGCTCAGAAATACATGCCCTTATTAACTGTATATATTCTCCCCTTATTCTTATAAAATCAGGATGATATTTATGAAAATACAGATAAACCTTAATTGACAACTACTTGTTTACTGACTGTTCAAAGTTCCATTGGTGCTGAAGGAGTGGTGGTTGCGACTGGCTCACAAAGTTCCGACTGTCCCAGCAACCCCATGATCACATGATTGTGATCTGGCCACTTGGTAACCAGTTTGCACTTAGCAATGGTTGCAGTGTCCCGCAGTCACATGATCACAGCTTGCGATCTTCCCTGCTGAATTCCCACAAGCAAAGACAATGGGGAGGCTGGCAAGGGAAGTTCACATTGTTTGGGTAAGTCTCCCCCACTCACCCAGCCCCTTTTGCACTCATGCTGCACCTCCCTGGCCAGCTGCACACACTCCTCAAGCCTCACCGTGCTCATATTGCACCTACCTGGCCATTCATGCGCCCTCTTCCTCTTGGCATCAGCAACCTCAGACCCTCCGGCACCACTAGCAGACTCTCACCTGCCCTGCTCCAGCTCTTCATTTGCACCATGCTCCCACCCACAGCCACTCACACATACACAGCCATTTGCACACAACCTGGCAGCAGCCACCCCAAGCCCCACTGCACTTCCCCTTCTGCCTTCATCACCCCTGCATTTTGCAGGGCAGAGAAAAATTGGGAACTAGACTCTTATCTTTTCCACATAAAGAGCTGTCTTCTATTTTGAGACTAAATGGAATTTGTCTATTTTTCCCCCTCATTATGCTGTGGAGCAGGGGTCTTCAAACTTGGCCCTTTTGTGACTTATGGACTTCAACTCCCAGATTTCCTTAGCCAGGCACAGTGGCTGAGGAAGTCCACAAGTCACAAAAGGGCCAAGTTTGAAGACTCCTGCTGTGGAGGAAATTTCATGGTGAATCACAGTTTTTCCCCACCCTTAAGCATTTCCATGCCTTATTTTGCTGAAAAAGATCCCAAATGTTTCCCTTTTCTTTAGTCCCTCAAACTCTAGATAGAAGGTGGCAGATGTAATTGATAGTTACGAATGCATTGATAGTCCAGAGCGCAAGAATTATATTAAAAGACATTTGATACCATGAGCAAAGTGGGCTCTGTTCCTGGGAAAGCTATTTTGGGGGTGTACATTAGGGGGGGTGGGCTAAAAAAAAACTTGTGGGAAGAATTAGACGTGGTGGGAAGAATATTTGGGTCACTTTTTGAAATACTGCTTGTCCAAAGAGTTGAGGAGAGCGAAGGATGTACGTTGTGCACAAGCCAGAGGGGGCGAATGGCTCTTCATTCTCTGCTTAATTTCTTTTAGCACAAACATTTCACAGAAGACATTCAGACTCGCCAATATCGGGCTCTGGAGGTCCTGATTGGTGCTGTCTACGGCACTCCTGCTGATATCTGGAGCACAGCATGTATGGTAAGTTCAGAGGGTTTTTTTCCCTCTGGTTTCTTTGTATAGCCTTGGTGGAGCAGTGGGCTAATGCCTCCTTAAGTAACACCAGCTGCCTGCAATTAGTGCAGGTTCGAGTCCCACCAGGCTCAAGGTTGACTCAGCCTTCCATCCTTCCGAGGTAGGTAAAATGAGGACCCAGATTGTTGGGGCAATTAAGCTGACTTTGTAATAATGCCGCTTGCAGGGGGGGGGGGTGAAAGCCCTAATAAACAGGCATATACATAGAATGAAGGCTACTGCTAAGCTTGTAAGCCGCCCTGAGTCTTCGGAGAAGGGCGGGATATAAATGGAATTAAAATAAAATAAAATAAAACTTTTATGCCAAATTCTGCTGACTGTTGCTTTTATGCAGAATAGATTTTCAACTCCAACACATCCTTCAGTATAATTTGCAGCTAACCATCGGCTGACGTATTCTTCAAGTTCTGCTGTGAATTCCCTTGGCAACAAGTAATTTTGTCACCTAATTCATTATCTTATAAACAGCTAGCTCACAATTTCTTCACCTCCCTGTGGTGATTGTGGTAATAAGCAAACGTGTTTCAAACTGAACGTGTAAAATGTTAGGTTGCTGCCTGTTTGTATTTAATAAGGTAATAACTTTGCAGTAAGACAGAACAAAAGCCCTTACCAAATCCTAAATAAATTATTTTAGAAGTCTTAATCTAACCACCCAAAACCAACAAGTAGGTTTTCCCTATACAGGTAGTCCTCGACTTACAACCACAATTGAGCCCAAAATTTCTGTTTTTAAATGAGACATTTCTTTAATGAGTTTTGCCCCATTTTACAGCCTTTCTTGCCACAGTTGTTAAATGAATCACTGCAGTTGATAAGTTAGTAAGGTGGTTGTTAAGTGAATCTGGCTTCCCCATTAGCTTTGCTTGTTAGAATGTTGCAAAAGGTGACCGGGACACAGCACCAGTCATAAGTATGAGCCAGTTGCCAAGCATCTGAATTTTTATCACATGATCATGGGGATGCTGCGAAGGTCGCAACTGTGAAAAATGGTCATAAGTGTTGTGATTCAGGGTCAGCCTGTGGGTTCGGCAGTTGGGTCAGACGATTCAGAGGAGGAGGAGGACAGGGGTGTTGGAGAGGTTGCTGAGGGGGTTGGAGAGCTTGCTGATGAGAGCCCTCAGCCAGGCCCCTCCCACCTGGTCACGACGCAGACCCAGCTGTGTGAGCCTGACAGCGTGGATGAAGATGACCCACAGTTGGCCCTGTTCAAGGACGCCCGACGCAGGAGGCAGTCAATCAGGAGTAAACAGAGGAAGGCAGTGGGGCACCTTGGAAGGAGGCAGAGAGAAGCCACGCCCTGAACTGTATAAAAGGGGAATGCGTGGGAGGGCTGGTTTGCTGAAGGCAACCGCTTGAATAGCTCCTGTTTCATGGTTCGTGTCTTGTTCTGTTTGCTTTTGTATCCATAAATTTGGCAGGCTTAGTTCCAGCCTCTTGCCTTCTTGTAAAAGGGGTTGTCCCTGCCTTTTCTGCAGGGCCGGTAGCAGGCTGGTACATAACAATAAGTCATTTCTTTCAGTACTGTTGTAACTTTGAACAGTCACTAAATGTACTGTTGTAAGTCAAGGACTACCTGTACTTCATGGACAGATAGATAGATAGCTTTAAACACACAGTAAATAATTTCGAAAGATTCTTGTGATGCTTTTAAAATATGATTAAGTGGTGTGTGAACTGTATATTTAGAAGTCACAACCCAGATTAATCACCTGAAATCTTTTGTCAGTATTTTGAGCGGGTAATATACCACCTTCTGCTGCCGATGAGTAGCATATTGCTGATCCCAGACTTAAGCTAATCACGTAATCACATTTGCTGAAGCTAATTTTAGATGAGTAATACGTAAAATCCAGCCCGCAAGTAATGCCAATGCAGTCCTTTCCCTTGTAGAGTTGTGATCTGATTTTTAGGGTGTGATGAAATAAATATTTAAGCACTACTCATAGTTCCCAACAAAGAATTGGTTGAGAATTGGAATCCTGAAGATGATTCATTTGGAATGTCATGGGCTCTGGGGAATGAGTTTTCTTTTAGCTCCACTGTACTATTATCCCCATACACAAGATAAATTCCCCTCCCTCTTTTATTTGGCAGGCTTTTGAGTTGGCAACTGGAGACTATCTCTTTGAACCTCACTCCGGAGAAGATTATACAAGGGATGAAGGTAGAGAACACGGGCTGGTTGAACAAAGGAGGGGGATGGGTGGGGGTAGTTTTTTTCTCAATCTTGGCAACTTTTAAGACCTTTAATGCTGGCTGGGGAATTCTGGGAGTTGAAATTCACACATCTTTAAAATTGCAAAAGTTGAGAAACACCGGTGTGGGGCGATGCTGCAGATTTTCATGAAGCACGCTGCAAGATTGGAGGGTTTACGCTCAGAAAGTGACTGGACTGACTTTTTTTTTGAAAACATGTTCATGAAAGGGAATGCTGAGGACCCGTTTGTGCAAAGGGATATGTCGACACCGATGGATTGTAATATCTCTTGGCTGCTATTTGTGTTTATTTTTTTGTACTATGTTTCAACTCTTCCAAATTTTTTATGATTCTTCCCTTCCCAGAGTCACTGGTTCAAAGATCGGAGGCTATACAAATTGACTGAATAAATATGTTCTATTACTGCCAAAGAGAAGGTTCTTTCCCTGACATTAATTCTATCTTTCCCAATTTGCATCCCCAGCCAGTTATTCAAATTTGCAGAAATAGAAGGCCCTCTCTTGGGCTTATAAATCCAGGATCCCCTGTATTCAGTTTGTGGCATAGCTGAGCAGCCCCTCCAAATTGGACCTCATGGCACTAACGCTTTCCTTCTTTCAGATCATATTGCCCACATTGTTGAGTTACTTGGCGATATTCCCCCCCACTTTGCTCTTTCGGGGCGGTACTCACGTGAGTACTTCAACCGGCGAGGTAAGTTGGAAAAAAGTTTACATTTGGAGGGTGATCTTTTAGAGCAGGGGTATCAAACTTGCAATGTCACGTGACGTGTTGCGACATCTCATGGCTTTTTGGCCATTGCCGGCAATGGGGTGGGCGCAGTTTCGCTGTGATGCTTCAGGCCTGCGGGCCACCAGTTTGACACCCATTTGAGAGGAAACTTTGCTCCGGAACATGTGGGTTCAGAGTTTGTTTATAAGGAAGATAGTTGAGAAAGGTAAAAGTTTTCCTGAACAATACCAGGCATAGGGTGAAGGTTGGACTTAGGCTTTCTGGTGAACCAGTACAAATAGTGGTACAGTTGCAGTAAATTGCATGAAGGTTGCAATATTTATTGTGGTGAGGTCCAGAATGAAGTTGCTTTCATGCAGAAGCAGCTTGTAACCCTTTATGCCATGACTGCATGTCACTGCCTTTAAGATACAGCCTGCTGACCACATTCTCTGTGGGTATTGTCTTGTATCTACCTTGTACATGTATGGCCTTGTACAAATGGTGAATTTAAAGCATGTTAGGTTTGCTGCTGATCAGTGTGACAATATCAGCTGAGACCTTTCCCAACTTTCCCAATTGTTTGCCTGTCTTGCCAGGGGAACTACGTCACATAAAGAACCTGAAGCACTGGGGACTATACGAGGTCTTGGTGGAGAAATACGAGTGGCCTCTCGAACAAGCAGCCCAGTTCACGGACTTCCTATTGCCCATGATGGAGTACATCCCAGAAGAACGTGCTACAGCTGCCCAGTGCCTCGAGCACCCATGGCTAAACTCTTAGGGACAAACCTTGCTCATACAAACTGATTAATGAATTAAGGGAGTTCTGGCCCAGATGGAGTTTCCTGGCTCATGGCGTAGCCCACTTTGCTGGAGTGATGATGTGGGGAAGAATGTTTACTCCTCTTAGTTCCAAGATTGGAGATTCTGGCTGATTAAGCTAGAGTTTGTATGGCTGGACTGGATTCCCACATGTCAATTTATGGCTACTTCTGAAGCACAAATGGAAGATGACCAGGATTTTTTCCCCCTCCCTTTTTTTGTGGTTAGCATATGCCTTCTTGGTTGACAGTGGCCATCTTCTCTAGGTGCCATTGGGATAATGCTGTTTGACTGTTTTTAACCAGTTCTGAGATTTCTTGCAGGGGTTTTTTTCCCCTCCCTTTTAAGGCATATGTTTAAAGGTTCCCACCCTTAAAAACCAAACAAATGTGACTGAAAAGTAGGAATGGGTATGTGCAAGGTGGATGGTGAGTTGGATGTACCTGAGAGTTGGGAGCAAGAAGCTGGAAAGAGTTGCCAACTTTTTAAACAAAACTTTTTTGTTGTCAGGAGAAAATATATCCCTTCCCCTGCCTAAACATCTATTTTAATTTTAGGAAAATGTGGCCTCTTTTTTTTTGAGCAAAAACTTAAAAACACAGGTGAATGCAATTTTGTAGAGTTATGTAATATTGATGTTGAAATTTAACAGTGGAAGCATTTAGAGGTATGAGAAAACTCATGGGAGAAGAAATAGAAATACATCAATAGCAAAGTGGGAGAGGAAGGATTCTTAGTCCAATGAGTTCTGAATACCTAGATAAAATTTTCTGGTAAGATTCTAAAGTTGTGATCAGCAGCCGAATAAACAGAAGGTGCAATAGTATTGCTTCTCCTTCCATGAGCATTTATGGCCCCTTTCCATATTATTAGACTATAGCCCCTAATATGCATGCTTTTCACTAATCAGCGGTTGCATATCTGCTCATCATTTGATATTTTGAGAATCTCAATTCAAAAAATAGTTGTGGTTGGAAAAAAAAATTTTTTTGAAAGGTATGTACTTATGAATTTTTTTAGCAGCCTGATTTTTCTAATATGCCTTGTGATGTCTAATGTTGTTTTTTACTTCTATACCGTTTCATTTCCTTTGGCCCATTTTTTAAAAATCCATCTTTTGAGATAGTGAGGGATAGAGAGTAATCCCCGTATCATTTGCAGAATTGGGGGTGGGTGGGAGGGAGGGAAATCAGGCTAACGGTAGGTATGTGTGCGGTTAGTGTTTTCTTGGCAGATGTTTGGGGTTGTTCACATTGTTGCCATTTTGGGCTGCAGTTGCAACTCCTGTTCGGATTTTCGACAAGTGCTACTTGTGATTAGCATTTTATTTTATTTTTCAAAGAAAGAATGGCTGCTCATAAAAGCTTGACCCGGATGAGCAAAATTATTCAAGCTACTTTGTGCCTTTATAATGGAGCCTACCCATTGTTTGCTGGATACACTCAATAAGGAAGGAAAGAAAAGAGAGAGCTGTTACATGTAAGCCTTTTTTCACCTTCCACTCCCAAATGTCCTAGGAAAGGAATGCAAAAGAAATAAAAGACCTAGAGCCAGGCGTAAAGCTAATGTCCCTTCCTTTTCCTAGAGCAGGGGTAGGCAACCTCGGCTCTTTTATGACTCATGGACTTCAACTCCCGGAATTCCTGAGCCAGCTGGCTCAGGAATTCTGGGAGTTGAAGTCCATGAGTCATAAAAGAGCCGAGGTTGCCTACCCCTGTCCTAGAGATACCCTGTTAAGAGTTCCTGTTTCTGTGAAAACTAGGCTCAGCTGTCTGAATCTGGAGCCTGCGGTCTGGAACTGGAACTAGAATACGCGGTTCTGATTCTCCCGAACACTCCAGTCTCAACCTGGGGCATTGAGTGGGGAACATCTGGGTGAAAATACTGTTTATACCAAAGTTGTGTTTCCCCAGAATCAAACCCAACGAGAGCGAGACAAGTCTGTTTTCTTGCACTGTTATCTCCCCAATGAGAAGCCATGGCCTTCCTTTAGAGGGGGCCCATGTGTGCCAGTGTTTGGGGTGGGGTGGGGGAAGTACGTGTGGAAGTGTTTTGAATGGTGTGCTGTTACAGGGATTGAATTCGGGGGGAAAATTTTCATTAAAATATTTGCAATAACTTTTGATTCTTCCTTTCTGTGGACAAACCTATTACAGGGATGGGGGGAGCAGACGGAGGCCAGTTTGGACAGAAGTTGATGCTAGCAGTTTTGATGCACTTTCAGACTGGTCCTGCTCAACTGCCCAGATCTGTTTTAAAATCCATGCTTTCTGCAGCAGGAATATTACTTTTCTTTTAAATGAGAATAGCTCATGGCATCAAAATTGAGATAGTAAAAGAGTACTATGGCTCCTTTGAATCTCCATTCTGCCAATAGCACAAGAGTTAGGAATATTAGAAAATGTATATTCATATGTTCGTTGGGGGGAAATGCATTGTAGTAGGTGTGAGCTTTTATTTTCTAAATCAAAATAATTAATAGTTCTCATGTAGACGATTGTATAAAAATAATGAAGGGTACTTGGCCAACGTTCATAGAATCAAGGATAACAGCAGCAATGCCATTTTGCAATGATGCTCAGAACATTCCCAATTCTCAACTGAATAGCCAGTCCTGGTTCAAGGTAGGTAACCTGGCTACTCTTCTCCAGACCTTGATGGTCTCCATCTTCGGGATACCGCAGTATTTATTTTTATTCCAAGTCACTCCATTTCATTTTTACCATTACGATTTTCTGTCAACCAGACTAAAAATAAGAGCCTCTCTAAACCGTTTACATTTATTATCTCTAGTTCATGGAGCTGGGTGAGAAACATTAACTTACACACTATATACAGAAGGAGGATACTTGAATAGTTTGAAATGAAAAGGTCTGCACCATTCATAAAGAGTTGCTCCGTTGCTTTCACTGAAGAAAAAGAATGGGTATCTGCTGTAGCTGGGACAGCTTTGACCTTCATCTTCATTTACTATTAAACAGAAAGCAAATGTATTAATGTTATTAGAGAGACCATCAGACCAGTCTTTCAGGATAGAATCGGCCCAGGTTGCCAAATTGCTACACTGCAAAAGACAAAAGTCTAGGACAAGGCAAGTGACATTTCAACCTGGCCTTACCTACAGTGACCTCTTCTAAATGTCTTCTTGGCTTTTCTTTTGGGTAAAACATTTTTAAACGAAAATCTAGAACATTTTTTTTCCATCTGGCATCCTCCGGTTGACTTGGATCAGTCCCCAAACCTTCCCTAATAGAAAATTGATGGGTATAAAACTTATGTGACCAGTGCCATATTGGAGAAGGCTACAATTCCTGTTGCCCATTATTCCTTCCCCCTTTGCTTTACAGATAATCCTTGACTTAACAACCACAATTGGGACCAGAACGTCCGCCACTAAACAGTGGAGTCACTAAATGAGTCATGCCTGATTTTGCCATCTTTTCTGCCGTGGCCATTAAGCAAATTGTCACAATAGCTGAGCAAATCTGGCTTCCCCCACTAAGTTTGCTTGTTGGAAGCCCCCTGGGAAGTTCATAGTGATCATGTGACTATGATCACGTAGCATCATGGGATGCTGCAACCATCGTAAATACACGACAGTTCTCAAGTGCCCAAATTTTGATGATGATGATGGGAGGGACACTGCAGCGGTCATGAGGACCAATCAGAAGCACCTTTTTGGGACATCCTCATAATTTGAGTTGTAAGCCAAGGACTACCTGTACATCTATTTCCTGCTAAAAATAAATGCAGCTAGGTCCGTGTCTGGCATGCCCTGAAGTCCAAGTACGCAATTCATTCACCACCTCTGAAATCAGCCCCAGATCTAGGAACTTCCTTCTATTCTCTTACCTGTGCTAGGTGAGACCTAGGCTTGGTGATCTGCTTCATAATTGACTGAACAGCTGCTGAGGTGGTACCCAGGCCCCCAATATCTGGTGTGTGGGTCTAAAGAGAAGGGGAAAAAAAACAGAACTGCACTAAGCCAGCCTCGCTCTCAACCGCACTGCAGCAACAGATGCCTCACAAGTAGTTGAAGACCAGTGCTGAACTTTTGCAACTACAATTCCCAAGCAGGGGTGGCATCAGTGAGGATCTTATCAAGTTACATAAAATTAAAACTTTTTTTACAGAAAATGAAATGTTATAGCATGGATAGGTTGTGAACTAGGGGTAAACACAGATGTATAAAGAATGAGTTTAGCTTTATTGGACATGCGCTCGTCATTAAACTTACTACGCACAATAAACCCAAGATGGGAAGAGGAACCCTTCCGTAGGTTTTGCGGGGGCTCACCCTCCACCCTGGTGAATTGGGCAGGGCAAAAATTGGAATTTACATTCTTGTTTTAACTGGCTTTTTGTTGTACCCAGTGGGATCAGTATAAATTACATCATTGACAGCTCGGATGTTTGATGTACTGCCCCACAGCTTTGCAGAGGAAGTCAAGAGACTGACATCCTGTGTATCCCATGGCTTTTCCTGGTATGTTTTTTTATCCTCTCCAATGCCAAAATTCTATTATTAGAGAAGGACCAGTTGCAGTTATTTCCATTATTGCAGATCAAAGGCTTTTGAAGACAGTTTTTACTCTCTATTCTTGGGAGATCACAAAAAAATATAGCTCTATAATACTATGTAAATTTTCTATCAATCCACTTTCTGTTCAGAAAAATGGTTCCTCTTTCATCTTTGTGTAAGTACGTGTGAGCACACCTCCAAGAAAGTGTTAACCTCTGGCAACTGTCTGAACAAGTCCTTGCAGTTTTCCTGGCAAGATTTCAGAATGAGTTGCCATCGCCTGCTTCTTAGGGCTGGGACAGAGTGGTTGGTCCAAGGTCACCCACTACTTCAAACTGGCCTTCATCTACGTCACATCTATTTTAGAACTTAGGTTCTTCTGTGAATTTCTGCCTAGGGAAATACGAAGAGCACTTTACTCCATCCTGGAATAGGAAAACATCTTGCTTCTACTCCCTTCAGTATGTTGTGTAATAATAATGTTTACTGTGGCAATACACTCAAATAGATTCTATCCAGTATCAAGAAAGTCATTCCCGCTTTTCCAAGAGAATCTAACGATACTACTGGTCCCTAAAGTCCAAGTGACTAGAGCTTTTTTTTAAAAAAACCTTTATTACTTCCCAATATCTTGATCAAGGTCTGTCCAGATCAGGATAAAAGCAACTCACTTCCACATCGTCCATGGAGGTTAGGACTGCCTTGCGGATCACAGATGCGTAGCTGTGCAATCTGCAATGAATGACAGATCTTTCTTAGGAACAGCAACCCAAATCAACCCCTCTCTTGTCTCTCATCCCCAGTATAATGGCAGCTCCTCCTAGGGACTATTTATTCGTTTTGATCCCATCTTTCTCCTTAAGAACCCCTCAGTGTATTCTGATCCTTCATTTTACCCTCAAACCACCTACCTAAGGTGATCCAGCATCATACAGCTGGCAAGGAGCATTGCTGTGGGGTTTGCAATGTTCTTGCCTGCAATACTTTTGCCAGTATTGCGTGTGGCCTGTGGAGAAATAGGGAGATGAAGGAAAAAACAAAGGATGATTTCAGTAATCACAAGCAATCCTCAACCTTTTGCGTGCTACTTCCTACAATAATTGTACAGGTAGTTCTTGATTTATAACAATAAATGGGACAAGGATTTCCGTTGCTAATCAAGGTTGTTAAGGAAATTGTGCCCAATTTTACAAACTTTTTTTTGCTGCAGCTAAGTGAATCGTCATTAAGTAAATCCACCTTCCAAAATTGATTTTGCTCGTCAAAAGTTGGCTGGCTGCCAATTACATGACCTCAGAATGCTGCAACATTGAAAATGCATGCCAGCTGTCAAGCACCCAAAAATGATTGTTATGACTTGGGATGCTGCAACAATCAGTGTCATTTTTTTCCCCCAGCACCGTTGTAACTCTGAAGGGTTGCTAAACAATTGGCTGTAAGTTGAGAACTATATCAAAGAACTGAATCCTGCCAGGATAGAAACAAAACAACCACTTTTTTTCAAGAAAGACATATATTAGGACATTCTGTCATGTTAACTTGGGTTCTGAACAGAGAAAGAGATGGAACTCAAAATGGTTTAACCAGTCTACCAATTCCGTCATTTGCTGCTAATTTCCAGAATACAAAAATACTGTGGCATTAGCATTTGAAATAACTTCTGCTGCTAGGGTTTCAAAACACAAACTGGTCATGACATTAACTGAAAGGCAAGGCAAAAAGCTGAGGTGAAAGGCAGTCAACAAAGCATAGCTGTGCTCTGTGAGACATTTACTGCTTTATACAGTGCTTTTTTTCTAAAAAAAAAAAAAAAGGTGCCGGAAGTCTCATCTTGGTGGGCGCATGAGGCGGGGGGGGCGGGGCTGCTGCAGTCACAGATGCGAGGGGTGTTTGTGGGCTGCCCCCCAGGGCTCGAGCTGGCACAGCTGGTGTGGGAGCAGCGAGGCCCACTCTATACAGCGGGGCTGCACGGGGTGGGTGGCGGAGGCGGAGCAGGCCAGGCGATGCAGGGCAGCCACTTAGGTGCGCAGGGCAAGGCGATGGTGGCGCAGGTTCAGCACCGGGTAGGCCACCAGCCTGGCTGACACGGGTGAGCACAAGGAGTGCACATGGACTCCGCAGAACCCACCTCCCACTCCTTGTCCTCTCTTACTTACCTAGTTGAAATGGTGTAGTTGGGCAGCAGGGAGGGAAGCAAAGTTCCTGCCAACTCACCTTCGCTGCAGACAACTTGCCGGTGCAACATTTGCCGGCCGAGTCTTTTGGCGTGCTCAGCAGCAATTCCTTTTGGCTCTCAAAAGCCAATAGGCTTTCGAAAGCCAATAGAGGGAGTAGCATAGCTTGTGCAAAAGCTTTTTTTTGTGGAAAAAAAGGTGCCGGAACGCCATTCTGAGCGTTCTATGAGAAAAAAAGCCCTGCTTTTATGTTTTAATCTTACGATTTTAAAAATATATATTTTTCTATTGTAAGTTGCCCCAAACCTCGCCATGTGGATTGCATACAAATATTATATAATTGGTAAATAAAGGTAGAACATATGTTAAATATACATCAAATGATAATATGCTTCCCTACAAAGTCAATTCTTGCTCAATGACAGACCAAGGAGTTAACTCGGAAAGGGAAGAGGAAAATCTAGAAGAGGTCTGTGCAACTTGTAGAAGGGAAAGGCCCACATTGATAAATTAAAAATCTTTGTGGTCTGCAAAGGAATGCTGGTGGGCTAATCAATGATTTGGTGACTAGAGGAGCATCTACAGTGTTGGAGCTCGTGGTCATGGTAAGCCATGGAGGCACTAGGCAACAGGGTAGTGGTAGTGATTTTATTACTTTTTTTAAAAAAAAAAGTCTGTGCTCTGTCCAAGGGTGCTTGGTAGGCTGCATGTACAGGCCTGGTCTAGAATTTATTTATTCAACTATCTAGAGCAGGCATGTCAAACTCGTGACGTCATGTGACATCGCACGATGTATTGCACTTTTCCCCCATTGCCGGCAATGGGGTGGGCACGGTTTCGTTGTGACACATCTGGCCCACAGGCCAACAGTTTAACATGCCTGATCTAGAGACATCCATTTTTTGCACTGCAAAGGGCCTTTCATCTGTTGTATATATGGTTTTATTTTTGTGTGCAAAAAGGATTCTAAATTAATTGAGTCATGTCCTGGTGTGAAGTCTGATAGCTTGAATTAAAGAGCCTATAAAATCTCAAATGACTCCAGTTGTTTTGTTCAAGTATGCTAATGTTCTAAGGTAAATATTATTCATACTATATAATATCCAGATGAGTACCTCAGTAGCATATTATAGTTCTATGAGGTGTGGTGGGCTTCATAACCACCATATACCATGCCATGTGTATATATGCAACTGCCATTATTTTTCAAGCTACATTACTTGAACACATGGCACACATCACAAATCAGATTCCTCTGTAATGCACTATTCCTTTGCATGACCATAGGAAATTTAGAAATGCAATTGCGTTCTTATGCTTCCAAAGCATTCTTCCTTATCTTCCTGGTACATTGATCACCATAAAAATACTCAAGGTCTCTTGGGATAAGATAGAATAAGTATGGAATTTAAGGAATGCAATAGAAAGCATTCAAAATGCACAATGTATTTAAATTTCATTTTGAGGCAACTTCTTATAAAAGAATTGCCATTAATTTGTTTTAATAAAATAATTTAAATCAATTTTTACTTGATTTCAAATTAAATGAATTGTATTGGTTGACAATAAGATTTTTTAGTACAATTGCCAGATGCAATAAACTGGTTTTAGGTATATGTGTGCACTAATTATTTCAACACCAATACATTTTAACAACATATTCTATTTGTAAATGAATGCAAATGCAAATTATACAATTTTTTGTGCAAAAATAAAACAAAATAACAGAATTAAGAGCTGTTATCATTAGTTATCCTTAGATAAAAAATAATTCCATCATCCAAAACTTTGTTATACTGTATTTAACGAACAGATGCTTTGGGATTAAAAAAAAGACTAACTACATTTGATTGTGTATCACCATGGCATTAAAACAAAATTCGAACAGTGTATGAAAAATACAAGGTTCCCTAAACGTCTGCTGGCTATATCTATACGTTTTCCTTGATAGCACTCTATTGCCTTCTTTTTAGCACGTTTTTCAACTTCCCAGCTTAAAAAAGGCAAGGCATCCTGCACCAGGAGCTGAAAGTTTGTTTAAGCAGGTTGCTAGGCAACCTGTTCACTCTCGGCCCTTCTTACCCTCCCACTTTTGAATTAGCCCGTGCAGAACACGTTTCCTTCAATTTGAGCCACCTGAAGGTCTGTCGCTGCGATGCATTCTGTGCTCTGCAACCTGGCTGCCTGAGGAGAATTTGACTCTCCGGAACAGTTTCCTTCAGCTTTTTTTTTTTTTGGTGCAAAAAAAAAGGTGCTGGAACGCCATTCTGAGCGTTCTATGGGGAAAAAAACCCTGGCTTTATAAGCCGCAGTGAGAAGCGCAGAGAAATGGAAAGAGTGCTTGCTTGCACTTCTGGCAGCCACTTGCAAAATAGCATACAAGTGAAACATGGTGGGAGCTTCTTGGTAAGAAAGAAAAGGATCGAGGACCGTGATATTCACTTAACAGCATCAGTAGGAAGAAAACTATTCTATTGCTCTTTCCCTCTTTACAGCATCAATAAGCAAAGAACCAAACTATTGACAGAAAAGAGCACTTTGCTGCTTGCAGATGCTTGCAAAGCTCCATCACCTCCAGACGAAATAGCTGAAAGTTATTCAGGAGGTGCCTGAACCATGTTGATAAGCCTGTATCCCACTTAGATTCCTCCTGCATTTCACCAACATTATGCATCCAACTACTGCAATAGTTGATGGAAAGATATCTGCCCACGTTTCCTTATGGTTTATCATGACTGGGTTGTGATTTTGAGATCCATCCCTCTCTCAAAAACAAAGCCATCTCATACACCTTACCGTTTCAAAAACCGCATAGTCACGGCCATAATTGGCTCCTGGGACCAGGCCTGGACCGCCAACCAATCCAGCGCAGACATTGTTGACAATATTGCCGTAGAGGTTAGGCATAACCATGACGTCAAACTGCTGTGGACGGGAAACCAGCTGGAGATTCAAAAAAAGCAGTGTTATCCCAGTATTCATAACGTGCTTTTCTCTGTTATCCACCCTAAGGAGACACAGGGTGATTCCTTGCATCTAAACTGAAAGTATGCATAAAGACCTCCAAGTAAAATATTTTTTAAAAAATCACAAATCCTAATCAAGAAGTTACATTACAGACTGCCAAGTTTAGTCCCGTGAACTTCGAAGCAGACTCAGTGAATCTGCATGGAAACCTGGAAAGCTCCTGTTACTTATATTAATCTGGTGAATAAGATGGGCCAAGGGCCTTTTCAGTGTAAAGCACCTTCCTACAGCTACAGCTGGAGTTGACACTAAACCAACATCACAGTACCTGCATGGTGGTGTTGTCAACAATCATGCTCTCAAAGGTGATGTTTGGGTAGCCAGCTGCCACCTCTTTGCAACACTGCAGGAACAGACCGTCACCCAGTTTCCTTTAGGGGAGGGAAAGAGGAACAAATGAGCTACAGCAAATGGTCGGTCTCCAGCAAAAATAACAGAGGCAATGAGAGCTTCAAAAGAACAGTGCTTGTGGAGCAGGAGAAAACACAGAGAAAAGGCCATGTGGAAACCTGCCTCCACTTCACAGCACAGAAAAATAACTATCCTAAGCCTGAAGGGTCTATATGGGAAACATACAGGTACCCTATGTGACAGTACTTGCCCCAGAGCTTGGTTACTAGTAGGCTATAGAATATTCTTTATATAATCAATACCCCACTCTTAAGCCAAAACCTTTGTGGTGGGTTAAAGTCGGCCCACTATGGTTTATTCAACAAATCACAGTTGAGCCAATTAAGGACTGCTGTGCTACATGAACTCGGCCTTTATTTTCCAACTTACATAATATTGGCCTTGTGGACAGCTGTCACTTTCTTGCGACCAGCTTCATGTGCCAACCTGAAAGCATATTCAGCAATGCGCAGCGACTTTGTCTTTGTGATGATCTTGAGGCTCTCCACCACGCCAGAGACACTCTGTGGAAAGGGCACGGTCAGCGCTCCTGAGTTCCACCACTAGCCATGCACAATTCAGGGCTTGGTGTCTACAGGGCGAGAGGACTGAAATCCTGACTCAAGAGAACCGCTTCATACAGGAAGTCAATTCTTGGCTTGTGATTTCCCCTCGTGCCTACACAATCTTTGCAAGTCTCTTGGCTTGCCTTAAAGGTAGAAAAAGATACATAATAGGATAGTCTCTGGACTGCCAACGGACAGGTCCCGATAAAGAGGACTCTCAGTCCACAAGTTTCTGACTTGGCAGGCAGTGACCTCTGATACTCCAAGATTGTAAGGACACTTAGTTCTATAGTCTTCCATACAGCACTATCACCATTCCCTTACCTTCCTCAGTGCAGCAAAGCAAACAAATGTACACCTCTAGGACATTTCACACACACACACACACACACACACACACACACACACACACACCATGTGAATGGGGTTGAGGCTAGCAGCAAATGTGGAAAGAGAAAAGAACTCCACAAGCTTCCTGTATAAATGAGCACCTCATGTTCTAGGCTGCTGTATTCCCCCTCTGTGTTCTCCCGGATAATGAGGATGTCGATGTCACGGTGCCTGGTTGCCACACCTGGAAGGCTCTTGCAATGAATCACATTGGCAAAGAGATCCAAATTAGTACTGTGGAGACAGAGAAGGAAAAAGGAAGCTCACCAAGTGGAGAGTCGCTGCTTCTCAGCTGCTTAAGAAAGCACTGGGAAAAATGCAGCCTGCAAAGAAACAGGCAATAGCCTTCTACTTCAATCTAGCTGATCACCACAGGCTGGACATCCCATCAGCAAAAGACAGCCTCTCAAATGTGGACCACTACCCCTCCCTGTCTAATGCTAGATCCCAGTCAAATAAGTGTGTTGCTGCTGGAGCAACAGATGTGGGTGGCTGTCTGTCTGAAAGGTGATGTTGTGCAGGTCTCATTTAACTAGTTCCAAAGTTCTGCCTGACACTTTTAAGTTGAGCCTTTATCTCTTCAGACAGGAAGGCGGTGCAGAGAGTGGTGAGGATGGCCGAAAAGATCGCTGGCAGTTCCCTCCCCTCCATCCAGGACATAGCACAGAAGTGATGGTTGAGCAGGGTCCGTAAGATTATCTGGGACTCAACACATCCCCTTCACGACCTGTTTTCCTTGTTACCTTCTGGGAGGAGGCTTCGTGGTATCCGCAGCAGAACATCCAGATTTAGCCATAGCTTCATTCCATACAGCATTAACCTTGTGAACCCTCAAGCTTCCTCCTTTCGTTATATATTCAAGATGGACAGTATTTAATATTTGTTATGTATATGTAGGGGTGTGGGTCTATAAAGGTAAAGGTAAAGGTTCCCCCGCACATGTGTGCTAGTCGTTTCTGACTCTAGGGGCCAGTGCTCATCTCCGTTTCAAAGCCGAAGAGCCAGCGCTTGTCCGAGGACGTCTCCGTGGTCATGTGGCCGGCATGACTAGACGCCAAAGGCGCACAGAACGCTGTTACCTTCCCACCTTAGTGGTCCCTATTTTTCTACTTGCATTTTTACGTGCTTTCGAACTGCTAGGTTGACAGAAGCTGGGACGAGTAACAGGCGCTCACTCTGCTATGCGGCACTCGGGATTCGACCCGCCAAACTGCCGACCTTCTGATCGACAAGCTCAGCATCCTAACCCACTGAGCCATATATGTGTATATAGTATGGTTTAGGTCTCTGTCATATATGTGTTCCACTTTGAGAGCGGGCAACTAAATTTCATTTTTGATGTGTGCCGTTGTGCCCACAGTAAAAAAAATAACAATAAAGGTTATCTTATCTCACCGCAATATGTTGTTCCGGGACTTGTGGGAAGGTGGCAGGTTGTGGTTTGTCTCGATGTTTCCTATGAAGGTCAGGAAAAGAACGTGAATAAAGACACTGGATTTCTGACCAGCAAACTTAAAGCTACTGAGAAAAGCACTTTAAGAAATCTATCTACAGAATCACTTTTTGGTGCTTATACCTTTTAAATGTTTTAACTACTCTTCCAATCAGCTTTTGAAGACCACACTGTTTCTTTATCTCACTGTAAGGATTCAGGGCATGAGAAGAGACACTGTTTCCATCTCCATTCCAGACTCCATTAACTTCTCATATCTCAAGCAATACAGTAGTTCTGTCCCTCTGCTCCATATGAACAATAGCCATTTCCAGCATTTCCATTAGCACAGATAATGTCAAATCTCCATTTTGTGTTTTAGCCCCTCCAATTCTGATGATTATGTGGGGAAAAGGACCACTATTACCTTTGAGGGCCACACGGTTACGGCGGATAGCCATGAGAGCATTTTGTATGTCACTTTCAGAATCCTCTGATCTCACTAGAACTTCCTCAAAGTCCACGGGTACACAGGCATGCCTGGGCCAGAGAAAAAGAGAGATCTAGGCCAAACATACCACAGAGAATGGAAACCTCCAGCATTAGCAGGGTGAGTCATCAAAGTTAGGCTGCCTTTCTTTTAGGCACAGCTCTAGAAAGGTGGAAAAGAAAGAACCCATACCGGAACAATTCTTTGACATGAAGCATGAGCTCTGGCCCAATCCCATCGCCTGGGATCATGGTCACGGTATGGCGACCGCCATACTTGGCTGGGGGAGGCTGCAAAAAAAAAAAAAAAGAGAGAGAGAGAGAGAGAGAGAGAGAGAGAGAGAGAGAGAGAGAGAGAGAGAGAGAAGGGACGATTTCAAACAGTCCAATCCACAGTCTTCTCAAAGAGTCTGCATTATTGAGCATCATCATCAATCCATTTAAAAAATGGGAATCATCAAAACATTTTGTGTGGCTGTCCACTGCAAAGGGGGGTGGGGGAGAATCCAATGGGGCAAAGAAGCTTGTGCACTAACTGGTAATCTGGACAGAGACAAAGTGTGAGACAGGTATGATTGGGCTTTGAAAAGGAATCGGACCCAATCTCTGTGTTATATTTGGATTCCTGGGACTGATAGCATAGAAAAGCTCTTTCAGAGATTCTAGGGATTACCGGTATCTGAAATTGCGGAAAAGAAAAGATTTTTGACAATGGACCTCTGTCATCTGTTCCAAACCTGCAACAACATTTTTAATAAAAATATAAAATTAACCATTTCCTTTGTCCAGGATAGGGATTTATAATTCCTTTTAGGACCCCCTTGTCCTTTTAGTTTCATGAAGAGAAGGACATGATAGCAGTGTTTCAATATCTCAGGGGCTGCCACAAAGAAGAGGGAGGCAAGCTATTCTCCAAAGCACCTGAAGGCAGGACAAGAAGCAATGGATGGAAACTAGTCAAGGAGAGAAGCAACCTAGAACTAAGGAGAAACTTCCTGACAGAACAATTAACCAGTGGAACCACCTGCCTCCAGAAGCTGTGAATGCTCCAACACTGGAAGTTTTTAAGAAGAGACTGGACAGCCATTTGCCTGAAATGGTATAGGGTTTCCTGCCTGAGCAGGGGTTGGACTAGATGACCTCCAAGGTCCCTTCTAACTTTATTAATATTATTATCATTATTGTATACAGTAGCTAAAGGAGACAGCCTTCATATTTCTTGACTGGCTCTTTAATTTTTCCATGCAACAATGAGGTAGGAAAATTACTTACAATATACTGTTGCTATAAATGATGTAACAGGAACAGGGCAAGGTGAAAGAGAGAAAAGAAAAATACCTATATTAATCTTAGAAAATGTAAAATTAAGCATGACATCTGTGAATCATTTTATTACTACCATTTTTACGTTACCTTTCCAAAACAGTGTCCTCAGGTAAAGAAATTATAAAATATCTTCATAAAATACTGAAATATCTTCAGACAATACATTTACAATTTCTACATCCTAAAATAAACCATAACAGCATCACAAACTGCAGGATTTTGCTTCAGGAAACAATATCACTCAGGATTGCAGAGATGGCCAATTTCATTCAAAGACAAAAGTGATCAGGAAGCTAATCCACTTGTTTATAAAGATTGAGTTTAAGTGAAAAAAGAATGAAACAAGCATCTTTTAAAAATGAATGAAAGACCGTGGCTTAAATCTATTGCAATCGCATGCTCTGATCTTTTACAGTATTGTTCATTATTTGCTCTTGCTAATTAATTTGGCATTCGGAATGCATGACTGGGCAATTTGGAAAAGGTCTCTATTATACATATTCCTAATGTCTAACAGTCTCAGATGATAATATAGTGTTTTTAACTTTGAATGAAGAGAAAGATTTTCATTCAATACTGAAAACCACATTCGTTATGATCCAGTGCAGCATGATATTTACATAGGTCCCAGCCTGACCATCTAAAACAATTGCTATGGAATCTGTTCCAACATATGCAGCATCAGGTTGGGGAATGCTGTAACATGGAAAAGAGTATGATTTTTCACAACAAAATCTTTCTACAGTAAAGATGCATAAATTATACATACTGAGGCAATATTTCTGTGATTGCCATCTGTTATAGTCTGTACCTGTGAGACAGAAGGAAATAACAGGACAGGTAAGAGAACACATTTGAGAATCTAGAGCAGACATGTCAAACACAAGGCCTGGGGGCCGGATCCGGCCCGCGAAGTGGTTTCATGTGGCCTGCGAAGCCATCCTGGAAACAGTGAGGGAACGGCCCCCACTGCCTTGGCCCTGGCCCAGAGACCCTCCTCCTGCCAGAGACCCTCAGATCTGTCCCACTCCTGCCCAGGCCCCCATAGGCACCCTCGATGCGAACGATGTAAAGCTGGCCATGCCCACCCAGTAGGCCATACGCACTTTAGCCACGCCCACCCAGGCCATACCTACCCGGCCCCGAGGGCAACCGCAATGCTGATGCGGCCCTCAATGAAATTGAGTTTGATACCCCTGATCTAGAAGAATCTGTGATTCCTAAGAGGGAAACGATATGAATATATTCATATCAGTGATTTACAAAAAATTAAATTGGGACAACCAGAACAATCATACATACTTTGTTCAAATTCAAATTAAATGAATAAAAATACACAAACATGTTAAGGATGAAATTCTAAACTTGAATATAATTCCATTAACAGGATTTACTCACAAGCTTCCTATAACTGGAATAATTTGACATTGGCCCTAAGCCTGTTACTGAAACCTCTTCCCGCTGATATTAGTGAGAAAATGAAATGAGCAGCCATGCTTACAGAGAGAAAATCCTCTTTTCATATTGCAATAAGATGGGTAGCAAACTAGTGTTTTTTTAAGCATTGCTGAGTACAGATAGTCCTTAACTTACAACTACAATTGAGCCCATTTTTTTTACTAAGCAAGACAATTCTAAGGTGCCCCATTTTATGACTTTTCTTTTGTTGAGTGAATCACGGCTGTTAAATGAATCTGACTCGCTTGTCAGAAGGTCGCAAAAGGTGATCATGTAACCCGAGGGACATAACAACAATCATAAATACGAGTCAGTTGCCCAGTGTCTGAAGTTTGATCAGGTGACCATGGTGATACTGCAGTGGTTGTTGAGGGTGAAAAATGGTCATAAATCACTTTTCAGTGCTGTTGTAACTTTTGAACAGTCACTAAACGAAATGTTGTAAGTTGTGGATTATCTGTAATCACGCCCAACAGTCACATGTAACATGTAACTGGTGAGAAACACTTGGGGCTAACACTTTACATTTTTGTTATACAATCAGAAAAGTTGTAGTAGAAAAAGGGGTAGATGTCCTCTGTCTTGTATGACAGGACATAATAAAGGTTTATGTGGAAAAGCTTCAGCAAAATGTATACAAATACAGGTAAACACATTCTAAATTCCTTGTGATGGTACTCAAGGTATAAAAATACTTGTCAATAATTGCTATAATTTTCTTTTTTCCCCATGACTTGTTTCTATGTTTTCAGTACCAAAGCACAGAGAAATTAATTAGATGATTATTATTTTTAACCAGATCATTGCTTCCAACATGAAAAATAAAATAGTATGATGCTGTTCAGACGTTTTACAACAACATAACAAACTATCATTAAAAAAACAGCAGTGAGTTCCGAATGACTTTGAGAAGCCCTCTGCAAAAATAGGCGGAATCAATTTCACCTCTTTCTAATACATGTGCAAGTGCTTCCCTATGACTACCAAGCATTTAACAATAATAACAAAATTCATTTTTCATTTTAATTAAACAAAAAAAAATGAAGAAATCTTGGGTAAGTGCAGTTAAACTCTTATCAGGATTCTAATTCTAGAACTTGTTCACAGCAAACACTTCCTTTATTTAAGACCATTTTTTCCACCTGGAAAAAAATCTGAATCCGTTTCTTGCAAAACTAATAAGCCTGAAGTAGATATGTTGTCTTCGCTGTGTGATTTTTACCATCCAATTTTGCAAAATAACACTGATCTACATCACTCGTCCAGCAATAATCCCACCCACTCCATGTAAAAATCGCCTCCTTGGGAAACGCCCCTAACAAGAGGTCAGACCAATGCAAAAGCCTCTTTCTCCATTTGCGCCGCCTATCAGGCTCATCCCAACCAATCAGAAAAAGCGCAGGAAGTTTCCCCCATTTCTCCCCTGAAGAAACCGAAGTATTCTATTTCATTTCGCATCCCGTAAACTCGATGTTAAAACCGTGTCTAATAAACCTCTCACCGATCGAGGTACCAGCAGAGTCGGCCTCCAAAGCAGCCTAGCTGTGCTCAAAACCACCGAAACGGCCATCCTTCAGTCTCCTTCGGATATACGACCATGGAGTGGGTAATAAGAACCAGACATCGCGAGACTTAAGACGAAATCCCGCGCGAGTCTCCATATTCCCGCGCGAGTGATTGCGCGAAGCTCACGCTCCAAATGTGGGGGGGGGGGGGAAAGACTGTAATTTGCGACCATAGAGATAGGAATATTTTCCCCTCTATAGCTTCAAGTGCGAGTTGAGGTTTTCCTTCATATTATAGTATTCCGGAATATGGCGTTCATGTTATATGCTATTATTAGGAATCCCTTGGAATCATTTGAAAATGGCGAGATAAAACTGCTGTAATACAGTGTGTTTCCCATTTCCAATGGGATAGAACGTCACTGTCGCATTGCTTTTTATGCAAACATGCACATAAATTATGTCTTTTTTTTGTAGTTAAGGGGAGAGATGTGTTACTCCCGACTGTATAAAAGCCTCAACAGCTTGAATTGTTTCTGCAAAATTCCAAGAAATTGTTTGCACCAAAATTATTTTTAAAAGCCAATCGCACAATCTTGAAATCTCATATTGCAGGATTTAACTTAATTTATATCTTCCTACTGTAGTCTGCGGAACTGAAACATAACTTAAAACGAGACTAGGAACTGCCATTCACTCGAACGTTGTGGGAGAAATAAAATGCCTGTCGAGCGGTGTCCTGAACTCAAATCCAAAAATTCAGTGATCCAGGCAGATAGGCAATCTTACTGAATTATTCTGATATTTTAAACGAACTCGTTGCCTTATATCTAACTCTCCTGGGTCATATTATCAATGTTCAAAATCCATAAATCTTCCGACTGTATCAAAGGTAACGCCCATCACGTTGTCACCTTCATAATTCCTCCTACTCCCACTAACCAACAGCATAACACAAAGACTGTAACCCCACTTGGGAATTATTCGGGGCTGGTCTATCCCATTTCTCTATGGTGTACCCTCTATGGAATCCCCTCCCAGCACAGGATCCCGTGATGACACGTCTATGGTCACAGACATCCTAGAGCGGTGACATTTATAAGTAGTGCGCAGGCGCCGCTCCACTTTCTTTCCGCTCGGCGAGGTACGTACGCGTGTGATGGCGCTAAGGTGGTTCAGGGAAGGGGAAACGAACTAGGCCCCAGACCGGATCTCAATTTGAACGTCAGGACTGAAATACTGTACCTTTTTCTCTTTCAGGCCTGCAATTATGGGCCGCCGACCAGCACGTTGGTGAGTTAGTGAAACGCTTCGTCGCGAGGATTAAGCAAAAGGGAGCGTGGCTGCTTTTCGTTGGGAAGGCGATGGGCTTCTTCCGGAGGGAGAGGGGAGGGAAAGCGAGGCTTACTCTTAAGATGGTGTTTCTTTCTTAAAAGTGTGGTCGGGGGACTCCTGGAGCCCCCCGAGAACCTTTCGGGAGGATAAAATCAAAATTGTTTGATTTTGATGTTGAACATACTCTCACAGATAAGAAACAAATGTCATTCCTACCTGGTTTTTTTTTTTTAAAAAAAGGTTTTGTTTAATAAAAATGACATCTGACTGGTTTAATTTTGCTATTTTTATATGATCCAGTAAATACAAATGAATCAGTTCTATTTTATAATATAAACGCTGGCAAATATAAGCCAAATGAACAAAAATAATACTTTTTGAGAGACGTTTCAGCCGCTTGTCAGAACTTTTGCCAATCCCAGAAGCATTAATTAATGAACAGTTTCCCTCTTTATTCATTGAGACAAAGTGTCTATAGATGGTGATTGTTAGCAAAGTTCAGGATTGTCCATTATTTTACATTTCTAGTCTTTTACTTCATGATGCAGGCAGCTTTTAATTTAAACCATCATAGGTTACGTACAAATAGTAAGAACTCACCTGGAACTAAAGCATAAAATTCCCAATGGCAAATGAACAAAGTGCCAAGAGGGTTAGATTATTCTATTCCATTGTAACCAATATAAAAAAAATGTAACAATGTACGGCAGGAAGCAATTCTCTGCTATATCTCTGTCATTTTTCTTCAGACTAATAAATGGGCTTGTACTAGAAGGATGATATGAATGAGGTAGTTTAACTCTAAAGCCAGTTTCTTGATTTCCCACTTACTCAATTTCATATTCTCCACTAAAAGTAACAGATTGGTTAATTTGAAATTGTTAAGACCACCATACTAAGGAAAAGCTCTCTAAACCTACACCACCAGAAGAGGGTAATGTCAATTTATTTAAATCAAGGGTCTGCAGTTTCCCAATCACTGTTTTATTTTTCCTCTAGTTATCGATACTGCAAGAATAAGCCTTATCCTAAGTCCCGCTTCTGCAGGGGTGTTCCTGGTAAGTGGGATATTAAAATTTCTTGGGTTTAACTACATTTAAAAATCTATTTAATAATATGTATATCTGTAGTTTGGAGAGCCATGTAGTATTGATTCTGTTTTGGTATTGGCTAAAAGGACCCAGTAGCCTGGTTCCTAATTTAATGAGTAATTTCACAATTGATAAGCTTATCAGAAATGTTTCAGTATGACTTCATATGAGAATGTTTATCCCTCCAGATCCCAAGATCAGGATATTTGATCTGGGCAGGAAGAAGGCGAAGGTTGATGAGTTCCCACTCTGTGGGCACATGGTGTCAGATGAATATGAGCAATTGTCATCAGAAGGTAAGGAGCAGTAGCAGATAGTACAGCCTATCTGTTTGAATGCTACTGATATTTGTAATCTGCCGTATTTATACCTTGCATTTTTCTTTAGCTCTAGAAGCTGCTCGTATCTGTGCCAACAAATACATGGTAAAGAGTTGTGGCAAGGATGGTTTTCACATCCGTGTGCGCCTGCACCCCTTCCATGTCATCCGCATCAACAAAATGTTATCATGTGCTGGAGCTGACAGGTAAAAAATGTATTACAGAGCCAGTTTTGGTGTCTGGCTTGTGGGAGAGCATGAGAATGAACTTGCAGTCAATTAAGCCGACCACCACTGTTACTATCAGTGGCTGGTGTGCACTGTCTGCACACAGCAATTCCCTTGGTTGTGTACGTGCCCTGTTTGTTGTACAGAGCACCTTAAGGGACCTTGGGAACATATACAGGTGAAACTCAAAAAATTAGAATATCGTGCAAATGTTCATTTATTTCAGTAATGCAACTTAAAAGGGGAAACTAATATATGAGATAGACTCATTACATGCAAAGCAGAATAGTTCAAGCCTTGATTTGTCATAATTGTGATGATTATGGCTTACAGCTCATGAAAACCCCAAATCCACAGTCTCAGAAAATTAGAATATTGTGAAAAGGTGCAATATTCTAGGCTCAAAGTGTCCCACTCTAATCAGCTAATTAAGCCATAACACCTGCAAAGGGTTCCTGAGCCTTTAAATAGTCTCTCAGTCTGGTTCAGTAGGAATCACAATCATGGGGAAGACTGCTGACCTGACAGTTGTGCAGAAAACCATCATTGACACCCTCCATAAGGAGGGAAAGCCTCAAAAGGTGATTGCAAAAGAAGTTGGATGTTCCCAAAGTGCTGTATCAAAGCACATTAATAGAAAGTTATGTGGAAGGGAAAAGTGTGGAAGAAAAAGGTGCACAAGCAGCAGGGATGACCGCAGCCTGGAGAGGATTGTCAGTAAAAGGCCATTCAAAAGTGTTGTGGACTGAGGCTGGAGTCAGTGCATCAAGAGCCACCACACACAGACGGATCCTGGACATGGGCTTCAAATGTCATATTCCTCTTGTCAAGCCGCTCCTGAACAACAAACAACGTCAGAAGCGTCTTTCCTGGGCTAAAGAAAAACAGACCTGGTCTGTTGCTCAGTGGTCCAAAGTCCTATTTTCTGATGAGAGCAACTTTTGCCTCTCATTTGGAAACCAAGGACCCAGAGTCTGGAGGAAGAATGGAGAGGCACACACTGCAAGATGCTTGAAGTCCAGTGTGAAGTTTCCACAGTCTGTGTTGATTTGGGGAGCCATGTCATCTGCTGGTGTTGGTCCACTGTGCTTCATTAAGTCCAGGGTCAACGCAGCCGTCTACCAGGAGATTTTGGAGCACTTTATGCTTCCTTCCGCAGACGAGCTTTATGGGGATGCTGACTTCATTTTCCAGCAGGACTTGGCACCTGCCCACACTGCCAAAAGCACCAAAACCTGGTTCAATGACCGTGGGATTACTGTGCTTGAATGGCCAGCAAACTCGCCTGACAACCCCATAGAGAATCTATGGGGCATTGCCAAGAGAAAGATGAGAGACATGAGACCGAACAATGCAGAAGAGCTGAAGGCCGCTATTGAAGCATCCTGGTCTTCCATAACACCTCAGCAGTGCCACAGGCTGATAGCTTCCATGCCACACCGCATTGAGGCAGTAAATGCTGCAAAAGGGGCCCAAACCAAGTACTGAGTACATATGCATGCTTAAATATCTTATGGCGTATAGCTCATGGGGTTTTCATGAGCTGTACACCATAATCATCACAATTATGACAAATCACGGCTTGAACTATCTTGCTTTGCATGTAATGAGTCTATCTCATATATTAGTTTCCCCTTTTAAGTTGCATTACTGAAATAAATGAACTTTTGCATGATGTTCTAATTTTTCGAGTTTCACCTGTATTAGTCAAGTATAGTAAGAAGCAGAATGTGAGTGGTTGACTTCAGTCTTGAGAAATTACGCTAAGAGTTCGATTGGTGGTTGATGGCATCACTATCAGTGCACTGTGCAGATTGCAAATTATGTTTTGTCTTCTCATTAGGCTCCAGACTGGAATGCGTGGTGCTTTTGGCAAGCCTCAGGGCACTGTGGCCCGTGTGCACATTGGCCAAGTCATCATGTCCATCCGCACTAAGGTGCAAAACAAGGAGCATGTAATTGAAGCGCTGCGCAGAGCCAAATTCAAATTTCCTGGACGTCAGAAGGTAGGCTTCATAAATACGTTAAATATATGTTAAGTATCTCAGTTTGCTTATGAGACCATGTCATTGCGTTTCTATTCTTATTTCTGATTTATTACATTTAATGTCCTACCGTAATCCAGATGGACTTGTCAGTTCCATAAGAATTCCTTTTTATTCCCAAATCCTCTGAGTCCTAGAAGTAAATCACCCACTGGGCTTGGGATTCTTATTTGTTGACAGGATACCTCTAAATAGTGAATAGAATAGGAATAAAGAGGGGAGGGCAGAAATGGTGTGTGTGTGAAAACATGGGCTAAATCTGGCGGGGGAGTGCACAGAAAAGTATTGTCCCCAGTGCATCTATGTGGGAGAATGGTAATGTTTCTCAACCTCAGCAAATTTAAGATGTGTGGACTCTCAACTCCCAGAATTCCCCAGCCAGCAGAGGCCTAGATTGCTGCCAGTTGGTCCATTGTAATCCTCTTTTTTTCTCTTTTCTGATCGCATGATCTAGAGCAGACTGTCTCAGTACACAAATGCACTGTAGCATGCAGATGAAGTATGTGGGAAACACAAATACAATTCAGCACAGGGAAGAAAATATAATAGCCTCCTATGTCCGCTGCTGATAAAGGGGTTGAGAAGTAATCCAAGAGACATATTCTCCATTCCTTCCCTGCCTTATTTGCATGTTATTGTAACTGCCTCTAGATCAGACATGTCAAACTCGCGATGTCACGTGATGTCGTGCAACGTATTGGGACGGGTTTGCAATGGGTTGGCCGCAGCTTCCGGATGACGCGTCCAGCCTGCGGGCCAGCAGTTGACACCCCTGCTCTAGATGGAATGAGCATGTAGGCATTTGTGACTCTTAGCTCCTTGAAGACAATTGTATAGGCTGCTTCATTCAGACTTTCCAACACAGATTGGATTCTTGGCCAATCTTCTCATATTTTTTTTCTCCTCCTGTTTTCCAGATCCATATTTCTAAGAAATGGGGCTTCACCAAATTCAATGCTGATAAGTTTGAAGAAATGGTGTCTGAGAAGCGCCTCATCCCTGATGGCTGTGGAGTTAAATACATACCCAACAGGGGTCCTCTAGATAAATGGCGTGCCTTACATGCAGCATGAGAGTCTGACCTCACTCGAGGACAATTGTGTTAATTTCTTGACAGAAAAGGCATCAAAATAAACAGCTCTATGTACCTACTGTGTGATCATTACTGCTAGGGTAAGAAGGGGGGGGTATCTTTGAAAAGTTGTAATTCTCACATTAGCAAATTTCTCTTCCTGGTCTGTTACCTGCATACGTGAGGAAGGGACAGAAGCCCAATTTTGGCATGGCAAAAATTCAGGATTGGGTTCTTCTGTGGTTTTAAGAACATTTTATTTTCAGTGGGAATGCTTGAAAATAGCCTGAAATGCCTATGTGTAAAGTTACCAATCTAATCTTTGCAACAGACCGATGTGATTAGCTACTTTCTATATAGACTGTTGGGAGTTTGCTGATTGTTGAGTATTTAGTTTGTTCAGTTTAAAAAACTTCCTTCAGAACAGGAAATTTTAAGTAAGAGTTGTTAGGGGTAAATTTGATATTGTCCATGGGGTTTTCTTGACAAAAATACTCGAGTAAATTGCCATTTTCTTCTCCAGCCGGCCACGTTTGATCACAACACTCCATTACGACCTCTCCGTCTTGGGTGGCCCTGCATGGCGTAGCTCATAGCTTGATTGAGCTGCACAAACCCCTTCAATACAGCAAGTCAGCGATCTATGAAGAGGCTTTATGGTCTTAGTTTTTTTAATGTTGAATATCAAGCCAACTTTTGCACTCTCCTCTTTTTTGATGAAAGAGGAGAGTGCAAAGGTTTGCCTGAACCTCCGCATTAAAAAAAATAAGACCACGGCATCTGGTCCCATCAGTTCCTGGCAAATAGACGAGGAAGAAATGTAAACAGTCATAGATTTGTTACTTTATTTTCTAGGGCTCCAGGATCACTGCAGATGGCGACAAGCCAAAATACATTCAAGTTCTATAGTGAGAGCTAATTAAGAATCAATTGCATATTTGATTATCCCAAGATTTAGATAACTGCCTTTAGATTGAAATATTACAGAACTCAACTGTTGGATGGACAATGTAATCCTGCCAGCAGTTTTGGAATTTCCAAGTCATACTTTTGTCATCCCTGCTTAGCTTCAACTGAGGTCAGCCAGGTGCTGCTAAGACTGAGCTCAGAATAAGCACTTGCCAAAATCAGAGTTGCGTTTGTTCTTTTTCTGTCATAGTTGAGGGAGAATTAGGTTGCTGGAGCCAAGCAGGTCTGCTGCTTATTATCTTGGGATAATAGACTTTATCCCACCTTTATTTTCATAAATAACTCAAAGTGGTGGATATAACCAATATTTTCCTTTTTTCCCCCATAACAACATGAGAGGTTGAGAAAATAACTGGCCCAAAGTCACCCAGCTAGCCTTCCTGCCTAAAGTGAGACTAGAAGTCAAAACTTTCCTAGTTTCTGTTGTGGTGCCTTTAGTCAATAGGCCCGTGTTTCTCAACCTCAGCAATTTTAAGATGTGTGGACTTCCAAGTCCCAGAATTTCCCAGCCAGCTATCAACTGAAAAGTTACTAAGGTTTAGAAACACTGCACTAGACTATCGGGGAATTGTTCTGTACTCTGGATAGCGAGGCATTCTGGGACCAACACTGGTTAAGTGAAATAGAGACAATCTAAAAACAAGGTTGACAAACTGAAAAAAACGTAAATGATAAAAAATGGTTCATAAGGAGCTCCAAATTTTAAGTTACTTCCTGTTCATATCCTAATGTGAAGGGCAAGAAGTCATGTAAGAACATGACATCTGCTATTAGAAAGTATTTGATCTGTCTCTCCTGTTACTTGGACAGAAAAAGCTACTTAAAATGCTCCCCTTTAAATCAGTATGTTAACTAGGCCACAAATTAGACTTAAGCCATAGTTCTTTTTACCACAGTTTATTGGGTAAAGTGTGTTCACACAACGTGGTATACCATGAACCCTATTCTAAGAGCCAGCATGGCTGACTTCACACAGGATATGAATTAAAAACTGATGTGATGGTTGGTTTGTACAGCATCCTAAATCTAAACTAATGAGACACCTATATTCACACAACATAGCAACTCTCAAGCAACTTTTAATTTAATCCTAGTTCATACAATGTCTTGAGTTCTGAGTCACAAAATAATTTCATTTTTAGCCTAACATAGGCTAAAAAACTGCTCAGTGTTTAGTGTAAAGCAATACATTGAATTTTGTGGAGTTTTTTTAAAAACTTCTTGTTAAATAACATCTTAATTGCACATTAAGCCTATTATCTTAAGATTGGCAGCATTTTAACTCAGTTTCAGACAGCTGAATGTTTATCAAATACTATCCCAATCAAACCTTTTTATTCAGCCTCAAATATAGGTAAACTTCCAGCACACTTCTTTAGGACCACAAAAGCCTATTCTGCTGCCAGTGCTTTGATACTTGTGGCAAACCTGTTCTTCCTGCAAATAATAACAAATAAGTATTACTGCATATAGAAGAGCTGGGAAACGCTATTTAGGCAACTGGGTCCGCTCTCTTTCAGTTGTCCCAAAGGTGCTTTCTTTTCAAAAGGCAACTGGACTTTCAAGAAAGCACCTTTGGGATAACGAGTGACTTGGATGATTTGAGAATCTCCATGGACGCTCTTTTCTTTTGCTTGAACACCACCTAATGAGAAGGAAGGACTCACTGGAGAAGAGCTTAATGCTGGGAAAGATTGAGGGCAAGAGAAGAAGGAGACGACAGAGAATGAGGTGGCTGGATGGAGTCACTGAAGCAGTAGGCGTGAGCTTAAAGGGACTCCAGAAGATGGTAGAGGACAGGAAGGCCTGGAGGAACGTTGTCCATGGGGTCGTGATGGGTCGGATACGACTTTGCAGCTAACAACAACAACAATCCAGCAAAGCAGGACTGTCTTCGGAGAACTGGCTCCACTATACAGGTAGTCCTTGACTTATAGCCATTTGTTTAGTGACCGAACTTAGCAACGGCACTGGAAAAAAATGACTTGTGACCATTTTTTTCACACGACCGTTGCAGCATCCCCGTAGTCACCTGATCAAACTTCATCCGCTTGGCAACTGGCATGCGTTTATGACGGTTGCAGTGTCGTGGGGTCACGTGATCCCCTTTTGCAACCTTCTGACAAGCAGTCAATGGGGAAGCCAGATTCACTGAACAACTGCAGCAATCCACTTAACAGCTGTGGCAAGAAAGGTCAAAAAAGGGGGGCGCCACTCATTTAACAAGTGCTTGCTTAGCAATGGAAATTTTGAGCTCCGTTGTGCCCAGGGCTATCTGTAGTCCCAAACTGCTCTTCTAAGAGGATTTGTTTTTCCCAACACTGAAATGAGGTGTTCCCATCTGTGACTTTCAGACTTTGGTACGGGGGGGGGGGGAGAGATGGGATGGTGAGAATGGCAGAACTGCCTGGGACCCACCCCCAAATGTTCATTGTTAGAACTGGGGAAAAATGGGCCAGTTCTCTCTATTCAAGGCAATGGAATGGAATCCCAGGAGTTATTTCGGTATTTGGGGGTGATCAACATTGAAAGTGAGCAATAAAAAAAATTACGCTGAGATTCGAAACAATGAGAAGCAAATGATAGTGATGCTCACTTCTATGACTAAAGCAGCATACAAGTTGACAACATCCTACTCCTGGGCTCCAGTTGACTTTTATTTAGTAGGGACCTACTGTAGGTTAGAGATTACTTACTTCCCTCAATTCCCTTCACTTTACATAATAAGCCAGTGGACAACTTAGAGTTCCTGCTGGGTCTTTGGAGCAAGCTTCAGCTTCACCTCCACAGGATAGTGGTCGCTGATTTCTAAGGCCTATAAAAATGAGAAAGTCTGGGTTTTTCTGGCTTGCCAAATATAAGCATTCCTTTTTGTTTAGGAAAGAGAATAAATAAGCCAACTCACCTCTTCTTCACACAGTCCAAGTTCCTTTGTGAAATTGTATGCCTTTGCTGATCCGGGCACAACAGCAGAGAGTAATTCTTCTCCGTGAACTATGATTCTAAGAGGAAAACAGTGACTGTTTGGCTCTGTTTCCAGGTTTCAGCAAGATGATTGGGATACTATAGAGATGGCCAGTTTGTGTCAGGAAGCGGAACAGTGTAGCATTCCTGGAGGACTGGTAGGCCTGACTGGGGAAGGGATTCAGAAGTGTTCTGCCTGCATTTTTAACCTTAATTCAATAGACTACTCAGCAGAGCAGCCCTACCTTGTTATTAATGACTGCCTGCCTCAAAGACTGACAATGATAGGGCTGCCTGTGGGATGATGGAAACATGTTGGAGAAAGCAGATGGCTGAACTTGAAAGCTGCAGTTTAGTACCTGTCATAAGAACAGCAAGTGCGGTGGCTGACGGTGGTATCTTCTTGGTCACTGATAAGCCAATGGAAGGCAGGGTGATTGCGCAGGCGGATCCTGGTCCATGCGCTCATTGGGATATAGGCACCACCTGCATTCAGGTCTCCCAGCACCATCACATTCTGTTGAGGTGCAGCAGGAAGGCAGGTTGGGAACACTGATTGGCTCATCTAGTTCAGCAATGTCCACCCCCTGCTCCCAGAATGTACCTCTGTTTTCCACCAGTGCATTAGTTCCATGCATACTTCAAATAGCAGGTCAAGCTCAAGGGCAGCTTCCCGAGGACAGCTATGGTGCAAGAGTAGCACAAAGTCTGAAGCAACTGTGGAGAGGTGATAGCAATACAGACAACTGTGAGCTGATAAGGATTTGTCCACATCTACCAATACACCTCCAGAGACCAGCTTGGTGTAGTGATTAAGGCACCGAGCTACCAACCAGTCTGTGAGTACTCTTCTTAGCACAGGGGTCTTCAAACGTGGCCCTTTTATGACTTGTGGACTTCAACTCCCAGAATTCCTCAGCCAGCGAAAGCCAACTGGGTGACCTTGAGCCAGTCACTTTCCCTCAGCCGTAGGAAGCAGGAGAGGGCAAATCGCTTCTGAAAAAGTTGCCAAGAAAATTGCAGGGACTACAGCAGGCAACAGGTGAAGGCATAAAAAAGCAGTACACCTCCAAGCAGCCTGGAAGCCCTTCCTCATGGCTACACAAATTGGACCCAAAATAAACGTATGTCATGGCACAACTGTATCTTGTGTTGTTTTTGTCCTTTTCGTTATTTGCAAATAATTATGGGCATTTAGTATATTATACTTCAAGAATATTACACAGTACTCTTTAGATTTATATTAAGCTTTTCTATTTAATAACTATAAATTATCAATACTGGTCCAAAAATAACTACTTGGACGTTATTGAATACCTCAATCAAGATAGGATGCTGAATTATTACTCCAATGTATTTTTTTAAAGCACAGTATACATAATATATAAGGACACGGTGGCTCAGTGGGTTAGGACGCTGAACTTGTCGATCAGAAGGTCGGAAGTTTGGCGGATCAAATCCCGAGTGCCGCGTAACAGAGTGAGCGCCTGTTACTCGTCCCAGCTTCTGCCAACCTAGCAGTTCGAAAGCACGTAAAAATGCAAGTAGAAAAATAGGGACCACTACGGTGGGAAGGTAACAGTGTTCCATGCACCTTTGGTGTCTAGTCATGCCAGCCACATGACCACGGAGACGTCCTCGGACAAGCGCTGGCTCTTCAGCTTTTAAACGGAGATGAGCACTGGCCCCTAGAGTCGGAAACGACTAGCACGCATGTGCGGGGGAACCTTTACCTTTACCTTTATACATAATATCCTGCCTATAACCACACTAACTCTTCCATTATTAGTTAATGCTCTAGCCTACAGCAAAGAGAACAATTAGCCAAGAAAACCCAGGCACAGTTTCCACTATATTTACTGGGTTATATTTCTTACAGTTGTGTACTCCTTCAGAGCTGGAAAGTTGTGGTTACAAAATAGAAGGATTTCAGTTCTTGATATATATATATATATTTTCGTGCCATGTCTCACTGGATGGCCACTGAGGTCCTGGAACTTTTGCCCAGAACAAGTTCTTAGACTTATTTACAGAAACGCTAAAGCTTACCTGTGTACGGGGAATGGAAATGCACAGCAAAGGGTCCCCTAGCAAAAGCTCTCGCATCCTCATCTCCAACTTGACACTGAGCCATAACTGACACAGCATCCCGACTGTCAGTGAAAAAAAATAATCAGGATAAAAAGATTGTGTCCATGAGGATTCATTATCCAAAAGACTTAAGTATGGACTCTTCCTCTGGTTATGTTTCCTTGGTTCATCAGGCTTTTGGCACTTGCCCCAAACTCAAAGTCTTTCTGTCCAAGCAAGATTCTCACAGAATCTTTTTTATTTTTATTTTATTTTATTTTATTTTATTAAATTTATATACCGCCCTTTCCCAAAGGACTCAGGGTGGTTTACAGGGCATTTAAAACAACCAGTACAAAAGTTAAAAACAAATTAAAAAAAGATTAAATCATCCCTAAAATTAAAAACCCCAGTTAAAAATTCTCAGCCTGGGCCGGAGAGCTCAAAGAGCCAGGTCTTCAGGTCCCGGCGAAATGTGCGAAGGTTGGGGGCAGTCCTAAGCTCCACGGGCAGCTGGTTCCAGAGGGCAGGCGCACCCACAGAGAAGGCCCTTCCCCTGGGTGTTATCCGCACCTTTTTCTTTTACAAAAAAAGCACTGCCCGCCGGCAATCTTTAACCGGTGGCACCCTGAGAAGACCCTCCCTGTGGGAGCACACTGGACGAAGGGAGCTTGATGCCGGCAGCAGGTGTTCCCTCAGATATCCCGGACCCAAGCCATTCAGGGCTTTATAGGTCATCACCAGCTAGGTTTATTGAAATGAAAGGAATATAAGATTTTTCAGTAATTGTACTATTTCCCATTGAGAAGCAATTCACTCCCTACTTCCTTAGGACTTTTCTAGTTTCCTTTAATTAACTTTCTCGTAATCCAGAAAAGAGAATTTTTCAATGGTAGCGAATTGTAGCTGGTTGTTTACACGACTGTTAGTTATCTGAATTTTTATCAGAGAACTCACCATTACATCATACATGAAGGTGAATTAAATTTGAGACAACCTTCCCCAAATCACCTTGGACAATTGCTCTTGTATGGCCCGAGGTTCTATTGAAGAACCAGACTGGAGACAGACCATCCAAGAAAAAAACGTATATACATTTATGTGATCATTAAGAACTCACATAAACTTGATGGCACATAATCAATCATAAACAAATCTACTGGGAAGATAAATCATAGGCAGGACAGAGACAGTAGGGAATAAAGACTGGGATTTAAATGTCGATACGCAGGATAACGTTTGATAGCAGATATTCAGCCAGTGCTGGCTTTGGTTCTGGAAATTCTGGTTTAATGCTATTTTCAGATCCGCAAATATTACCGATACAGAAAGACATTCTGCTCCTTGTAGCTGCTTCGTCCAAGTCTCTTGCTTTCTAGGCAGCTGTAGCGATGAGAAGGATCATACCTGCCATATGGGGGACAGGAAAGGAGGAAATCAGTGACGCTGTGTTACTTAAAAAAATTAGATGTCACCTTCCCATTGAGACTTATAGTTCATTTCAGGTTTAAGGAAAATGGCCTATTGCCTCTTCCAAAAGAAGGGATAAAACTGTTGGTGGTGATTTCTCTTTTCCCTGATTCTAAACTAATATTTACAGGGGGATACTTTGTCCCAAAAGCTCTGGTTGCTTTCTACCTGTTTCAGAATCAGTACAATATATTTCACCACATTCAGAAGAATGCCAAGACACATTCACTTCCCAAATAAATATGCAAAGTATTTAAGGACGGCCACAGTAACAATGACATCTCAGTAGAACATTCTTTAAGTGTCCTCCTTTGGATGTACAAAGGCTGCAATTCATTAAATAAGAATGTGTTCTCCTTGATGACAGTCAAATTCCAGAGCTCAGAAATAGAGCTTTGGGGAATGGAATAAGACTGCAGCTCATTTGTAGAAAATTTAAAAAATTTCTTCCTGCCACCATTAAAACAACCTATATGAATAATAGGTACAATATCAGTGCTACCTATTGCAGTGCTTTTCTTTCTCTGGTGCACTGCTCAAAGTGTGATCCTGCATTTTCACCCTACTGCTTTACTATCTGCAGATCATCTTATTCTGTGGTACATAATGACTAGAAGTGTTTTCTAGTACCTATTGAGCTTCCGCAGTAGCACCTGAATAGCCAGTCCCTTGGAGTCACGCACTTCTTGCACAGCAGAGATATCACAACGAGACAGGATCTGGTAATGAGAAAAAAGATGCACTTGATATTGGTATGCCCATCCACTGCATTCATGGACTTGAGGTGTTCACCAAAGCATCCTGGGAATTTTGAGGTCCACATATTTTATAGTTGCTAAGTTTGAAAAACTGCTCTATATTATTGCCAAGAGAATCTGATGCTGCATGGAATATTAAAGCATCATAGGCCAATACTACCAAGCTATCTGGTGTCCCATAAGATAAGTGATAAATGTTGTCAAGCTTCACACAGCTAGGCAATCAGAAGGAAGAAAGGATCACATGGACCTCTGCAAGATGTCTTCAATGCTGATGTTGGGAAACATGCAAAATCTTGGAAACCATAAGAGGAATTTCCAACCCTTATTTAAACTGAGTTTGCTAAAACAGTCTCTTTGAATGAGCTCAAATGCTTCTTCCTGAATTTCTCACTACCTGTGATGAGTAGCTGTTTATAAAATAAACTCTGAATTGTCTTTGGTCTCCTGATGGTTTATATCTTCTCTCCCTTCCATTATTTTCTCAGTCTCCTCACTCACTCTTCCAATTTTTCATTATGCTGTACCTCAGTTCATTGAACATTCATTGACAAGAATTAGATCATCCCAATCTTGTTAAAAGAAGAAATTCTTTTGGTTAACTAAATATGACTGGTATGTATTAGGGTAGGCAACTTTCTGATCTTTGGTCAACCAGTTTCAGTACTGTCAACTCCTTGTTTGCACCTCCCCAATCCCTTCCTCCTATGTTTGCTGAAAAAATAGCAACAATTTCCCACCTTTGTGTATCATGAATCCTAAAAATGCAGGGTAAGTTCTAAAATCTACAAAAAAATAGGTAAATGTAAATCCAAATTCCCTCTGAAATCACAGGAGGAAAAGAAAATCCTGCTCCTGGTCACTATGCAAAAGTCATACCTTCAACTGTGGCCCTCACCAATCCCAGACTGGCAAACAGCTCCAGCCACCAAAATATAAAAGCAGTTGCAGCACTTTCCAATTCTTCTAGAGACACCCAGAGCGACTCAGAGACCTTTCGTAGCTGTTCAAACACTGCCACTTGCCTTATAGTAACGTTGCTTTCTGCTTAGCTGAAGTGGTGTCAATTTTTATTTTAAGATGTGGTATTTCCCAACTAATGAATGAACTGTTGCATTTCTCCTTTTGGTGTGTATACTATGCCTGACTTCTGTCACAACCAATCTTTGCTAGATTTATATCTCACCTTTCATTAGGATATCAAGGTGGCAAACACACTCCTCCATTTTCCCCCACAACAGCCACCCTGTGTGATGGGTTGGGCTGAGAGAGTGACTGACCCAAAGCAGCCCTGTAACTTCCATGCCTGAAGGAGGACTTGTCCATTTTTGCCCTTCCCCATTCCAGCTGTCCCTGGATCACTTTTGGATCTGGGTTGAGTGCCAGCTTCTCTCACTGCACTTTTGTTACCACCTCCTCCACCCACTAGTCCAGGGGCCCCCAACCCCCAGTCTGTGGACCAGTACCAGGCCGTGGCATGCCAGGAACCGGGCCACACAAACAAGCAAAGCCCCATCCGCGGGATGCAGACAGTGCACAAAACCACGCGCCCTACAGTCCATGGAAAAATCTCTCTCCACATAACCGGTCCCTGGTCCCCAAAAGGTTGGGGGCCTCTGCACTAGTCCAATCATAAACTCACCTGCACAAGAGCTCTCATCACCTTCTGGTTGGCTGCCTTGGCTTGTCCAAAGCTTTGTATGTTGAAAGCACAGATTTTGAAAGATGCAGCCACAAGCATCATGTCCAGCAAGAGAAGCAGAAAGATGAAGGCTTGAGCCATGGGCCTGGTATGTATTTGATCTCAGGAGAGAGCATGTGTGTCTCCAGCTGCATAGGAGGAAAACAATGGTGCAGAAAACTACATGGCCACATCAACAAGGGGGAGAACACCACCTTTTGTGCTGCATGTTGAGTTAGGTATGGAACAATGTTGTAGAGAAAGAGCTGGACTTCACTGGGCTAGTCCCCTTCCATCTCATTCCTGATTCTTTAGCATCCCCTATGGATAGACCTCAGGAACATTCTGGTAGGACCCAAACTTTGTTTTAAAACTCTGTTTAGAAATCTCCACCCCCTACCCTACTGTCATCTAGATGTGCTGAAATGCAATCCCATTAGTGCTCAAGCTGAGGAAGGCTGAATGAACCACACTATTTACCTTTTCAAATAAATACCTTTATTAATTTTTCATAAAGATTGTCAATCCAGTTTAAAGGTACAATTGCAGTTGGGCATGTACAGTGTAAGCATAACAACACCCACTGATACTACAAACATGTATATGTGTATGGCTGTACAATATGTACCTGTGAGTGTGTATGCGCCTTCAAGTCAATGTGGACTCCTTGTGACTGCTTGAATTAGTCCCTGCAGGTTTTTGGCAAGGTGTTTCAGAACTGGTTCACCCTTATCTCCTTCCTAGGGCTGAGAGAGAGTGACTGGCCCAAGGTCATCCAGCTGGTTTGGCCTAAGGCAAGACTAGAATTAAATAAGTCCCAGTTTCTAGCCTGATGCCTTAAGCACTAGACCAAACTGGCTCTCTTGTATGCACATACATGCTTACATAAAATGTATCACATCAAGCAAGATTCTAATAAAGGAGAATATTTGTACCTCAGGGTTGAAATGTGGGACTTTGGTGCTCCTTGAACTTGCCTGTTTCCTTGCAGACATTTCATTACCCAAACTAGGTAACATTATGAGTGCTACGGTAGTAAGGAGAGGGGTTTGCTATCAGTTTATATACCAGAATATAAATTGACAGCAAACAGCATTCCATAGTAGCACTGATGGTGTTACCTAGTCTGGGGAATGAAACGTCTGCAAGAAAAGAAGCAAGCTCAGAGAGCATCAAGGACCCCTCAAGCAAGATTCTTCTTGAACAACTGTGCTGGGAACATAACTTTCCAAGAACAAAATAAAAAAAAAGATTTAGTCATGAGAATAGAGCTAAGCCATAAATGAGTGACAGTGATTGAAAATAGTGCAAAGCCAGAGTATCTTCAACACATACCAGGGAATCTGCTGAAACCAGTTCAAACAATAGTGCATCATTCAGAAAGAATTAAGAAGTTCCTGTTTAAAACCAGTGTTCATTCCTTAGTTAATATTACATATATTTATATATTGCCAGACTCCTTAAAATTTTTGACACCAGTTTTACAAAATAAATAGTGGAACCATAAAACCAGTACCTGATATAAAATCCACAAAACTATCCATCCACCTCAATGTCCATTAACTGGCAATACCTTTTTGGTTAATATTTAAAATTGCAATAAAAGCTAGCTTAATTATGTGCTTAACTTTAAAGAGCAGAAAAACTGCAGAAAGTGCTGAAAGATATGAATCACCAGAAATACATTAAGATTGCCGAAAAGGATTTATATATATATATAATCAGTGCTTTTTTTGTAAAAGAAAAAGGTGCCGGAACTCACACGTCATACAACCCACCTTGCCTACCCTACAAGGTTCTATCCAAAAAAGGTGCCGGAACTCCGTTCTGAGCGTTCTATGAGAAAAAAAGCCCTGTATATAATGATCTAGTCTCCAAAGTTTTCCTTTATCATGAAGGACTTAGGAAACTTACAGATTCATGTGGAAAATTCTACTCATGGGTTCGTCCGTATTTATTTAGGCCAAGATTTTTTTTTTAAGGACAGAGAACTGAACTTCAACATGTAAATGTCAATGCTATTTTTGCTGGCAATTTTCAGATATTGGTATAGCTTACCTTCTGCTGTAAAATATATAATATTTATACCATAAAAAACAAATCTCCCACTGCTCGGTGGGATAGGTTGGAATCACACACACACACAAAACATAAGTATCATTTTTAATGAAACGTTCTCTGAGTCAAGAGGAAAAATATCAAGTGTCCTATTCCTATGATTTTGTGCTGATGTTTACGTTCTTTGTTATTCACTGCCCACTCTTTTTTTTTTTAGTAGCCAGATTCCGTTTGGCTACTAAAGAAGGGAGAGTACCAATAGTCCTTGACCTACGACCATAATTAAGCCAAAATTTCCATTGCCAAGCAAAACGGTTAAGTGAGCTCCACCCTACTTTATGACCTTTTATGCCACAGTTGTTATCTGAATCATGCAGTTGTCAAACAAATCTGGCTTCCCTCACTGACTTTGCTTGTCAGGAGCCAGCTGGGAAGGTTACAAAAGGAGATCACATGACCCCAGGACAGTGCATCCATCATAAATACATGCCAATTGCCAAGCATCTGAATTTTTAAAACATGACCATGAGGAATGCTGCAAAGGCCATCAAGTGTGCAAAAACTAATCATAAGTCACTTTTTTTTAGTGCCATTCTAACTCTGAATGGTCACTAAAGAAAGGTTGTAAGTCAAGGACTATCTGTATACATAAGCAGTCTCCAAAGCATTTTATTCATGGATGCACTTATTGAAAATGCAGTTAATTCACCCTGTCCATTGAAGACGGAAGAAAGTGCATTGAACAGAAATGATAGAAGGCTAAATACGGGTTAAATTTGGATTTCCTCCCAAAGAAGTCTTCTGTAGCAGAAGGAAATATGCTTTTGTTTTAAATTGGAAAGTATCAAAGGAATTTTCAATACAGGAATACCCAGTTTTAAAGATAAAACAATTATGTGCAGTTTTTCTGAAACTGTAAATACCACAGCTCCAGAATAAAGTCCAAGGAGCTGATATTTTCTTTACAAAAATAAGAAAGAAAATACCAATATTCTTTTATCTTCAATGTTAGTTGTTTACCCAATTGATGCATTTCATACTGGAAAGCCCACAGCCATAAGAACCCCACTGGCATTCCATAGTAAAACAGTTATAGGATTGCAAGTCAGTCAGCTATTTACATTTACGTAGATCACTTAAGTAAAAAGTGATCTTAGTTTTCCCCAGCAGCTGACAGATTTTGATTTGCAAATTTGAGAAGAGGTAGGAATCCAACTTGATATCCACTGAAGTTATCCACTGCAACAGAAAATACATGCTCATTCTTTTTGGAGCAAGATGGAAACCAAATTCATTGACTAGAGATTCAGTTGTAGTGTAAGGCGCATGTTCACTCCCTATGACTGATCCACACATAAATGCTGCACATCTGAAATTTGTAAAATGATCACTGTTGACATGATGGCACCAGAAGCATAACAACCTAGTTCTCCATTGAAGAGATATTCAGAAGTGACCTTCTCTCAGCTTCAACTCCCCATCTGCAAAATAGCTGGATAAAGCCTTCCTGAACTATGGTATTTAGCTTAATTTTTGAGCTAGTAGTCTAAATGCCTTTTCATCCTACTTATTTGTTTTCCTTTCACATAATGAAGAGTTATGGGCAATTTCAAATATTACACATAACTTTGTGTCTTTTTGGCTAGTCTGATTAAGATACCAGAGAGACGTCCTATATTTTGAGATTGTCCATTTGAGGGAGAGAGGCAGAAATCTCAGTATATTGGTAGAATGCAAGATATGTCATTGCCATGTTTATCACTTGCAAAACATCACAGCAAGATCGTTTGCCAGCATGATTGTTTCCCCAGATTAGATCTTCTGTCAGAAGATCCAAAATTATGGGTGGAAGCATCGGTGCAATAGAAAAGCTGATTTTCATTGCATCTTGTATTTATCCAAACCATACTCCCACTGAAATATAGTTTCACAGCAGCCTGGAACTGGCATGAAAGGTTTCATCCCATGAACAGTGGAAAGATTTTTTTAAAAATCCATCTATTAATGGATAGTTAGTCAATTTTCTCTATAACGGAACATAGAGAAAATAGACTATAGGACAAAGCTACAATACATACATCTCTTTGAGAAATGTCCTGCTGTCACCTTTTTGAACTTAAATCATGAGTCTGGCCCAAGGAAGCCTTCTTTGTAACCTGGAACCCAGGTTGAGTTTCGGACAGAAGGCAAGAGTAAGACAGAAGCTATCCAGTATTCAGGATCCCTGAGGTAGTTGAGCCAAAATACAATCAGGAAGGAGAATCAAGAAGTCAGCATGTAAGGGTGTTCAAGAATATGAGTAGATACCCAAACCCAAAGAGTCTTTGTCCAAGCAACACTCAGCTGGACGAGAAAACCTTATACATTTTTACTGCCTGAAGGGTCCTTTTGCCAATCTTGATGAGAAGGATCACTTCAAAGGTAGGTACTTTTGGGAGAACTACTTTTGCAAGATCCAATCTGGGTCGGTCATCGAGATCAGAGGGTTAGTCTTCCAAGCTTTTGGATTCGTGCTGGAGCCCATCCTTGGGGAATATCTCTCTAGCAGAGTGTGTGCTTTGGGCTGTTCTCTGCTATTTATATAGTGCCTGGTTGTGTGTGGCTTTTTAGTTGTTGACTGGGGTGTTGATGGCCAGCTATTAAGTCATTGCCTGTTGTTTCCTTGTGCTGTCAAGCCCTCGCCTCCTAAGTACTTGATAAGCTACTCCTGTTCACTGGCAAGGGGCCCATTTCCCAGGCTTTCTCAACATCAGGGGTTCACCACAGATGAAAGCTGAATCTAGAGCCAACATAATTTATTCAAGAGCCTTGGTGGAGCAGTGGGCTAATGCCTCCTTAAGTAACACCAGCTGTCTGCAATTAGTGCAGGTTCAAGTCCCACCAGGCTCAAGATTGACTCAGCCTTCCATCCTTCCGAGGTAGGTAAAATGAGGACCCTGATTGTTGGGGGCAATAAGCTGACTTTGTAATAATGCCGCGTGGGGGGGCCGAAAGCCCTAATAAGCAGGCATATACATAGAATGAAGGCTATTGCTAAGCACAGTGATTTGTGCTTCTTAGATTGTAAGCCGCCCTGAGTCTTTGGAGAAGGGCGGGATATAAATGGGATTTTTTTAAAAAAGTACTCTTGTGAGAGTAATAAGTACCCTTTTGGTAAACGCTCCACCTATATCGTTCTAGGACTAGCACAACAGCCATCTTCTTCCTTTATATGCCACATCTTGAGTCTGATATCACAATTATGGTCAGCAACACAAGACCAGCTAAAGTAGCTGGCTGGAGTTTCTTGCAGGATGAGACAAGTTCCACCTCTACAGGATAATGATCACTGATCTCTAAGGCCTGGAAAGTGAAGAGAGGGGAAAAAGGATTAGAAGTAGAAATGTTCCTATGTTCTGCTCTGTACCCAAGGGAAGAAATGCCTTCATCACCAATGCTAACAATTTAGCCCAATCTTTCCCACACCAGTGCTCTTCCAAGATGTGGGATTATAGCTTCCATTATCCCCAATCAACCTAATCATTGACAAAAGGCCATGTAACTGGAACTTAATGAAGAAGAAAAAATAAGAGAAGAAACAGATAATCTCTCAGACATTACATGATATAGTTAGAGGGAGTTATGTAACATATCTTGACATTTTATAGAAATGGTGGTCAGGGATTGGTTTTCTAGTCTCTTGTGACTTTAGCATCCCTCTTTAAATATCTTTTGCCTATCGTAGTACAGAGAATTAGTGCCTGAACTACAAAATTATTGGATCAAACCGGCAGTTGGGTCCCACAATGCAAAAAGATCAGATGATGATCTTTACCTTGTTTTTGTGGATAAAAGGTTCGCATAACAAATTAAGTCACAATCTAATTGGCCACACTGTGCTGTCATTATGCCCTCTTCTCTACTAAACTGACCTCTTTAACTATCATACATTGTTTCTAAGCTCTATTCAAAGCACCATTTCTTATGAAGAAAGCCCTAAGTAGTTTCAGATCAAGGTATTTGAAAAAAATTATATCTTATGTATGATTTTCCTGCCTGTTGTGTGAGGATTGGCAGCCCAGAGTCATTGTGAGTCCAGCAGCATACACTTTAATACATGATGACAATGATGATAGCAATAGCAATAGCACTTAGACTTATTATACTACTTCATAGTGCTTTACAGCCCTCTCTAAGCGGTTTACAGAGTAGGCATATTGCTCCCAACAATCTGGGTCCTCATTTTACTAACCTTGGAAGGATGGAAGGCTAAGTCAACCTTGAGCGGTTGAGAATTGAACTCCTGGCAATGAGCAGTGAATTAGCCTACAATACTGCATTCTAACCACTGCGCCACCACAAGTCTTGATGATGTAGGATGATGATGATGATGATCTCACCATCTTTAAATATATATTGGATATACAAAGATTTCCCTCCTTTTAAAAAAAATCACTGAGCTTTCAATATAACTAAATTGTTTCTGTTTTGGGGCTGCACTATATTATCCTGCGCCTTCATTTATTGCATTTACGTAACCTTACTAACATGGATTACTCTTGTTATGTTTTCTGTACTTCCTTAGCTTTTGGGAAGGTTGCTTTGCAGCCCTTTTTAGAAACAAAGCAAACTAAACAAACAGCTTTTTCTACTGAATGTAGTTATATCAATTTCTGTCTCTCTTCCAAAAGTGACTGATACCTCTTCCTCAGAAAGTCCAAATTCCTTGGGGAAATCAAATGGTCGAGCTGATCCAGGCACGACAGCATTCAGACAGCCTTCACCATGAACCACAATTCTGTTGGGAAAAAGAGATGGATTATAGCAGGGTGGATCTTGCAACAGTTTGTTTGACCCAACCTAGGATGCTGGATCCTGCTGGCGATCCAAGCAGTCCTGATCCCACCTGTCATAGGCACAGTGGGTCTTCTCTCGAACGGTGGTGTCAGCTTGGTCTCCAATGAGCCAATGAAAGCCGGGTTTCTGGCGCAGGCGGATGTCTTTCCAACGTTTCTTGGCCACATATCCACAATCTGCATTGAAATCACCCAAGAAAATCATGTCCTGTATAGGAAGGAAGAGAAATAACATCCGATCTTTCAAAATCATTAAATTACTAGTAGAATTAGCAAGTTATCATTCGTGGTTTTGGAGTTGGGTATCATCAATATGCTGATGATACCCAACTTTTCTTTTCGACCCCAAACCACCCCAGTGATGCCCTCGCTGTGATGTCCCGTTGCCTGGAGGCGGTTCGGGTCTGGATGGGGAGGAACAGACTTCAACTCAACCCTGACAAGACTGAGTGGCTGTACATTCCGGCATCCCGGGACATTCAAAATGTTCCATCTCTTTCTATGCGGGGTGAGCTCTTACCCCCCGTGGATAGGGCTCGCAACTTGGGAGTCCTCCTAGATTCACGGCTTACCCTGGAAGATCATATAGTGGCCGTGACTAGGGGGGCTTTCGCCCAGGTTCGCCTGGTGCGCCAGTTGCGGCCCTATCTGAACCGGGATGCCCTGTGTACGGTCACTCATGCGCTCGTGACCTCTCGCCTTGACTACTGTAATGCTCTCTACATGGGGCTTCCCTTGAAGACCACTCGGAGGCTCCAACTGGTACAGAATGCGGCCGCGAGAGTTGTCTTGGGAGTTTCCCGGTACTCCCATGTTACACCTTTGCTCCGCGAGCTGCATTGGTTACCAGTTGTCTTTCGGGTGAGGTTCAAGGTTTTGGTTACGATCTTTAAGTCCCTACATGGCATGGGTCCGGGATACCTCAAGGACCACCTGCTGCCGGCATCAACTCCCCTCCGCCCTGTGCGTTCCCACAGAGAGGGCCTCCTCAGGGTGCCGCCAGTCAAGGAATGCCGACTGGTGGCCCCCAGGGGGAGGGCCTTCTCTGTGGGCGCTCCGGTATTATGGAACCAACTGCCGGTGGAGCTCCGGACGGCATCAGACCTCCGAACTTTCCGTCGTGGCCTGAAGACCCACCTATTTGAAATGGCTGGTCTGGCCTGACGGGGGATTATGGGTTTTAATTTGTCGTTTTAGATTTGTATTACTGTTTTTAACTGGGCATGGGTTTAATCTTTTTTTTAATTTTTGTATTGTCTTTTTTATATATGCCCTGTGAACCGCCCTGAGTCCCTACCAAGGAGAAGGGCGGTATACAAATTAAATAAAACTTGAAACTTGAAACTTGACTCAGCTGGACCTATTGTTGGCAGATCTTCATCCAGCAATGTGGTGATGTTTTACAAGAATAATAAGTAGCATTTGATATCCGCAAGTGGGAGCACATGGCTGACCTTGAAAAGATAATCAGAGTAGGGCCTGGTTAGAACATGGATGGAGGACCACTAGGAAACCTCAAGATTGTAGGCTAAACTGGGAAGTGGGAAAAACATCTTCAAAAAGGTAATAACAAAACATTTTTATATTGAGAACTAGGTTGGTGTGACAATTAAAAGGCTGGACTAGAATCAGAGAAATGGTGAGTTCTAGTCCTGCCTTTGGCATGGAAGCCAGCTGTGTGACTTTGGGCCAGCCCACCTACAGGGTTGTTGTGGTGGAAAAATAGGAGAAGGGAACATAATGTATGCTGCCTTGATTTTTAGAAATAAAAGTGAGATATAAATCATTAAATAGATGCCAAGAAATCTATTGTTCAACCAAAACTTTATTTTACTCTTGAATGTTCAAGGTGCTTTACCTTTGTTACCTGGTAATTCTTTTCAAGGACCATCAGGGCACTTTGCAGAAGGATACCAGAAGCCATGTTATGTGTTTGTTGTAAAGATGAGAAGCATGCATGAATAACAAAATGATGTTTAAACCTGTTACTTATTAGAAGGGCAATTTATTTTCCTTCTTGGTTTTGATCATTTGTACTGACTTTTCATGAATGGCAGTGTATGACTACCATAAAGTAAGTGGGGGAAAATGTTGAAGCTGACAGAATTGGTAGAATTATTTCTAGCTGCTTGTTTCAAACTTTAGATAAATGGCAAACTCTAGCTCGCTGGTCACATACGTTGACAGGAAGTGGTAGCAATATTAATGTGGCGTTGCTCGGAATTGCCCAGCAAATTTAAATTCGGCTGAAATATTGCTGGTGGGATACTAACTGGCTTTACATGCATCACAAATTTGATTCTAGTTTTAATCTATTTTCACTGATTTTAAAGATTTTCTCGGGGATTGAAACGAGAGCGGTTATTTTCAAGACCATCTTTTCCAGAGAAATGCTTTCTCTTGTGTTTGAATCAACACCATTTGTTAGGCAGGGGGAATGGGATGGGAGGAGAGGGGCAGCCAGACTAACAACAACACATAATACCATTGCAGTAAAAGCCCTGCCCTTTCCTATGTGCATTGTGACGTTGTGTGCATGCTTCAAAGGAATGGGGATGGTGCTGTGATGGCATGCTACTGCTTTCCTTGTGATGAAAGTAGCAGGATCCTATGGATGCTGCTGGTATGAATGAATATGTTAAGTCTTCCTTTATGGGAATACAGTATCCATATACTGTATACAAAGTCATATTAATATTGCAAATGTAGCTGGGGATGCCAACTGGCAGTGAAAAAGGACGGGGGGGGGGGGAAGGAGGGAGAGCAGTGTAAACGCTCCAATGTTTGGGGCCCTTCTATAAATTCTCTGCCTCTTGCATTGATCATTGACATACCACTGTGGCCCAGCGTTCCTGAACATCAAGGAAAACATCATAGAGAGCATCAATTTCAGCTTCTGCCTTGGATGGCATTGTGTGCTGTGGGATCAGCACCAGCTCTGGAAGCTCTTGGGAGAAGTGCAAATAGAACACAACTGTAAGGATCAGCCACTCAGTTTGGAAACCAAACTCAACACATTATTGTTATGAACCACCGAGGTACCTCAGTAGTCAGTACAGGATAAATTTATTTATTTTATTTTATTTTATTAGATTTATATACCGCCCCTCTCCAAGGACTCGGGGCGGTGTACAAGGCAATTAAAACGCTAACAACACACAAGGTATAAAAATTAAAATAAGATTAAATCAATAGCCCTAAGTAATAAATACATTCTAAAATTTAAAATTGTTTTAAAATTTAAACTCTAAAATCCAATCCCTCAGTCCAGGCCGGCCTGTTCAAACAACCAAGTCTTCAGGTCGCGGCGAAACGAGCGAAGGTCGGGAGCCATCCGGAGCTCAACCGGAAGCTGATCCCAGAGGGCAGGCACGCCCACAGAGAATGCTCTCCCCCTGGGGGCCACCAGTCGACATTCCCTGACCGACGGCACCCTGAGGAGGCCCTCTCTGTGGGAGCGCACAGGACGATGGGAGGTTAACGCCGGCAAAAGGTGCTCCCGTAAATAACCCGTAAATTAAAAAATAAAGAGAGAAATCCAGCCACAACAGCGAGAACAAGCTAAACTTTGGAGCCTCTGATCTCCCCTGGTTATTTTGATTAGACTTGAAACAAACCTCTGAATGCAGGTATCATGGAAAACATTGAAACTCTTCTTAAAAAAAACTCTGGGCAGAAGTGCTGGAAAGCAAAAGGTCCCCACCCAGTGCTCTACATGACCCAGGAAAATTCTTGGGAAAGAAAGATGAGGCAGCAAGAAGAGCCAGCTCACCTTCTGACATGCTATGCCTCTTACTGAGATTATGTTGTATTAAAAAAGGAAAAAGAAATTGCAATTTGTTTATAAAAGGAAAATAATTGTCCCACTGGCTGGTGGTATATGATGCTAGCAGAGGTTCTTGTTCTGTTTCCATTATTGTTATTGTGTGGTGTGTTTTGATTTAAGGGTGAGGGAAATATCAGTATTTTCCAAGGGTGATCAGTTTTCCTTCTCCAAAATACATATGATAATTACGTTGTGCTTTGTGAAAGCATGTATACAAGCTAACAATACAGGCTTAGATCCAACTGTTACCTTGTACACAGTACGCTTCTAGAGTAAATATCACCTGAAATTTGTAGTCTATTAAATTGATATTTTGTTATTTGGGGGGAGGGAGGGAGGGAGGATGTCTCATTAAGCATTGGAAGTCCTGACTTACTCAACCACTACCTTGTACATTACTTTTAGAGCAGTCATTTCTCTACCATTTTATGAGAAGCCGTACTACTTACTCATTTTCTAAACTTGTCCCTGGATTCAACTAGATTGGACAACAGAGATTTCTGGGTCAGAGCATTCTGACGGTTATGAATCTCTAGAACAGCAGGAGTCTTTGAAGTGGGGCTTAAGAAAAAAAAATGCCAGAAACTTCCCTCTGCAACATTCTCCTCCAGAGATCTGGATTATTCTTGCTGGAAATGAAACCTCATTTACAATCTGGGATCTCACCTTTGTTTGCCAGGCTGAAACGGGCGATAAAGGGTTCACGAGCAAAGACATCAGGTCGGTCTGGATGCAGGTCTTCATATGTATAATAATCCAGTATCTGAGTCTTCTGATTCCTACAGGAAGTGGAAAACACAAGAAAACAGGCTTGGTCCCAGAAGTTAGCATTAAAGACCCAACAATAGATTTCTCTCCATGCTGGATTTCTGTTCCTATCTCCAAAAGAATTTTCCTCGGTAGTCAAATGGGGGAAGGATTCGGTTTCTCTTTGCCATACCTCTTGTGTTCCCACTGTGTTTCCATCTAGCTTTCCATTTCTCCACCTACCTTGGATGGACCACTGCATGTTTAGAAGTAAAGAAGGGAATAGGATTGTATTGATTCAGTAGCTCTGCTGATTTTGTCACTCCCCCCCCCCCATATTTTAGATCTTATAAGAAGCAATCTATAAGCAGCCCTGTGCTGCAAGATCATTCTCGTGTGCTTATGCTAGGCCCATGGATCCAAATTATTTTCAGCTCCTGCAACTTAAATTGTGAGGCCTTGCTAGATGTGCAGTTTGTGGAATCTTACAGCTTCTTAATCTTGGTTTCCTCCAGGTTTAAGGGTACGGTTGACTCTTAATGTGTCTAAAGGATGATGATTGGGAAATAGCAGATGGATGACTCTGAAGGCATTTATTAATGTTTGGAAGTGAATCATGGTGGTGGAAGGATCTGCATACAAATCCCTTATCTGCAGGTGACAGAGGATACAATGAAACATGGTTGGATGGAGATAGAGAATAGATAGATAGATAGATAGATAGATAGATAGATAGATAGATAGATAGATAGATAGACAGACATAATAGTTTGATGGATGAGAAATGGATAGAGAAAAGATTGTGAGTTTGTATGTATAGGTGGTATGAAAACAAATAAAATAAATGAATTCGGAATGCTTATATGTGAGCATACCATGTGTGTTGGCCAAGGTCTTCTCAAAGGCCTGATCTGGTTCCCACAAGAAATAGCTCTGCTTTAGGAATTCAGGATTAGAATGGATCTGACATAGATGTTAAAAAATATGGTGCCATCATTATTATCCTTATGTTCAATAACACATGTACAACCAATCATAAATATTGCTACAGGTAGTTGGATTAAGTGAATATACCTGTATATGAATACATATCGTTCTTGATAATTTCCACGCCCCAGCAAAGGGCTGGTGAGGCTACTGTAGCTGTGTAGATCATCAAACCTGGGAAAAGAAAATTCCATAGGATTTAAGCATGCTTTATTTTCTGAACGAGGAGTACAGTACATGGCTATGGAAAGGTGGGAATCTTCTACCCTTAGATAATCTCCTGATCTTGCCAAACTAAAGCAACTATTTGAATATGTCTACAATGATAGTCTTGGAATTGCTAAGGAGGAGCTGTTTTAACTTTAAATGGGTAGTTCAAAGAAGGACTAAGGGTGATATAATAGCAGCGTTCCAACATTTGAGGGGCTGCCACAAAGGAGAGGGGGGGTGTCAAAGCACCTGAAGGCAGGACAAGAAGCAATGGATGGAAACTAATCAAGAAGAGAACCAACCTAGAAATAAGGAGAAATTTCCTGACAGAACAATTAATTAGTGGAATGGCTCGCCTCCAGAAGTTATGGGTGCTCCAGCACTGGAATTTTTAAGAAGAAATTGGGCAATCGTTTGTCTGAAATGGTATTGGATTTTCTCCTAGAAGATCTCCAAGATTCCTTCCAACTCTGTTATTCTGTTAACTTTATTTCTCCTGCCCAGATTTTCCATGTTTTTCCCCCTGCAGTGAAGTCCCTCCCTCCTGGCAATCCAGACTACATTATACCATAAGGAGAAAGGCAATTGCTACTTGTCTTTTTCAAATAACTGGACTACCTTTCTTGCCTAAATGGGTCCTTCTTTCCTTTCCTGCATCTGATCACTCCAAATTCTCAATCATCCCTGACATCAATTCCTGCTCGTCTATTTATGTCCCTCTGGATCATGTTTCTTCTGCAGCTGTCAAGACTCACTGGTGCAAGGCATTCATCAAAGCAGGCACTGCCTTTCCTTTTGCATCCATCACTTCTTGTAAGACTGAGATATCACAGCGAGCCAAGATCTGTAGACATAAAAGAAGGGAAGAGAGCAGAGTATTAGAATTAAACCCCTTTGGACCCCTTTGTATTCTCTTTGGGGAAAGCTGGCTGTGACTGAATCAGCTCAGTATGGCCCAGCTGATCTGATTGCAGCTTGTCCTGAAAGTTGGAATCAGAGAAAGCAGATAAATGAGTTCAGGTATCAGGCGAGAAGGATGGAGAGGAAGATTGCTGCCAGCTGCTCCCATTGCTTTTCTCTTAGCTTCAGTCAGTTAGAAACAAGCCCAACTTAACAAAACATATTCTTGACAAGGAATTGAATATGGGTGGTGATGAGTAACAAGGGAATCAAGACTTTTGCATTGCTATATACCCAATTCTTCATTTGAAATGGACTTCTAGCACTGATACACGAGTATCCAGAGCTCTGGGGAAAGAGTGACATCATGCGCATTATGGCACCATTGCACATGTGTTCCAAATTATGCACTGGGGTAATTTATGCCATGAGGCCATTGATGCTAACTAAATAAGACACATCATTTGAGGTGCGATGGTGTGGCTCATTGGGATTTCTAACAGACACATAGTATGAAATAACTTTTCCCAAGCTTAGTTTCCGCAGATGCTAAGCTAGGCTAGAGCATGGTTGAGGGGTTGTGGTTTAGCATTTCATGGGAGCCTAGATGGCTTTTTTTTATTACATTTATATACCGCCCTTTCCCGAAGGACTCAGGGCGGTTTACAGGGTGATTAAAAAACAAAGATACAAAAGTTAAAAACAAATTAAAAAAAATTGGCATGTTGGGTAAACCAGGCTATTGCATTAAACTACAAAGTGACTTATATGGGGTTTTTTATCATATGAGAATACAAACAATTATATTTGGCTAGCTCAGCTTAAGGGTTTAATATATCACGTGAACACCTCTACCGTGAATGAAGGGAAATAAATATATGTATCCCAGGATAATGTTGCAGAATCCAATCTGGGTCAGTCACTGGGACCAGCGGTTTAGTCTTCTGAGCTTTCACATTCATGCTGGAGCCCATTCTCAGGGAACTACTCTACCATGACCTAATTTTCAAGGCAGAGGTTTTCCTCCCATTCAGAACTTTTCTTTTAGGTAACATCTGTACAAACCAGTGGCCTAGTTGAATCATTCCTGGAGTGTTTTTTTTTTCATTTTCATTTTACAGGTAGGAGTTTGCATGGTCAACACTATGTTTCCTGTTCAGAACACATTCTCTGCCAATATAAAATAATGCTATTGTGAACTTAAATCGCAAATCTATGCCTGCTGCTCTGCTGCTTTAGATTGTATTCTCCTCCATAAATCATTAATATACATATAAACATAAAAACCTAGAGGTGAAGAAGTAATCTTCGGCTCTGTAATCTCCTTGGTGTTTTTTTTTTAATGTGAGCCCGTCTGCTATTGTCTGCCACCCAAATACAAGCAGGCCACCTTCCTAAAGCTAGTCTATGGCAACATTTCTAAGCCTACCTTTTTTTTTTTACAACATTTTCACTACAAAAAGGTATATAATGCTTATAAACAGCATTCAAACATACAATTCTTGTTGCGTAACATCATTAATTCTTGGGTGAAGATGAAAGAAAACAATTCCAAGTCTCCTAATTTTGCAGCCTTGACCATTTTATGCTAATTAAACCAGTTTTCACTGGTTTTATATTTGGAGAGTTGACTTGCTTCTGATAGACGTGAGAAGTCAGTCCCATTGTACTGATCTTAAGCGCTGAACAAATATTTCAGGCTTTGCCAATACCTTCATAAGGGCTAGAAATTTAATTCAATTTTTTAAAAAAGCAGAAGAAATTTGTTTTCCATATTTTTCTTTTCAAGGGCCGCAAAGAGAAAGGGGGAAGGAAATAGCTGGGGACTCCCTCTGCCACATGTGTTATCTGGCCACCTACCTTGACAAGTATCTCCACGACTCTTGGCTTGTTCACTTTCGCTTGAGCAAAGCGTTGTGCATTGAAGGCACATATCCGGAAGGCAGCTGCTCCTGAGCACAGCAGCAGGAGCAGCACGGCAGGCAGAGAAAGTGGCGCATCCATCCTTAGGAATCCAACTCTATATGTGAAAGAATGAAGGATGGCAAAAGGAAGGAAAGCAGACTGCTTGAAAAACTGGAAGGGATAAGGGGAAGGGAAGGTTTATATTTTATTTATTTATTTAATCCCATTTATATCCCGCCCTTCTCCAAAGACTCAGGGCGGCTTACAATCTAAGAAGCACAAATCAATGTGCTTAGCAATAGCCTTCATTCTATGTATATGCCTGCTTATTAGGGCTTTCGCCCCCCCCCCAGCGGCATTTTTACAAAGTCAGCAACAAACCCAGGCTAAAAATGGAAAGGAGGGCATCAAAGCAGATACCAATCCAGACCCTGGAAGTGCAGGTATGTCAATGCTTCCTGGGCCAATATAGACTTTGGGCTTGGCCTGGGTCTAAGCGACAGCCAGGGTGGTGTAGTGTTTAAAGCAGGGATCTTCAAACTTGGCTGAGGAATTCTGGGAGTTGAAGTCCACAAGTCATAAAAGGGCCAAGTTTGAAGACCCCTGGTTTAAAGACACTGAAGAATCTGGAATTGTGAATTAGGTCCAAATGGCAGTGGAGTAATTTGGGGCCAGTCCCTGTCTCTCAGCCGTAGGAAGAAGCAAGGGTAAACAAAGCACTTCTAAAAGTACTGCCAGCAAACTGCATAGACTTGTCCATTTAATCTCCAGGACTTAAGACCGACTCAAAGGCACACATGCACAAAAGTAAGAATGTGAGGATTGTTATCAGGGCCATGACAGATGTTGTATCCCTTCTATATTATTATAGCCTTAATCTTGGCAGAATTTCCATCAAGTTAATTGTAATTAAGCCTTGGATTTATAACTCATTTTATCGCTATGCTCCTGGGGCTCGTTCTCAGACTATATTTTTGCACCCTTGCAAACAGCTAACGGAAGAATGGGAGAATTAAGAGTAGCCTTCGGTAAGGTGGGTAGCTATGTAAATTTGATTAATTATAAATAAAATAAATTAATAAATAATCCAAAGTCCTTCCTTCCTGTTCCATTTCATGGCATTTTAGGGGGAAAAAAGCAGAATCAGTACTGAAACGGTAGTAGGGAAGGCGAGCCCCAACGATGCGCTATCCAAAGTTGCCCAGCGTCTACCCACAGAGCAATTGAAGCAAATCATTTTGGCATGCCGATTCCAATTAGGTTTAGTACGAACTAAACCTGCTTGGAAACCACAACCCGAACTTGGAAACGGGGGTAGTATATGGTTTGACAGCAGCAGCTCTTGCTGTAAAAGGGGAAGTGGCACCGGGCTGTTATTTAACCGGCTTGGGAGGGGACCGGGATGGATCTTGCAGAGATTCCAGAGGGGATCCAGAGGTATCTTGGACACCCGCGTTTCCACACTTAAGAGCAAGCTGGATCGCTCGGGGTGAACCTCGTCTGCCATGACACAGACACCACAAATAGGAAGGGGCGCCGGGCGCTGCTCCCGCTACGAGTCCTCCCTTCCTTCCTCGCCACTTTGGGCGATCGGACCGTGCTTCACGCACCGAGCCTGGCTCCCTCCCCTCGATTACCAAGCGCCTTACCTGCCACACTGAGTTTGGTGACCGCCGGTGCCAAGTCAGTCCCACTCCTCGCCGCCATCCCATCCAGGACTTCAGCAGAGGAGGCGGGGGCTCGACGAATCCTCGAATCCGGAACCCACCACAGAGAGGGAGGGCGCTAGCAAGACTGACTGATCCCAGCGGCTTCCGCGTCCTTTGGGAGGCCTTCTCATCTGTGCGCCCGCCCAACGCTTTCCTAGGTCGCTTTCTCTTCTGTATGTCTATGGAGGCTCTCAGTCATCCAGGTCATGGCTGGCCCAAAGGTGCTTTTTCAGCAGCTTTGGGACAACATCCAATTGGCCTCAAGGACTCTTTAAAAGAATGCAAATTACCAGCTGTCTGCAAGGTATATAAATCCTTCTCTTCTCTACCATCCAGTCAGAGTTGAAGAAGCTTTTCAGATGAGAAGGGAAATGTCTTCAAAAACAACAACAACAACAAAAAAACAAGACAGTCCAGTTGCCTCCTGAAAAAGCACCTTCCGGATTCTCTTCTGTACTTCCCCAATTTCCTGTGACTTGCAAAGATGCAAGCTGGAATCAAAAAGGGAGAGGGTCTTGCTTATTTAAGGGTGCATCAGCAGAATCTGGACAAAGATACCTTGTTTCTTGCCACAGTTTCGGATCTTTTCTAGTTTCTCCAAGCGACCTCTTTAGCACTTTCTAGTTGAAAAAGAATAATGGCACTTCCCCAGGACCTTTGTGTTGTTTCCTCCTGCTCCCCTGTGTTCCTAGCTAGCCTGCAAAGTACTTCCACCCTTATGGAAAGGTATCCCAGGAGCCAAAAGGCATTGTAACAAGGTCAGGAATCTCTGGGCCTTGCTGAGCTGGTCGCAGAGAGGTCCACTTCTTGTTGGTTATGGGCCTCAACAAACCATCCACTTGAGGGGAATGGCAATGGGTGCTGTCCGAGGTTCAGCCACAGCTGCCAGGCACCAGTAGGGTCTAACCTATGCACACCAACTGGTGGAAGGATCTCCTTCTGTGGGAATGGGGAGATAGGAAGTGGCTAGAGAACTTCAGGATGACAAAGAAGACACTCTTTGACATTGCTGATCAGTTGATCATTTTATTTATTTTATTTATTTTTGGGACTTATATGCCGCCCTATCTCCCGAAGGACTCAGGGCGGCTAACAACAATAAAAACAACAATAAAAAAGTTAAAAGAAATTAAATAAACAGCCCCAATAAATAAGTTAAACTGAACAATTAAAAATTAAAACATTTTAAAAACCCTGTTGTCAGTCCAGGTCAGCCTGATGAAAAAGGAAAGTTTTAAGGCCACGGCGAAAGGACCGGAGATCCGGGGCTATCCGGAGCTCAAGGGGGAGTTGGTTCCACAGGGCTGGCGCTCCCACAGAGAAGGCCCTCCCCCTGGGGTTCGCCAGCCGACACTGTCTAGCCGACGACACCCTGAGGAGGCCCCCTCTGTGTGAGCGCACTGGGCGATGGGAAGTCGTTCCCAGCAGCAGACGGTCCTGCAAATATCCCGGGCCTAGGCCATGTAGGGCTTTAAAGGTAAGTACCAGCACCTTAAATCTCACCCGGAAGACAACTGGTAACCAATGCAGCTCACGCAGGAGGGGTGTAATATGGGAGTATCGGGATGCTCCCATCACTACCCGCGCGGCCGTATTCTGCACCAGTTGGAGCCTCCGGGTGGTCTTCAAAGGGCAGCCCCATGTAGAGAGCATTGCAGTAATCTATCTGGGAGGTAACAAGTGCATGAGTGACCGTACGTAGGGCATCTCGGTCCAGATAGAGGCACAACTGGCGCACCAGGCGAACCTGGGCAAATGCCCCCCTGGCCACGACTCCAATATGATCTTCAAAACTAAGTCGTGAGTCCAGGAGGATGCCTAAATTGCGTGCCCTATCAACGGGAGGTAACACCTCTCCTCCCATAACCAAAGATGGAACCTCTTGGACAAGTCGAGATGCCGGTACGTAAAGCCACTCAGTCTTGGCCGGGTTGAGCTGGAGCCTGTTCTTCCCCATCTAAATCCGTACCGCTTCCAGGCAACGGGACATCACATCGAGGGCATCGCTGGGTTGGTTCGGGGTGGAGATGAAAAGCTGGGTATCATCAGTATATTGATGATACCTCACCCCGAAACCACGGATGATCTCACCCAGCGGCTTCATATAGATGTTGAACAGGAGGGGCGAGAGCCAATCCCTTTGAAGAAGCAAGTAGCCATTGCTGTGTGGTGGCTGGCAACCATGGCTCCCCACTGGGAGATTGTCCAACACTTTGGTGTTTGGGAGATCAACAGTGGGCACTTTTTTGTTGAGGTGTGCTTTGCAATAGAATATGTTCTTCTAAAGGATATCATTTGCTTGGGTGAATACCAGAAGCTATGTTTCCAATCCACCCAGTGAATGATCAGAGGTTGACAGAGGTTGATTGATTGGCCAGAGGGGGGAAGAGTGTCCTTCTGCAAGTGTCCTTGAAGCAAAACTGAACCTAAAATATTCTTGCATGCTTTAAGATGCCAGAGTGGCAACTCTCAGTCCCTTCCCATTTTTGATATTGTATTCAGTGTCCTAAAGTTCCATCTCCCAAATATCTCAAATAATCACTGAGTGCATCTTTGCTGATTTTCCCCCACCCCCCTACTTCAGCTGGTCTCTTTCCTAGATTATGGATGGCTTTGGAGAGATGGGCTTTCCACACTGTTGGAGCAATGGATGATTACTGCATACCAGTTTGCGCCACCGCTGGTATGAGTATACAAACTACAAGGAAGTATTATTGTTCTTCCTTCAATGTAGGCATGTTTTCTGAGTCCATCTTGAAGTACACATTCTGCATGTTCCTGTCTTGGATGGCAAACCTCAGACAGGGACTACAGAGGAAGTGTACAGAGTGCGCTTGAGATAACATGCGAAAAACAAGATCTTAAATTAGAAAGATAAGCTTATGGAATGCAGGAAACCGGAACATATATTAATCCTTGTGTTAATTGAAAGGGATGAGCAATAGATAAGGAAAAACAACCAATTTCGGGATGGCATGTAAACTGTTAATGTTTAACTGCTAAAGCTATTGTTTAAGACATACATATATGAGTGAATGTTAACCAATAAAGAATACAGCTGCTCAAGATTCGTGTGAGTCTCTTTTCATACTTCACTTCAAGGGATCATGGATCCTTCTGATTGCTTCACAATCATCAAAGTGAGCTGGAGTGATAAGAACCATGGCTTCACCTTTAGTACATCCTCCCTCTATGTGAGGCAATGGATTCAAGTGTTTTTGCATCATCTAATCCAGCTATTATGCTTGGTGAGGTGCTTATTCTCCCACTTGTTTTGAGAGATGAAGCTTACTCAGTTTGTGCCTGGCTTTCGAAACTTTCTGAAGGTCATCTTGATTGGAGAAAGCTAAATTACAATTGCATCTTCAGACTTCCGGTTCCTGTTTTTCAGCGGAGCAGTTGGAAGATTCGGAATGCCGAATCCTTTGACTGAAATTTCTTTTTGTTGGGGACCCTAAGGGGCCAGAACCCACCCTGAAGGGGTGGCATGAAGGAAGGAAATCCCAGGGACTTAGGAGAGATTGCGGTCTCTCCAAACAGTCCAGGAGAAGCCTCCCAGAAACCAACAGAAGAAAAGGCTGGCTAACTCCATGTCCAGCCATAGCTGAAAACAAACGGAAATCATAAGCTTTTAAACTAAGCGGATCTTAAACAGCATGCTTGAATCTGGGTAAGAATATTGATTTTCTTTATCCTACCTATTTTCCTGAAGAAGAAAGTCCCCAAAATAAGAGATCTCCGAAGGAAAGGGGGAGGGGGACTCAGTTCCCTCCCTTTTGGTTAGTGGCGAAACTTACCCTTTAGAGAAAGAAAAAAGTCTAGAAAGACCTGAAAAATGAGCAAATGCTGACATCTGCTGGTGGATGGGGATTTTTTTTCTGACCCTCAAAGTTTTTAGAAAATGCAGCTGTGTAAACAAAGTGAGAATAACAAAGCTGAAGCAATGAATACTTCACAAAAGGAAACATATGATAAGCGACAACAATTTCAAAGGACAATGATTTTAAATTACATAGAAATCCAGAATAACTTTGAGAGCATTAATCAACTTATTTCCAATTTAATTTCACTCCAAGAAATCTCCCAGGAAAATACAGTAGAGATGACTGAACAAAATTCTGAGGATAGAGACTTGAAGATGGAACCGTATAAAATGATCACTTCACAAAAGGAAACATATGATAAGTGGCAAAAATTTCAAAGGACAGTGACTTTAAACTACAAGGAAATGCAGAATAACCTTGAGAGCATGAATCAATTTATTTTCAACTTAATTTCACTCCAAGAGATTTTTCAGGAAAATACAGTAGAGATGACTAAACATAATTCTGAGAATAGAGACTTGAAGATGGAACCATATAAAATAAAAAATTATGATTTAATCCAAATGGGAAATATTTTAACACGTCTAAGCAACTTTGAAGATAAGAAAAGAATGAGAAAAAATTAATTACAGGGAAACAAATGATGCAGCAAAATACATTAAGAAAGGCAACGGCCAGAGAAAAAAGACTAAAATGGAAATTCAGCAAAAAAAAGATGAAGCTTATCAGAAAGAATATTTAAAAAAGAAACATTTGTTTGAATATGGCTAAAGAATTGGAAAAACTTTGAAATATACTACTCTTAGAGGGATGATTTTTCCCCCTTAACTAATATGTTTTTTTCCTTCTGAAAAAAGTTGAAATGATTTAAACAAAAGCAAATGTTTTAGTTATTTAAATGTGATGATAAGAAAAGCATAAAAATGTGTTTTGAATGAGAGTTAAAGGATTAGATGATTAGAACTATTGAATGGAATGCTTAAAGTTTAAATAGATTAAATACATTCTTAGCTATGGTCAAAAAGAATAAGAAATTGAGGGAATAAATATATATTAAATTAGGAGGGATACATATTTTAAGTTATATGTTATTTTTTGTATCTCAGTGCTCTTGTCTATTTTTCTTGTTTTCCTTTTCTTTCTTCTTTTTCTTTTTCTTTTTTCTTTTTTTCTCTCTCTTTTCTTTTCTCTTTCTACTTTTTCACTTGTTGATTAAGAAATATAAAAGCATGAGAGGGTTTATATGGAAAAAATAGAATTGAATGCACCAATGTAAATATAGTTAAATGTTGAAAAGTTTGTCACTTGTAAGAATATTTAGAGTTTGGGGGGAGAAATAAGCTGAAATAAACACGGTAACAGGATTTATGATAAGGCAACCAAAATGACAAATAGGGTTATTGAAACTATATACTTAACTGTTGTTAATTAAAATAACGAGAATCATCTTAATCTGAAGTTTTGCAAAGACAGATACTTTGGGGAAAGGGGAAATCAAATGAAATTAACCTATGGAATATAGATTATAGAAACTAATTGTTAAGGACTGTTTTATAAATGTTACCCAGACAACATACTGTTTACAAATTACTGAATGACTTATGTTACGTTAAAAAATTCTAATAAAATATTGATAGAAAAAAACACACAATTGCATCTTCAGTCACTGCTATATGGTTGTGGACATGCAGTTGCAAGGTTGAAGGGCCACAGGCAATGCTAAACAGCACGGTTGCCAGTTGCAGAGGAAAATGTAGCTTCTGTGTTTAGAGCCTGTGCCGCTTTGCACAATATTTATGAAACATAAGGGCATGTAGCCTTGGTGGAGCAGTGGGCTAATGCCTCCTTAAGTAACACCAGCTGCCTGCAATTAGTGCAGGTTCGCGTCCCACCAGGCTCAAGGTTGACTCAGCCTTCCATCCTTCCGAGGTAGGTAAAATGAGGACCCAGATTGTTGGGGGCAATTAAGCTGACTTTGTAATAATGCCGCTTGGGGGGTGTATGAAAGCCCTAATAAGCAGGCATATACATAGAATGAAGGCTACTGCTAAGTTTGTAAGCCGCCCTGAGTCTTCGGAGAAGGGCGGGATATAAATGGAATTAAAATAAATAAAAATAAATAAAATAAATGTACCCAGCTGCAACCTTCTGACACAGGAATGCCTTGTCATTCTGCATCAAAAAATTGTTGAAACAAAGGATGATCAAAACTTACTGGAAGAAAGGCATGTCTGGGATGCAATTGCTGATCTCCTGCTTCAGGTTCATTGACACAGCATTTCAGTTTACTGATGCTTGCTGATTTTTGATATGTTGGTTCTCTTGCTTGTGTGTGATCACCCAGGCAGCTAACAAAATGTCTGTTTCAGCGGATCAACTCCTATTTTTCCACTTCTTTGTGTTAGGACTATGTTGTTGGAGGAGAAGAGCAGATTTCAGCAGAAGGATCTGATTCATTTATTGGACAGTTTCCATACAGGGCCAACAACCAAGAGCAGACCATGCTGAAAACAGGCCAGATTGGCAGAACTGCCTTTCTGCACACAGTGTGGATGTTAGTCGGGGAGAAAAACTGGTTAGGTATAGTGAGAAATAGAAGACATAGGAAGAAATATGTCGCTTGTGGGGGAACATTTCTTCCTTGGCAAGGTGAAAGAAACTCTGAGCAGCTGCAAAAGAATAATGAAGCCTACATCATGATGTCACAAAGAGGCTGAATTTCAGTAAATCTAACTCAGTGGGTCTCGTTTGGCAGAAAAAAACAAGGTGAAGACAGGCATGTGCAGATGTTACATGTTACAAAGCTAACGTAAAATGTGCCTTGTCTTTTGAACTTGAACCCACAAAAAATGTTACCAGTTGACCAGTCTTCCCCAACCTGATATCCCTCAAAGGTACTAGGTGAGGATTCTGTCCTTTTGGCCAAGTTGTCTAAAAAGTTTGGGAATTCAAGCATCACTAGGTCTAAGGAACCAGGAAAAACAGTTTTAGTTGCAATTGGACTTAATTCTGTGTCGGATTCAGAGACCAGTCATCGCAGGTGTCCCAAAATATCTGTCTGCCTATGCAGAGTTTATTGTATTTATAGTTTTAACAAGCAGGAAATAATGCACAGCAAAAGCATTGTTTATTGGTGTACTCCCTAGTCAATCTTAAAGAACATCCAAACATCTCAGCCAGGGCAGAGTCTTCTATTACAGCTCATGTCTCTTGAGTTCCTCTCTCTTGCCCTCCAAAAGATACCTACTATAGGAGGACTGACTAAAATTAATATCATCTCAGCATGTATTAGAGCGCCAGATGATATTAATGATTAAGACATCGGGCTAGAAATTTGGGGACCATGAGTTCTAGTATTATTCTGACCTTGGGCCAATCCTTCTCTCTCAGCCCTAGGAAGAATGCAATGGCAAGCTGCTTCCAACATCTTGCCAAGAAAATGGAAGGGAATCAGTCATAATGAGTCAAAACTGACTCAAAGGTGTACATACACACAACAGCATGTACTGATTATTCATGAAGTAATTTTGTGTAACACAGAAAAACAGGTGGGATGGTGACTAGCAACCATTGCAGTATGGCACAGAACACTAGGATCAGGTTTGTATAGAGACATGCAGTTTGTCTTGGAATCATGGGAAGATGCAAGTAGTTATCCCTGCTAGCTTAATCCTACCCCAAAAATACTATGGGTATGTTCAGTGTATGTTCAATTCCAGGTATCCAACATGTGGTTCTGCTGTCTTGGTGGCTTTTCAGCCATTACTGTGTCCACAATTGGATAGCTTTCCCTCTCTTCTCCACTGGGGAGGACACCATAAGGTTGCAGAAAAGTGATGTGTTTTGCTTTGTTTCTCTTTACCAGGAAGCACTCAGTTTGGGCTGGTGCCCCTTTACTGTGTACCTGGGTTTTGAGGACTGCAAAAGGCCGCCAGGTCGTTATCAGTTTTTAAAGAGGAGGGTTTACCCAAGGCAGTAATGGCTGAAAAAATATGAGAAAAAACATGATCAGCCATTTCCCCTCGTTGAGGTGTGGCCCAAAGTGCTCCTGAATAGGTATCAATAGATAAATGAATATACTTCCAGGGAGCCAAGGAGGGAACATGGGTGACATCCATTTGCCATAGTTGATTAGAGGCAAAACCACGGGGATTAACTCCCGTGTCCCCCGAGGGGGATGCCCCAGAACATTGGGGACAGGATGAAACAATTTGCTTGTCTTGGTCAAGTGGAATATGGCAAGCTTGTGCCAGCCCCCTGGCATTTTGATGGAAAAAAGAGTGACTGAAGAAAGGATCTGAAAACAAAGTGGGTAAAAACAGAGCCATGAGATTGGAGTCAATCCTGGGTGTAATGTAAGCACCTGGAAAATTAAAATTAAGTTGACGCACATGAGAGTCAGAGATTAAATTAAAAGGCTGTTGAGAAAAAGTATAAAAAGCTAAAATAGCAGCAGACAATTCTGAGCATTGAGGGGACGACTGTATTGCAGTGTAGGACACCTTCCATGTATCATCATGAGAATCCTTGTAAGCAATCGCTCCTCTCATTCGCCCTCCATCTGAAAAAACAGTCGGAGCTTGCAAAAGCGGAGAAGACAAAAGCAATGGGTGGATAGGAAAAGAAGTCATTAAACACGCAAGCCGAGGATCTTTAGGCAAATGATATGCAATATAGCCCACATAGTCAGTTAAAGCACACTGAAGAGATAGGTTATTCTGAAAATAAAATTGAAAATCAGATTCCAATCAGATGGAAACAAACTTCCGTCAAGTAGGTTAAAACTTACAAATCTAAACAAAACAACGCAGAGTAATTTCTTTTAAAACTCAAAGATTTCAAAAAGAATTGTCCAACTAGTACTGCCTCCTCCTTCCAGAAAAAAACAAAACTGCAAGCTGAACCTGCAAGAGTGGGTATTAAATTTCACATCCACCCTCCCTTTCTCAGACCAGAATTCTAAGCAGAGAGAAAAAAAGTTAAAACGACCAGCCCCCCCTTTTTCTGTCTCTCTCTCTCTCTCATTCTTAAAGTAACACAGCGGGGAGGGGGGGAGAAAGAGACTGGAGGGGGAAAAGGTAAAAGGAATTTTACAAAAATCTCACCACTAAAAAAATAGCTTGCTCTCCTTCACATGCATTTTCCATAAATCCCCCATAAAACTCTTCAAACACTTACAACAATGCAAACACTTACAACAATAAAATCAGCAATTTACTGTTCCTTTCACAGCCTGGGGTGGAGGTGGGGGTGGTAGGGTTTTGAGGCTAATACACACACATTTACACATCAGCAAATTAACTCATTCACGTCCATTCCAACTGCCGGCATAAACAATTTCACATGCAAAAATTTCATTTCATACTTTCTCCAGGCAAACCAATAACTATTATTATAATTTCAGGGAGCTGTTCACAAGCCAATGAGCTCCTTGTTCCAAATCTCTTGTTTGTTTTTAAATAAGGCCTTTTTATTTATTGTTATCAGAGGGGATTTATACCCTCTTCCAAGTCTTGGAATAACACAGAACAACATAGACAGACATATATACACAGATACTAGTAAAACAACAATTCATTTAGACCAGGGGTCGGCAACCTGAAAAAGGAAAAGAGCCACTGGGAACCAGTTCCATCACACATAAAAAAAAGTGGGAGCCACGTGCGTGCGTCCATGCACGCGCATGCACAAAAACGTTTTGCGCATGCGTAAAACGGTTTTTTCTTGCGCATGCGCGGACGTGCGCGGTTGCCATTTTTTTTATGTGTGATGGAACCGGTTCCCGGTTGCGTGACGGCGACGGCCCGTTTGCAGAGCTACCGCCTTCGGCAGCCTGCAAACGTGCCGCGACAGCTTTCCCAAAGAGCGGCGCTGCTGCCCGTTCACGCGGAGGTCCATTTGGAGAGGTGCGCGCGCACCACTGCCCGTTCGAAGAGGTGCACACGTACCGGGCGGCTGGGAGCCGCAAGAGACAGCTCAAAGAGCCGCATGCGGCTCCGGAGCCGTGGGTTGCCGACCCGTGATTTAGACATATGGCTTGTCCTGTAAGAAGCGAGAAAAATCAGGGGGTGATTCCAACCAAACATGGTTTTATAGGGCCCTTTAACCATCTCCCATTTTTCTCACCATTCCAAGTCCAAGCTTAATGTTCCAAATGTACAAATATAAGTATATAACAAAACAAAACACACATCGATTTGGAGTTTGAGGCCAAAACAGGCCTCTCCTAAAAGGAGAGGCCTGTTTTGGCCTCAAACTCCAAATCGATGTGTGTTTTGTTTTAATTAAAAGGAGAGGAACTTTAATGGTTACTTACAATTTATCCCACCAACTTCAAGACAGTGGGGAAAGACTAAAAGGAATATTGAACCTGGGATCTTTTGTAGGTGTGAAGTGGGAGGTGTCCTCACCTCCGACAAAAGGAATCCAATAGTCCAAAGAGCCAGATTAAAAGAAAAAGACAGAAAAAAAACCTTGCTTTTGGTTTCAACCTCTGATAGAAAGGGCTGCAAGATGCTGCAGACATGCCCCCTCTTGGATTTCAACATTCCCTTTTAAAATGACCGGGTTTTCCACACTTATAACACTTTCCTTGAGGCTTGCTGCCTTGTGATAAAGCGGCTGCCAATAAATTGGTTTGATAAAAGGCTGTTCCTATATCCTGTAATCTGTTAACAAAATCAGGATACGGCTCAGTAGCCTTCTGCCTGATGTTAGAGAAGGCTTGATGAGGTTTGCCAGAAACAGGTACTTTTCCAAATGCTTGGTAAGAAACTTGTAAAGTAGCAGCTGGTAAAACAACGAGCATCAACTGAAGCAAAGGGACCAGACCCATCAGCAATTTCTTCTACATTCCCCCCACTTTTGCTAATTGTTCCTCTAAAATTTGCCTCATGGGGGTATACAATGGCTGTGAAGAAGCAGAAGAATTAACCTCTTCATGAGGAGCTGAAGGTTCAATTAAAGATGATTTAGGGGGGGAATTTTATTTTATCATAATCAGGTGGAGGTTTTGTGGTCAATTGTTGTCCTGCCAAAGCATCAGAGCCAATTTTTTCCACTGCTTGACGGCATTGAAACCATAGATGTAATATCTGAACTGGAGCCCAGGGTTCAAGATGTAAAGTATGCTCTATCTTTACTCAGTCCTGTAAACGGAGCGTCCTGCGCTCCGGATACCAAGAACAATGTTTCCCTATCTCTCCAACAAGCTTCCTTATCTCTGCCTCAGGTGCTTTAAGCCCTGACTTTTGTAGCAGGAAGTAAAGTTCCTCTACATGCTGCTGCTGTTGGTGAGATAGATTGCAACCCATACTTACCTCTGAGGGGTAAGTGCACCTTACGGTCTATTCCAGACGAAGGTAAATATGTTGAAAGTTGCTCTCCCAGAGGAAAGTCCATATTCCAAAACTCTTTTTGTTGGTTTGTTTGTGTTTAAAGATTTATTGTCCCTGTTCGGGTGCCAGCTGTTGGATTCAGAGACCAGTCATCGCAGGGTGTCCCAAAATGTTTATCTGCCTACGCAGAGTTTATTGTATTTATACAGTTTTAACAAGCAGGAAATAACGCACAGCAAAAGCATTGTTTATTGGTATAGTCCACAGGTCTGCAACCCGCGGCTCCGGAGCCACATGCGGCTCTTTCAGCCGTCTCCTGCGGCTCTCAGTCTTCTCCCATGTGTAGTCCAAAAAAAAAAAGTGGGACTAAAAAAGTTCAGCCAATCAATTCAAATATGCAGGGTAGGTGCATATCTCGCCTTGGCTCCACTCTTCAGTCAAACCCTGTTCTGCGCATGCGCGCATGTACGCGCATGCGCACACAATTTTTGCGGCTCCCAGTATTTCCTTTTGTGAGGGAACCGGTTCCGAGTGGCTCTTTCACTGTTTCAGGTTGCTGACCCCTGGTATAGTCCCTAGTCAATCTTAAAGAACATCCGAACATCCCAGCCAAGGCAGAGTCTCTCTTATCTAGCTGGTTCTTGGCAGTCCTTGGCAATGCTAATTGGAACGAGCTCATAGACATGCAGATAACAAGATACTAAGGCAGGTAGTTTTCTGCACACAGTCCCTTCATATCCTTGACCTCCATCTCTACAATTCTGCCATCATTATGTATTCTTGTCATACCATGTATGCATGTCATAAAGCATAATTTTCCCAGGAAGTCTGTAGCCGAGTTCAGCAACACACATTGACAGCATTGCTCCAGGTTCTCTCAGTTTTGTTGTTGTTAGCTGCGAAGTCGTGTCCGACCCACCGCGACCTTATGGACAACGTTCCTCCAGGCCTTCCTGTCCTCTACCATCTTCTGGAGTCCATCTAAGCTCACGCCTATTGCTTCAGTGACTCCATCCAGCCACCTCATTCTCTGTCGTCCCTTTCTTCTCTTGCCCTCAACCTTTCCCAGCATTAGGCTCTTCTCCAGTGAGTCTTTCCTTCTCATTAGATGGCCAAAGTATTTGAGTTTTAGCTTCAGGATCTGGCCTTCTAAAGAGCAGTCAGGGTTGATCTCCTCTAGGACTGACCGGTTTGATCGCCTTGCAGTCCAAGGGACTCGCAGGAGTCTTCTCCAGCATCAGAGTTCAAAGGCCTCAATTCTTTGGCACTCGGCCTTTCTTATGGTCCAGCTTTCACTGCCATACCTTGCAACTGGGAAGACCATAGCCTTGACTATACGCACTTTTGTTGACAGGGTGATGTCTCTGCTTTTTAGTGTGCTGTCTAGATTTGCCATGGCTTTCCTCCCAAGGAGCAAGCGTTTAGTGTGTTCAATTAACAGGTGGAGAGCTCACATCTTGATATGTGATGTTAAATTAATATAGATATTAAACATATATCTAATTGTATATCTAACAAAGAGGTGAATGTGGGACATCCAATAACAATGTCATCCTGAAGTATAGAGCAGGGCCTTGTCTGTATTTGCAATACCCCTAAACTTCTTTCCAAGTAAAACCCACGTTATAGTGATTTTTCATAATTTAATTAAAACACATAATTTAAAAATACCCAAACAAACTCACAACTGTTCCTAGAGTTGAAAAGCAATTTTCTCTCCCGCCCTCAAACTGTTGTTTGTTTGGGGAGGCAGAGGTTGCAATGTTATTTTATTTGATTGTAGAGTATAATGCTTGGTGTCAAGTATAAACACATCTCAAAAAATAAAAATATACCTTAGGTACAATAAAATTGCATTTTTAAGTAATATGTGCAGTCAATGATGCATGTAGTTTTCATATAGTACTTTCCACCTGAGAACACTATAAATACTTCACCATTTTATCTTAATGGCATGGACATACTGAAGCATACTCAACCCTGCATGCTGAACCAGCTTATCCAATTAAAAGAGGACAGATACATTCTTTTTGAAAGCAAATTATGTGGGAGGAAGGAGTGTTCAAGAGATTACCTTATCTTTCATAATTATCTCAAATTCATCATCCTGAAGAGCTGCCTCAGGATCTCTGTTACTACAGAATAACTTCGTTATGGATTAGTTTTGCAATAGGGTGTTAAATTGTATAAAACCTTTTGCAATGGCGGGCTATCTTTTCAGTTGTCCCAGATTTTGTGATAGACTGTTCCAGAGCTGTATCCAGTATGTTTCTCAAGGTAGATCTAGCTATTGCAATCCCCTGGTCATCAAAACCATAGAAATTAGCAATATTTTACCCCCAGCTGCTTGGCTGGTGAGCAGTGATGTATTGTCACTACAGAACGCTATCCTATATTTAAGAAACTATCTCATATTTTTAAAAAAACTTGTGATTTTTTAAGCTAATGAGCTTGAGGAATGAATGCAATTCAGAAATTGTATTTGATGGCTTACTATTTTACTCCATTCAGTTAAGTCAAAAATTACATGTATTTTCAACATTCTCTTTTCAATTCATCTGAGAGGGGAAAAAAGAGTATTTTGTAATCTCTGACTGAAGTCATCCATTTAATACAAAAGCCAGATTCCATATTGCTGGAATCTGTTTCCATAATCTGCTGGAATCTGCTTCCATATTGATGTCAAAACAAACAATTAATCCAGATGTATTTGGGTATTGACATGTTGCAGAGCTGCAGCTGGGAAAAAGGCTATTGTAGCCTCATAGTATTTCGGAAATTCCCATTCATTTGTATCATGTCACAGGCTGTTTGCAATATTTTCCTTCTTATGCAGCATTGTCAGATGTTTTTTCCCCATGGATTTTCTGCCATAGGAGAAATATTTCAACTAGCACTACATTCCTATATCTTCCTACTAATACAGAGGTCTTAAAAAGCTAATGCAGCATGCAGAGATCCTACTGGTATTAATTCTGCGTAGCCTATAAAAAAAATCTGTATAAAATCTTGATTTAAAAAAAGGTACTAGGCCACATGACTACACTGTAACATATGAAAGCATGCTGACAAAATTGCTAATGACCAGGAAAAAACATAAAAATGAAATATTATTTTAGCAATATTGGCTGTACCTAATCCTGGTCTTGAATTAGAAGTTAATTTACAGTATATTATTTTAAGTAAAATTGTGTGCTGAAAATACCTGTCTTTAAACTCTCTCCACATATTACTTCTCCAAAACAGTCATGATAGTTGAGAATGTTCATAGTGTTTTTTAATAGACCCTGTACGGTACCTTTGGATGGATTTCCTGCCCAGCTCAAGTGAACTGAAATCAAATCATGTTGGCAATTTTATGGATACTTGGCAAATATAGTTAGTGGAAAACATGGACATTTTCTCAAAGAGGCAGTAATGTGAACAAATTCGATCAGACATGTGGTGCAAAACAACTTCCATTAATTATATTTAAAGAGATTGCTAAGGCATATCAATTCCTCATTCTTAACTTGCAAATTAGGTGATCCATAGCAAAAAAAAATATCACGAAATATTTAATTTAAACGAACATAAAAACCCTGTTGTATTTAATGTTGAGGTTTCACCGATGCAAGAGGGCAACCACGCAGAGTACACCCATGGCGAGATAGGTAGCAAATAAATTTAACGAACAGTGGATACAATCAATATCATGTGAATCGGCTCTTAAAGGCCGAGAATTTTTGAACAGCTTTAACCTTGATAAACTACTCGTGGTCTTTTGCAGAAAGGTGGTGTTGCCCTGTCTGTACAAGTGTCAATTGTTGACACATGACAAGAGGGGTTGCAACGCTTGGGGTGGACAGAGGCCTTACGCGAATCTCGGTGCTGCGGGAGATTTTTCCGCGAAGCCTTCTTCTTTGCCTGCATAAGTTGGGAAAATTGGGATGGGACCCGGATCGCCACCACCCCACACCCCTTTGAGCCCTGCATAAACTACGTCTTTAAGAAGCTTTCCTCATTTTCAGCAACGCGGAGAAATACGTACTCTCAACAGCAGACTGCATTCTGATTTTCATATACCGCCCCTAAAGTCCCGCAATCAAAATGACAAAAACACCCACAGCTGTTTACAGATCAGGACGGACCTCACCTCGTGGGAACGGAGATGCGGACTGACAAGGCTACTGGGAAATGTAGTTTATTTAATACATTACGTGCTTACTTCTCGCGACAGTTTGCTTTTCGGCTCATCGCCCTAGATCAGGGGTAGGCAACCTCGGCTCTTTTATGACTCATGGACTTCAACTCCCAGAATTCCTGAGCCAGCATGGCTGGCTCAGGAATTCTGGGAGTTGAAGTCCAGGAGTCATAAAAGAGCCGAGGTTGCCTACTCCGGCCCTAGATCAGTGTTTCTCAAACTTGGCAGGTTTGAGACGTAAGGCTAGTTGGGGAATTCTGGGTCTACACATCTTAAAGTTGCCAATTTGGGGAAATACTGCCTCAGGTTCTCACAACCAGTGGCCAATTGCATGCATATATTGAGTCCTTTACATATTTACTGAAAGGCAAGCCCATTGAATTCATTCGACTTCCTTCCCAATGTGTATATAACAGTAGAGCTTGTAACGAATACACTAAAGAGTGTAGTTCTACCACAATTACCCAAAGGCAATCCATTGATTTCACTCGACGTCCTTCCAGAAAAGTGTATATAATATTGAAGCTTGAAATAACATAGACATATATTAAATTGGATGCAATATTGGATGAAGTGAAAGACCAGTTTAAGGACAGATCGTCCTGGAGAAAAATCTATGTCATCGCTAGGAGCCGAAAGCGACTTGATGTCACGTAGTTAAATGCTCAAATCAGAAAGGGGGGAAAAAAGTAAATAGCTGGGTAAGAATTACCTAGATCTTTTTATTTATTAAATGTATTTATTTGTATCCTGCCTTTATTAATTTTTTTACAAATAAGAGCCCCGTTCTTCATGCATTTATTCAAAATGTTGGATTCCCCAGCTCTTCAATCCTAAAACTAAATCCTCTATCGTCCCTCTTCCTCTACAAATTGATCTGACGTTTTCCAAATCGCAGCTCCCAAGACCGTCCTTTGGGCTTTTACCATAGAGACGAAGGAAAGCTGGAGCGAAACCCTTCTCTGCTCGCCTAGAGAGAACCATTAAGCGAGGACCTTTTTTTTTAACCATTACATATTGGACCGGAAACTCAGACTTTCTACCCCACTCTCCTTTTCTCTATCTCCACGAACTCCTTCGAAAGTGCGTCACTTAGGAAAGCCTTTTCCAGCAGCCCAGGGGCGGGATCCTGCAGAAATGTTTGATGGGGTTCCCTCCTTGGAAGTCCTATATTGGAAAGGTAGCGACGTGTGAAGAGGGATTGCAAACCTGGGACGCGCTGAGGCTGCGCGTGTCTCTTTCACCGCAGGAGAAAGAAGAGAACAGGAGGAGCCTTTAATCACATCAGGGAAGTGGAGGTGAGTGAATGGGATTTAACGGGGGATCCAGACGGGGTCCGGAGGAAGGAAAGAACAAACGACCCGATTAGAAGGCGTGTGCAGCAATCTGGGAATGATCTTTTGGACAGAGGTGTCACCTATGGGAGGGGGGGCTTGCATTGTATTTCTGTGTTTGTAACGCTTACATAGCAGGTGGGAAGTTCAATGGGAGAGATGGACTCTTGAATTTGTGGCGGGCAGCTAATGCATCGACGGAAGGTTTCACAGATACAAGGTGGCAATCACCAGGGTTTGTAGAGTGGGAGAAGCAGGTGGAATATATGTGAAGAAATCGGATGCTGTTTGTGGTTCAGTGTGGTTCATTGACTTTGCAAAGTGATGAAAAGGGACGACTAGGCTCAAGAAACAGATGGATAAGACAGGAGTTGCTTTGGAGGGGGGAAAAGCAAATGGAATTTGGTTAGGGTTAGGTGGCTGCTTGGAAACCTGGAAATGCAAGCTTTTAATATATATATATATATTTAAAGTACTGCAGCAGAGGGTAACTCCAATTTCTTCTACAATATATATATTGCAGAAGAAATTGGAGTTGCCCTCTACTACAGTAATTTACTGTATCCTAGTTATGAAATGTGGGAAAGAAGAGTGATCAAAAGCTTTATATTTCAGTAGGCGAAGATGCTTGATGATATTGAATGGCATCTGGGTGGCTTCAGCTGGTTGAATCAGAAGGGCAGGAAGTGACATATTTACTGAAAAAAAATCAGGATTGTCTCTGGTTGTGTGTGGGACAAAGCAGTAATATGATCTCATCATTCTCTTTTCCCTGTCATATACAGTATTTACCTTTACAAAGGATTTACAACCTTTAAAGATTACTGGTGCCAAAATTCCAAACTAATGCTCAGATAAATTGGTTCTGTTCTCTTCTGCAAAAACCCTACCATCAGCTTCTATTTAGAGTTATGCATCTCTTCATTTTTCCTCTCTTGTATCTCAGCAATATTTTTGGGTGTGGGTATTTTCCTAAGTAGGGACACGGTGGCTCAGTGGGTTAGGACGCTGAGCTGGTCGATCAGATGGTCGGCAGTTTGGCGGGTCGAATCCCAAGTGCCGCGTAACAGAGTGAGCACCTGTTACTCGTCACAGCTTCTGCCAACCTAGCAGTTTGAAAGCACGTAAAAATGCAAATAGAAAAATAGGGACCACTACGGTGGGAAGGTAACAGCATTCCGTGCGCCTTTGGCAACTAGTCATGCGGCCACATGACCACGGAGACGTCCTCGGACAAGCGCTGGCTCTTTGGCTTTGAAACGGAGATGAGCACCGGCCCCTAGAGTTGGAAACGACTAGCACGCATGTGCGGGGGAACCTTTACCTTTACCTTATTTTCCTATGGAATGAGTTCTATGCAAGCAACCAAGGTAAAAGTTGCAGTGATATCTTTTTGCTTGGCTTGCTGTTCCAACCAAATACTGATATCTCTGCTATCTTGAAAACATGCTTATTAATTTGGTTCCAAAAAGGAAACGCTAAATAATAATGCTAACAGTATAAAGTTAAAATATACCTACTGGCAGCTTATGTATATAGCACCATTTGTGAAGGTTACTTGAACTGAGGCCCCTATTTGGTACAATGAAGAGAGAGCTATGATAATGTAGAAAGAAAATGAGATCGGGAGTTTCTTCTTGAACCTAAAATTATTGCGAACCAGACCTTTAAAGCTGTGGAGAACCAATCTAAAGATGAATGAATACGTGTGGGCTTACTCCAGAGCATAGTCTGTTGTACCTCCAACTGTTTCCTACTTCTCCCCGATGTTATTCTTGATACAATTTATGTGATGTGCATCTCAAAATCTTTATTTCCCTAATAATAGTATACATCCCTCATTTCATCTCCCAAACTGGTTTTTCTGGAGTTGGGGTGGATCTATGGCACTGACATGCTTTGTTAATTGTTTGGAGGTGTAATTAGTATCAGCTCCTAAATGGCATATATCTATGTGGCCATATGTCATACAGTATTATCAGTAAGGATGTCATTATATTTCAGTTGCATCCTCTTTCAGTTACTTGGCTTAATTTTGATGATGGCTACTTTTAAATAGAAAAAAAGAATAATCTGACGTGTTATAATTGTGGAACAGTGTTTTTTTATGTTTTTGGTCCAGCTTTCTGTTCTGTGGCTGTAGCACTTCTTTTTTTTTTTTTAATCCCATTTATATCCCGCCCTTCTCTGAAGACTCAGGGCGGCTTACAATCTAAAGCACAAATCAATGTGCTTAGCAATAGCCTTCATTCTATGTATGTGCCTGCTTGTTAGGGCTTTCGGGGGGGCCCCAAGCGGCATTATTACAAAGTCAGCTTAATTGCCCCCAACAATCTGGGTCCTCATTTTACCTACCTCGGAAGGATGGAAGGCTGAGTCAACCTTGAGCCTGGTGGGATGCGAACCTGCACTAATTGCAGGCAGCTGGTGTTACTTGAGGCATCGTGCAAAATATGGGGCGTTTTTTTTTAATGATGTGTGGCAATCCTTGGGCAAGAAGATCCTGTAGGGGTGTGGTGCCAGTAGCAAGTTGAGACTGAGACCTCTGAGCAGAGCAAGGATCCGGCAAAAGCCTGTCAGCTGAGAAACATAATGGAAATCATTGGCTGAAAAACACTCTGCTGTCTCTCCATTCACAGGGACAGCTGACAGCATTGCCTCTAGGCTGGGGATCACCAGGGATGGGAAGATGCCCTTGGAGGTGAAATGGCCATTTCCTCAGGCCCCAAGTCTGCCATGGAATTTGGCCAGCAGGGTGATCATGGGATTGGTGGGTACCTATAGCTGCTTCTGGACCAGTGAGTATTTATTATCTCTAAGCTATTGACTGATGGCTGATTGAAAGATGCTTGACTGATCAAGCAGATCTATGACCCTGGGCTTCCTTGGCTACATTATTAGGGAGGGTACTTCGAATGTTAGGAACAGCAAAAAGCTCAGGTTGTGACTGGAAGAGATCCCAGTCTTGTTTCTTCTGTGTATAATGCAAATTTTGGAGAAGGTGTCCCATTTTTCTGAACGCTGGACATTGATTAGCAACCCCAGAAGATTGGGGGGGGGAAGAAACGAGAGGGTGGATACTAGCTCATGGACGGATTGATCAACATGTTAACTAGGTTTATATACCTTGCTTTTTCCAATGGTCAGTTTTGTCTGAGGACAAGAGCCACCAAAATTCTTGGTTTGAGTCTACTCAGATCAAGTTCAACTCCAGAATATTTGTTTGCAGTTTTCTTGGCAACAGTGAAGAGAGAATTTCCATTCCTTTCTTTTTGGGTTGTTTTTATAACTTTTTGCTTATGGTCTTGGGTCTCTTTGATGGAGCTGTATAAATTGTTTGAACACTCAAAACATTCTGTATATCCGAGCTACATTCAGAAGTCTTTATCTACCTTGCTCCAATCTGAATTAGATCCTGAGAACTCTGTAAGTGGGATTAATAAATAAAATCCATTTGAGTGTTTTATCTAAAATATTGTAGCTGCTGCCTTTCATACTGTTGCCTTGTCGTCCTTTGTTCAGGATATGTAAACAAGCTGAATATCCATAATGAAGAAGTTCTTTATGACCTAATTGAGAAGCGCCAACCAGGAACCCCCCTCTTGACTGTCTGCAATCATCAGTCCTGCATGGATGACCCACATCTTTGGGGTACGCTATGAGAAGCGAAGGGCTGCCAGTCTGAGGAAAACATTGCTCTTTTTTTATCTTTGAGACACTGGATCATTATTTTGGGGGAATTTGGAGTCAAACAAGCAAAAAGGGGATGCTTATCCCATTTCACAGATCTTCCATTAAGGTTTTTTAATTTGCTGTTATTAAGGACTAAAAATATACGCCTGTAGTTTTACAGTTATAATGCAAATAATATTGCTATGATTATAATTAACTTCATATAGCAATAGCAACAATGGCAACATAATATAGGCAAGGATAATTTATGAATGCACCAAAATAGATGGGTTGAGGCATGCAATGTTTTAAATGAAAAAAAGGTAAGGGAAGAAAAAGGAAAAAGGAAATGAGGGAATTGCAGAGATCTGGAGCTTTTTATGTTGTTAACTTTTTTAGAAACAGGTGGTTCAGGATTTGGCCAAAAGCAAATGAGAAAGGAAGTAGTATAGTAATTAATGGATCTTGCTTGATCAAATATTTAATCATTCTCAAATTCTAAGTTTATTACCCTGTCTGGCTATCTTTGCAGCAAGAAGGCAGTTGAGGATTTCCAGTGCAAATGATGTTAAATCAAACAATGCTAGTTAAGGGCTGTGAAACAAAAGCACATCTAAAGAGTTTATTTGATTTCAGTTATTTCTGTCTATCAGAATTTTCTCTGATACTTTTCCTAACACATTGAATATTCATTTGGAATAAAACACCATAATCAATCTCATATTTAAGTCTCTGAATCAATTGTTTTATCTGTCCTTCAAGTTGAGACAGATCAGGAAACTTGGACTACTGAAACACTATTATTATAGGGCAGACATGTCAAACACAAGGCCCGGGGGCCGGATCCGGCCCGCGAAGTGGTTTCATGTGGCCCGCAAAGCCATCCTGGAAACAGTGAGGGAACGGCCCCCACTGCCTTGGCCCTGGCCCAGAGACCCTCCTCCTGCCAGAGACCCTCAGATCTGTCCCACTCCTGCCCAGACCCCCATAGGAACCCTTGATGCGAAGGATGTAGAGCTGGCCACGCCCACCCAGTAGGCTGTACGCACTTTAGCCACGCCTACCCAGTAGGCCACGCCCACCCAGGCCACGCCCACCTGGCCCCCCGAGGGCAACCGCAATACTGATGCAGCCCTCAATGAAATTGAGTTTGACACCCCTGTTATAGGGCATCTTGAAAGCTTGCCACAATACCCTTCTTCCTCATTTTATACCAAACAGAATCAAGGCAGGTTTATCTTGAATTTCTTTCTCAAGATTTTTTCATCTTTCCCAGGAAAGTTGACCTGGTTAACTCAGTGGTTCCTGCATTCTTGCATTCCTTCCTCAAGAATATATTCATGATCCTGTTCATATGTCTAGCAGTATTCAGATATATTTGTATTTATCTTTAGCTATCTCCCCCTGATTTTTACAAATCATGATCAAGTAAAGTGATGAGACCATGGTACTTGTTGTTTAATTTGTTACTGCTTGTAATAAGGTCAGACCCACCTTGAACAAGCGTTTCCATCACAGATTATTCACAGAAGCATCTTTCTTTCAGGAAAATTCAGTGTGATAAAGCTTTTCTGCTCTCAACCTTCCAACCAGTTTGAAAGATACAACTTGCAAATTTCTAAAGTAGGCAATCATCCAATCATCCAGTTAAAATTAGAATCTCAGGGTATTTTTTTATCACAAAGTCCATTTTTAAAAATCAAATATTAACAATGCTGCAGTACCATCAAAGGTGAGGCATAAGTGAGCCAGTTTGGTGGGTAGCGGTAGTGGGTACGATACTAGCCTAGAAACCAGAAAATAGTTCTAATTTTCTGGGTAAGCTTCAGGCCAGTCGCACACCGTCAGCCCATCTCACAATGGTGGTGTTACGGGAGTATTAGATATATATGCTTTCTTGAGTTACATATAAAAAAGGTGGAACACATCAAACTACACTACACAACATTACACTCAAAGGTAGCCAGAGGAAAACTTCATTCCAGTTTTTAAAACAGAAACTAACCCTTTCATGTTAAATCGAACCAGTGACATTAAACTCTGGCTCTCCTCTGAATCACAAAACATTCTAAATAGTGATATGTACCGTATATAAAAAATCCATTCTTAACTGCAAGGCTACTTCAACAGCTTTCCAACATCACCTGCTTTTTGTGCCTGCATTTGTTTTTCTGTTTGGTAGCAATAGGTTTGGCTTGACCCCATTAATGTTGTGTCTCCTACAGGTATCCTGAGATTACGACACGTCTGGAACTTGCAGAAGATGCGGTGGTAAAACATGAGGAAATGTGACTTTCCCTGAAAAAAGAAGGGGCCCCATTCGGTCCCTGTTGTGTGGGTTTGGTGAACATATGTCAGTACTGTGACATATTTTTATGGCTCCCTTAGGACTCCAACAGCTGCAGATATCTGCTTCACCAAGGAGCTGCATTCTCGTTTCTTTAGCCTTGGGCGATGTGTTCCTGTCTGTCGGGGTATGTAGCCAGTTTACTTGATAGAGGAATACAGATAGGTCACAATTTGTATGAGTTCAAAACATGCAGTATTCAGTTTATTGTAAAATTGAAAGCAGGTCAAGTGTTTTTTTTTGTATTTTAAGTTTTCTATTAATTTTCTAATATTACATTTACATATTTGAAAAGCAACATGGCTGAGTACAATAATTCCATTACATTTAAATATCATCAATACAAATCTCAAGGTATTGCAACAGCTAATATATTGATATATACGTTCTCATATTCAGACCAACACAATTCTTATTGTATCAGTCAAACAAAAAGTAACTTTCTTGTATTCATCAATAATCTTCAGTTTATACATATCTTAGTTAATTTAGCATTCTATCTTTTAGACAATCAATGACCTAATAAATTTTTCTTAATTTTAATTTTTCATTAATATTTTAAATTTAACGTTTAATCTTTATCATTTCAAATTTTTAAATGACCCCAATTTCTATCACAGTTCCCCCACAGTCTAAAGTTCCGGATACACCTCTTATCTATACATGATTCTCACCGTCTGCATCAACCAATTAATAATACAAAGTAATATTCTTATTTTTCTAGTAATTCTCAAATATCTTAGAATCTCAAATTTAATAGCCAAAATTTATTTTATTGCCACACTTAGTATTCCCTCTTTTTTTCCTCTTTATATCTCCTATCTCATATTTGAGACTAATAATTTTTTAAACTATTAGCATTTATACCACAAACCAATATACAAATTTAATTATTAGTATTTATACTTTCAAGTTTTGCTTAACCAAAATGTTTCTTTGTCTTGACTCATAACAATATCTTGAATTCAAATCTTACTTGTTTTTAAACATTCAATCTTTTAGCCAATCAGTGATGTAATAAGCTTTTCCCTGTTTTAGTTTTCCCTTAATATTTAAATTTAATGTTTAACATTTATTTTTCCAGATTTTTAATTAACCAGAATTCCTTTATCACAATTACTCACACAATCTAATGTTTAAGATACACACCTTATACAGTCATGGCCGAAATTGTTGGCACCCCAGAAATTTTTCCAGCAAATCAAGTATTTCTCACAGAAAATTATTGCAGGAACACATGTTTTGCTATACACAGGTTTATTCCCTTTGTGTGTATTGGAACACAACAAAAAAGGGAGGAAAAAAAATTGGACATAATGTCAAACAAAACTCCAAAAATGGGCCGGACAAAATTATTGGCACCCTTAACTTAATATTTGGTTGCACACCCTTTGGAAAAAATAAGTGAAATCAGTTGCTTCCTATAACCATCAATAAGCTTCTTACACCTCTCACCCGGAATTTTGGACCACTCTTCCTTTGCAAACTGCTCCAGGTCTCTCTTATTGGAAGGGCGCCTTTTCCCAACAGCAATTTTAAGATCACAGGTGTTCAATGGGATTCAGATCTGGACTCATTGCTGGCCACTTCAGAACTCTCCAGCGCTTTCTTGCCATCCATTTCTGGGTGCTTTTTGACATATGTTTGGGGTCATTGTCCTGCTGGAAGACCCAAGATCTCGGATGCAAACCCAGCTTTCTGACACTGGGCTCTACAGTGCGACCCAAAATCCTTTGGTAATCCTCAGATTTCATGATGCCTTGCACACATTCAAGGCACCCAGTGCCAGAGGCAGCAAAACAACCCCAAAACATCATTGAACCTCCACCATATTTCACTGTAGGTATTGTGTTCTTTTCTTTGTAGGCCTCATTTCGTTTTCGGTAAACAGTAGAATGATGTGCTTTACCAAAAAGCTCTATCTTGGTCTCATCTGTCCACAAGACGTTTTCCCAGAAGGATTTTGGCTTACTCAAGTACATTTTGGCAAACTGTAATCTTGCTTTTTTATGTCTCTGTGTCAGCAGTGGGGTCCTCCTGGGTCTGCTGCCATAGCGTTTCATTTCATTTAAATGTCGACGGATAGTTTGCGCTGACACTGATGCTCCCTGAGCCTGCAGGACAGCTTGCATTCCTTTGGAACTTGTTTGGGGCTGCTTATCCACCATCCAGACTATCCTGCATTGCAACCTTTCATCAATTTTTCTCTTCCGTCCACGACCAGGGAGATTTGCTATAGTGCCATGGGTTGCAAACTTCTTGGTAATGTTGCGCACTGTGGACAAGGGCAAATCTAGATCTCTGGAGATGGACTTGTAACCTTGAGATTGTTGATATTTGTCCACAATTTTGGTTCTCAAGTCCTCAGACAGTTCTCTTCTCCTCTTTCTGCTGTCTATGCTTAGTGTGGCACACACAGACACACAATGCAAAGACTAAGTGAACTTCTCTCCTTTTTATCTGCTTTCAGGTGTGATTTTTATATTGCCCACACCTGTTACTTGCCCCAGGTGAGTTTAAAGGAGCATCACATGCTTGAAACAATCTTGTTTACCCACAATTTTGAAAGGGTGCCAATAATTTTGTCCGACCTATTTTTGGAGTTTTGTTTGACATTATGTCCAATTTGCTTTTTTTCCTCCCTTTTTTGTTGTGTTCCAATACACACAAAGGGAATAAACCTGTGTATAGCAAAACATGTCTTCCTGCAATACTTTTCTGTGAGAAATACTTGATTTTCTGGAAAAATTTCTGGGGTGCCAACAATTTCGGCCATGACTGTATATACATTCTTACCACCTACCTTAACAAATTAATAAAACAATATAATATTCTTATTTTGATATTTATACTTCTTAATGACTAAGATTTTCTTTATCTCAAGTCATTACAATATCTTATATTTAGAATACATGTTTTATCTATTTATTATTATTTATTTGGGTATATTCTATTTTAACTCTCATGTGTAAATCAAAACCCCAGTCATTTTCAGTCTTATTCTAGCTTTCTTTCTTTGCCAAATCATCTTTCGTGTCTTTGCTTTTAAATCATCAAACAGATCTTCTTGTGTTGTTGTGGCTATTGTTTGATGTTGAAAAAACCATCCAGTTGCCCTTTTTTAAAGAGGACTAGCTGATCTAACAGGTCGTCTCTTTGTTTTTCCATCTCGACATGGTTGTCCCAAAGTGTTTATCTTCTCTTTCATCTGTTTTTCTTTTTGATCTTCAGGTTCCTTCTGATTTATAAGAAAAGTCCTTTCCTTTTTCTCTATTATCAATTTCTTTTCTCTATCTTCCATTATCTGTATTTGTTGAGTAGTTGAATCTTCTGTCATAGCATTTGATTGTTCCACTTTCTCTGTAGAATTCTGTATAGGTGATTCTTTAGTTGAAGTCATAATTTGAGTTTGCATATCCAGGCTGCTTTCTTGTTCTTTCTTGCTGCTTCTTATTTCATCACCAGTAATAAGGAGAGTTTGGACAATTGCTTTTAACATACAAAGAGTTTGTTCCTGTTCTTCCTCTGTAGGAAAAGTCCATTCCTGTTCTTCTTCCATTATAGTATATTAAACTGAATGCTTACAGTCAGAAAGTCTACCAAGTGAAGAGCAGAGCTGAGTTTCTTGCAGCTGGTGTTTCAAGGTTGCTTATATATTATCTATTTTCTACACTGTCAACAAGTCTCTCTTAGACAATAACAGGTTGCAATCTCACGTTTAGCCACCAGATGTCACCCCAGGGTTGTTTTGATCTTTTCAGTTTTTTTCTTCTTTTTTTTTAAAACTAGATCTTCAGTAAAAATAAAGAATAAAAAACGGAGAAAAATAAAGAATAGAAAATTACAAATCTTGTAATCCACCAATTTTAGGAAGTAGAGTTCCAATTAGGATCCCAGCATTTTTTCAGCGTTTTAAGCTCCCCTGGGTAGTCAATTGCCGCTGTTTCTGGGGGGAGGGCTAAAATCTCCCTTCCCTCACCACAAGGGGGAAAGTACTTTAGCAGCTTATGTAAGTAAGTAAGTAATTAGGATGTAAGAGAGGTAGATCTCACCCAGTCTCTTCCACGCTGCTTTAGAGTTGCCAGATAGTAGGTGTGACTTTGGCTGTCTGCAGCCTTGTGACGGACCATATCTCTATGGTTGGTCGTTTGTCCACAGGTTTGGAGGATTCGCCGGCTCTAGTGGGAGAGTTGCCATTCTCCCGTGATCCAGAGAGGGTCCCTCCTTGTTGGTTGCCTCTACGGGGTGACTTTCAACCCTTTTCAGGGTCCCCAGTGATGTGAAACTGGACGGGGAAGATGAGACTCATCTTCCGATCGTCCATGGCAGCCGCGCAGCAAACCGGAAGTCCCAAGCAGGTCATGTTTAATGTCACCCAAAATTCAGTTAATGGGAGACTAGTGTGTCTGCTATTGAAGGTAGTGCATGCACAGTTGAAATCGGGATTTTAGACATGGCTACTGTTCATGTGTGCAAAATGGAGAAAAGGAAGATCCCATCGGAGGAAAACAGTATGAGTTCAAAAAAGAAAATGCTCATTACTACATTGGAGCAAAAATTTCATGTAACTGAATGGCACAAACATGGCTATAGCAAGGCTTAAACTAGGATGAGATGTTGGGATGGCTGAATTTACAGTGTGCACTATTATAAAAGACACAGGGGAAACAAGAGGAAAAATGTTGTACCAGCTTTTTGTGGTTTGCAAACATCTACAACATCTTCTGTGTTACAACCACAGAAACAGAACATGGATATATGAATTAAGAATTGCAGTCAACGAATGGATTAAGGAATACAATAAAAATGCATTCCTCTTGGCAGAGTAGCCATTCAGAACAAAACCTTGAGTTTGTTTAAGAGAGAAAAGAAAAAATAATAATAAAGTAGAACAAAGGTTTAATGCTGATGTTGCTTGATTTTATTGATTTAAAAATTGAATTTAACACAATGTTAAAATTACTGTAATATTTATTTATACATATAAACATGTTTAAAATATTCTATTGCCTATTTCTATCAAGCTGGAACCAATTACCCTATTTTCCATAGAAATATCACTTCAAATAGAGTGAATTAGAATTATGGGACTCTCTTGTGGGATTCATTAACCAAGGCAAGCAGCTCTTGGGATACAAATGGAGAGATGATATCAGGACCAAGGACAGTAGTGCCTGAAACAAACTGAAAAGTAATTTTCCATCTTGAGATCCTCACTAAATACTGAGGTCTTTGGACCTTTATTTCCCACTGTTGCACTGTCGTATTTCCATAAAAATAACAGTGACCTATAATGTTTTAATGGTACTTTATTAAAAATTACAACTACAATAAAAAGTTAATGCCAATTAAAAAATAGAAGGCAGAGAAAATAAAAATAAAAAATACTGTAATAACGAGAGAGAGAGAGAGATGAAGACATGACTTCCTAACTTCATAGCAAGTGTAACCTATTTTCATAACTTACCTTTCTCTTAAAATATATTTTTGCAGAGCAATTTATTTCTCCCTAGAAGCCTACCTATCTTAATGTTGCTGAGTAAATCCACTAAAAATGGCCAAGTTGCTTGACAGATGGAAAAAGGGTCTCTAAATAAAAAATCCTTTAGATACTTACGTCTTCTTTTCTAGGCAGGAATGGCAAGTAGTTTGGTTGGGGATATATGTTTTAGGAGCCCCCTAGGAGTGTAGGCTTGCATGTGAGTTGGAAGACCTGGACTAAATTCCTTCTTTTCACAGGAGACGGAGTCTACCAAAAAGGCATGGACTATATACTAGAGAAGCTAAACCGTGGTGACTGGGTGCACATGTTCCCAGAAGGTAGCAGTAGCCGAAAGCTGGGAGTTTGCTGGGGGTTAGAAGGCACAGATGCATTTCATAGCACATTGCTGTCATACTTGGACTGCCAGATTTACTGGGGGACTTGCCATGCATCCAATTGCTACACATTTCTCCACCTTTCTTTTGCAGGTAAAGTGAACATGACCCAGGAGTTCATGCGCTTCAAATGGGGTAGGTATTTTTCTAAGAAGTGAGGTGCATTCTGGAGTAACCCTGTCGCCTTTCATTCTGCTTCTTTTTCTTTCTTCCAGGTATTGGGCGTCTTCTGGCTGAGTGCCGTCTGCACCCCATTATACTGCCACTCTGGCATATAGGTGAGGCCTCAATCAAAAGTGAGGGGTGAGGTGGAGAGAAGGGGAGGCAGAATTTGCAGAGTGGCTGCCCATTATAGTGGCCAGAATAAATGCGAGGCAGGTTTCTCCAACCTGATTAATCCTCTAACACCTATGTAGGAAGAATAATATCAGAAGAGGTGGCTCTTCTCATTCAGGACTATAATAGTCTTGAAAGTGAAGCAGATGGGCTCAAGGAAGCTGGCAGGAACTCACAAGCCAGTTAACCATCTGATGAAGTTATTTGCAATGGCTTAGAAGATAATAAAGATATTTGCTTGAAGGTGCCACAAGATCTTTTCTGCCCTAGAGTAACATGACCACAACATGACCTTACTGGTCGATACTTTCTTTTGGGGAAGTGGTTTTCTGAGAAGGAGTCCATTGAAGAGGATTATTTTAAAAGGTCAAGTGGCAAAGCCCTGTAGAAGAACCTTTTTGTATCTGCTAGCTCCTTCCATGAGCAGGCGAAGAAGCGCTGTGACTGTGGGCGCTCTGGAACAAACTCTTCCGCGCCCACCTATGCAAGCTGAGCTTTGCGGATCGTGTTCTTTGGCCAAGTCCCTTGGATGAGTTCAGCTCTAGTGTGAATCTATTTCCTCAAAGCACGTCCATTCAACTCCCATATCCAGCGTGAGGATGCCTCGTTACTTCATCTTAAGGACATATCCCCCTGATGCAGCCCATAGTCTATTTTGTGTTTCATATTTATCTGATCTGTTTTCTCCCAATACAAGGTTTGAGATTTGCACAATGCCTGACGTTTCTGGGGCTACAGAGTTGATGGTGTGGGAGGGCCTGGGGTCTGCCCAGTTCCCGTTAGTCACTTTTGACTACCTTCTCTTCCCCTCCCCTTCCTCCTGGTTCCCTGTGGTAGGTATTGACCAGTCGTGCAAGGATCCAGTACTAGTCCTGCTGCATGTCAGAGAAGATCCCACAGGGTGGGTGGGAGATTGAAGTGGGCTCTCCTTCGTCCTCATACAAACTGCCAAGATGCCACAGGAAGGTAGGGGGACTTCAAAACCAGCATCATTACTGAGCTGCCTGTGGGGCACAAGAGAGCTAGTGCTGGCTGAAGCAGTCAGATTCTTTCTCCCCTCCCAGAGTCCAAGCAGTGTACCAGCTGAAACAAGAGACTTCGCTCTTGGTGCTTTCCCCTCCCAAATCTTCTCTGTGATCTGCCCAGAGCCCATGTAGGAGGCAGCAGCGGCTGAAGCAAGGAGAATCCTTGCACTTTATCCAACCCTGCTCCCCCTCCTCATGTGATCTGCTAACATGCTTGTCAGCAGACTGCAGAGAAAATGTCGGATGGGAATGTAAATAAGACTGAAGATATACTTGCTATAAATAATTTTACTGTCACAAGCACACTCTGCTACCTGCCTGCCCCTCCCACCCCCCACCCCAAGTGCCAGGTGTGATCCTACCAATTGCACGTATCACCTGCATGCCTGTTTCATGGGATCTAATTTCTGTCCAGTGTGAATTAGGTGCGACAGGTGACCTTTGCTGGGGATAGGAACAAGAGAGAACAGGAAGCAATTAAAAAATTGTCAGTATGGAATCCTGCCCCTCTTACATAAAGAATAGTAAGTGGTGCTAGTTTTTCCACACTCGGCAAAAGGAAGTGGGAGTCCTGCTGGGAGGGAAAATGCAATCATAAATTGCTGCATCTAAAACTTGCTCCACAGTAAGCTCTTAGGACATTGTCACTCGCTGGTCTCATTACCCAAGCAGAAATCAGCTCTCAGGACAGAGAAAGATATGCTAGCAGGAAAGCATATTTAAAACATCTGAATAGATGTGTCCTCAGGTCCCAATTTCGTGATGATAATAATAAAGTATAATTTTACCTTTCTGTATTTTATTTTGACTAGGTTTAGGTAATCAGTACAGAGAGCAAAGTTATATATGTTTAACGTTGCTGCTGATGTCATAATTATTCTAACGTGTAAACAGGCAGCAGCATCCATGGAAGGAATTATCAAAAATCAGCAGGATGGAGGGTGGAGCATCGTAATGCAAGTCTCACTGTTTTTGAACCTGCATGTTTAAATGGGGCAGGGCATGCATTGCAGTGCTCCATCTTCCTTCTTGCCATTTTTTCCCTTCCCACCTCTCCAGATTGAGAATAGGATAGAGTGTAAGCATTGCTAAAGATCCCAGATATCCACGGTCATGATGAAAATGCTGGAAGTCGATCTTAATAAAATCTGGAAGACTGCACAATCCCCACCTCCTGATTAGAATTTTCATAGTAAGTGCCAAACTGTGTGAGGGTGAGAGAAACTGGGTTGCAGTGATCCTGTTTAAATAGAATAACGCCATTAGGAAAAACTTCTAAGAACTTCTGCATAATTAGCTGAGCATAGAAATACAAATCTATGTAAACTAGTTGCATGAGGAACATGCAATACAGGTGGTCCTCAACTTCAACAGCTCATTTAGTGACCGTTCAAAGTTATACCAGCACTGAAAAAAGTGACTTATGACTCTTTTTCACACGACCATTGCGGCATCTCTGTGGTCAGGTGATCAAAATTCAGAGGCTTGGCAACTGACTCATGACGGTGGCATTATCCTGGGGTCATGTGATCCTTTTTGTGATCTTCTGGCAAGCAAAGTCAGTGGGGAAGCCAGATTCATTGAACAACCATGTTACTATCTTAACAACAGTGTGCTGCAGCTGCCAAAAAAGTTGCATTAACAGAGGGATAGGATCGAGATCACGTGAAGTGTTAATACCGCTTTACAATGCCTTGGTAAGGCCACACTTGGAATACTGCATCCAGTTTTGGTCACCACGATGTAAAAAAAGATGTTGAGACTCTAGAAAGAGTGCAGAGAAGAGCAACAAAGATGATTAGGGGACTGGAGGCTAAAACATAAGGAACAGTTGCTGGAATTGGGTATGTCAAGTTTAATGAAGAGAAGGACGAGGGGTGACATGATAGCAGTATTCCAATATCTTGGGTTGCCACAAAGAAGAAGGAGTCAAGCTATTCTCCAAAGCACCTGAAGGCAAGACAAGAACCAATGGGTGGAAACTGACCAAAGAGAGAAGCAACCTAGAACTAAGGAGAAACTTCCTGACAGAACAATTCACCAGTGGAACAACCTGCCTCCAGAAGTGGTAAATGCTCCAAAACTGGAAGTTTTTAAGAAGAGATTGGACAGCTATTTGTCTGTAATGGTATAGGGTTTCCTGCCTGAGCAGGGGGTTGGACTAGATGACTTCCAAGGTCCCTTCCAACTTTATTATTATTATAACTACGATTCCCTTAATTGTGACAAGAGGTTGTAAAATGGGGCAAAACTCACTTAACAAATGTTTGACTTAGCAACAGAAGCTTTGGGCTCAGTTGTGGTCATAAGTCAAGGACTACCTGTACTGGGGGTTTACAACTGCAGGTTCTTTGAGATTATATGTATATGTGTACATACATATGTAGGAATCCTGTTGTATGTTGTCATTTGTCATCCCTGCAAGGATCAGGGTTTGGATCAAAAATAATTATTCTGTCTTTCAATTTCCCTAGGAATGAATGATGTACTCCCCAATGCACCCCCGTACGTGCCCCGAGTTGGACAGGTAAGGGGTTTGGGGTTGCTGGATGGAGGAGGGGAGAAGGGATTCCAATTGGCATGGAAATTTGGAAAATGGAAAGGACTGCATCTGCGTCATGAGAAAAGTGTTATTACAGGGTGTTTTTCTTTGGTACAGAAAATTACCGTGTTAATTGGGAAGCCATTCAGCGTCCGCCCATTGATAGAACGTCTGCGGGCAGAAAACAAGTCGGCGGTGAGTGCAGAGGGAAAGTACTGGGAGAACTGCACTCCATGGGTGGTGATGGGACAAGTATTACATGGCAGAGGTTGAAAGCATGGTGTCCATAGGCAACAACCACAAAAGCTTCCATAGAAGCTCAAGACATTACATTAAAAAATCCTGAAATTATTTTTAAATCTTATGCCAGTCACTGAAGAAGCTGCTAATGCTGACTTTATTGTGGTCTCCTTAGTATGATTCACATTGGACTCTTGACAATACAGTGAGCATACTAGATGAGAATTGTTTAGATTTGTACCCTTTATCTGGCAAGCACCAGATTGGGAACGGTTGTGCACTATGGCTCTAGCAAAATGGGCTTTTGATGTGGCAAGGCATTAGCTGGATTCATACCCTATACTGAGCCATAATCTAGCCTGTGTAGTTTGGGCTCCACAGCATGTGTGTACACAACCAAACCAAAGCCAAACTCTTATTGATGACTTAACATGGTGTGTGGACCCAATCATTATAAGTATGCTTGCATTGCTTTGTTAATTTTGGCTCTTTCTGGTTGTAGATGGAGATGCGCAAAGCCCTGACTGATTTCATTCAGGAGGAGATCCAGGCCCTAAAGGAACAGGCTGAGAGACTGCATCAGACTTTCAAGCTACAGGGCTAGTGTTGACTAGACTAAGCAGAAGCTCTGTTACTGAAACATGGATTATGCAGTCGTGGTATATGGCAAGAAATGTAGTCTTTGCACGGACTACTTTTAACTCATCGATTTTAAGTTAAATTTTCTCATTTCTGCACCTACCGATACCATCCACACTCTGCTGCAGATGGAGTGGCATTGCATGCAGAAGATTGGATGAAAGCTTGGAATACCCCTTGTTGAGCTTCAAGCTGTCCTGACTGTACTGCTTTGGTGTCTGCCTCCCAAAGGAAGGGACTTGCAATGGCTACTGTGTGTAGTTCCCTCTTGCTAGAACCTAGAGGTGCTGGGACAATTGCTGGTAATGCAAGAACAGGAAGAGGAAGGGACGGGGGAGGGAAATCTGTCTCCATTCTCTTGCAAATATCTCCACTCATTGGAGGAATACATAATGCATTTTGTAAATTTCCTCTTTTTGTAGAGTATTGGTTTGCAAATGGTTTTATACTTGAAACTTCCCCAATAAATGATTCAGACCTGTTGCAGCCTGGGTTAAGCTCTGAAGTGCCAGGGATTAAGGTTTTCTGCACATAATTCAGGTATCTTCATAGAAGAAAGTGTTTTACGGTACTTAGGAAAAGACCCTCCATTTGCCAATAAATATACCAAATACTGTAGGTTGTGAAAAACAATTAAGGCACTACTCTTAAAACAAGCAAAACAAGTTGGTTTTTCAGAAGCAGTTTGCTATTACCTTCGAGAAACTGACTAGCCCAAGGTTACCTCTACCACTATATCAAACTAACTCTACCAATTTACATAAAATGTAATTAAAATGTTCAACCTTTGACCCATTAAACTGTAAAAGATGATTTTAGATCAGTACAGTACCGTACTTTAGGTCAGTGGTCCCCAACTTTTTTGGCACCAGGGACTGGTTTCATAGAATTTCCCCTTGGACTGGTGGTGGGGGTGGGGGGAGCATGGTTTTGGTTTTGATCGTTTACCTACCGCTGACCTCCAGCTGTTTGGCCTGGTTCCTAACAGGCCACGGACCTGTGGCCCAGAGGTTGGGGGGGGGGTCTCTCCTGCTTTAGAGGAGTGTTCAATATAGCACTGAGAAAATATCCACTGTGAGAAAAGGGGCCGTCTTTCTGTCTGATACTTAGATAGCAAGGCAAGAACAGCTTCTGGCAATTTAGAACAATCTTAAAGGCTAACTGCTACTTCTACCTAAAAGCACAACCCAGTGAGAAGACACCTTAAATAGCAGGTGTTAGGTATGTTGGAGTGATAGAGTAGGAGTCAGGCTGGCAGAGAAAATTTGTCCAGGGTAAAGCCTCTGAATATAATGGATGGGATTTATATAATATTAGGACTTCTTATCAGATTGTGTGCTTTGTTAACTCTCCCTTTTTTGTAATGCCCGTTGAAGGTTTCTATTGTACTTAGTGCTTTTTTTGTAAAAGAAAAAGGTGCCGGAACTCACACTTGTCATACAACCCGCCTTGCCTACCCTACAAGGTTCCATCCAAAAAAGGTGCTGGAACTCCGTTCTGAGGGTTCTATGAGAAAAAAAGCCCTGATTGTACTACTTAATTACTGTTGTTCCATTTACAAGTGCAATCCCTTCATAAGTGACATCAGGCATTGAGTATTTTGTAAATCTATTATTAGTGCAAATATAATATCCGGAATTCAGCACAACTGAGGTGTATATTATGATCTATGATTCTCCACATTACAGAACAAAGACCATTTCCTCCTCCCCCACTCCTATCCAAAGCTTGTCTATGTACAAATTCCATTCATTTTAATAGTAATAGAATAGAGCTGGAAGGGACCTTGGAGGTCTTCTAGTCCAATTTACCACCTTTTCTGCTACAGTTGTTAAGTGAATCACTGTAGTTGTCAGTAATAAGATTGTTATGAGAATCCGGTTTCCCCATTAACTTTGCTTGTCAGAATGTGGCAAAAGGGGATCACACGAGCCTGGGACACTATAACTTTCATAACTATGAGTCAGTTGCCAAGTGTCTGAATTTTGATCATCCCCATTGATCATGGGGATGCTGCAATGGATGTAAGTGTGAAAAAAACGGGCGTAAGTCACTTTTTTTAGTGTCATTGTAACTAAATCAACTGTTATAAATTGAGGACTACCTGTAGTTAGAAGCCTAAAATCTGTCAGCAAGAGAAATTTAAACCTAGCTCTCTTCACTCAGTTCAGGATTCTTAAATCATTGCACCCACTGATTTGTTAATGACCAGAGGTTTTGGGGGTTATAGATAAAACATTAACACTAACAAGTTGCTTGCTACCTATATACAATATGATGGAATACGGTCCAGCACAGGAATATATAATTTCTGCATAATGTAATTTCTTCCACATACAGGAGAACGCACTCTGACCGTGTTTAAAGTACATTCCTCGGTATCGGTAAAATTTAAGCAGAGAACACGTTACACTTTGCTTCTTCTCACTTCCCTCCAACAGCCGCTCCTTTTTCCAACTGGAAACGAGGGCAGGGATTTTTAACACCAATGACGCTCCCTCCCCCCTTCACGAGTAAATGTCTATGGAGATTCTCAGTCATCCAGGTCATTGTTGCCCCAAAGGTGCTTTTCAAGAGGCAACTGGACTATGTTTTTCTTTGAAGACACTTCGCTTCTCATCCAAGAAGCTTCTTCAGCTCTTTCAGTTGCCTTTGGTTTCTCATGAGCATAAAATCAGGGGTCTTCAAACTTGGCCCTTTTATGACTTGTGGACTTCAACTCCCAGAATTCCTCAGCCAGCATGGCTGGCTGAGGAATTCTGGGAGTTGAAGTCCACAAGTCATAAAAGGGCCAAGTTTGAAGACCCCTGATAAAATTCTCCACCGGTCCTGCCTGGGCGCAAGACCATGTTGCATATTCTGCGGGTGTTTCATTTTGGAGGAAGCCCCAGAGTCAGTCTTTTTGGGTGGAAGCCACTTCCGTGCCGCTGGTCGTATTTATTACAAAATTAAAAAAAAAAACAACAATCATCACTCTGACCCAAAGTCGGCTTCAAAGCGATTACGGATTTAAACAGGCAAAATCGACTTTTCCTGAACCGGACAGATGCTTCCGATCCCGGTTAAGGAAGCGGCGGGCAGCATAAAGAAAATCCCCATTGGCTCTTAAAGGTCCCGCCTCGTCTTCTAAATGGATGGTTCCCCTAAGGCCGGTAACGCCCTTCCGGGTTCTGATTGGCGGCAGCGGGCCGGGAAAGCAGGAGAAGAACTATCCGCGGAAGGGAACAGGAAGGAAGATGGCGTTGCGGTGGGTTGCTGGGGTTTTGCTGCTAAGCCTGGGGCTGGTGGCCGCGCACACGGGGCAGGTGCCCTTGCTCGCTTGGTCGACTCACAGGTATGTGGGACTCTGAAATATTCTACGTGGGTAATTTGACGTCACAGGGATTAGAGTCACGGGGGGATCGAGGCGGCCGAAGAGATGTATTGGAGCTTGCTTTGCGTGGAGTCTTATTTTTATGTTTGTTCCTCTGGATCGCTCCCTTTATCCACACCTTACGGCTCTAGATGTTTTAAACCTCTTATTCCTGAGGTGCAAACCACCAATGCTGCAATCACAGGTATTTGTATCCCCCCCACCCCTTGAAGACTTGTCTCGAGTCGGGTCCCGATTTGCTGCAATGTGCAATTGTGGGAAACCTATAAAATGGTCTCGCGATCGCAGATTATTCCAGCCATTAGCTATTCTGGCTCATGATTGTGAGTGAAACGGGGTCTCTGAATTGTATTTTGGGTCACCTCAGTGCAAAGCGGGGATTACTATTTTGGGGGACAATTAAGAAATTCCCCTTTTGCTATATGGACCTGGAAGAACATTGTGAAATACGTTGTGCTTCGGATTTTGGAGCTCTTGAGATGTGGGTGAAAAAAAAGAGTTTTAGAGGTACTGTTGTGTTAAGGGGAACTGAGATAATGAATCGCTTAGTTTTTTGTGGTATTACTAGTTTCTATCAGAGACTGTTAACTTTTAGCAAAAGTATCACTTACAAATTATGTCTTAGTTCCAAGGTGCCAAGGTGACATGTTTGACATTGCATGGACATAATATTTAATTTACATATAATATTTTTTTCTCCAAAGCAATCAATAAAGTTTAATGCTTCAAGGTGGACTTTTCAAGAGCCATAGGATTTTTTGCATCTCTGTTACAGTGTACAAAAAAAGGATATTCCACCCTTTTATTAGAAGAGTTTATTTTCACCCGTTTTTAGGTATAGGAGAAGGCCATTGTTCAACACTGTTTTTTCCATTCTCCTTTCCATATTTTTCATTTTGGTATATCAATCAGAATCTACATTCCTCATAATTTGCTCTTCTTTTTCAAAGCAGTGTCCCCATTTGATTATATTTCCCTTTGTGCTATTGTTGTCTTTGCCTTGGGAGATATAATTGTATTGTGACCAATTGCAATTAGTTAAGGGACATATTTTAAAGAGGTAATGCAAAACAAAACCAGGTGATGGGATGGGATTTCTACTTACTCCTCCAATTCAATAGTATTAAATAATATTTTTGAGACTTTGACAACTTAGGTGCCACTATATTTTAGAAATTCTATGAGAATGTGTTGGCATGAAATTCTCTTCTCCCCTCAAAAGACTTTTTAGACTAAAACTTGGCTGTACATAAAAGATATAGTAATGTATTATTTTGGTCTTTTATCATGGCTGCTAAACATTCTCATCTTACTGTTATTGCAATTCAAGCTAGAGGAATTTTCTTAATGAGCAGATATGGAATTGTAGATGGGCTTAAGCCAGGTGATATGCAAAACCTGTATTAACTGAGCAGGTGGCCACATATGGAACCTAAAAGCTCATAGAGCTTTTCTTTTTAGCTTGTGTGGTGAGCGAAATGCTAATTTTAATCATGCATGTTCTATCTGTGTCAGCATCAATCCTTAAACTGATGTGATCTGAACATGTTGACCATTGGTATTTGTAACATCCTGCCAGTGGCTGTCTGGGATTTGTGGGAATTGAAGTCCTGTACACATGAAGACATCAGGCTGGAAAAGACTGTGATATTATAAGATAAAGATAAAAGCTTCTGTGAAAGAAAACTTAGCTTTTCTCCTTTTGACTTTTTCCCCCTCTGTCTTGTGAGCACAGCTCCTTATGGTCCCCTTTGGCAGCTCCACATGAGGGTCATGTGGTGACAGAAGCTCAGCTTGCCTCTTTACTGGACTCAGCAGTAGACAGTGGCCCTCACAATGTATTGCTGTTCCTTCAGGAGAAAGTAAGTTATGGTGACAGGCTTCTTCACTGTATTTATGTCAATTCTTACCAGTGTTTGCAATGCTGACCTGTTCATGTAAACTCTTAAATATTTTTATTATAACCTATGGGAGCGAAAAAGTCTTTTGGAAATAACCTTTCTACAAGTAGTTACTCTATAGATTTCATTGTCCGAATACTGATTTTTTGGTTCTTTTGGGGATTCAGTGTGTATGGGGGGGGGGGAAATGCTTCCTGTTTCTTGAGAGTGCATATGGCAATAAAAGGAAGCTTCTTTGGCTTAGTCATGTTTACTGGGAACCTTGTGACATTCAATCACTTCTTCACTACATTTATCAGGATCTTTGTTAGCCAGTGATTACTGAACCTTCTTGTAGGATGGGGTATTTCTTTTCTCCTTCCCATGTTAGCATGATAAAATAACAATGCAGGTTCTCCCTAAACTGGAGCAGCGGCTTCTGTTGAAAGCTCCTTTTGCCCATTTTTTCTTTTGATCTGGTCTGTAAAAAGGTAAAGGTTCCCCCGCACATGCGTGCTAGTTGTTTCCGACTCTAGGGGCCGGTGCTCATCTCCGTTTCAAAGCCGAAGAGCCAGCGCTTGTCTGAGGACGTATCTGTGGTCATGCGGCCGGCATGACTAGACGCCAAAGGCGCACGGAACGCTGTTACCTTCCCACCGTAGTGGTCCCTATTTTTCTACTTGCATTTTTCCGTGCTTTCGAACTGCTAGGTTGGCAGAAGCTGGGACGAGTAACAGGCGCTCACTCTGCTACGCGGCACTCGGGATTCGACCTGCCAAACTGCCGACCTTCTGATCGACAAGCTCAGCGTCCTAACCCACTGAGCCACTGGTCTGTAGGTTTGAACTAAAATCAAGGTGACTTCCTGTCAAAATGTAAAATGTTTAAAATGCTGTCGGGAGACAGAGCGAGCCTGAAGGTTTAAAACAATTTGTCTTCCCTTACAGCTTAGCGTTGAGGATTTCACAGCGTATGGTGGAGTATTTGGAAATAAGCCAGATAGCGCCTTCCCCAATCTGGAGGTGAGCAAGAATAACTGGGAGTTATAAATCACGCTGCATCACATACATATGCATACATATCTGCGTATGTATTTGCATATGTGTATACACAGAGCGCAGGAGTGAAACCTTCATTTAATGTACTGTTTGGAGGAAGGGGGATCGACTGCTCCTGAAGGTCTGTTAAATCTTAAATTATATCAAGTTATGCTAATTATTTCATTTGTGTAGTGTCATAAATCTCATGAGTGAGATAAAATCAACTTGAAAATTAACATATATTTGACTGCATTATTTGGACTCCTTCAAATACAATGCATTTGTTTAATTAGTTCAGGATGGAAATTTAGCTTTTCTATCTGAAGTCTGAATGGAGCTCCCGGAATTGAGTTTTCATTATGAGTGTTTTTCCATTGGGCCTCTACTTCCAAGAAGTAGTAAAAAGAGGATCTTAACATACAGTCATAGAATTAAAATTTCCATTCTGTCCAGTTACAATTTCTTTTTTTCCCCTTGTACTATAAGCTGGCGTGGCTTCTTGTTTCTTAAACATGTGGCAGCAAGAGACTGGAAGCCAGAAAAATAGGTCATTCTGCTGTATTAAATAAAATGAAAAAGGAAGATAAGCCGTTGTGGGGGTTTGTTTAATAAAAAGCAGCAGGATCACTGGTGTGTTTTATTTTAACTACGTTTGATCAGGATCTCCTGGGAACTGCATTCATATTCCCTCTCAGTTGTACAGCTTGCAAACTCTCTCAAGCTAATCTTGTAACAAATGATGTCAGTGAGAAAATGTCATTTGGAGAGAGAGAAAAGTTTCCCCAGCAGTCCTGAGCTTCTAGGAAGGAAAAGAAATAACATTCAGATTTGATTTGAATTCTAGCTATAGTCTTAAAATCTAATTACGTATTCAGCCTAGTGAATGCGTAAGCTCTATGTCACTTAAAATGGGGAGATAAAGATATTCAGATTTAGGCTCAATAAGGGGCTGTTTCCTATCTACTATTCAGTTTTCCTTTGTATGAAATTCAGAATCATTTAAAAGTAATCATCAGTTTTCCACATATGAGTTCACATAAACTGGAATATACAATGATAAATGTAAGTCCTGTACTTTAATACCAAAGCTATTTATTTCAAACTGTAAATTACAAATGGAAGCTTTAAGAGATTCTAAATGTTTCATTTATCATTTCTTTTCCTAACCATTCATGCAACAATAGGCTGTTTAGACAGTTGGTCACTGAAAATTACTGGTGTGATTTCTTGCCAGATATTGATGATAAATGAAAAATGGGCTATGGGAGACATATTGAATTTTGGGAAGGATGCATTTGGTCCCTGACTATTAATCTGCATTTAACTATGGTTCACATAGTTACAACTGCGATGGAGTCTGCCCATGGTCATTTAACCAAACTTATTTTATGTCCTTTTCTGTGGCAGTCATAAACATGGTCATTAAATGAACCCATTATTTGCTATGGAACAGTTTTGACAAAACCCGGAAGTAATTGCCAGGTTTTGGCAAAACCATCATAAAATGTGGTCATGTGATCGCAGGATGCTAGAAACAGCTGTAAATGCGGTCCTGTTGCTAAGCTCCTGAAGTTTGGTCATGTGACCATGAGGGGTTTTGACTTTGAATCCAGACCATAGGATAGGTCTTCTTTTCTGGGTGCACTGTAATTTCAAATGGTCACTAAGCTACCAGTTGTAAGTCAAGGACTACCAGTAATGCTGAACTATTAGACTAGAATGCTGAATATTAAAGCAAACTCTGCCCATGGCTTGGACTGATATGCCGTCAGTAGACGTTGAAAAGCAAAATATTATAGCACTAAAAGATGGACAGTGATAATGAAAACATTTTTGTTGTTGTTGTTAGTTGCGAAGTCATGTCCGACCCATCGCGACCCCATGGACAACGTTCCTCCAGGTCTTCCTGTCCTCTGCCATCTTCTGGAGTCCATTTAGGCTCACGCCTACTGCTTCAGTGACTCCAGCCAGCCACCTCATTCTCTGTCGTCCCCTTCTTCTCTTGCCCTCAACCTTTCCCAGCATTAGACTCTTCTCCAGTGAGTCCTTCCTTCTCATTAGGTGGCCAAAGTATTTGAGTTTTAGCTTCAGGATCTGGCCTTCTAAAGAGCAGTCAGGGTTGACCTCCTCTAGGACTGACCGGTTTGATCGCCTTGCAGTCCAAAGGACTCGCAGGAGTCTTCTCCAGCACCATAGTTCCAAGGCCTCAATTCTTTGGCGCTCAGCCTTTCTTATGGTCCAACTTTCACAGCCATACATTGCAACTGGGAAGACCATGACCTTGACTATGCGCACTTTTGTTGGCAGAGTGATGTCTCTGCTTTTTAGTGTGCTGTCTAGATTTGACATGGCTTTCCTCCCCAGGAGCAAGTGTCTTTTAATTTCTTGGCTGCAGTCCCCATCTGCGGTGGTCTTGGAGCCCAGGAAAATAAAATCTGTCACTACCTCCATTTCTTCCCCATCTATTTGCCAGGAATTGAGAGGGCCGGATGCCATGATCTTGGTTTTCTTAATGTTTAGTTTCAACCCAACTTTTGCACTCTCCTTCACTCGCAACAAGAGGCTCTTTAGTTCCTCTTCACTTTCTGCCATTAGAGTGGTATCGTCTGCATATCTTAGGTTGTTGATATTTCTCCCGGCAATCTTAATTCCAAGTTTTGATTCATCTAGCCCTGCCTTTCTCATGATATGCTCTGCATATAAGTTAAACAGGCAGGGTGACAGTATACAGTCTTGCCAGACTCCTTTCCCAATTTTAAACCAATCAGTGGTTCTGTGTCCAGTTCTCACTGTTGCTTCTTGACCCGCATATAGGTTTCTGAAGAGACAAATAAGATGGTCTGGTACTCCCATCTCTTTAAGAACTTGCCACAGTTTGTTGTGATCCACACAGTCAAATGCTTTAGCATAGTCAATGAAGCAGAAGTAGATGTTTTTCTGGAACTCCCTAGCTTTCTCCATGATCCAGCGTATGTTGGCAATTTGATCTCTAGTTCCTCTGCCTCTTCGAAATCCTGCCTGTACTTTTGGTAGTTCTTGATCCACATACTGCTGGAGTCTAGCTTGTAGGATTTTAAGCATAACTTTACTAGCATGTGAAATGAGTGCAATGGTGTGATAGTTTGAACATTCTTTGGCACTGCCTTTCTTTGGAATTTGAATGTAAACTGATCTTTTCCAATCCTGTGGCTACTGTTGAGTTTTCCAAATTTGCTGGCAGATTGAGTGTAGCACTTTTACTGCATCGTCTTTTAAGATTTTGAATAGCTCAGCTGGAATACTGTCACCCCCACTAGCTTTGTTGTTGCTCAGCTTTCCTAAGGCCCATTTCACTTCATGTTCTAGAATGCCTGGCTCGAGGTCAGTGACCACCTCAACGTGGTTATCAGGGACGTTAAGCTCATTCTTGTATAGTTCTTCTGTGTAATTTTGCCACCTCTTCTTAATCTCTTCTGCCTCTGTTAGGTCCCTGCCATTTTGGTCCTTTATCATGCCCATTTTTGCATGAAACGTTCCCTTCATCTCTCCAATTTTCTTGAAAAGATCTCTGGTCCTCCCTATTCTATTGTTTTCTTCTATTTCTTTGCATTATTCATTTAAGAAGGCATTCTTATCTCTTCTAGCTATTCTCTGGAATTCTGCATTCAATTGGGCGTATCTTTCTTTTTCTCCCTTGCCTTTCGCTTCCCTCCTTTCCTCAGCTATTTGCAAAGCTTCCTCAGACAGCCATTTTGCTTTCTTGCATTTCTTTTTCTTTGGGATGGTCTTGGTTGCTACCTGTTGTACAATGTTGTGAACCTCTGTCCATAGTTCTTCTGGCACTCTATCAGATCTAATTACTTAAATCTATTTGTCACCTCTACTGTATATTCAACAGGGATATGATTTAATTCATATCTGAGTGGCCTAGTGCTTTTCCCTACTTTCTTCAGTTTAAACCTAAACTTTGCAACGAGAAGCTCATGGTCTGAGCTCACAGTCAGCTCCTGGTCTGGTTTTTACTGACTGTATAGAGCTTCTCCATCTTTGGCTGCAGAGCACATAGTGAATCTGATTTCTGTGTTGACCGTCTGGTGATGTCCATGTGTAGAGCCACCTCTTAGGTTGTTGGAAAAGAGTGTTTGCCATGACCAATGAAAACATACCAGTCCTTTTATTAACAACGTATTTTGGGACACCCTGTTGGTATAGATCTGACTGTTTCATTCCTTCCCATCAGAATGCCTTAGGAACAGCTCCCTCTTCCTTAGTGCTTCCTTCTGTCGACTGGTTTGCAGCTGGTGCTGTGCCTGCCTTTCTGAAGGCCAAACTGGGCATTTCACCTCTTCACGTGGACCAGAACACTCTGCAGGAGCTGCGACTCAATGCCAGCCTTCCTGCCTTACTGATGGTGCGGTTGCCTTATACCACTGGGTAGGTACTCAGTCTTGTGGTCCTTTTTTTGTTACTAAGATTGCAATATCCTCCCTCTTCTGCATATGTGCACGCAGATATTGTAGGGTGCATCCGCAGGGCTGTAGGTGTTAAAGGAATACATTGACCTCTTTGGAGAAGGCATGAGAGATTAAGGTTACTCATTCCTGAGGAAAAGGAAAGCGGGAGAGAGAAGCTCAAAATAAACCCGCCTTGATCTTCTTTAATATGAAATTGGACAGATCTTTCAGGATTCGGTTCTTGCACAATAAAGATTAATTCTGGAATCCCTGCCTTGCCTGTTTTTTGACATGGCCTACTTCAGAGGGCTGACCATCTTGAAAGCGTGTCCAAGTTTTTCTCTGTTCCATCTTATACTAACCCAAGGCCTGGATTATTTTGAATTTCTTTCTCATCCTTCCCTCTATCTCAGGGCTGTGTAAATTTCTTTAATGACTCTCTCATACCTTCCCCCCAATCAGTTTTCCAATCCTTTACACGAGAAACAACTTCCTATTGATCATTGCATGTTAACATTGAGATAATCGGTTATCATTGCTTGCTCTTGTGGATCCAGTTTATAGCATTCATTTCCCCCCAAAATCAACTTCTCCAACTTATTCTGCAGTTCCTATTTCCCCCTCTGTGTAGCTTATCTTGGTATTTTACCTTTTGTACTTTTCCCCTTGCCTTTTCCCCCATACCTATTAGGACACATGCATGTCGCACTGTCTTCAGGTTTTTCCGTCGCCCTCCACTGCACAGTCACAGAAGGTTGAGCTGGACTCCCTTCCACGTGAGGTAGTGAGAAGCAATGCAGCTCCTGGAAATCTAGGCCAGACTTTCTCCCTGTAACTACAGTAGAGTATCATAAGTACAGGTAGTCCGCGACCTACAGCCACAATGGAGACCAATATTTATGTTGCTAAGTGAGAAATATGTTGTGAGTTTTGCCCCATTGTATGACTGGTTTTTTGTTTGTTTTTTGGCCACATTTATTAAATGAATCGTTGCAGTTGTTAAATTAGTAACACCGTTGTTTAGTGAATCTGGCATTCCCATTGATGTTGCTTGTCAGAAGGTCCCAAAAGGCGATCACGTGACCCCGGGACACTGCAGCCGTCTTAAATATGAACCAGTTGTCAAGCATCCAAGTGTCAATCACGTGACCATGGGGGATGCTGCAACGGTCAGAAGTGTGAAAAGTGGTCATACGTCACTTATTTCAGTGCCGTTGTAACTTCAAATGGTCACTAAACTGTTCTAAGTCGAGGACTACGTGTAAAATGGAAGAATCTAGATTCACAGAAAGGGAGGCTGGAGACTTCTTTTGTTAACAAGCTGTAATCTCTCTCTTCCTCTCTCTCCTGTTTCTTCTCCAGCTCTAGTCTTATGGCCCCAAAGGAAGTTTTGACCAGCAATGGTAAGCAACAACTTGGAAACCTTAATCCACTGGGGAAGAATGGCTCCTGAAGGCATTTTGGGTGGGCCTGCAAAGCTGATCTGCTTGGAATGTCCTGGTGTGGGACTCCGGTTTTAAGGTCAGCTCATACAGGTATTCTTGACCTACAGCCGTTCGTTTAGCGACCGTTCAAAGTTACAATGGCACTGAAAAAAAGTGACTTAGGACCAGTCCTCATATGTATGACCGGCACAGCATGCCCACAGTATACGGGTCAAAATTCAGGCGCTTGGCAACCGGCATGTAATTACGATGGTTGCAGCACCTTGGGGTCATGTGATCACCATTTGCGATTTCTCAGCTGGCTTCCAACAAGCAGAGTCCGCGGGGAAGCCAGGTTCGCTTAACAACAACCGTGTGATTCACATAGCTGCAGCGATTTGCTTAACAGCTGTGGCGCAACAGGTTGTAAAATTGTTCACGACTCGGTTAACAACCATCTTGCTCAGCAACAAAAGCTCTGGTCCTAATCATGGTTGTAAGTCAAGGACTACCTGTGTTTAGTTTATAGTAGCCAGCTGTATGGGGCACTTACAGCAGTTTGCCATTTGCTGTACAGACTAGCTGATACAAAAGACAGAATCAAGGCACGTTCTCACTGACAAGGGACAGCAGCAGCAGCCTGAAGTGAAGCAGAGAGGTAAAGAGCAGGCGTGCAGGCTGGGCCAGATTCAGAGATGGCAAGAAGTGCTGCTTGCCTGAGGCTGTTTATTCGTGCCTGGGCTTTAGTCTTCAGGCTGGAGGCACCGAGGCCACTTTTTTCTTCTAACAAGATGTCTTCTTGCAGATGAGATCCTGGGGCAGGTTTTGAGCGCTCTTCAGTCAGAAGATATTCCCTACACAGCTATCCTGACTGCTCTACGGCCTTCCAGGGTACATGGTCCTCCTGATTGCCCTGTAGTTGCTCTTTTTGCTCTCCTCTCCCCGTTCCTGGGAATATACCATTGTCTGAATGCCACATTAATTGGCTACTTTTGAGTCTTGAGACAGCTTGATAATTGGTGCATGGTTCACATTACAAATATTAAGGAAAAGTAAAACATAGTGATAATTATATTATGCACAAAGAAATGGTGAAATGAGGAGGAAGACAACAAAAAAGGGTTTTCAGGCCCTTTTAAAAAATATTAATCTTTTTGTTAAAAGAATTAGCAGTAAGAGAGACTGAGTTAAATTGGATTCTGCCAAAGCAAAATTTCCAGAAAATAGATGCCTGTGTGGATGTCTGGGAGACATTTATTGAGCCTTGGTGGAGCAGTGGGCTAATGCCTCCTTAAGTAACACCAGCTGCCTGCAATTAGTGCAGGTTCGCATCCCACCAGGCTCAAGGTTGACTCAGCCTTCCATCCTTCCGAGGTAGGTAAAATGAGGACCCAGATTGTTGGGGGCAATTAAGCTGACTTTGTAATAATGCCACTTGGGAGGGGTGTGAAAGCCCTAATAAGCAGGCATATACATAGAATGAAGGCTACTGCTAAGCTTGTAAGCCGCCCTGAGTCTTCGGAGAAGGGCGGGATATAAATGGAATTAAAATAATAATAATAATAAAATAAAAATTTATTTACCTGCTTATCAGCTTTAGACCATGCCTTTATTATACGCAATTCAAGCTACATTATGCTCTCTCTCGTTTTCCTCACACTGATAACACTGTGAGGTAGATTGGACCGAGAGAGAGAGAGAGCGACTAATTCAAAGTCATCTGTGCTTAAGACTGGATGAGAATGTGGTCTCCTGTTTCTATCCCAGCTCCTAAACCATTGCACCAATCTGGTTCTCTAAAGCAACCCTTTCTGAGGTACCTAAACTAAGGTCTTGTGCAGCTGAGAGCTCCACGTGACCTCTTACTGCTGCTCCAGAACTTGTGCTACAGGGAGTGAGCCAAGTAAGATCAGTTTAAAAATTCATTTAGATTCAGTGGCAATAATGAAATATAATTACTCCTCAAATATCTGATCCATTTGTTCCTTGCTGTTGCTATAAAGTTTATACTTTGATAGCAACTTTTGGAGGCCTAGTATTGGAGAGCAGAGGGAATTTTATCCTTGTAAACCCAAACATTAGTCTTTTCTGCCCTGTTGCATTCTGTCCACCTTTATTTTTTCCCTCTCCACTCTCTGATAAGGTGGCTTTTGGTGGGGGGTTTTATGTGTGGTATTATAATTCTGTTTGTAATTTGGGGAAACACTGGTTGTGTGATACAACGTATGAAGAAAGGAAAATTCCCCTCCAGGTTCTCCGGGATGTTTCTGATGTGGCTCCAGAGAAGCTAGGGAGACAGCTGCTTCAGAAGGAGACAGCATTTGCACCCGTTCATTACTCCCCAGATGGGATCCCCAGGATACTCTTTTGGGCCAGCAATTTATCGGTGACCATCAACAAGACACTATTTGACCTAACCAATTTAACCTTTGGGCCTAGTGCTGTGGTTGATGTGCAGGAGTCTAAATGGAATTTCAGCACTGCTGAGTAAGTTGGGGCAAGGGCTGTGAGGGTGGTGGCAGGCTGAGGATGGGATACTATGAGCTGATGAAGAAAGTGTGGATAGGTGGGGTGGGAAGTTGCTGGCTGCCATGAGTTGGAGGAGGAAGTTGGGTGCACTTTTACAAATAATGGGATTCATCTTTGAATCATTCAAGCTGGCATGTCAGTCTGTAAATATTTGATGTGACTGGGGTTCTGCTAGCTAGGGGCTGTGGGGGATCCTGAATTCTGGCCTCTCTGTATTATTAGGATTGCTCCATTTTGTCTCACATGAAGAACTGCCTGCATTTTGCCCCCAGGCTTCTCAAATTTTACAGATTATGAATGAGATTCTCTCTCTCTCTCTCTCTCTCTCTCTCTCTCTCTCTCTCTCTCTCTCTCTCTCTCTCTCTCTCTCTCTCTCTCTCTCACACACACACACACACACACACACACACACACACACACACACACTCTTGGGGGAAATAATCTTTGGGATTTTTGTGTGCTATGCCAAATTCTAAATTGGCATATGGGTAGTCCATGACTTATGACTGATTGCTTAATGATCCAAGTTACAATGGACTTTTAAAAAGCTACTTATGAACCCTCCTCAAAGTTAGACTGCCACACTTCACCACATCCCACCCTGTGGTCACCTGATTGCATATCAGATGCTTGGCCACACTTGCATTTACAATTGATTGCAAAAATCCCACAGTCATGTGATTGCAGCTGGTGATATTTTTTCCATTTTCCATTAGAAAATGGCAAAAATACCATTGGATATGCTTGATTCACTTAACCTCATGGTTTGCTTAATGACCACTTTCATAAAAATGGTTGTAAAATCAAATCTGGACACGTGCTTCCATACAACCACAACAACTTATGACTTAAAATTCCAGGCTCCGTTGTCATAAATCAAGGACTACCTATATTAGAATCATACTTAAAGCTTGCCCAGTACTAACTAAACATTATGTAAGTCTTTAGTAAATATGAAGAGGGAATGTACAGTTTGGGGCTGGCTATATAAATAAATTATAATGAATTCTGCTTTCTCTCCATAGATTGGTACTGAAATATGAAAATATAGATCGGAAACAATTAAAAATCAGGTAAAGTTGGCACAGTTTCTGAGATCATGTTTTTAAAGCAGCATGTATTTTACCAGTTGTTACTTGTCTTTTTCAATCTTGGAGTTAAATCACTGTATCTATGTTTGTTCTCTACAGAAGAATTGAAATTTGACATCTTTTTTTAAAAAATATTGATCCATTACACACATACAAACACACACACACACACACACACAAAAAAAACACAATGTTTAAAGCCTGACATTTTAAAGCACAAAACATTATTTCTTGTGGTACAGTTTGTATTGAAGGGCTCAGCTGGGTCTTTTTATTAATATTCTAAGACAGGAAGTCTTGTTCCTTAGATTTTGTGTGTAGTTTTTCCAGTGTTGCCCCTGAGGTCTCACATACACAAAGAGCCCTTGAGTTTTTCTTAACCACCCACTGTGACTTCCAAGAAAACCGTGTAGAGATCAGGAGTTCAGCTTGGCTCAGGTCTTTTTCTTTAAAGGGCCTTTTTACCACAGTAGCCAAATGGTGGCATGGTTACCTACCCGTGTTTCCCCGAAAATAAGACCCTGTCTTATGTTTACCTCCAAAAGAGGCATTAGGTCTTATTTTGGGGGGATGTCTTATATTTTTTGTGACACCTGCCTCGCCTCACCGTGGCGGCACCAACGGCCCTGTCCAGCAGGAGCCTGTGTGGCTGCCAGCCTTCTTCTGTGGCCGCTCACAGCAGCATCACCCTGCGTCTCCCTTCTCCATTCTGGAAATGGCAGTCCTGTTTTCTGCCGCTTCTCTTGGCACTGCTGTAGAGTTTGGCACACCACCGCCCAACTCCTCTCTCTTCCCGAAAGCATTCCTTCACTAACCTGCTTTCCAGCTCTGTTGCGTTTCTCTCCTGCTTCAAGGAAATGAAGCTTGTGGAACTAAAAAAAAGTTCAGTCAGACCTTCTAACTTCGCGAGATCTTTTTTTTTTTTTTTGCGAGAAGTTGGAAGATCTGACTGAACTTTTTCAGTCGGGTGCGGGGCGCGTGGGGCAGCTCCACCTCCTCCCCCACCTGCCTCACCTCATTGTGGTGGCAGTGGCATGACATGTGCTCTGCTGTCCCATTGCGGCAGCGAGGTGGGACAGAGTGGGTGGGCTTATATTAGGCCCACCCCAAAAATCAGGGTAGGTCTTATTTTTGGGGAAACACGGTACAATTTTGAAAGGACAATATACAGAAATAATCTCTTTACTAAACTAGACCTAATACTTTAAAAATATGGTGCTTCCTGCTAAATGTCCTGCAAAACAAAATGGAGAAAAAGCATAACATCCTGTTTCAGTCCATATATATGAGCCAACACTGTCCACTGGAGCCCTTTCACACACACACACTACTCCCCAAATATTAAATGTGATCCTGAGTCCCAGGAAGATGCCAGCTCACCTTTTCTCTTTTAGCAGTTGTATTAAGGCTTGATGAAAATTTAAAGGCATTTTTAGAAATCCCATGTAAAGTGGGAGACAAAGTGTTGTAATGAATATAAGACACGTGATATCTATATTCAATATGGAACCTGCCACTACTAGTGTTCTGTTCCAGCCTATGACCAGCCCTGTTTGAATGTCAGAGACAACCCTTTTTTATAATCAACAGGCTGGAAAAAACTCAACCAAATTTATTTCCAAAGAGTTCACAAGTGAAACAAAAAGTTCAAACAAGACTTAAACCAAAAGGTTAAACAAGAGTTAAACAAGAATAACAGACCAGGACTCTAGCAGAAGATCTTCAAATGGTTGCCTTCAGCAACCAGCACCTCCCACACATTCCCCTTTTATCAGCAGTCCCAAGATGTGCCTTCTCATTGCCTTCTCCCGAGTTGCCTCATTGCTTTCCTCTGTTCTGCTCTGCTAGATTGCCTCCTGCTCCTAGCGTCCCTGAACAGAGCCAGCTGTGGATCGTCTTCTTCCAAGCCCTCATGCTCACACAGCTGAGTCTGAGGAGGAACAAGATGGGAGGGGCCTGGCTGAGAGTTCTGCAGTGCATCAGAACCTTCCTCTGACACCAAAGGCTCTCCAAACCCCTCCTCCTCCTCCTCTTCAGAATCATCAGACTCAGCTGCCAAAACCACAGGCTGACGCTGAATCACAACAACTAGGCAGTTTTGGGCTAGTTTAATTCAAGGATTGACCCAGAGGATTACAATGGTTATTAAGAACTATCCAGGGTATTTTTGCACTCTTTCTCTTCTCTCCTCTCTTTCTTTCCCTCCCTCCCCCCCTCTCTCTCTCTCACATACACACATCTCTTTTGGTCTTCTCTCTCTTCCCACATCGCAGATTTCAAATGACAAATGCCAGTTATCCCATTTCTAAGCGGAACTGGTTTGTCCTCCACACGGTGGAACTGGTCAGACCTGGAGAACCACCTGCTGTCTTCAATGCTACCTATATCACAGCCCCTACCAACTATTCCTTCAGCTGTGCTTGTGTCAGCAGTGAACCATCTTTGGGGGGCATCTTGGTCCCCAGAAATGCCACCAACTGGAAACTGACAATCTTGAGATTTCAGGTATGCTGAGTGGGGAGAATACATCCCAGTTGACTTGAAATGGTGACAGAAAACCCTAGTCTTTTGTAAAGCTAAGCTGCCTGGCTTTTCCAGAGATATCTCATTTTGTGCTTCTATCAATGGATCACCTTTCTTTCTAATAAATTACTCTGGTATTTGTGTGAAGAATGGGCTTTGGTTGCTTTCTGATTGGCAGCCAGGGATCAAGGCCAATCTCCCACATCCTCTGACTGCTGGTAGACTCTAAACGGCACTGAGCTAGAACTGCTTTTATATACTGTAATATTGGAATTTGTTAAGATCCTGTTGGGAATAGAGCGAGGTATAGGGAGATTTAAACCAGCCTGCTACACTAATGCAACTTTCTCTGTCCTTGCAGATTCAAAGCTACCAACTGATAAATGAAACATTTTCTGATGCTAGTGACTGTGCTGGTTTCTTTTCTCCTGGACTTTGGATGGGTTTGCTCACTTCGTTCCTTCTCGTTGCCATCTTCACCTACGGCCTCCACATGATCATGAGCCTCAAGACTATGGACCGATTTGATGACCCCAAGGGGCCTACCATCTCTGTGCCCCAGACAGAATAGTGGCCAGTTCACGTGAATCTGATTTTATAAAAAAAAAAAGTGACCAGCTTGTGTATACCATTATTCTGCCTATTCCATCAGTCATCATCCCAATCCCTAACACGATGTATTAAATTCTACTTGGTCCTGAGCCTTTACCTTGTATAGCTGCTCCCTGTCTCAAATTCCTCCTGTTTTTCTCCCCTTAATCTAATATTCCTGGAGACAAGCTGTAAGTAAATAGAGGTATTGTTTCCATACTGGATAGAGATGGATATCCTGTGTTTTGCACACTGCTGAGAATATCTACATTGAAGTTTGCGAAAGCTGTATCTCCTCAAAGAAAACAACCATTCCCTTTTACATTTCTAGTGGACAGAAATAACCTTACCTTGTAATTTTAAATGGTGTACATTTTCTCATTTTGAATGTTTTTTTCCTCCCTTGCCTTACCGAGATCCCTTTTTGCATCCACACTGCTGTATTCCAAATAGTTTTCTCCCCATTGTCCTTATTTATTTGTGGTTCTTGTGATTAGTTTTGTTTACGATAACTCAAGTATTTGGGACTTTGTGCTGCTTGTGATCAGGTTGGGTGGGATTTCCCTCCCATGACACACTTGCTGTTCCAGCAATTTGAAAAATGCAAATAAATGAGAAAGAGTTGAAACTGTGTAGTGTGCATTTTAAATATTAAGTAGCAGCCCCTTGTGAGCTATGAAGGACAACAGATTCTGAAACACCTTAAATTTTAATTGGATTCATGGAAAAATGGTTTACTATTCAAATATATTATTTACTCCTACAATCTGTTGTGCCAGTTATGAATGCTGCTATCTCTATTCTGACATACTGATTTTTCAGTAAGTCTTAAGGTAGGAAACAGCAACTTGCAGTCTTGGATTAATTTTAATAGCCCTCCGCTTAAAATCAATTTTTACAAGTGATTAATTCACAATAAATATTAGTCTCTTCCTCAGCAGACTTTGTGGTATGAAATCAATCACGTATCAATTTATAACAGTCCTTGACCAGTGATTAATAGAACTTCATTATAGAAAACATAAAATTAAAAATCAAGAAAAGATTAAATGCATACATAAGTGGAATCAAAGGTATAAGTATAATCTTTAAGAATAAAATGAAATGAGGTATCAGTGATAAAAGCATTTTCACAGACTAATTTTAACTATTTTGTTAAACTTATTTATTCAAAACTAAATTGAGGGCTTAATAAATACTAATATGCTAAAAAAAGATCTATAAATCAATTTTAAGAAAAGCAATTGAACATCCACAGTTTTCAAATGGGTTTTATTTGGTTAATAAAAAGCTGCAATAAGTCTAAATTGATAAGAGTAGACACCAGTTTGTGAGATTATCTACTGGTATCGGTAATTATGACAGTGGTTAAATAAAAGGATCTTCAATGTGTTTACTCTTACCAGTCCCCTAATGATCTGTTGATGAATTTTTATTGCTGCAACACAAAAGCCAGCAGTATTATATAAGATACCGTAACTAGTTTCTTGTCTGATAGAAGAAAATCAATGAGAACACTTTAATTTTGACCTGTAAAAATGTCAGTAAAGGAAGAGTAAAAGTTGGTTCACTGTCCTACTAATAGGGGCATGTAGGATGTGAAAAAAGGAATTAATATGTGACATCAGTTTCATACAGTTCTGACATTTATCATTGCTTCATCTTCCTATTGACACCGATATAGCTCTGAAATGAGCTAAAATGTTTCACTGTTGTAAAAAAACTTCCTGAAACATGTTGCAAGTAAATCACACTTAACAATGCATGAATAATTTCAAAGTATCCTAATTAGATTTGGCACTATTAAAAGCACATTGTTAAATATTTAGTACAGTTCTGTGTAGCCAGTATATTATTGTGATACTTAGTGATACCTTTCTTTGTAACTACGGTATATAGAATTATAACTATACTGGGAACCAGGGTTTCATATTAAATGGGAAAAATTGGTTTCTTAAATCCTCTTAAAGTGGATGATGGATTGCTGGAATTTATAGAAATATGTCAAATTATTGTATAAGTAAAGGCACTTACATATATACATATACATATACATATACATATACATATATATATATATATATATATATATATATATATATATATATATATATATATATATATATATATATATATATATATATATATATATATACATACATATACACACACACACACACACACACACACACACACACATATATATATATATATATATATATATATATATATATACATACACACACACACATACATACACACACTATCATTTTAAAAATTCAATAATTCAATACTATTGTAATCTTGCCTAAGTTTTGGGGATGCTATCAATTTACTCAGGCAAGGATGATAATAGTAGTAGCTGAGGAAGGTAGTATCGTTGCAATGAGAATTTTTTGTGTTCTACCTTTAATAGAAAAGAATCCCCATTCCTGGATTTCTATAATAAATAAAAGGTGCATAGTTTCTGTGAGGAATACAAATTCAACTCCAAGGGTGTTGGAAAACAAAACAAGTTTTATTAAAGTTTTTGCAAAATTGGTGGAACTCTTGGTAATGGCAAATCCCAGAGTCCATACTTGAATCAATTTTTTGCATAGGTTTTTATACCCTATCCCATGCATCACGCCACATCCTTCCAAAGTGAGCCCAGTTGATAGGCCCACCCGGTCACATGCTTTCCGACTGTCTAGCAATCATTACAATTACCAGACCCTCCAATTATTAGATCAAATGTCCCTTTTGTTCCTGTCTTATCTTCACTCCCTTTTCTGTGACAAATTGCCACCCATACTGAATAACTGCAATTATAAAGGATGTATGTCTTCCCTTGTTTTTCTATAAGAAGGCCTGCTTTGTGTCTAGAAGGTATGTGTGTAACAGAGTTCATGCTGCGGTTAAACATGGCTGCACTTTGGTTCATAGTTATACTTTAAAATACTAACTCTAAGCAGTTTTTATAAAGAATAAGCCTTATATAAATTGAATAATATGTTATTCTTAAGCTATATGCTATTCTACAATAGTGTGCAGTATTCTAAAAGTATACTTTAAGTCAGTGTATATAGTTTCTCTCTATTCCTTCAGCTTACTTCATCTCCTCTCCTAAAAATACCTTAGCTAAGTGTCTCTATATGCCTATTCCTTTAGCAGAATTACAACATGTACATTTCTTGTGTAGCTCACATTGCTGTTGTTACTAAGAAAGTAAGGGGATTGAAAAAAAGGATGCTTATTTAATTTTAATGTGTGTTTCCCAGGGAATGAAAGTGCAAAACTAGTATTTTTTCATTTATGTTAAGTGAATTCAACAGAAAGTATTATGATACCTAAAGCTATTGTGGGTCTCAATTCTTCTTGTAATTAATCATGAAAAATTATGTAAGTGTTGCTTTGTACTTATTTCTCATGGGAAAGTAAAGATACTAAGCCTTTGAATTAGATACTTTCTACCTCGGTAGCTGAAAAAATATTGGGAAGTGACATTTCCTTGCATTTTCATAAATAGTGCCATGAGCAAGAAAGGAAATGGCTGCATCTGTTGTAACACTGAAAAGCTACTCTAATTCAGTGTTTCTCAGTCTTAGCAATGAAAGAAGTGCAGATCAACACCCAGAATTCCTGGATTTAAAAGACCAATCATTTTGATTTTTGCCTATAGAGAGCATTGTCAGTAATGCCGTTAGAACTGACAGATCTCTTGCATAAAATGCCTTTCTGCCTCTTTCTTCTTATTGCATGTTGTATGCTTACTTATTACACCCTTGGAGTGTGTGTGTGTGTGCCACCCACCCCCATAACAGTCCTGGGCTTGCCCTCCTGAAGCCAGGAATGCTGCTGCTGAAGATAGAGCACTATCCTCAGCAGTATCTATGGATTGGCAATGGTTCTCTAGGCTTGTAGAGATTGCTTTTATCCAGTCTTGGTTGGAGAAATCACAGTCTAACCCAAAGTGTGTGCTATCTTCAGAAGAGGCTGGGGTCCAAAATGGGATTCTTAATTCTCCCCCTCCCTCAAGTCAGAGTAGTTGTCTTACTGCATATTGCAACAGGGGAAAAAATATGCACTGCTGTCTGAACCCCTTTTCCTAGACGATTGCAGCATCCAGACATTTAAGATGAATCAAGTCAATGAGGCTTCCTTGGTAGCAATCAAGGGGAAGCAGGAGATCATAAAGGCTGCGGTCCTACATTGCTCAGTCGACCCAAAGCCCTATCAACCATTTTATGGCTGGCGAGGAGCCGGAACGCAGCCGCAGCGTGGAAAGCAGCTTTGCAACTGACAAAAATATTCCCCAGTAGCCGAAGCGCCGTGAACCGCAGTCCCCGACACTATTAACATGCAACCAGCGTGGGTGCAACTACTGCCCTTCCCCCTCTCCCCACCCCGTATCGCGGATCTCTTTTCCTTGGCGGAGTTATCTTGGGAGCCGCTGCAAGCATCAAATCTTTTTAAGATGTTTCTGACAGAGGCTTGAGAGTGGGGATGGGGAGAGGAGCTACGCCTGGGGGGGGTTGGGAATTATTTTCTCCTTTATTCAGAATTACGGATCCATTTACTTCCAGCACCGGATCAGTGGTGCCACCGCCGTTGCCATGACAGCAGGAGGGGCAGGGCCCCCGCGATTTACAACCCCCCCTCCCCTTCTCCACCCAAACGAGCAGCCCCGGGAAAGTGGCTTCGGGACTTCTTTTTCTTGCTTCCAAGCGTAGGCACCAATCTGGGAAAAGTAACGCGCGCGTCTTTCTCGTCTCCCGCCACGCCTCCCATTGGCGTCTGCTACGGCATAGGAGGAAAAGCGAAGTTAGCTGGGGCGGTTCCCCGCGGCGGAGAGATTCTTGAACGGGACTCGTTTCCGGCGGAGGGATCCAGGCAGGCTACGGGTGCCGCGGCCCATCTTGGCTCCTCTCGGGGAGGGGGGAGGCGGCTGTGTAGCCGGCACCATGGACGAGGCCTACGACGTGATCGTGCTGGGCACCGGCTTGACCGTGAGTCCTTCGGAGCCACTCACCTTGCCTCTTCCTCTCCCCATCCCGGCATCTTCCACCCCTTGCGCCCCTCCGTGCAATTTTGCATCCCTTTCCCTCCGGCTCCTGCATCCATGTCCCGTCATCAGCAAGCCCTGCCAGGTTCGGGTGGGGTTGCAATCCTTGCATTGCCCTATAAGCGGTTCGGCTTTCCTGAAAGCTCCCCCTGTTTCTAAGGATCGCAGCAATGCTTCCCTAAATCCAGCACTCGGCGCCCACACACACACACGCACACACCATCACGCGCGTAGATTATGCGGGAGGGGGGGGGTTATTGTGCGCGTCTCCTTGCAGGTGCTGCACCCTCCTCTGCTCTTCCCTCAATGTCTAGGGGTGCATAGTATACCTTTTGTGAATTGCAGTTGTTTTGTCCAGCCCTACATTTATCCCGTTCTCTACTCCATAGTGAATGGTGCGTTTGGCCCCATTGCAGCTCCTCTGATGCAACCCGGCGCCATCAGCGCTTCTCGAAAGCGGAAAAATGATAGGCACCAACCGCATGGATCTTCATTTGTTCGTTTAATTCCTTAAGTGTGCTCTTCTGATTTGGCTTACCAATTCATCGGTTAGGGTTCCTAGTTGCGTCTTTAATATAGGCATTAAGTTGGGGGACCTGTTTATTTTGATTTTATAAAAAAGCTGTGCTTGCAGAATTATGTGATTATCTGGTTCATATATATCTCGATAAAGGAAGAAGCAGGATCTGCTCCCAGATCCTATAATACCAATGGGAACAGTGATCCTGTCTCCCATCAGTGCCCGAGATTGAAGGCTCTGCAGTGCAGGATTATGTGCCCCATCCTGAGCATTTCAGCAGATGTGGGTTTATGACATTGAAACTCAAACAATTCATCTTCCACATAGAGTTCATTTAATACTGAACTATCTATATGGTTCCCCCCCCCACTCCGACCTTTGAAAATTCTACTGTAAATGCTTTTTCTGTTGAGGTTAATTAGCACCCTCCCTCTTCAAATCTCAGACATACAGTAATTGTTTCTTTTCCTACTATCTTTATTATATCAGTAATCCCCCTTTTCTCTTTTCTTACAAGACTCTAGTATTCCCAATATATCATTGGGTCTTCTTTCTGTAATACTTAGTGTTTTGAGTTGTTTACTGGTATAGTGGTAGAACCAAATTAATTTCTAGTAAGATAACTGTTTTCCCATTGCTTGAGGTCCTCAAAACCGATGGGTTTTTTTCTTTGAAAGTCAGCATAGGACAGTTTTTCCTGCCTTCCACATCTCACTTTTTTTAAGTGAAAAAATGTGCATGTGTGGGACAGTGTTGTAAGACTGTTCTGCAGTCTTAAAAGGTCTTATGTTCTATCTGTTCCTTTTGCCAAAATATGAAATGGATGCAGCCCTTATATCTACATTACATCTATATTATACCGAGGCCTTATTCTGGTTCTATCATTCTTGTCATTCCAAGTGCTGGAATAAAATCACCTAATCATGCAGTGGTTCCCATGCATTTGTAATGGGGGGAGGGGGAGGTTTGATCCATTGCACACCTTTTTCAGTCTCTTACCTTTTCCTTTAATGAGCATTTAAGCAGGATTCCTCATTTCACTTGAACATAGAAAAATACATCTTTTACCAAGTCAAAGCATTGGTTAAGGAATTGTTTGCATTAATAGAGTTTCTCCAGGGCTTCAGATAGTCAGGAATCTTTCCTAACTCAACTTGAAGATGCCAGGGATTGAATTTGTGACATTTCACATTTAGAGCGGGTAATCAGGTTCTTTTGCAGAGAAAAGACTTGAATCTTCCTTAGATGTTTGTATCTACACTTTCTACAGACTTTCAGTCCCTAAATCAGTGGCCCACTGATGACACCAAATTGATATCAGTGTTTGTAGCAAGATTACTCTGTTGTCCCATTTCCAGTGCATTGTTACAAGTGAATTTTCAGAAATATCCTTAATTAAATGTTAGTTCAGAGATCTAATCTCCAATTTCCCTTATACATTTCTAATTGTGTAATCAAAATACAAATTGTTATTGCAAGGGGATATGATTGATACAGTATTAAAACTCTCATATCTATAAACTTTAACTGGGCAAAACAGTGCATCCTAGGCAAAGCTTTTCCAACCAAGGTACCTTAAACAGGCTATCTTATAAAATGCATCCAAAATCCATGATTCCTGTGGAATTGAAATTTAGCAAATAAAAAAAAAACATTTTACGACATAAAAATATAAAACATGTTGTGACATAGTAAAAAATTCATAAACATTTCCTATGGTCAGCTCCTGATGCTTGACTGTGCTATAATTCAGTGTAGGCTACTTTCAAGGCAGATAAATCTCTGAATACATCCCTGGATTTTGAAGAACTTTTCAAGTACATTAGAAGCTCTGCCATTTTTGAAATCATTGAGGAATCTGTTAAGGAAATATCTTTGAACCGATGACACCAAGGGGTGCTGAGGAAGGCACAAATGCAAAAGCTTCTCAGATAACATGTGAGACATCACAGATGAGAAGTGATATAGTTCCCATGCACACATTCATTAATGTCTGTACCATTTATAATTAGTGTTTAGAGAATTACGTATGATCACAACATTAGGAATGCTTGTGTCGCTGAATCCGTTTTACTCTGATCCAGAAGTAAGTTTAGACAGTTTAAATAATGGGTGATGAACAAATCATGTAGAAAATTTCTAAATTGCTATGTGTACACTACACATTTATAGACTTGGTGGAACCTGTGTGTAAATAAATGTCAGTGTATTATCAGAATGATGTGTAAGTCTACCAAGATGATGTATTTACTAATAACTTAAGTTCAGGCACTGATGTTCACAACACAGAATCCTTTTGGAGCTTCTTTTTGTTTACAGTCATGCACATTCATCCATTCATCTTTAGCTTATCTTTAGCTTTGCCTTAAATCTCTATACTGCAAAGCTGTATACTGACAAAAGAACATCAGGCTATTTGACTTTAGGTCAAGATCAGGAAGCCACTATGTCAGTTTCACTTCAGTCACCTATTAATACAATTCCAGCATAGAACTTTGTCCACACATCTTGAATGGGGAAGCTCCTTGTCAATATCTCAGACCTTGAAATCAATTTCTGTTATGGATCAGCCTTCCTTTTTATAGACACACATACACACACACACACACACACACACACACACACACACATGGGCATATACATATATACTTAGAGAAATTCTATGAAATAGATTGGGATGGTCCTGAGAACAGAATAGTCTCAAGTGCACTCATGGGATGCTTATTTATGCATTAATGTTTCACTTCGGAGACCCTGTTGTGGAACTTAACCATGTAGTAGAAGCACATTTGAATTTATTACAGAGAAGGCATAATCTTACTCACTTTCTGTCTTAGGAATGTATCCTTTCAGGTATCATGTCTGTGAACGGCAAGAAGGTGTTGCACATGGACCGGAATCCATATTATGGGGGTGAGAGCTCATCGATTACTCCCCTGGAGGAGGTGAGGATCCGCCTTCTGCATGTGCATACAAGTAGCCCTCAACTTATAACCCACATTTGGGACCAGAACTGTTGCTAAGCGGCACAGTCATTAAAGAGTTATGCCCAATTTTCTGACCTTTTTGCTGCAGACATTAAGCAAATCACATGGTCATTAAGTGAATCCAGCTTTCCCTATTAACTTGTCAGAATCCCCCTAGGAAGGTCTCAAATGGCAGTCACGTGACCTCCCCTCCCCCCCCCCCCTTGGACATTGCTACCATCCTGAATACATGCTGATTGCCAAGCACTTGAATTTTGATCACATACCTACAAGGAGACTTCAATACTTGTAAGTGTGAGGACCAATTGTAAGTCACTTTTTTTAGCGCCATTGCAGTTTTGAATGGTTGCTAAACAAATGGTCGTAAGTTGAGGACCTCCTGTATGTGTATTAAAAGTCGATTTAACACAGAATAGGGAAATTGCACATTACTGTGACTGGGTTATTTTCAGAAGACAGGGTACTGAATTAATGCAAGAGAACCAGAACTTTCTCAAAAAAAAAAGTTATTTTCCCTTTATCCTTTTCATTCCTGCTTAAATGTGCTAAGCATATCCAAAGGCTTTTCATAATCTATCTCTTTAGTTTTCTGCTGGAAAATAATAGGAAATTACATTGTCCATTTTCTGGGGTGTGATCTAGATGCCATAGCAAAGAAGTGTGACTGCCACATGCAGTCTAGAATTTGTTCATTCTTTATAGGCTGCGCTTGGACAGCACAGTAAACCAAAGCAGCAGTTCTATTTGCACAAAGTTTGGCACTTGAATAATACAATGAGGCTTGGCACAAACTTACTGGATTAATGTACGGTTCATTATATTGCAGGAATTACTCAAATAATGGAATGGTATCTATGAACATTCCTATAATGCAGGGGTGTCAAACTCAATTTCACTGAGGGCCGCATCAGCATTGCAGTTGCCCTCAGGGGGCCGGGTGGGTATGGCCTGGGTGGGCGTGGCCTACTGGGTGGGCGTGGCTAGAGTGCGTATGGCCTACTGGGTGGGCGTGGCCAACTCTACATCGTTCGCATCAAGGGTGCCTATGGGGGCCTGGGCAGGAGTGGGACAGATCTGAGGGTCTCTGGCAGAAGGAAGGTCTCTGGGCCAGGGCCAAGGCAGTGGGGGCCGTTCCCTCACTGTTTCCAGGATGGCTTCGCGGGCCGCATGAAACCACTTCGCGGGCCGGATCTGGCCCCCGGGCCTTGTGTTTGACATGTCTGCTATAATGTGTTTTGATTATTAAGAGTGTTTGGAAATTTCCTAGCAATTACTTTCAATAGCTGGTGTGAATGCAATGGGTACCCTCACCCACTTACAAAAAGTAGCTATAAGCCCATGGTTGCAAGGTTATGAACGTAATGTAATTAAAAAAAAACCTATGCATTTCCCTATCCCCCAACATTTATTTATTTATTTACTTACTTACTTAAGGCTTTTTTCCCAATCATATGCCAGTTTGCAACACAAAAAGGTGAAATTTATCTGTGTGTGCCAGTTTTCCTTCTAAAATGGTATATACAGAGAGAAGTATTTTTCCACTAAGAAACTTGGAAAGTAACAGGGTCACAATAGGTTTGGGGTGATGAGGCTGTAATACCTATCATGCAACCTTCTGTTAGAGAATTGACATTTTTTTTTGCTGCTCTGCTCCAAAAGAAATAACAAGCAGACTCTGGTGAATAAAAATGAGCTAGAGCTCCTTTCTGTATTTTGGGGGCATTGATATTTTGTGGTGTCTTGATACTCAACTGCTTTGAAATTCATCGAATGTGGTATTTAGTGCATTTTGACACAAAAGATTTGTTGTCCTGGTACTCTTAGTTTGTTTGGTAGTCAACACACCAACTAGAACTTGTCGATGTCAGCTGCCTTGTGACTTGCTACATTATTTCTTGTGTGAAAAGTTTTCTGCTCATCATTTTTGGTACTCATTTCACCTCCTGGAACCAATTAACGATGAATACCGAGGTACTACTACAGAGGTCTTCAAACTCGGCCCTTTTATGACTCATGGAGTTCAACTCCCAGAATTTCTCAGCCAGGCATGCTGGCTGAGGAATTCTGGGAGTTGAAGTCCATGAGTCATAAAAGGGCCGAGTTTGAAGACCCCTGTACTACTATATTGTGTTAGGCTAGTATTTTTTCTTCCATTCAGTTGTGTCTGATTCTTGGGGTCTGCTTGGACAAGTCCCTAAAGTTTTAGTGCCAAGATTATTCAAAAGTGGTTTGCCAGTGCTTCCCAACCAGGGCTAAGAGGGAGACTGACCAAGGTCACCCAGCTGGCTTTATGTCTAAGGCAAGACTAAAACTCACAGTCTCTCAATTTTTAGCTTGATACCTTGACCACCATAGCAAACTGGCTCTTTTATGCTAGTAGAGCAAGTTCTAATGGAAATGTCTTTTGTAAGTACAATATTATGAAGCTTGTTTTATCCTTTCCACAATTGCCAGCTTTACAAACGCTTCGAAATTACAGAGGGACCCCCTGAGTGCATGGGGCGTGGCCGGGACTGGAATGTTGATCTCATCCCCAAATTCCTCATGGCCAATGGTAAGTCCATTCTGTTTAGATGTTTTGGTCACCTAGCCAGAGATATGGTATATTTTTCTTGTAGATTAATAATAATCAAGGAACAAAGGACATTACTACAAGAGACACTATTTACACTATTTTAAGTCACTGGGAATATATGTTGCTGAAGCACTGGGAAATGTATGCTGCTGAAGAACGCCAGGACATTTGGCATTTTCTTGATTTATGCCAAGGGTGTCAAACTGCCGGCCTGCGGGTCAGACGTGTCATCCGGAAGCCGCGCCCACCCCATTGCCGGCAATGGCAAAACCGTCCCAATATATTGCACAACATCATGTGACGTGAGTTTGACATGTCCGATTTACGCTAATGAATAAATGAGCACTCAGCAGCCTTTGGAGCTTCATACTCATAGCTCAACCCATACGTTCCGTGTTCACCTCCACGTTTTTTAATTCTTGTTTGCAATTTCTTTTCATTTACCGAGTGGTAATTATTTATTATAAATTATTTGAGTGCTGCCTACTTCTGCAATCTCCTGCATGCGGTGTGGGAGCTGTAATGGAGGCAGGCGGAAGAATTTCAGGAACCTCTTTCACTGTTTTCCATATAGGACAGCTTGTGAAGATGCTGCTATATACAGAGGTTACACGCTACCTAGATTTCAAAGTGGTGGAGGGCAGCTTTGTCTACAAGGCAGGAAAGATTTACAAAGTGCCATCGACAGAGACAGAAGCACTGTCTTCCAGTAAGTGAACCTGGTTTCATAAATGCTACATCTGGTGTGTTGCAAATTACAGAAAACTTCAGTTGCATATTTATTAGCATTCTCCATTTTAAGAAGTATATTCTATTTTATGCATTCTGTTTTACAATAGATCTGCAGTTGTTTAAAAAGATAAAGCAGCTGCCAAAATACTATCAAACTTATTTTGAAACGAAATTTGAACCATGCAGTATATAATGACATCGGCAAAATTCTAGAATGATATTTTTAGGACTTTGGGTAACCAAAGTATACTTTTTTCTCTTGAATAAGTTTTTTTAGTTTGAATCTGAAAATGGTCATTTGCAGAGAACCAGGTGCTCTCCACCCATTTTCTTTCTTTGTTCCCAAATCAGTGGAATGGACATGCCTCCTTGGTAGGTAAAATATGTACCTATATTTTTATATAAGGAGTGATTAGACCAAATATTAGCGGCTATAGAGCTAACAGGTTATAATGAAGTATGCTTATAATTGAGCTTCACCAGATAGCTTTTTCTATAGGTGGTACTTGGATTTTTTTAATTACTTTTTTAAAAAGTTAATCCCTTGCAGATGGTGCATTTGCATTCTGTTGACAGCATTTTAAGATCTCTTGAACTAAACTAGTTGGGGCAAATTCTAGGGTTGTAAAAGTTCTATTTAGCTCTTTAACCTGCCTTTCACCATCCCTCCTCTAACCCTCATTCTCTCACAGATCTCATGGGCATGTTTGAGAAACGACGCTTCCGCAAGTTCTTGGTGTTTGTGGCAAACTTCGATGAGAATGATTCCAAGACCTTGGAGGGAGTGGATCCTCACGTCACTACCATGCGTGAAGTCTACCGACGCTTTGACCTTGGTCAGGATGTCATCGATTTCACAGGACATGCATTGGCGCTCTACCGCACTGATGAGTGAGTGATTGCCCATAGCTTGCCTCCTTGCAGTCAGCTGACCTATCTTCATGCCTTTTATTTCTGATTATACACCACACTGATTACGGTCCCACACTTCTTCTAATAAACATTTCTTCTGGGAATGGCTGGGTCAGCTGAGAGTGATCTAGGGGTTCACTTAAGGCTGTTCAGGGGGGGAGTTTATAGAAAACTCATGCAAAATTCTGTTGTTCTCTTTCAGTTTCTTTAATCATTAATGTCTGAGCAGATCCCAGTGTTTGTTTATTAAATGTTTATGCCGCTCTACTCACAGATAATGGGCGATTAAAATATACCAGGTAATATAAATACAGGATCAGTGCAATAATCATAAAAACATCAGTGTGTAAAGCAGTCCACAACCACTGTGAACTCCTGATTTTCCTGTAACAACACACTTCACTCTTTCCTCGTGAAGCCTCCCCTTACTTTGGGGATGACTGACATTGTCTATTCTCTCTTTTCACAGTTACTTGGATCAACCTTGCTTGGAAACCATCAATCGCATAAAACTGTACAGTGAATCCCTGGCCCGCTATGGGAAGAGCCCCTATCTCTATCCACTGTATGGCCTGGGTGAGCTTCCCCAGGGCTTTGCCAGGTACAGTCTGCCTCATGGACAGTCAGCAACGTGAGGCAGCTTTGACTTCTGATTTTATTCTTGGCCTAAAAGGCAAATACCTGTAGAGATTATCAGTCATCCAGGTCATGTTTGTCCCAAGAGTGTTTGTCCAACAGGACTTGTTTTGGTTACCAAGAAAGTCCAGTTGCTTGTTGGAAAAGCACCTTTGGGACTAGATGATGATACATTAAAAAGAAAAAGGCATTTTATATCAATGTTTTTCTAGCCTGGCATTCTCCAAATATGTTTGGACTATAATGCCTTGAATTCTCAGTGAGCATAGCCTTACTGTTCCTATATACTTGAGGGCTTTAAGTAAGTTGATTTAATTTTATATGAGGAGAAGCTAAATTCTATTGAAAAAAAAAGCAATAAAGGCCCCTAGTATGATACTTGAGACGGTTGAGACAGGGAAAATAATTCTTGCATGTCTTTGGCATAGCCCAACATTTACAGCTATTTGGCAAGGTGTGCCTTTGGGGGCAAGGGGTGGTGGAGGTAATGGTCTGGCCAGGGCCCTTCACCATTCATTAACTTCATGCCATCAGGCTCAGCGCTATCTACGGTGGCACCTACATGCTCAACAAACCAGTGGATGAGATTGTCATGGAAGATGGCAAGGTCATTGGAGTCAAATCAGAAGGAGAGGTGAGCATTGAAAGTGGGCATTTTCATTCCATTTGATTAAAGACCATAAAATTGCTGTTAAGGTCAATTGTATAGGGAAGATGGTTCCTGAAATAGATTGTCTTTGAAAGTTATTCCATTATATAACTTAAGTACTTCCTGTTTTAAGAACTTCAGGATTACTTTTACTCTGTTTAGAACAGGGGTGTCAAACTTGCAACGTGTCGTGACATATCGCGACTTTTTTGCCATTGCCGGCAATGGGGTAGGTGCGGTTTTGCTATGATGCATCCAGCCTTCGGGCTGGCAGTTTGACACCCCTGGTTTAGAAGCTACTGTATTTTTCGGACCATAAGACGCACCGGACCATAAGACGCACCCAGTTTTTAGAGCAGGATAACAAGAAAAAAAAATCTCCTTCTCTCTCTCTCCCTCTCTCTTTCTCTCCCTCCCTCTCCCATTGTTCCTTCCTTCCTTCCTTCCTTCCTTCCTTCCTTCCTTCCTTCCTTCCTTCCTTCCTTCCTTCCTTCCTTCCCTCCCTGTTTGTCCTTCCCTCTCTGCATTAGAGCAGTACCCGCGGAGGTGGCCCTGCAGCCCGGCTTTCTCTTGCAGAAAGCAAGCTGAAACGGAGCGAGGGAGATTGCCAGAAATGCGAATCGGCCGATCCAGCAGGCTGAAACGAGGCAGATTGCAGCAGTGCGAGATCAGCCGATTCGCATTCCTGGCAATCTCCCTCACTCCGTTTCAGCCTGCTTTCTCTTGTAGCAAGGGAAGCTGAAACCGAGCGAGGGAGAGTGCAGGAGCGTGAGATCGGCGTTTCTCAGCACGTGCCGATTCGTGCTGCACTTGCGGAGGTTGGGGAAAAAAAGTGCGTCTTATGGTCCGAAAAATACGGTACTTTTTTCTCATCAAAACCCATCATGTTAATCTTAAAACTGGCCCGTATTGACTGGGAGCAGTTGGAATGGGGAATTTTCCTTTCTTGAATCTCAACTATGACAATGAAAGCAGACCTGAGTATTTAATAAAGAATTGTGGAAAATATATCTTTATGCTCAGATACTTAGTTTCAATAGCAGTGCTTTCATTTTCTCTATCCTACGCCCTTTTCAATGTATTATTGAGGAAGTTGGGGTTGGTTGGTTGGTTTTTTTGCTATTTATTGCATTTCTTCCCATGCCGAGTTAATAAAACGTGGATGGTGCAAAGTCTAGAAGAGCAGAAATTTCACAAGACCGCTGACAATAGAATCTCAGTGAAAACTTCTGCACGCTCAATGAAAGCATCCGTGGAGCATGGGTCCCAATCAGTTATTAAACAGATGGAATTGAGAAAGTCATGGGTTTCTGCTGACTTGTTAACACAGAGCTGTGAAAACCCATCTTCTCTTGGCTTTCCTAACCCTTAAACAAGAGGAAAGGAGATACCATTTTACTAAACCATTTTTTCCCTACAGGCTTTGAATTTGAAGCATGAGGCATTATTAGAACAAGGGAACTTCCTTGTCAGTGCTCTGTTTTCTTGAATGTTTCCTAACACTTAGCTATACGGCTACTTCCCATTGCACCAGGCAATGCACCAGACTCGCAGGGGTCAGCAACCTGAAACGGTGAAAGAGCCACTCGGAACCGGTTCCCTCACAAAAGGAAAAACTGGGAGCCGCAAAACATGTGTGCGCATGCGCGTAGATGCACGCATGCACAGAACAGAGTTTGACTGAAGAGTGGAGCCAAGGCGAGATATGCACCTGCCCTGCATATTTGAATTGATTGGTTGAACTGTTTTAGTCCCACTTTTTTTGGGGGGGGGACTGCACATGGCAGAGGACTGGGAGCCACAGGAGATGACTGAAAGAGCCGCATGCAGCTCCAGAGCCGCGGGTTGCAGACCTTTGCACCAGAGCAAACATCAAAGGCAATAGCTGGTACCCTAGACACCATGCTTAGGCTGGTATATGATGTTTCCTCAACCTGCAAATTAAAGGGGCAAAAATCTGACTTTTTTTTTTAATCCAGCCTTTTGACTCAACCCCTTCTCTTAACACAACATCCATCTATAAGCTTTTTGGAAATATTCTGAATGAAGATGACAGTGACAAGCTTCCTGATTGAGCACCATTGACAGTACTGCTTCCTTCTTCTTGTTGGTTTTTGTTCTTCCTTGAGTTAAAGCTTACTGGGATAAGGCAAGGAGTGTTGAAGAAACTTTGGTGTCAGTAGTGAAGCCTAGTTCTCCCCTACAAGTGTTTCTGTATTGTCTGCCTTTGTTTCAAGAGCTACAGAAGCCCTCATCTGGTTTCTTAACATTCATCATTTTCTTGTGCTATTCCTGGCTAAGTTACTTTCATTCAGTCATTCCCAGATAAGTCATTTAATCCTGTCTGAAAGCTGATCTAGTTGAAAAGGATTGAAACATTAAAATCCTCACTCAAAGGGAGAGGATTAGATGAAAACATATTAGCAATTTTTTTTAATCCTCAAATAGTCAACATCAGGTATGTTTCCAGCAGGTTTTGCTCTCCCCAACCCATCCCCAATAAATACTACAGCTCTTTCGTGATGAACATTTCAGCAGACATGAGAATACACATACTATCAAGGTTAATTTATATGCAGTTGTGTGAGGATACCGTATTTTGTCTACACTGCTATAAAATGAATTTCTGAATTAAACATTCAAGATTCTGTATTTAAGTCCACTTTCTTCAACCTGGCATCCTCCAAATGTGTTGGAAGAATTCTCAGCCTCAGTACTTCTAGAGGGCACTGTGTTGAAGAAAGCTGGGCGTTCATGTGATGTTGTGCAGGGAAGAACTGGTGAATCCAATGTTTTCTTTTTGCTAATGCTGATTCTCCCTCCAGGTGGCACGCTGCAAACAGTTGATCTGTGATCCCAGCTATGTGCCAGATCGAGTGCGCCCAGCAGGGAAGGTTGTGCGCGTCATCTGTATTCTGAGTCACCCTATCCGTGGCACCAGCGATGCTAATTCCTGTCAAATTATCATTCCCCAAAATCAAGTGGGACGGAAATCTGGTGAGGGCAAATTGATACAGGAGTTCAGAGATATGGGAATATTGAATATACTAAGCTTTGAGCTACTTCTGCAGATTGGAGTATTAGGCATCTAGTACCCTTTTTATGACGTTTAATTACATGGCAACTATGTCAAATAGGGTAGGCTTAATGAATGTGGGAATCCAGATATTTTAGATAGATAGATAGATAGATTGATCGATTGATTATTGTCATTTTTTAGTGTGGGCACAATGGTACACCTTAAAAATGAAAGTTGCTTGTTCTCAAAGTGTACACATAACATTTAAACATACTACATGCAACATGTTTAGATCTACACCCTCACATATAAGTAACATATAAATATTAATCACTGTCCATCTTGAATATATAAAGGAAGGAGGAAGGTTTAGAGTTCACAAGGTTAATACTGTATGGAACAAAACTGACTGAATCTGGATGTTCTGTTTTGGATACCACAAAGCCTCCTCCCAGAAGGTAACAAGGAAAACAGGTCAGGAAGAGGATGTGTAGTGTCCCAGACAATCTTGCGGACCCTGCTCAAGCAACGCTTATGTGCTATGTCCTGGATGGAAGGAAGTGAACTGCCAATAATCTTTTCTGCCGTCCTCACCACTCTCTGCACTGCCTTCCTGGCTGAAGCAGTGATGCTTCCAGACCAGACTGTGATGTTGTATGACAGGATGCTCTCGATCTTCCTTCTGTAGAAAGTGGTAAGGACAGGAGAAAGAAGATGTACTTTTCTCATGTGACGCAGAAAATGCAGGTGCTGCTGTGCCCGTTTCACCAGTGTGTGTCTGTTAAGCGACAAGGATACAAGGGAGTTTTTTTGTACCAAGTCAGTGGGGTCATCCATCTAATTCCATATTGTCTACTGCACACTGACAGCAGTTCCTTGGGAGTTTCAGATCAGCTTCTGGGTATAGTGGGCGCTATAAATTTGGGTGAATTCAACAATCCTAACTTCTTTTCTTCATTCTCCAATCCCAGATATCTACGTCTGTCTCATTTCCTCTGCCCACAATGTGGCTGCCCAGGGCAAGTACATCGCTATTGCCAGCACTACTGTAGAGACAGACTCTCCTGAGAATGAAGTGCAACCAGCTCTTGAACTGCTTGAACCCATTGACCAAAAGTGAGTGATTCTGGGTTGATTGTGAGGACAATTGGTCCAGTGCTATAACGTGGGACAATTTTCTAACATTGTTGACAGTGTTGCAGATACATAGACTGACTATATATTAAGGAGTGAGGTGAGAGAAGAAGACTGGGGCACAGCTGCAATTTGTTAAGGGTGGCTAAACATGGGAATTCCTGAGACATACTTTCCAGCTTTGCTAAAGAATGAAAGCCCAAGGTAAAGAGTGGCAGATTTTTCAAATACTGTATAATTAGCAGTAGTACAGAAGAAATGAATGAGTCTCTTAAACAGCAGCCAGACGGTGGTGGGCTGGTAATTTTACCATTTCAGACTGCTCCATCTAGGGAAGAAAATTACACGTGGCAGAAAGAAAGGTGTACTGTAATCATCAGCCTTGTAGAGTAATTTTCCGTGAATGGGACATTGCCTTATATGAATTTTACAGACTGCTGAATACTGGATTTTTGGGATAGAAAAATAATTTAATGAAGAATGGATGATGGTATAATAAACATCAAGCGCAAGATGATGTCCAGATAATAAAAATAGGTTTACATCAGGTCCCCCGAACGGCTAAGAGAATGACAGAAGTTCTGATGGATATTTTTATTTTATTTTTATTTTAATTCCATTTATATCCCGCCCTTCTCCGAAGACTCAGGGCGGCTTACAAGCTTAGCAGTAGCTTTCATTCTATGTATATGCCTGCTTATTAGGGCTTTCACACACACCCCAAGCGGCATTATTACAAAGTCAGCTTAATTGCCCCCAACAATCTGGGTCCTCATTTTACCTACCTCGGAAGGATGGAAGGCTGAGTCAACCTTGAGCCTGGTGGGATGCGAACCTGCACTGATTGCAGGCAGCTGGTGTTACTTAAGGAGGCATTAGCCCACTGCTCCACCAAGGCTCTTGTGAGGTATGATGGTGGTAGTGAAATGGTAGTGGAACTTGGGCTGGGAAAATTTTTGAAGCTAAAGGCCAAACATAGTTTGAAAAAGGAATCCGTGCTGATGAGTGACTAATGATTGTGGTTGGCTGTTTTCTGCATCTGTAAACTATATTGATGTGATTAGAATCGGGAGAAGGAACATAAATGTGTCCGTACCAACTTGTTCCATTGATTTCTACTTCTTTAACTGAAATGGTTTTAAATACTTTCCTTATCAGGTTTGTGGCCATCAGTGATATATATGAACCCACTGATGATGGAACTGAAAGTCAGGTGAGATTTCTCAAGGTTTTCTGAATTATTATAGAGTCTTATTTTTCCAGAACTGGTTCTGGATCTTGCCTTTCCCCGCCCCCCCCCCCTTTCCCTGTTGACTCCAGTTTGTGAACTTGTATTTAGTATTGTATTCTTGGGCATAATTATTTAATTCTTTTTAATCTCTTTTTTAACTTTTGTATTTACATTTTGATATTTATTGCCCTGTACACCGCCCTGAGTCCTTCGGGAGAAGGGCGGTATAAAAATTTAAATAAATAAATAAATAAATAAATAAATAAATAAATAAATAAATAAATAAATAAATAAATAAATATTTGTTTCCCTGTTTTCCCCTTGCAGATATTCTGTTCACGATCATATGATGCCACCACCCACTTTGAGACAACGTGTGATGACATCAAAGACATTTACCGGCGCATGGCTGGGGCTCCATTTGATTTTGAAAGCATGAAACGGCGCCAGAATGATGTCTTTGGCGAGAATGAGCAGTGACCATTTCCTTTCCTTTTTTCCCTGAACCCCACCCTCCCTGGGTTTTTTCCTATGTAAGGGACCACACTCCCAGCTAGGGACTGGCTTAATTCCCACACCTCACTGAGATTGGCTCTTCCTCCAGATCCTCATTCAGGCTATGCCAGGTGTCTAGTAATTTATTTCCATGGGGGGAAAATGTAGAATAATTTTCCTCTTTTTCTCCGCTGCTGGGTTTTTTTTGTTTGTTACCGGGTATTTTTGCATACAAGAACAAGATAACCCTCCCTCCGGGACTGAGGTTGGATCAAGTTAATGCAATCTCAGTCCTTTGAAGACAAACCTCTTTCAGTTTTTTTCCAGTGCCTGTAGGGATTTGGGTCCAGATTTATGTATTACATACAGTTGCCTGGAATTGAATTCTGCCCCCTCCTAGGAAAAAAGCACCTTTGGACACAAGAAATTCTGCCTACTTTTCTGTTGCAACTTCTCTCCCTGTGGCGTGCATCAATATAATAAGCAAAGGCAGAATTAAGTACATCTAGTTTGCATTGTAGGTTGCTCCGTCACTAGTCTGTTCTAACTGAGGAAAAGAAAAAACAGCCACTGGGTTTTAAAAACATGCATGAAACATATATTTTGGCCTTAATTCTTGCTATTGATCTCCAACTGTTACCATCTGTTCACCTTTCTTCTTTCAGTTTCCCACTGTTTCCCCTCCATTTGCTGGAGTTCTCATCTCTGCCATCTGTGCCCCTCTTAAACTCCTCTGAGCCTTGCATTTCTCCCTTCCTGTGCATGGTGAATTGATCTGCTGCTCTACTTGCAATGGACCATCTGGGACCATATCTTGCTATATGTATAATTAGTCTTTTCCCATTTTTCCTGATCATGATGTGAAGCTGCACTCCTCTGTTTTGAGAGGAGACTGGAATTGTGTGAGGATGTGAGGGCACAAAGAGCCATTCTGAACCATCTTCTGTACATGCTGCCCTTGCAGCTGGTCCCATGTCCCCCACCTTGCACTTGAGATTCCCACAGGCCTCTCTTGTTTGTCTTGCATCCATTTTGTTCCCTCAACTCCTTTTAGTTTCCTTTGCCTCAAAAGCGTGAGAAGATTTGTATTTGTATGTGTGTATGTCTCTCTTGTGTGCTGGATATAGGGACAGGGAGACGATTCTGTCCCTTTCCACTTGCTGCCACCTGCTGTAACTTATTGTAACTTATTAATGAAGCAGGTTAGTTTTTTGTTGGCACTTCTGACAATTAATGAGGTTTGGGTGGGGGTTAGGCTGTGGCATGAGTACAGAGGCCTGGGGCCTATCCTGCCTTCCTTCTGAAGCCAACTTTATGGTTAACAATCTGTCTGTAACTCTAGGGGAATGTGAGGAGTCAGCTCTCTCCACCCCACAACTCAGTTGTCTCGAGATAATAAATTCACTTAGTCTAGCCCCGGCTCTTGTTTGGTACCATTGCTGCAGTGGAGGGATGAGGGGAGCAGGGAGTAAAGTCTAGGCTTAACTCACACTAGTGAGAGAAAAGAGACCAGATCAAATTCAGGAAATGGAAGAAAGATTTAAAAAAAAATCAAGAGAAGCACCTCAATTTGGTTATGTATTTTTTCTGAAGGAAGTGGCAGTTAAAATATCCAGAGAGTTTTGAATGATAAAAATGTACTATTTTGCATAGCTGATTTTGGCTTCAGACTGTCAGATAATGCGCCTTTGTTACTGTTGAAGTCTTAAGACAAGGAAGTGATGCTACGAACGAGACAGCATGGGAGTATATACAGTTTTCTATTACCAGATCTCTCATTTTCCCTACACCAAACTATTGGAAATTGTGCTTGAACCCAACTGGCTTAGAAGAATTGAAAGACTAGTCATGCTGCATCCATTTTCCTAGTCCACATAGAACACCAAGGACCAAAAGCTTAGAAGGGGATTTGGAAAAAGTCTCAACTCTTATTTTGTATTTAATGCCTTTGTGGTACTCTATCTAATAAGACTACTGTGGTTGTATTAGTTGTTTTAATATCAAATTAGTACTGTTACAGCCACCATTTCAACCACTCTATTTAGTCTAATTGATTTATATCTTTTTGCAAGTGTGTATGGAGGCAAGGCTAGTGTTCCGCTTGTGAACCAATACTTGTGAACCAATACTGGAAGTAGTTCTTAACATTTTCTTTGCCTGGCTCTTCTTTACAAATAGAATCTTGAAGTTCTATTTTTCCTGCAGATCCCTCCTATAACTTTAAGCCCTTTTCGTGTAATTATCCTTCCCTTTAGCTATACAGTTGTAAAACCTGGATAATAATAAATAAATGATCAGGAAGGCATTTCAAGGTGTCTTCCAGTGAATCTCATCTTTATTCATAAAAAACCCCACAGAGCTGAAAGTGACATACTTTATAATGCAGCTCTATCTTGAGAGATGCTCTGTATTTATGGGTTAGATTTTGGTTCGTCTGGCACAGTGCTTCTGCTATACATTAAAAAAATGTGAAAAAGAAATCTCTTCAATCTAGCATTAGTGATTATTTCAATTAAATTTAAAATACTGCCCTCTGAAAATATTTGGTGCAGGTCTTTGAACGTATAACTGGCACAAAGGTACCTGCTGAGTTAAATCAGATTCTTTCAAATATTAAACTTTAAAATGGCAACTTTCTGTTGATCAATAAAAACAGTGAATGTCTTATAACTTCTGTATATATTAACTTAGCATCATATGGGTAAATTGAACAATCGGTACCTAATAAAGCAAAGAAGGAATATTTCAAACAATTTCTATAAGCAATCAGTGCAAACTAAATTCAAATAATATAAAGGAAACCAGGAAACATTCTTCCCAATTTAATTGCTTCCAAATAATGACATCTCATTTAAAGATTAGAATATATTGATCCATATTGCACACAAGAATATGGGAAGAATATTGGAATGCTAGCAGTCCAGCTTCCTTAAAGTTATTTTTCTTTATCCCTTTAGGCCAGGGTTAGGCAACCTCGGCTCTTTTATGACTCATGGACTTCAACTCCCAGAATTCCGGAGTCAGCTATGCTGACTCAGGAATTCTGGGAGTTGAAGTCCATGAGTCATAAAAGAGCCGAGGTTGCCTACCCCTGCTTTAGGCCAATGAGTGGACAACCATGATAATATTTCCACCTTTTTAAAATGGAAAATTCTATCTATTGTCACTGCTCATTCCCAATTGCAGTTCATAACATCCTCTACATACGCTACGTGATAGCTTGTTTATCAATCTACAGTTGATTTTGACACCCAATTCACCAGGTTCCGTGTATCCTGCTAAACCCATATTTAGTAAACATGACGTATAACGCATAACTTGTCAATTAGCACGCGTGAGTGCAAAACGGTTAAAGGGCTCGTTTCATTGCAACGCTTTTAAAGCGCAGTTTTCCAGAAAGCAAGTGATGCCGAATTCGCCTTTCTCCTTAGCCGGGATTGCTTTCAATAGCAAAGCTTCACACAAAGGCTCGCCAAGCTTCAAACCCAGAAAGCACGCGTACATTATCGACTGGAGAGGGGCGTGTGAAAGCTGAGTTACAGTGCTGCCTAGATTCAGTTTCCTATCTTCACAGAAACTGCGCTAGTTGGAAAAATACTTGCCGCTTTACTCGACAAGGCTTAATTATTATACATATAATTATACATGGTAAAGAAGCAGTGACTGATCCCCAGGGAGAGCAAGCATTACTTCGTGACAGAAAATGAAACAAGACCCCGTTTGCCAATGAACAACAAAAAAACAGCAACAGCCCAAACTGGCACTTTCCCGAGGCTCTATTCTCCCAATCAACTTCTTATAACCGATTGTGCTTGGCTGACGTTTTTGAAGGTCTAGTCCAGGGGTAAGGCAACCTCGGCTCTTTTATGACTCATGGACTTCAACTCCCAGAATTCCTGAGCCAGCCAAGCTGGCTCAGGAATTCTGGGAGTTGAAGTCCATGAGTCATAAAAGAGCCGAGGTTGCCTACCCCTGGTCTAGTCGATTTTGCTCAGAATCAACTCAAAGCTAATTAATTTCCCATGCCTCCTTGCAGCGGGCGACCAAACGGACCACAACATGGATAAACCAGCAATTTTATTTGGAAGCTTAAAACCCAGTTTTCTGGGAGTCAAACCTATTTAATTCCTAAGACAGACAAATATCGGATTCTGTAACCGGACTATATTTTCACTTTCTCAACAGGGAGGAAGAAGCGCAATCAAGGAGAGAGGTTCCACTCAGACTTCAATTTTTATTTCTCCCTTTCTTTAGTATTTCTCCAGGGAGCTGCGTCGCCGCCTCTGGAGGAAGCCAAACCACGCGCCTCTTCCGTCTTGACTGACACTTCCGCCTTGCCGCTGCCTAAGCCCGCCTCTGCAAATATAAAAGTCGTCTTACCATAGAGCTGTCAAGGCTAGAACAACCTTCTCTTCCTCCCACCCCACCCCCCCAAACATTCATAGATAATGGCGACGATTCCTTTCTACCGGAAGTTCCGGCTGTGAATCGATTGAGTTTCCGAGTGTTGTTCCGTGTGTCTCCTGTCGTGGGGAAAATAGGAAGAGGAAGGTTGGAGTTCAGTTCTGTCCTGGTGCGTGCGAGTGAGAGTGGGTGAAGCGGCTGGTGGGATTTGCGGTTAGAAGGTTTTTCTGAACATTGGGGGGGGTATTCCACGGTATTTTGACCAGGCAAGGATCACAGCGATCTCTCTGTATTGGGTTCCCTTTTCGTTTCACAATTTCTCGTGCCAGATCCAGAAATCCCACATCTTATCCTATATCTGCCCCTGCCTTCCAGTCCTTGGATCTCTTTCTTTTGTTGTGGCTTGCCTTTACGATTGCCATTGATGATCAGTGGTAGATCATCTGCTTTACAGGCACCCGATCCCAGGTTTGACCTTTCGCACAGCATCAATTAAAAGGACCATAAGGAGTAAGACTTTGTTAGTTTCTGGAGAGCTGCCACTTGTCAGAGTAAAGCTACAGCAGCTTCATGTATCTGTTTTGTACCTCCCAGGTCCAGCAGCGATCATGGCACAATACAAAGGAGCTGCCAGCGAGGCTGGCCGGGCCCTTCAATTGATGAAGAAGAGAGAGAGGCAACGTGAGCATATGGAACAAATGAGGCAACGCATTGCTGAGGTGATGAGAAGGAGAAATCATTGAGAGATTGGTTTTTGAATTCTTGCAGGAGATAATGCTAAGGAACTCAGGCTTGTTGCTTAGAAATAAGTGTTTGTTTGGAACAAATTCGGGCAAGGGTGGAGGTTTTAAGTGAAGGACTTGGGAATGTCTGTGGAGGTTCTCACTTGTCCAGGTTGTAGTTGTCCCAAAGATGCTTTTTCATGAGGCAACTGGATTTTCTTGTTTTTCTTTGAAGGTGTTTCGTTTTGAAGACGTTTCTTGGATGAGAAGCAAAACGTCTTCAAAGAAAAACAAGAAAGTTCAGTTGCCTCATGAAAAAGCATCTTTGGGACAATTGGAGAGATTTTTTTTCCTTAGTCAAAAAAAGCAAGGACAAAAGTTTCCACTGTTAAATCATGAATATATTTTTAAAAAGTATCCATGTTTTAAAAATGAGATGTTTTAGTATTTTGCTTTGTTTTTCTATCATTTGTGTAGGTTTCACCATGCAGAATAAACAAGCTAAAGAGGTTTTAAAATCAAGTAGATATTCTACCAAATGCTTGATGTTGCATTCAACTAATTAATGCAGGGAGTGCAGCACACCAGGGTTTAAACTGATCCTTATACTTCTGATTTGAGTACAATATTTGTTCTAGAATATATTCTTCACTTATCTTTCTTGTCCCTATTAGATTTTTCCAAGTTGGTTTGCAAATGGACACTCTTCTTACGATTTTTCCTATTTATTTTTTTGTGAAGAAATTATGAATTGAAATTTTATTCTTAGTCACTTTTAAGAAATTTCTTATCTTCCTAACATCTTTTGTCACCTAACTTTTAAGAAGATTTTACTCATAGTCTCCAGAATGTGTGTATTGCTCCAATTTTCCTTTTTTATTTGTAAAATCATGTCTGGCATACTCATATCTGTTCAGTTATTTACCATTTTCAAATGGCTTTTCTCTAACACAGACATGTCAAACTTGCGACGTCACATGACGTTGCACAATGTATCGGGATGGTTTTGCCATTACTGGCAATGGGGTGGGAGCGGTTTCCGCGTGATCCATCTGGCCCGTGGGCCAGCAGTTTGACACTCCTGCTTTAACAGAACAAGCTTAAATTTTCTGGTTAGCTCCTGGTCATTTCATTGACTTTCTGAGAGAGAAAAATGGTCTCAAATGCACTCCTGAATAGACTACACTTGCTTAATTTACAGTAAAGATGAAAGATGTAAGACATTTCTAAAAACTCCTGCAACGGACCCTTATTATTACCTTGCATATAAACTTACTATTTTGTGACTTATGTATTAAACATAAATCTAATGCAGCAGAATATTTTTTTACTGGACTTTTGGGGAAGAAATGACAAACTGAGTATGTCATGACCAGGGCAAAATGAAGAGCAGTGAGTAGACCTTCATAATTCCTCTCTGGATAAGGAAGGAACTTGAGATTGCCAACAAGTGCTCCAGGCAGTTGATCCTCGTGAAAAAAAAAACACAGGACAGCAGTCTTCAGTGGGTTTAGAGCTTTGGGAGATGAGAGAATACTATCTTTTTGCTCAAACCATAGTCGGTGCCTACAGAAAGACACTGGGTTTGCATATTTTCTTTTCTAATCATTTTTGAAAAGTTGTTGGCTGCATTTTTAGCTATTAGGAATCCTTGAATTAACAAATTTTACAGCAGTGGGTTGGTTTCCTTCAGTCTTCAGCAAAATAAGTTTTAAACATAGGTTTAAAGAGCTAAAATTTATTTTGGCATAAACAGTAAAAGAGTAATTAGAACTTTGATTTTGGAATTAAGTATAAAATTCCTTCCTGTAGAAAAATACTTTGTTTTGAATTATCTTTTAAAAAAACAGGATACAACTTTGACGGTTGGACTCTAGAAAGAACCATAAGGAACTAAATATTACACTTACAAATTTGACTTACTAATACAGAAAGAAGAAAATATAACATTGGAACAGTGAAGAGTATTTGTGAACAAGGAATCCAGAAGTTAATTTTATAAGAGTATCTGCCTCTGTTGATATGCTGTATTTAGAAAATGTTATGGAAGAGGAACAACTTTTCTGGAAAAACTGAGACTGATCTGAAAGTATAGTTAAATACAAGAATGATATGGACATAGACTGGACATATAAATGAAAGTGGATGATGTCTTAATAATCAACAGGAATATACACATAATGAACCCAAAAAAAGTGTCCTGGATAAGTTTCCTATATTGTATTTACAAAAGATACCCATTAAAGCTTTGAAAACAAAAAATTGTAGGATATAATTTGAAGGAACTAAAGATCAAAATTGTTAAAAGAAAAAGGAACATAAAGTTGGTTTATCTGATCAAAGTTAAAATACAATTGTTATCTCTGGTAACCCTTAAAAGACTTTTGCTGATCAGGATTAAATGATGAGGCTTTAAGGATTGCTTTATAGATAGATGGGATATTGAAACAAGAGATCATTTGTTGCATTTTAAGAAAAGTTGATAAGTTATTAAAATTGTTTATATTGCTGATGAATGGGGAAGCAACTTTTATATATTTTCTTTTTATTATGTTCATATTTTTTCTTTTCCAGTTTTCTTTCTAGTTTTTTTTTGCACTTTCTATTTTTTTCTTTTGATATTATTTTTTAGTTTGTATTAGCTTTTATCTTTTTAATTGTAAATTTTAATAAAATTATTGTAGAAATATGTTTTGTCTTTTGCCTGTGCTGACACCTGTCTCTGTATAGTTTACTGGGTTGCCGAATTATAAGTGTGCCTCATCCTTAAGTAACATGTTTTCCTCTTTTGCGTTATGGGATTTAAAGTTATAAATCTGGTATGGAGGTTTATATTTTAACCACTTTATTCTAAGTGACTAATAAAAAAAAAGAATTTTCATTATAAACAGAAAGGCTAAAATTCTGCAGCTTTTTGGGGAACAAATTACAGTAATTCAAAACATCTCACCCGTTTCTTTGGTACTCATTTGCAGGACTATAGCAGGCATTCTTGCTGGCTATTCACGGATTTGACATTCTTATACCAAGACCTAGTTGACTGTTTATTTTTCTGAAATATTCTTTTTTTTAACTTGTCTGTTTGTAATAAGCTGTATTCCAGCTTATGAACCTTTTACCAAATATTGATAATGACAGATAATTCTTCTATCAGTGTTGAGTTGAGCTTGCTCCCTTGTGTTCACTGTATTATTGCTGAGTAAGTGCTTTCCCAGTGCTTTGTCTTGGGGTGTACTCAGCCAGACACATGTTTCTTCCAAATGCAATGACAAACCCCTTATTTGACACTAACATCTGTTGTTGATACAATATTTTTTATCTTGATTGCCCAGGTAATTCTGGAGGATTCCTCAGTTTTCATAAGCACCACCTCATCTTTGTTGGCGGTCTTTTATCGCGCAATCTAATATAATATGCAACTATATGTTCTGCTTAAGAGTTTGCTCATCCCCGCATGAACACTTATCCTTGATGAGAAGAAACATGTTTCTTTATCTTACCTTGCTAATTGAAATTCATAGAAAAATCATCTAATCTATCCCAACTTCTGTGGTTAGGTTAGGTTGTAATCTCCTAAATTTGCCTAAATACAGTAGATGGATTGAAATCCCTGTGTTTTCTACATAAGATACTTGCCTTTTTTTTACTGGGTTGAGTCTAAAAAATGGGCACTGAAATGTCGTCAGGTTCTATTGTACTTCTTCTGACTGATCTGTTCTTTGCCCACGGCAGGAGAATATCATGAAGTCCAACATTGATAAGAAATTCTCTGCCCATTATGATGCAGTGGAAGCTGAGCTGAAATCTAGCACCGTTGGTGAGTCTGGATGTAGTTAAAGAGTGACCTACCTAAGTTTTAGAAAGAGGCCCCAAGCCCTGGCCTCCACTCCTTAGCTTGCGTGAGTTCCCTTCTCTCCTGCGTAGTGTTTGGGTCTATTTCCAGCACAGCTTCTTCCAATAGGTTTGGTGACCCTCAATGACATGAAGGCCAAGCAAGAGGCTCTTGTAAAGGAACGGGAGAAGCAACTAGCCAAAAAGGAACAGTCCAAAGAATTACAACTGTAAGTTTGTCAGTGTGCGCATGAAATTCTGGGCAGGATGATCTGGAGAATATCTTCCATTACTTGGGAATGGGCAACTTACCCATAGCTTACATAATCCCTTGATATTGGGGGTGCTGATTTGGAGTAATTGGAGCTCAGAACATCTGGAGAGCCCCAATTTACCTATATATATATATATTGTGTGTGTGTATGAAGATGTGAGTCACTCAAGAAGAATGATGGGCAGTGGGTTTAGGACATGTAAAAAAAGTATGTTTTTTTTCCATGCCTGCAAATTTATGGAACTTACTGTCTAGTGAATTAAACTACCCTAGAATGAATTTTAAAACAATTTCACTAAATCACGGAAACTCCGGAGATAAACTATCAAGGATTATGTATTTGTCTTCATGCTGTTCCTATCACCATCCCAGGGATATCAGACTAGAGTTCAAAATGAAGATGCTGAAATAGGCAGAACTTCTATTTTATCTAATGTGCTATTCTTACATCAGCTATAAAGTCTCCAGATTACTCTTCACTAACAGAGACATTTCATGGTAGGACGCAGGTGTTCACCTTTTTTTTTTAATTATAAGAATAATTTTGAACTCTTATCAGTCCTTTGTGTACAGTTTCCCTTCATTTGTAATTTGGTTTATTAAAGTGTTATTTTAAGAACTGAATATCACTAATAGAATACTTCATCAAACAGCAGTTTCCTAAATGAGGGGAAATTTCAACAGTTTTGAGAATGGCATACTTAAATCTGAATATAACAATGGCATGATTTGTCCAAACAGTGACTGTTTGAATACTGTCATAAGTCACCATTAGCCTTGAAAAGGTCATTTTTCTCTCAGTGTCAGTGTAACCAACTATATACTGTTGCTTTCGATAGCGTAACAGTTCTTTTAAAAAGCTCCCTTCCTTCTCCTTCTAAGAAATGTGGTTCAATCGGTTTTGTTTTGCCTTTTTTCCTCCCCCCCCCAGTGGTCTTAATGTTTTTTCAATACCTTTCTCAGAAATCTTTAAAGAACTCCCTCAAGTTTGCATTTCATGCCAAACTGATTTTTTTTAAAAAAAAATTTCTTCTCATAGAAAATTGGAACGGATGCGGGAGCGGGAACGCAAGCAGGAACAAAAACGTAAGATCTCAAGCTTGTCCTTCACCCTGGAGGAAGAGGAGGAAGACGATGGAGCTGAGGAAGAAGATGAGGAAACAGAATTGGAACGAGAAGGTGAGGAATAGTAGGCCCAGATGCGTTGTAGAAAGTGAAGCCGAAGTAGGCCTGCTGTGAGGAGAGGTGAGAGATTGCCGGCGGGTGACACCCAGGGATAGGGCCTTCTCAGTGGGGGCGCCTGCCCTCTGGAACCAGCTGCCGGTGGAGCTGAGGACTGCCCCCGACCTCCGATCATTCCGCCGGGGCCTGAAGACCTGGCTCTTTGAGCTCTCGGGCCCAGGCTGAGGAGAAAATTTTAACTGGGGTTTTTAAGTGTACAGGGTCAATTTAATATTTTTTAATTTGGTTTTTTAACTTTTGTATGGTGGATTTTTTAATTCCCTGTAAACCGCCCTGAGTCCTCAGGGAATAGGGCGGTATATAAATGTAACTAAATAAATAAATAAATAAATAAACAGCAGGGGAAGGACGTGTAGGAGAGCGAATTCAAGCAGCAAAATGTTGAAGGTAGCTCCCCATTCATACGCGATTCTCCCGCTTTTCTTAGAGTTGCCTCCCAAAAAGAAGAAACTTGGGAAGAACCCAGATGTGGACACTAGCTTCCTCCCTGACCGTGACCGTGAGGTATGGCAATTACTTGTCCTGCAGGTGGTGATGATTAACTCCCATAAGCTACAGCAGTCAGAAGTAATGGAGGCTGAGAGTTATACTTCACCAACATCTGGAGGGCCACAGATTGCTTCACCCTTTTCTTTTCCACATCCTGGATTTCAGGAAGAAGAAAACCGCCTGCGAGAAGAGCTTCGCCAAGAGTGGGAGGCCAAACAAGAAAAAATCAAGAGTGAGTGATGGAATGTGAAGCTGGTCTGGCATGCCTTCCAAGCGGGGAGGGGGTGACAGCTATAATTGTGTTTAAAGGGAGGCGTCTCCCATCCTTTTAATTGTTTCCTTTCTTTGGTCTTTGGGCAGGTGAAGAAATTGAGATCACATTCAGTTACTGGGACGGCTCTGGGCACCGCCGAACGGTGAAGGTGAGCTTTGCTCCCAGCCTGCTTGGAGTTTGTTCTCAGCTTTGGGAAACCGGTGGGTGGTTTAATGCTTGGGTCTAGAATACAAGGAATCAGGTTGTTGGATTTTTCCATGCAGTACCCTGACTTTTATTGTGTGACCATCTTAAAATGGCTGATGCACACTACTACTCCACAGCTCTTCAGCATTCCATCAAGTGTTCGGCTTTGTTCATTCTTAGTCAAGACAGGGAACAGATTGATTGATTGATTGATTGATTGATATCCCACCTTATAATTCAAGGTGATTAACATACTTAATACTCCTTCTGTCAACCATCATTTATGGCACATTCAAAAAAAGAAACTCCCAGCTCTTTAAAATGACCAAGAGTGTAACTTTATTGAAAGATCCATCTAGGCACAGCAGAAGCAAAGTCAGTTCTGGGATTTTCCCACAAAAAGCCACATAGGTAAAACCCCTTCCCCCCCCCCCCGGACCACCCACATTTCATAGTTCGCCAATTGAATTCAGTTCTTTTGTTTTGAGAAAAACTGCGCTGCTCAAACATTTTTTCATAACTTGACCTTGGTGGATATGTCTCACTGGCAACAGAAGGCTCTCGTGCATTCCATAGCCTTCCCCACTTAGGAAATCATCGTCCTTCTCCCTTCACTGTTTGGCAAACTGTAAGCAAAAGCAGGTGCAGATGTGCAGTTTGACATCTTCCTGTTTTCCCCACAATAGCATTCCTGTGAGATGGATTGGGCTGACAGAGAGTGAGTGGCCCAAATTCACCCAGCAGTTTTCCAGCCTAAGGCAGGATTAGAACTCACAGTCTCCTGATTTCTAGCCTGGAGCCTCAATCATTAGACCAAACTTTCTCTCAGATGTGCAGGGCATCATAGTTATTTTTTTGGGGAAAAATACTATTGTACTAAAACGTGGTTCCCAGTTGTCTCTTTGTCATAAGAATGGTCAGGCCCACAATTGTTCTGCCCAGCAATACTATAACCTTAGATTCTCACAGGCCAGGAAAAGAAACATGTTTCTTTTTGTCGTTTCTGTTCCACACCTGAACTTAAAAAAAATCTTCCATATAAACAATTGTCCTCTTTAACTAATAACCTCTCTAAAGAAAAATCACCCTCACAAAATCTGGTAAAGCTTTCACTAACCTTTCAGTTAAAGGCCAGGCTTCTAAATCTTTTATATAAATAAACACATAGGAGTGGGAGAGATAGAAATTACTCACAGGTTGGTGGAGTATTTAGTGTCAGACTGGTTCTGGAATGTTCCAAATTCCACTTTCCACCTAGGCATGAAAATGGCAGCATAGAGATGTCACCCTTCTTAGACTAGCCAGGGTTAAATGATCAAGTATTTATTGAGATGAAAATGAAAAATGGATTCCTTGAGTTTCTTGGATGAAATAGAGTAAACTTAAGAGATACGATTCCACAGAGAACAGTGTGAGGTTTTAGTTGTGGGGGAGGGTTTATCTGAGAGAAGTCCATTCCCAACTGACTCTTCTTTTCCCTCAGTGTAGATGAAAAAGGGCAACACCATTCAGCAATTTCTGCAAAAGGCCCTGGAGATCTTGCGCAAGGACTTCAGTGAGCTTCGGTAAAGGACTTTGTGGAGTTTTACTTTCCATGCAGCTGGGTGAGGAGAATTCGTTTCAATTTGCATTCATTTGTGAGTGCAAGTTGTTACTGTCTGGTGAATATTAGAGTTAGCCCTGGTAGGCCAGATCCTGGCCTGGTGCCAGCTGATGGTATCAGGCTCATTGACTTGATTGCAATGGGGGAGAGTTGTTTTTTTTTATTCAGACGTCGCCACAGGTAGTCCTTGACTTACAACAGTTCATTCAATGACCGTTTGAAGTTACAGTGGCATTGAAAAAAGGGACATGACCACTTTTCACATTTAACACCATTGCAGCATCCCTATGGTCACATGATCAAAATTCAGACATTTCGCAACTGGTTCATGACGGTTGCAGTGCCCTGGGGTCACGTGATCCCTTTTGCAAACTTCTGCCAAGCAAACACGATGGGGAGGCCAGATTCACTTAACAACCATGTTACTAATTTAACTGCAGTGATTCACCTAATACAGACATGTCAAACACAAGGCCCGGGGGCCGGATGCGGCCCGCGAAGTGGTTTCATGCGGCCCGTGAAGCCATCCTGGAAACAGTGAGGGAACGGCCCCCACTGCCTTGGCCCTGGCCCAGAGACCCTCCTTCTGCCAGAGACCCTCAGATCTGTCCCACTCCTGACCAGGCCCCCATAGGCACCCTTGATGCCAACGATGTAGAGCTGGCCACGCCTACCCAATAGGCCATACGCACTCTAGCCACGCCCACCCAGTAGGCCACACCCACCCAGGCCACACCCACCCGCCCCCCTGAGGGCAACCGCAATGCTGATGCGGCCCTCAATGAAATTGAGTTTGACACCCCTGACCTAACAGTTCTGCTGAGAAAAGTCATAAAATGGGGCCAAACTCACAACAGTGTCTCACTTGGCAAGAGAAATTTTGGGCTCAGCTGTGGTCGTAAGTTGAGAACTACTGTTACATGAAGCATGCAATATAAAGGCCAATACCTAATGTAGCTGGTAAGTGAGAATCAGCAGCACTGACCTACAACGCAACTGGCAGTTGTGCGTTGGAAAAGTTAGCAAACTTCAGAAGGAACATACGCTTGCCCATCTTCTTTTCTAAAGAAGGAGAGTCAGGTGTGCACAAGTCAGAAAATGTGCTTTATTCATGGAAGAAACCTCTTGTGACTTGGAAGTTCAGCCAGACCATTCAGGAGGCTTCCGGTCTGGCTGAACTGAAACCCAAAAGTTGTTATTTGTTCAGACTTTTGAACAAGAAATCCCAGAGGGGGTTTATGTGCCTTGCCTCTCTCCCCTCCTCTTTTGCTGACCTTGTCTGTGCTCCTTAATAACAGCTCACTAAGTGATCCTTAGTGACTGATCCTTACACTGGTGTTCCTGTCTTTCCCCATGCCTTCATTTCCCATAACTTTTCACTGATTGGGTTGCCCACCAACTCACCTATCCTTCTTCCTGATCAGCCCATTCATTTTCTCCCTCACCCCCATATTTCTAGCATTTGCTTTACCCTTAACATCCCATTGCTTCCCTTGAAGATGAGGCACATTCCACCAGCCTGCACACCCCTACACCTTCCTAACTTACCTTTGCTTGACTGCTGCTACCAGCGAACACCACCTCCAATTGCTTTGTATTTTCCCCACTATCGGCCACCTGGGAAGGTGTCTACCTAGTACGTACTCTCTGTTTTGCACGTGCAATAACCTCTGGGCCCAAAACATTTGGTGCATCTCCAGGAAGACGGAGAGGCTAAGTGCACATCTTTCCCTGCAGGTCAGCTGGTGTGGAACAGCTTATGTACATCAAGGAAGATCTCATCATCCCGCATGTAAGTGGAGGCCTCTGTCTCATTGTGCCACCTGCATTCCCTGCAGTGTTCCCCTACTTTACTCTCGTGCCCTGTTGGCATAGGAGGTGCTCTCAATGCCACAGTGGTCCGGAAGTTCTGGATCAACGTATCTAATTCCCTGGTTACAAGAGGAAGGGGTTGGATCCTTCCTCTAGTACACAAAAGTGATTCAGTCTCAGGCAGGGGATAAAATGCAGAAGGGAGAGTTCCATTCGAGGCAGTTCGTGGTCAGTGTTTGCTTTTTTCATTTAATAAAGCCCATCAGTGAACTGGAACGCTTTCATGGCGTCTCAGAGAAAACCAAACTCTGGCCCCCAATCTGTATATTTTGCCACCACCAGATTTTTTGCTAACCCCAATCCCCATTTCCTTTGGGACCAGTTGGGAGTTCTCCAAGCACCAGTGCTCCTGATTCCAAATAGGAAAGCTCCATGCCCACTTTAGGAACAATGGACTTTGAGAGAGGCGGGGAGAGGGGGAGAGAGAGAGAGAGAGAGAGAGCTTAGCTGGGAAAAAGCAAGAGAGTTAAAGTTGTGTTTGAGAAGACCAAAAACAATGGTGTCTCACCACTCTACTTAGGGTATCAGGTCAGACACGTTTGTTATCATTCCTTTTGGTGGCTGCTGTCCCTCTTTCAGTGCTTGTCGGAGCAGCTTGTTCTGTACCAGCCTGCTACCGGCCCTGCAGAAAAGGCAGGGACAACCCCTTTTACAAGAAGGCAAGAGGCTGGAATTATGCCTGCCAAATTTATTACCACAAAAACAAACGGAACAAGACAAACCAAGAAACAGGAGCTTTAAGAAACATGAACTATCCAAGCGGTTGCCTTCAGCAAACCAGCCCTCCCACACATTCCCCTTATATAGAGTTCAGGGCGTGGCTTCTCTGTGCCTCCTTCCGAGGAGCCCCATTGCCTTCCTCTGTTTACTCCTAATTGACTGCCTCCTGCGTCGGGCGTCCTTGAACAGGGCCAGCTGTGGGTCATCTTCATCCACACTGTCAGGCTCACACAGCTGGGTCTCTGTGGTGACCAAGTGGGAGGGGCCTGGCTGAGGGCTATCATCAGCAAGATCTTCAACCCCCTCAGCAAGGTCTTCAACACCCCCCTCCTCCTCTGAGTCGTCCGACCCAACTGCCGAACCCACAGGCTGACCCTGAATCACAACACAGCTGCCCTCTGCCCTTAAATGTAGCGACACCAGGTGGCTCGCTCAGGTTTGGTTGGGAGGACCTTTTTTGTGATGTATCTTCCTCAACCCTTTTCTTCTTGCCCATCCAGCATCACAGCTTCTATGATTTCATTGTCACCAAGGCTCGGGGGAAAAGCGGTGAGTGTCTTCTGTTGTTCCTCCTTCCTTTTCGGCTTTTGTCTGGCTTTTCGGCTGGCGTGAGTCTCTTCTTTCCACAACACTATCGAAGCCCCCTCGGGGTAGGGGAATGCTAAGGTGACTGCTATTCGGGCAAGCAACTGGGCTGAACTTTTATCCTGGCTGGAGTGAGAGAAAATTTGCTCTGTAAATCTCTCCTCCCTCATACATATTCTCCCAATTCAGGGCCACTCTTCAATTTTGACGTCCATGATGATGTCCGACTTTTGAGCGATGCAACAGTGGAAAAAGATGAGGTGAGGAAAAGGGGATGTCACTGGATCGATTGTTTCTGAAAGCCCATCTGCTGAGAGGGCCACCTATTTCGGAAAAAGGAACAGATGACCTTGACATCAAGTTACCCATTTTTTTGCTTATCCAGACACATACTGATCCTCACAAATGTACTTATTATTTTCATTTCCCTTACCACTTAAAAAAATTCAAGCTGCCTTCTCCAATTTGGTGCTATCCAGAAGTATCCATTGCCCCCAGTCAACTGTGAAAGGTATTGATTGATCCAGCAGCTAACAAGCAAGCTAACAGAAAGAATTTGTTCCCCTGATCTGCACTAGACAAATTCTTCCTTTTGTCTTTTGATTGTTCTGGGTCATCTTTCATGAATCTTTGGGAACAATTTTCTTGTTCCCATCTGAGCTGACTGGGAAGATTATTTGGAAGTGATTTATCAAATGCTTTGACTTCCACTAATTCCTGTCTCATCTCCCTTCAGTCCCACGCCGGTAAAGTTGTACTTCGCAGCTGGTACGAGAAAAACAAACATATTTTCCCCGCGAGCCGATGGGAGCCTTATGATCCAGAGAAGAAGTGGGACAAGTATACGGTAGGGAGGGAAGAGAGCTCTCTTTGGTTGTGGGATGGTGTTGAAAGAGGATGGGCTCATTCAGGGGAAGGTCATCTGAGCATGAACATCCGTCCTTTTTTCTCAAGCTATGTGCTAAAATATTAAAAAACACTATTTTTTTAAAAAAAAACACATATTTTGCAGACATCCATTTCATGCACTACCCTGCAGACGCATAGATTTCATGTGTAATGTGTCCACAAGATAAGCCATTGTTTTTCTGCCTTTGCTATTTGTCAGAAGATGCCAACGCTGAGTGAAAAGGAGTGACAATCAATTGCACACTTTCTAACCAGTCACCCTTTCCTTTAAACGTAATGTCCATCCAGCTCAACAAGCTGTTCTTCTCAATCTCTCTTGACCTACTTCTGCAGAAGTCATACTGATGCATTGTCCCCTATTATTTAATCATGCAAATTGTATTGTTTCTCAGCGTGAGAAAGAAACCAGGTTAAAATCTTCTGCCTGCATGGCGTTGAAAAACATAGTAAACAACTTGAGATGAGAGCGTTAATGAGGCTTGTTAAAAGAACATTTCTTAGGGCAAAAGATGATGGAATCTAATTGCAGTCAGACCCATCCACCATCGCCTTGGGTCAGAATGGTTCATGCAGTAGCTTAGCAGTATCAGGAGATGACAAATTGTCTTCCTTATTCCAGCAAGAGAACAGAGCTCACATGAGGTATGGTGTCCAGTTCTGATAGCGCTGTTCAAAATTCTTGAAATGATGTGACAGAGAAGAAGGTCAAGACCTGAGTTCAGGACACTGAATAATGGGTTGAAGTTACAGGAAGGCAGACGTTGAGTGGATGTATATATATATATGAAAAAACCTCATTTCTGACAGTAAGAGCGGTTCAATAGTGGAAACGTTTCTCAGAAAGGGGGTGGGTCCCCTTAATTAAAGACGTTTAAGCAAAGGCTAGAGGTCCATCTGTCTGGAATGTTTCCAGTTGGATTCCTGCTTTGACCAGCAAGTTAGCCTTGATGGTCCAAATGAGAGCTTCCGATTTGAGGATTCTGTGATCCTAGAGGATTATGTCCCTCCTAAACACTGTAGTAATACAATAATACACCAAGACCTAAGCGCACAGTGCATTTGTGCCAGAAAGCTGCATTTCTTATTGATTTTAAAATTAGGCCTAATCTATGCCGCAGCTGCTTGCATAATAATTGGATTGCTGCCATTTGCTTTTCTAGGTCAGAGGAAGGAGGCTTTTTCCTTGCTCTTAAATGTGTGCTAACAGCACCGGTCTAATCCTTAAAGGAAAAGGGTGCTGTATACGAAATACTGTGCGATGCTTCCCACTTGTGCTTTGTGTCTGGCAGAATTATAGCCTCCAGTCCAGCCTAAAATGTGTTATCTGTTGCCTGGGTAGAGAAGAAAGGAGATCCTCTTCTGAAGGGCAGATTTGTTCACAGAATCTCAGTTCATTTAATGATTTTTTTTTAAATTCAAAAAAGTGAGGAGCTTACAGGAATCTTTGACCATTATAAAAATAGAAGGGACTGTAGATCTTACACTTCATAGGAGTCAAAAGAGTTCTGCAGCCCAATCATATATTATCCTTTGCCTCTTGTGGAGTCACTCCTGTGGAGAAGATCCTGGTCTGCATAAACCAAAAATAGAATGTCCAGCCCATGGACTTTCTCTGGCTGCTGGGTCTTCTTATAGCAGCATGATTTTTATGTGTGCGTTAGTGTGTGTGTGTGTGTGTGTTTCTCTCTGTTTCTGTGTTTATATGTATGTATGTGTTTTCCCGAAAATAAGACCCGGTCCTTTTTTTTTTTTTTTGGCCTCAAAAAGAGGCACCATGTCTTATTTGGGGGGTGTCTTTTCCACTCACCTCGCAGCGGCGGCGGCAACAGCACCGCCCAGCTGGCCCACTTCTTCTGTGGCCAAAGGAGCAGCTTCATTCTGCAGCTGAGAATGGAGCTCCGGCCTGCATTTCTCAGTCAAGAGGCCTCTGCAGCCGAGAACCGAGCTATGGATTGAATCCATAGCTCGGTTCTCAGGGGCAGAGGCCTTCCTCTGACTGCGAAATGCAGGCCAGGGGACGCTGCAGAAGAAGTGGACCAGCGAGGAGAGGCAGGTGTCAGTTCATGGGAGGCCTGGTAAGTGGGTGTGAGGCCCGTGGGGCAGCTCTACCTCCCCACTCCCACCCTAGCTTGATTTTTAGGTCTGTGCCTCACCCCAAAACTAGGACTTATTAGTTTAGGCCCACCCCCCAAAAAATCAAGCTAGGGCTTATTTTCGGGGTAGGTCTTACTTTTGGGGAAACATGGTGTATATCTGTTCTTGCTATACATTCTGCTACATTTCATAGAGATTTGAGGCGTATTACAGCACTAAGGTGACTGGAAATTTCGTGGCATTCTAAGAACTTCTGAAGACAAACAGCATAATCTTTAGGCTTTGCATTTCAATTTCCAGAAGCTATTTGAAATGGATTGAGTGCCCAAACAATGCTGGGAACCCTCTGAAACAAACGGTTGTGCCCTCTCCCTTCCAGAATTAGACAATATTGTGTTATTATTTTGGAAGCAAATGAGGTGCGAAGAATTTAAGGGCCAAGTTATGTATGAAATATAGCCTTGTGTATAACTGAGAAAGTCAGATATCAAGACTGAACAGGTGTCTGCTGCAATTAAAATAGAAGACACAGTTGCAGCTTTAAAAATAATTCAAATAAAGCCATCAGTTGACCCCTTTTTAAAAAAACATATTTTCACAGAAACCCCAAAGGGACTATTTGAGGGTCTGAGCTAAAAAATTATGTTGTTTATATACTACCTCATTCCATTCAACTACCCCATTCCATTCAACTTCAGGCAGTTCAGAAGACAGTATGCAATAAAATAATGAAAACATTAACATTACATATAAAACCAATTAAAGCCATAATAACAATACCTAATCCAATATTGGCCAATGGTGTCCAAGCAATCTGTCCAACATCAGGCACTGAAAGCGTCATAGAGCCTTGGTATTAGCAGTGGGCTAATGCCTCCTTAAGTAACACCAGCTGCCTGCAATTAGTGCAGGTTCGCATCCCACCAGGCTCAAGGTTGACTTAGCCTTCCATCCTTCCGAGGTAGGTAAAATGAGGACCCAGATTGTTGGGGGCAATTAAGCTGACTTTGTAATAATGCCGCTTGGGGGGGGGCGAAAGCCCTAATAAGCAGGCATATAGATAGAATGAAGGCTACTGCTAAGCTTGTAAGCCGCCCTGAGTCTTCGGAGAAGGGCGGGATATAAATGGAATTAAAATTAAAATAAAAAATAAAATAAAATAGAACCTCTCCCACTTTTAGGTTTTTCTCAAAAGATAGCAGGGTAGGTGACCTTGGACTGCTGGAAGCTACCCTAATGGAGGGAGTTCTACCAAATTCTGCCTCCTCCCTTCATCCTGCCCTCAGGCACCTTTCCTAACAGAAAGTATCCATAGGATCCCCTCCAGGGCAAAATGAACAGAGCAGGCAGGTTCAACTTGGACACAGTTCTGGAAATTTCTGAGAACCAAGCCACACAGGTTAAGCCTGTCGTTTGAACTGCACCCAGAAACATGTTAGCCAAGGCAGCATCCACAAAATCAGTTTCACATGGTTGTGACAACCATCATCCTCCAGTGGATGGGCTGCTGCCAAATGTACCAGCTACAGCTTATGAATCATTTTCAAAAGCAGCTTCACGTAAAGTCTCTTACAGTAGTCCTCGACTTATGACCATTTGTTTAATGATGGTTCAAAATTCTGATGGCCTTGGAACAAAATGCCATCCATTTTACCACCCACCCCCAGGGTCATGTGATCACCATTTGGGCACTGGGCAACTGGCTTACATTTACAACAGTTGCAGCATCTTGCAGTCAAGGGATCGTGGTTTTCAATCTTCCCTGCTGGCTTTCAACAAGCAAAGTCAGACTGGGAAAGCTGGGTTCACTTAATGACCATGAGGTTCACTTAACAACCTCAGTAAAATGGTCCTAAATGTGGTCGGATCATATGATGACTCGCTTAATAACTGCATCACTTAGCAACCAAAATTCCAGTCCCAACAGTGGTCATAAGTTGAGGACAGCCTGTATGGTAATCCAATCTAGAGCTGATAAAGGCATGAGTTACTGCTGCCACTCCAAATGGAGCTGCTACTGATGCAGCCAAAGCTTCTCTCATAACTGTATTCCATTAATGGCTTGTGACTATACATAGTTTGGTTTCTTGCTAGATTACTTCCCCAGTTGTCAGCAAAAATGATGTTTTTTAACCCGCAAGCCCACGGCCTTGTCCTTTGGCATAATTTCTTCTCTCATGTTTATTGCTGTGGTCTGTGAGGTCATTCCACATTCTCTATTACTAATTTTGTTGTTCTATAATCATCTTAAGCCACTATATTAAACTGAGGAAGGAGAGCACTTAGAGCAGAGAGCATCTACTCTGGTTGTCCAGGGACCAGAGGTAGCAAATTGCTGATGAAATGAGACTAACACTATTTTTCTACTCTTTCCCCCACAGATCCGCTGAGCTGCTGTTGGAGCTCCTGGTCCTCTGTGTGTGTGTATATGTGAGTGTGTGTCATATCTGGCTCTTGCCACCCCAGATCTCCTGCAGTATTTCTAGGCCTTCCACCTCTTCAGCTAAGCTTTGTCCATATTTGCATCACCCTTCAGTGAAATAAACTTTGCTTTTCTCAACCCCTGAAGTGACTTGTTGGTCCTAGGGTTATTCATAGCTTGTAAGATCTGATGGTCCGGCTTTAAAGCCACCAAGTTAAAACTGGGTTTGAGACCTAAGGTGATACTGGAAAGTGCTTTCAGAGGTAAGGCTTATAATCTAAGGTGTAGGGTAGTATTTTCAAAATCTAGGCAGGCTGTTGTTCACTGATACGAAAACAAATTTCAGAACTGGTCATTTTATATTTTTATATTGCTTTATTCTAGATAAAAGACCACCATAACAGTTTAATCCAGAAAGAAATATGTGGGTTAAGGAACTCTTAAATTGGTGGTCCTCTGTGGTCCTTTGGGCAACCTCCAAAGGATTGTAGAATTGTTTGCATTTTCTCATTGGAGGACCATGGGTGAAATGTGATACTGACATTTCAGTCCTGTCCTCCTGGTCATCAAGAAAGCTCAATCTCAGAAAAGAAAGAAGATATGTTGGCAGTTGCCTAGGGATATACTGGGTGGAGCTATAGAACTGTTAGATTGAAAGCCCCCCCTATTTCTGATCCAACCTCTCCTATAATGAAGTCCAATGTATAGCCATGCTGGAGCTACTTTCATTTCAATGTGAAACACAGAAAATAAAAGGCAAGGATGGTCTAGCTCTCTGTTGACTTTGATACAAATCAGCCAATCACTGCTTAAGGGGTTTACATCATCATCGTCATGGTCAGTTTAAAAAAACCTTTTAGATATTTTCTGATTTTTTTGGAACCAAGCAGAGCAGTTGGGAAAATGAGACACATGAATTATTGACTTTCATCAATCATTATGAAACGGTAAGCCAAAGGGGGGAAAAATTGGGAGAGGTTTTTTAATTAAAAAAATGCAGGGTTGTTAGCAATATGGAATTAAAGTGATTTCCTAATCACCTAGAATAATTTCACAACAACTGCATGATATAATCATGGGATTACACTGTATTTTGTTAAGAAGCATTACCCTGCATTCAAATCCGAGCAAATAACTCCATTGGGAGAACTATGTTGTTTAATATGGGCATCTTATTGCTTCAGAATGCAGGGGAAAAGATACCATTTGCTCCTTTATCTAAAATTATCTTCTCTGCACAGGAAAATTGCAAGGCTCTATAGAATGATAGAACCTTGCAATTCGCCTTCTCCATGCTTCACCTTTGATTCATGGGTCAGTCAAGGAAGGCTTTACCACTTAAATCTTGATGAACTCATTCCTTGGCTCATAATCACAATCTTACAACATAAATGCTGGAATTGGAAACAGCTGCAGAGTCATCGCCAGGAAAGGCAGAATCAAGAATCCAGACAAAATAATAGGAAAAGGGGTGGGATGACAGAATGGTGCCCCCTCCCCCAATTTACCCCAATAAGCTGAGCTTCAGCTTCCAGAATTCCTGAGCAACATACAGTAGCTTTAATGGGACTTATAGCACTGCTAAATTTCAGTGCTGGGAAGAAACAAGGAAACATGGAGGAGCAGTTTAGAAAGAGTGTTGAGTCCTTTATATGTACTGAAGCTGCAGCGTTTTAAGAGTCATGTAATTATATGGAGTAACTGGCCCACTGCCTAACTGTAGGTCCTGCAGATCTTTTACTGGGTCTGTGAATCCAGTAAGGGCTTGGACCAAGGAAGCTCCTGCCTGCTTTAATCTATTTGCTCTTTTCATCCCACGGTCAGAAAAAGAGAGACTGCTCAGTCTCCTTTGTAGGTATTCCTATGACATGTTTCCCAGTGGTTAACTGAATCATGATTTACTCAGCCAGCTTTCTGGGCACATTAAAGCTGGGATTGCACAGCATGCTAGTCTAAAAATCTGCTCAATTAGTTTGGGCTCGGTGTGTTTGTAAACCTAGCTGTTGTGGTTAAGCTTGAACTGGCTCCGCAGCAAGACTTTGATCCCAGAATTCATTTGGTCAGAAAAAAGGCTCCAGTGGAGAGCTGGGAGTCATCAGTGTTGGTTTTTTATTATTATTTTAAATCTCTGTGGGGAGGAGTCACAGCTGTTGGATATCATTTTTTAATTATTTTTCTTATTATTTTCTGGACAGAGAAGAGTAGAACAGTTGAGAAGATCATGGTTTAGGGAAAGTGGCTTGCAGCAGCCCTTCTGCTTTGTGGGCACCAGGTGGCACTGTGATTGTGCAGGAGCCCATCTAGCCTAATCCCTTCCCTCCCCACCACTTACACTGGAGGGAAATGGGCCCCTCTATAGGCAGGTATTAAAGCAATTCATCCAGAGTGTTGCCACAAGCTGCTTAAGGGAGAAGTCAGCTTATGTCATCTGAATATGACACCTCCATCTAGTCCAGGCAACTTAAAAAAAAAGCTTTGAAAAAAACTTCCTTATATTTTCATTTATTTTTGAGGAATCTCCAAATGTGCAGCAAAGTTTGAGCTGCCTATTTTTATCTTCCTTATCCAGAGGCTGCAGATTTGCTTCAACCTTGGTTTGAATGATTTCTTAGGAGATTTTGCACACATTCAGGCAAAGCAGTACACCTGTTAGTATCCTGTGCACCCACACCGGTGGCATGTCCTCTGTTGTGCAGCTACACCCAGGAATATTCCAATCACCCAGCCCTGTTGCCTCTCATACACCCCAACTGCAGCCACTTCAAGACCAGCAACAATGCGTGGCCTCATGGGCCTCCCTGGCCAGTTTTGTAGCCTGCTTCATTGAATGCATGGAATATTTTGCTGACAGATTAACAATGCCCCATGTGTCTGATGAAGTGGGCTACAGTTCAGGAAATCGTGCACCATAATAAATGTGCTGGCCTTTGCCTCAAGATTGTTTATTGGTTTTGCTACAACAGATGAATGCTGGAAATTAATACTGTACTAGCCAGCAGTTTCATAGCGCATTACGCAAACCGGAAGATTCTGGAACTCTAGACCATGGTTGGGAAATCTATGCCATCCACATAGGTTTTTTTCTATTGGACCCAGCCAGAAATGTCATAGATGTGACCTCATGTAAACCCATTAATTTTTAGCCCTCCCATTGACATTTCTGCCTTCTAACTTTGTGTGTGTACATCCCAACACTGTTGTTTCTCTTGCAATGGATAAATGGGAGCTATATCTCTGGAACCTACCTGACTGCAGCATATCCAATATAATCCCTTCTGGGATTTAAAAGACCACAAATGGAGATTTGATCTAACATCATTTGGGTGGCAAAGAGAAGACTGGGTGATGAAAATGTTCTCTCCTGAATGTAAAAGCTCTAGTGCTCTATTATTGGAATGGAGATGAAGTTACGGAGCTGGTTGTTGGGAAAAACAAGTTTTTCTAGCCACCTGTTTCTTATTTTGTATGAAAATGTACTATTACTAAATAAAGAATGCTCTCTCAAAAATAAGAAACGTATGGCAAGCCTAGAACAAATAACACTACCTGAAATAAAGTATCACAAATCCTATCAATCCTGAACACCCAATAAGAGTTTTACTTTTAAATGAAAGCAAGAAGTGTAATGTTGGCTGAAACAGAACTTTGCTAACTTTCATGGAGGGAAGCCAAGTTAAACCCAGTGAGAATGTGCATTGGAGGTTACCAGGAAATCCCAAACTGGTGGGATTATTCTGCTCCAAAGGGCAGACTGTTATCTCCAGGATTTAAATTCCAGAGAAGCGAAAACAAAATGCAAGACTGCAGGTTGGCTGAAAGTCCAGTGTGCTTGAATTTCTCATACAAAAATATTTGTCATTATTTGTAGTATTGGGAAAAATCTGAGTAGGAATCTTCTGTATTCTATCCTACGAATCCCCATGTGAGATTCTAAGAATCTTGTAGAATCCTATTCTGGGATAAGCTTTTGGGCCATATCATCCATTTCCCTGGACTGGGAAGTCCTTTGCTCTCTGAGCTCAGTTGTTACTTGCAAAATTTCATTAACCAACTAGGTAACATCAGTACTAGAGTGTGGGGTTTACTCCCTGTTTACAGTAGCTGCCAGCGGGGGTGAGTGGAATTGGTCTTCCCCTTGATAACTCAATGAGTGTGGAGTTATCAGCCCTGATGATGTTACCTAATCAGGTGGTGAAACATCTGTAAACAGACAAGCTCAGAGAACACCAAAGACTCCATCCCTCATATTCTCTTCTACTGACATGTCAACAGTTGCTTGAAAAGTTATCCTGAGTTACTGCTAGACATAAACAGTGGAATCTGTAGACAGGATTATAAACAGGGATGTTAGATGGGAATTAAATTCAGAGAGTAGGAACAGTAACTTTGCTGCACATTGATGAAAAGTGGAAAACCACTATTTCTTTTTAAGTTTTATTTTTAGGTATTAAACTTATATGCCACCCATTTCATTGTCAAGCAATCCTTTTGCATTTGACCATCCTGTTTACAATTTGGCCTCTGAGGAAAAACCTTCTTCCCTAGCTACTGATTACACTAAATATTGCTTTACAGTGCCGTGCAGTCTTCCATGTATTTGAGCTTGGCTTGAAAGGATTTGTGACCTTTTGATCATGGACAAAATTGCTTCCAAACCTGGAACAGAACAAACAATATTTAGATCAGCTCACCATTGAGAAAGATGCTTCCAATTTTTGTGGTGCAGGAAGAATAAAGCAAACTCATAGCAAGAGGAGAGGAAAATTCTTTTATGTATAGGGCAAAATACTATTCTGGCGTCATGTGTTTACATGTGCTTTGAGGATTTCTCTTTTGCGCACACTAATTTTGAACCATTCCAATTTTTGTTTTACAGACTCTTCAGCCTGTCTTTGCTATATAGTCTTGACTTCGCTTTATCAACTCCTTTTGGTTGAACTAATCTGCTCCATGCCTTATTGAATGGCGTTCAGATCTGTCAAAATAATATTTTTTTAATTAGATACATACAGACAATTTATCTCAAACTTCGACCTTGTTGAAAACTTGTGGGAGTAGCAACTGCGACTACCAAGTGCTATAGATAGAAGTCCAAAGGAATGTGCTCTCCATATGTTCAAAGGCACCTCTCCATGAAAGATGCATGTAATTTCCCTTCCCCTGACCCTTTCTTTGGTGGAAAACTAGAGCTGCTGAAGTCTGAATTAAATCCTGCCCCTCTACTCACACCCACCTGACCCGACCTCCTTTCCCTTCCCAGAACAGGGCACGGTCACCGAGAAAAATTTACGTTAGCTTGGCGGGCCTGTCTCCCACCTTCTCTCCCCGTTTGTTTTCAAACGTGGAGTCAGACCCGCATCCCCTCGCTTGCTCCAGCCGCCTAACACACTCCGGCGCACGTGGCCCTTGCCAAGCTCGGTAGCGCTAGCGCAGGGGCATCTGGTTCCCATCAGAGGCCTAGGGAGTGTTGAGTTTCAGCGGTTTCTGGGGGTTTGCGATGCCAGGCAGCATCCAAGCCAACATCCCCCCTTCCCCGCTTCCCTTCCTTTTTCTTCTCTGGATCCCATCCCGGGTTGGGTTGGGCTGAACCAGGTCCTCCCCCGTTTCTTCTGAATCGGAACACCAGGATAGCCCCTCCCGTGAGCTCCGCGGTTTATGACTCATCGTGAGCGAATGAAAGCTAGGGGAGAAAAAAGAAGGGCGGGAGGGGTGGGGTGGGGTGCTAGACCGGACAGAGCTGGGATGGGAGAGTGAACGTGTGGGCGTGTGTGTCAAATGGAAATGGAGCGTCTTGCCCGCTCCTCCGCGGCGAAATGTCTCCACGCCACCCACCACCCGATCTCCTTTCTTCCTCCGTGATCCATCCCCGCTCTCTATCGCCCGGCGTGCTCTGTCTCCTCCCCGCCACCCGTGGGGTGTCCATCATCCCTCATCTCTTGGCTCCTGCTGCCATGACAACGTGCCCTGGATGGTACACCAGCTTAGCAAGGGGGTGGGGGTGGGGTGAGAAGGAACTAGGGCTCCGTGGCGGGGAAAGGCCACAAGTGGGATTCAGTGACGAAAAGACGGGGGCGGGGAGGGGTGGGGGGTGGGAAACACTAAGGGATGCAATCGCGTATATATGCACTCTGAGTTTACACACAACCGTGCAACTAGTAGTGTCTTTAGGAAGCGGCGATTCTCCGCTTTCACCGCCAGGGGGCGCCTTCTGCACAGCGTCGGTGTCAAGACGTCTGAAGACACTACTAGTGGGATGGGATGGAAAGGGTGTAATAGGGAAAGGATAAACTAAGGGGCAACCCCATTGCTCGTATCCAGCCATCTTCCGTTTTCTTTTGCGAGGTTCGGGGCTTCCAGCTCTTCTCTCAGGCTCCTTCTTCCTTCAAATAAACGAACTAGGCGTTGCGTTCAAACAGAGCAAATAAAAAACGGAGAATAGACAATATTTTTTTATTTTGATTTTATTTTAATTCCATTTATATCCCGCCCTTCTCCGAAGACTCAGGGCGGCTTACAAGCTTAGCAGTAGCCTTCATTCTATGTATATGCCTGCTTATTAGGGCTTTCGCCCCCCTCCCCCCAAGCGGCATTATTACAAAGTCAGCTTAATTGCCCCCAACAATCTGGGTCCTCGTATGCCGCTAAATTAATGCTCCGCTTGTGCAAACGCGCCTGATGGCTGACTTCGTCTCCCTCGGTGTAAGCTACAGCTGAAAGTCTCCTCTTGGAAGCCCGAATCCGGCTTTCACAAAACCAATGGGGGAGATCCAGGGAGCCCTCCCTGCACACTCAGCGCTAGAGTTCAGCCCAGTTGCCTCGCGCATTTTATAGGCATCTCCCTGTCCCGGCTGCCTTCCGTCTCGGCTCTTTTCAAGCACGGAGCTCCGCTCAGCCTACACTGAAGCATCCCCACTCCCGACACCCCGACTTTCCAATTGGCCTCCGCTCAAGGGTCTGGTCTGGATGAATGAATGCCCGGGCAATACCACTTCAGGGTCCGGGGGCGGCCGTGCGCGGCGACTATTTGGCGGGGAAGAGAGAGGAAAATCTCCTGCCTTTAACCGAGGCGAGGGGCGGAAGCTTCAGTCCCGGAGAGTCAGGAAAGAGAGATCCACTCGGCCGGGTGGCCAGGGGGCTTCCTCACCCATCTCTGATCCTTCGCCTCCCCCCCCGCCCACCTCTAGTGGTTCTGGCCACATTTAAAGGGTTCAGACCGGTTGGGACGGGCGCAGAAGCCGAGCGACCGCGGCGGCTGGAGGCGGGCGGGCGCCTCGCAGGCGGGCGTGGAACCGGCTGCGAGAGCGGCAGGTTAGAATTCGGATTTCGTGCAAATCGCCAAGGCATCGGGGCGGGGAGAATCGAAGTGAGGACGAATAGAGCGGGCACGTCGGCACCTCGCGTCCTCCCCTTCTCTTTTCCGAGCAGACGCGGGTCGGAGACGCCGTATAAGTAAGCGGAGGGGCTGGTTGTGAGGGTCCGCGGTGTGGGGGTCTCTGAACGAGGCGGGCGATTCTTTCCGTCCCCGCCTGCCTTGGGTCTCTGGAAAAAACAGGGCGGGGAGCCTGTGACCGTCTCTGTGGTGAGAGCAGACGCCCCATCTCTTGCCCTCTCCTCTTGGTGCTTGGGGTTTTCCGTTTCCCTCCCCGGGTCCCCGTTCCCCTCTTGCGTTATTGCTACCATTCAAGAAGATTTCTAGTTTCCCTCCAGGTCTGATTGGGAAAGAGATTTTTTTTTATTGCAAGCGTGCGGCCGTCACAGGAAGGAAACAGGGCCGGGGGCGTGGGGAGGGGGCGGCAGGACGACGAGGCGAACAGGTAAGATAATATGTCTGAGAATGCAAAAATAAGGAGACTACTAGCATTTTGAGATTCTATCTCTGGATCGGGGCGAGGGGGGGTGTGTGTCGGGGGGGGGAGCTTTGCTTTTCCCTCCCCACAAAGGCTTGGTTTCTTATTCTGCTTGAGCCCAGGGAGGGGTGGAGAAGGCTGGCTAACGCCCATCAGACTCCAGCTGGGGTTGATTCGTTGGGGGGGGGGAGGTTTGCTGGGTCGATAATATGCATCACCCTACCACCCCCTAATCTTGTGGTTTCCTGGGATTTGTCAATCAGTGTGTTTCTTGGCATTTGGTGCTTGGCTTTTGCAGAAAAAGAAGAGGATCTCTCCTTACCCTATTCTTTGTCCAACTCCAAACCTGTAATCAGATTTAGGAAAATTTTCACACGCCTTATCTTAATAGAGCTGTAACTTATGCTGGCAGCCAACATCTCTAGTGCTGTGCCATTAAGAGAAGGGGATTTTTGTTTTTTCATTTCAAGAGAAGGGATCCCCTATGTGAGAATTGGGTCAAGTTGATTGATGATGTGTTCTTGGAAGAGAAAAATTTGAGGTATTCTCATTATCTAGAATGGAATATATTGCTAGAAGCGCTTTCTATTTTAATGCCGTGGGTCAAATGAAATTATCCCCATTTTACAGACTGGAAAAATCAAGAGATCAGCTTCATCCTGGAGGAGTCCTGCTTGCAATTCTGTTGTGACACAAGTTGTCCAGTCTGGAATGTTCCAATGGACTGCTATGAAATGCATGTGTAACAGGTTGGTCTCCTTCCCTGTCAACAGAAAAATGGGTAGATCTTGATTGTCCAGGGTTTCTCACTTGTGAATGAATTTGGGATCTCAAGGTCTTGGGCGGGAGATGGCTATAGCTGCTGTTCTATCCAAGGTTTAGTTATGCTTTTTCCAAACCTCTCTGGGAAGGAGAGGAAAATTTGATATATTTGAATGGGAGTATTTTACTGCAAGGTGGATAATAGAGAAGCTTGATTTAAATGGTGTACTGGAGAGTTTATATTCTGAGTAGTGACTTCTGTTTCTAGGTATTCTAAGTGGCCATGGGTAGCAGAGCCATTTCGCTGAATAAAAAGGGAGATCTGTATATATAGATTGGATTAATCTGAAGGCAAAGAATTGAACTTTAGACTAAGGTTCGAGTGTAATCTGATGTTATTTATTAGCATTTATTGTGAGAAACCATGGTGGGTGGGTGTGGAGGATTGAATACGATTGAAATGCGATGGGGGTGTGTGTACCGTAGGTATGAATGTATATTTGTGGCAAGGAAGGAGTATATTCTGTGTCTGTGTACAATATTGCAGTCTTAGTGGCAATGAATTTTGTTTGTTTTGTGTGCAAGTTTGAATATTGTGGAGAAACCTCACAATGGATCCTTCCAAGCACCTTCATGCTTCAAACTCTTCCTTATTTCCAAATTTGGCCTATAACTCAACCATAGTGACTGGTTTGCTTCTGTGGCTGATCCCATATTCTTGATTTGTAAAATTTGATGATTTGGGATAAGAAAACCAGTTTTAAGGTGACTAGAGCTTGTGATCTACCAGTTAGAATAAAAGGCAAAGCAGAGAGACCTATCCTAATCTGACTTCCTCCCCTCTTTACTAAATAGGTTGGGGAGGTCACACAATCTTGGGAGTACACAAAAGCATGTTGTGTGGCGGATCTTCTTCTGAAACTCTTGAAGCTCCTTTCCAAAACTGTGTGATAGACTCTACAAGAACCTCTTGGTTTTAGAGCATAAATTCTTTGTGTAGTTCATAGACCGTTGACAATCTATAGAGCCCCCCCGCCTCCCCGGTGTTCACAGGCAAAAGTCCACACACTGCTTTAATTCTTGCCTTCTCACATATGCTGGATTGTTGGATCAGTGGTTGAAAATTGGATTATTGAAGTGAAGTGGATACTAATATTCAGAAAAATAGACTGTAACAAACATGTCTCAAGTGTAGCTGTTAACTTCAGTCCACATTTGCTGTGCTAATAGCAATTTGGCATAAAGAACCCCAACATAAAAGTGCTAATGATAAATATCTAAATAGATTTGAATATCCATTCACCTCTAGACTGTTGGTACTCAGAGATACCTATTAAGGAACTTCCTTGACTAGAAAGTTTATTCTAAGAGTTGTTAATAGAATACATACACTGAAGTAAAAAAATGAATAAGTATTTAATTTTCGATTTGTACAAAATTTAATTTTAAAAAGCTTTCAAAACAGCTGTTTGAAACTAAATTTTAAATGAGAAACTTCAAATGATAAACTTTATCATTATTTGTTAGCCAGTATGAATGGCTATGCTGTTAAAAGATGAAAACATAAAAGAACGGGTGGTCCATAGTCTCCCCATTTTCCAAAAGTTTGTTCAGTGGTCCTGGAGAATACCGGTTTAAGGCACTGAATTTAGAGAAAACGAATATGAAAGCAGGATATTGCTATCTTTCCTGAGTTTTGTGACTGAATGTGAAGGAACACATGATATTTACTGCATCTTAACTTTTGATAGGGCAGTGTGGGTAGATGGATTCTGAGCTACCACTGTCTGTTTGCTGGTTCCTACAAGCTATTAAGTATACACTGTGCTTTAATTACCAGTTGGTAGAAATGCACCCCTGTGGTTCTCTTTCTCCTGAACCCTCTCCTGTTACTTTTAAAGTTCATAGTCCAATTCAGTCATCTTTCTAAATCTGAGGACAATGTGTATTGTGAATTAAGGCAGTTGAAAATTTAAAAGTGTGAATTTGTCCACACTAGGTGAGGAAAGATTTCTTTCCAAGTGTTTGTGGAGATGGTGTAATACTGAGAAAGGTGAGAAGAGAAATGGAAAAAAAAATATCTGAGTGACATAAAGAGATTGTGAAGGCTATTAGCATGCACCTTGCTTGATTTCACATTATTTACCTATCTAGCTGTATGAATAAAACTAATTTAGTGGAAAGTATTGTTGGAGTGGATAGGAAAATGTGGCATTTTTTCTAATGGTTCATTCACACATGCAAAATTTTCCCTTGCTGATGGAACCATTAAGCAATGGAGCTGTTTATCTGAATAGTTCTTTGAGGTCTCATTGTAAAGTATTGAAGGCAACACCCTCGCCCCCCCCCAACTCCATTGTGATAATGCACATCTGCTAGCGCACATGCACAGCATTTAAATTGGGTATAAACCTGTTGCAGTAGGAACTGCTAGCATGTGAGGGATCTGCAATTATGCTGCTGTAATAATGGTGCACATATGATAATTGTGGGCCTGGTATAAATGTGAATGCACAATGTGCCTCACAAGAAGGTTCTTCCCACTTCATATAGTTAAATGAAACCCCCGGTGTGTGTATACTGAGGAAGCCGTAGCATTGGAGGGCTTATAATTGGGACTCTACATGTGCATATCTGTAGTACTGAGAAGGAAACAGCTGCTCGTGTGTGCAGTCTTTGCTCCTTTGGCATGACAGGTGCCATTGCTGGCTCTGGCTTTTCTGAGTTGTTGCAGGTATGTACATGCGCAATGCAGCACTGGCTTTCCTTCTTTAGCGCTGCAGGTGTTGCTTCATGCCGAGTCTGGTGGGTGCTGGTGAGTAAACTGGAAATTGGTGCTGAGTGTATGGAACATGAAAAGGAGGCCTTTTTTTGAAGCAGCGGCTGTTCCTTTGGCGAAACGGGGCTCCCTAGAATAAGTTTTGGTGGGGCTGTCATGATGCATTAAGAACCTTTTGGTGCGCGAAGCTCTTTAGAGGAGCCCCAGATTGGTGGGATGGTCACATGACTCTGCCCTGGTCACATGACAATGAGCTGGGTTAAGGCTGTATATACCATGCAGCCTTGGGTGCTGTGCTGTGTTTTTTTATTTTTCTGTATTTTTTTTCTCTTTTTCACTTGCTATGCACATTGAAGCTGGATCTTAATCTCTGTCTCCCTTGCAGGCTGAATGATCTGCTTGTGCCTGGCCCTGCCTGATCCCGGGCAATTCCCCAGTGATCATGTGGTGGCTGCTCCTTCCCATCACCATCATAGCTGGTGTCCTGCTCTCCTGGCCACCCCCTGTTTGGGGCACCCGTGTTGTCTTCACTGTCCCGGACATGGCCCTCACCCATCTGGCTGTGCACCATGAGACAGGGGAGGTCTACTTGGGTGCCGTCAACCGCATCTACAAGCTCTCAGCCAACCTGACCCAGCTACGGTCTCACACCACGGGTCCAGTGCCGGATGACCCCAGATGCTACCCTCCCCCAGGCGTCCGGCTTTGTGCCCACCGGCTGTCCCCTGCTGACAATGTCAACAAGCTGCTTCTGATTGACTACGCTGGCAACCGTCTTGTGGCTTGCGGCAGCGTTTGGCAGGGAGTGTGCCAGCTCTTGCGGCTGGACGACTTGGCCAAACTAGGGGAGCCTCACCAGCGCAAAGAGCACTACCTTTCGGGGGGGCGTGAACCAGACGCCATGGTTGGTGTGATTGTGGAGCAGCTGAGAGAGCCCAGCCAGTTCTTTGTGGGCACTTCAATCGGAGGGCGTTCGGAGTACTTCCCCACACTCTCCAGCCGCCGGCTTACTCCTGATGCCACCAGTCCAGAGATGTTCAGCCTGGTATATCAGGATGAGTTTGTCTCTTCTCAAATCAAGGTCCCTTCTGACACTCTCTCGCTCTACCCTGCCTTTGACATCTACTACGTGTCTGCCTTTGTGTCTGGCGGTTTTGTGTACTTCCTCACTTTGCAGCTTGACACTGCTCAGACGCCTCTCGAGCCTGCTGGAGGTCCCGTTGGCCCTGGTGTGACGGGCGGGGAGCGCTTCTTTTCATCCAAGATTGTGCGCTTGTGTGCCAATGACACAGAGTTCTACTCTTACGTGGAATTTCCTCTGGGCTGCTCCAAGGACGGGGTGGAATACCGTCTGGTGCAAGCGGCTCAGCTGGCCAAAGCCGGCAGACAGTTGGCCCAGTCGCTGGGCATTGCAGAAGGGCAAGATGTGCTTTATGCCGCCTTCTCGCAAGGCCAGAAGAACAGGGCAGCACCACCCCGGGAGAGCCTACTCTGCCTTTTCACGCTGGATGAAGTCAATCAGCGAATCCGTGAGCGTATCCAGTCATGCTACCGTGGTGAAGGGCGACTCTCTCTACCGTGGCTTCTCAACAAAGAGTTGCCCTGCATCAACACGGTATTACACTATCGAGCCGTCTCTGCTTCCTCACTTCCTACCTAATAATTGCCCATTTCCATTCCTTTCTAAAATAAGAATCCCAGCCATCCTGGCCTTTGGAAATTGCCTTTCTTTTTCTTTGCTCTCGGCTCTTATCTTATCCCATGACTGCAGCTTAAATCTGGGAACTTTTGTTTGGGCCCTTCTGGTTAATGACCTACTTTGATAACTGGGGCATAAATATCTGAGTAATATACACAGAGATGGGGGCTTGTTGGATAACACTGTGTACCTAAGTTACTCATTCCCGTGTGATGACCCTCATGTCCCCTTTTTTTGCGTCTTTCTAGCCCATGCAGATCAATGGCAATTTCTGTGGGTTGGTACTAAACCAACCCCTAGGAGGGCTGCAGGTCATCGAGGGACGCCCATTGCTTCAGGAACAGACGGAGGGCATGGCCAGTGTTGCTGCTTATACCTATCGTGGCCATTCAGTCGTCTTCATTGGAACCCGTGCTGGCAACCTGAAGAAGGTCAGATGTTCTTCTTGGTGCCTGGGAAAGGGTTTAGAGTAGAACCTGGAAAGCATCAGTGGGAGGATGAAGATGATGACTAAGGGCTGAGTGTATACAAATGTTCAAGGGCATTCATTTCCCCAGTATTTCTACTGATCTCCCAGTAGAACTAAAGAAACTTGTGTTTGTCCCCAGTTGGTGACATGGCTGTGTCTCAGTATACATCATCACCATCTTTGCTCCGAGAGAAAGATGAGTAAAGAAGCTTAGCAACAGTGAAGCCCTGTCTGCAAAACCATTTATTTAATAGCTTTGTTTAGAATGGCCTGAAAATATGAGTAATGATGGGGTGGGCTGAGTAATATTATTTTCTTTAAGGGAGCAATTGGATCAGACTTTATTTTCCTGCTACAACACACATGTCAGCATATGTCTTTTTGCTCCTCTCCCTTATAATCCTCCAAAAAAGCTTCATAGGTGATGCAATGACGGGGCACACACTTTGCATACAGAAGATAAAGGTAAAGGTAAAGGAGTCCCAGCAGATTTTACTCCACTAGTCATTGCCAATTATAGGGGGCAGTGCTCATCTCTGTTTCAAGGCCGTTGAAAGCGCTTGTGTGAAGACATTTCTGTGGTCATATGGCCAGCATGATGTCACAGAGTGCTGTTTCCTCCCCACCAGAGTGAGACCTATTTATCTATGCGCATTTGCATGCTTTCAGACTACTAGGTTGGCAGGAGCTGGGGTAAGGATGGGAGCTCACTCCATCACAGGGCGCTCGGGTCTTAAACCTAGGCTGCCAGCTTTCCAGCCACTGAAACGAAAAATTGCATACAGAAAATCCCAGCTTTAACCCTAAGTCTCCAAGTTAGCCTGAGCGTCTGCCAGTTAGTGTAAACTAGCTGTGTGTGATCTGGTGCCTTTTGATGCACTGGGACTACAATTCCCAGTCGTTGTGGCTACACATTCCTGAAGCTGTAGTACCATATCTGAAGGGGAAAACAGTTGAGTTAGATCAGTGTTTGTAAACCTGAAGAACTCTCCAAATTCTCTGCCGTAATTACTCCAGGGAGGGAATTCTGGGCATTGAAGACCATGCATCATTTAAATTGCCAACTCTGGAAACCCTGAGCTGGTTGGAATGATGCAGTGACTAAGGGGAGATATATGAAATAAATAATGTAAACCAGAATTTTGCAAAATAATATTCCTCAGAAGCTTCTCTTCCTGAGGGAGGTCTATTTCTGATACACTTGGAATTCTGTAATTTGTTGTGGGTGCCCTGACAAAATGGCTGCCACAGCATAAGAGGCTGCTCACCAGGATCTCTTTTTCTAGAAGGCAAATTGATGAAGTTTCTTCTGTAATCCTTCAAAATGGTCTCCACTACTCCTTTTTCTGGATAGATGGACACACTACTGAACAAAGCACTGAGCTGCTATTTTTTTTTTAAGAATGCCAATGTGGGATCCAAAAGTATTTTTGGAAATGAAGATGACATTGGTGTTTCACTTTTCAGTATGCCAGGGTAGATAGCCTGGATGGAGGTATGTGTGCAGACGGTCTTCTCTTCCTGCTGAATGCTGCAGCAGGGCCTCACATACCTGGGATGCTGAGTTTCTAGGAGACCTTAATCTCTCTCTCTTGGTTTCCTTTATTTTTTTCTCTTTTTACTATCATGCTTCTTCTACCCATTTCCTATTTAGTGGGTTGGTCAAGAAATGCCTAGAGTATATATTATTTTATGCCTGGAACTATATACTTAGGAATTGGACTGTGCCCACTGGAAGCCAGGCAGCTTCCAGGCTGCCCTATTTTCTCCCCAGTGAATCTGTAGGTGGAAAGGGCCATGGAACAGCTGAGTAAGCACAGATAGCTTCTGCTATTTCCTCCTCCCCTGACACTCTTGCAGAAGCCCCAACAGCTCCAGTCTCAGAAGGTTCCAGAGGAACATCTGCAGTGGCACGCTTGCTCTCAGGCCTTTTCCTGTCTGCTTGCTGCAAGCAAGAGAGGAGTCGTGGTGGTTACTGGCATCCCCCTCCCAGCTGCCCTTAGTTACCACTCTGCACAGTGTTGTGCCCAACAGACTTGTCACATTAAATATTAACTGGGCAGCAAAGGAGTCGGCACTCCCCTCCCCTGTCTATCTGGGCAACGGGAGAGATTGGGAGGGAAGATAAGCAGAGCTGAGCGGGAGATGAATGGTGTGTGCTGCACAAGAGCTGGAAAAGGGGCGTGAAATCCAGACATTGGGCTGGCAGAGGCTGAAGCGGAGGGTCATGGATACAGCTGGCAGAAGATTCAGACTAAGAGGTAAATGAAATGGAGAACATCTCTTTGGTTTTGAACCTGAAGCTAACTGCAGCAGTCTGGAAGTTCTGCCAAAGCATTCCAGGTTGGCCACAGCATCTCCCCTCCCTCAGCTGCTGCCAATTATGTCTCAGGAGACATGGCCCACTGACTCATCTGCCCCTACTCCTGATCTCCTAGGCAGGCCCTCCTCCCTCCCTCCCTCCCTCCTCTGCTGCTTCTCTGCTGGCCTTCAAGCCTGTTCTTTCCTGAAGTGGTCTCAGCAACCAGAGACCTCACTCCAGCATGGCCCGTCCCACTGGATTTCTCCCATTTCCCTCTCCTCAGTGTCCTGTCTCTGCTCAGTCATGGCCAACCCAATATCTGTACACATCCTCAGGCTTGGATTTTTTTCCCCCACAGAACTCTTCCCAGACCGAGCACATCTTTGTCAGCCTCCAGATCGTAACTTTGATTACATTTCATTTAATTTATGGCACCTGATCCCTCAGAAACCTGCCGACAAACTGTTCTCGCACCGTCCCTAATTCAGGCCTTGCAGAGTTAAAATGCAATTTCCTTCTCCCAGAATCATATTGCCCTGAACTCAGCATTTTCTAACCCGATTTTGCAGCTTTTGAAGTGTGTATGCATGAGGCTGAGAGAGGGGATGGGAAGGAAGTACAGAATAGAATAGCCTTTTGGAAGAAGAGAGAGACTGATGTGTTGGATCTGTTGCTACCGAGGAGGAAAAAGGAAGGTGAGCTAAAACTGGTGCAGAAATTACCCAACAGTTTTCATATTCAGGATTCAACGTGCACCCAAGTCTTGGATTTCCAAAGCTCCTTTTGGATGACAGATTCCATCACTATAAAGCATATGAACCTATTTAGTGCCTATTAACATGAGCAGATGCGTTTCCCTATCATTACAGTTCAGTTGTTTGCAGTCAAAGGCATCTTAGAAAGCTCTTCAACCTAATCAGATCAGCTTATCATAAGGCAAATAGGAACTCCAGCATCTCTCATTATAAAAATTAAATGCTGGCTTAGATGAGTATGTGTCTGGTTTTTTATATATATAGCTTCTTTGTCAGGCCAGATTTTAACAATTAATCTCTTAGCTTTTCATTCTGCTCAAATTGATCTCTAAGGAGGAGGACCAAGGCGATTTTTCTTGACTGTACTGGTTTTGGGGGAAAAAAGCAACCCAATTCCTATCCAATTTTCTCTTCTACCGCCATCGTCCCAGCTGTGGATTCAGTTTTGAAAGTGGGGAGGGAAGGAGGGAGGGAGAGTTCCCCTGGAGGCTGTGACATCTGGTCACATGGAATTAAGTTACAGTTTGCTTATATGTGTATTGGGGGTGGAGGAGAAAATGCTGTTTAAACTTTTGAACCTCTAGCAGGGACCATGAGGGGAGGTCATGACCCCCTTCTGTTCCTCATGCAAATGGTAGAGATTCAATTAGGATGGCAGGAGGCCGGGTGGTAGCCTGCCCGTGTGTCTTTGCCATTCCCACAGCTCCCTCAGTTGTCTTCAGTACACTAATTGCCTTGTTGCTGTCTAGCCTGAAGCCTTATGCTGGAGGTGACCTGCCTGTTCCCTCAATCAGATCTGAAAAGGACCATTATCCTGCTCCTTGGGGTGGGGACAGGGGGAGCTGAATCCAAATTCCCAGCTCCATAACTGTACTGACCCAGGGGTCTTGTCCTTATGTGTGTGGGAGGCTCAATGGAGCTTTGTTGGTCAGGATGAAAGACCCTTTGAGCTTTCTCTTCCAAGCTAGTATGTGTCTCCTTCCCATTGTGATTATGGTTACCTTCAAATGCAGAAGAGGCAGATATGTCTACTTTCCACCTTAGTTGATGGAGATACCATGCCATGTAGGTAGGATCAGTGTAGAAAGTAGCTCCATCCTATCACCCATTTCCTCTTTAAGGGGAGCTACTTTCTCCCCAGACTTGCTTGTATTGACTTACCTGAAAAGGTTATGGACAAATACTGAAGTTCTACCAAAATGGAGTCCTAGCTTAGAGTGCCATTTCCTGCAACTGCAAGGAGAAAGGAATGCAACATTAAGAAAGAACCAGGCACAATTGCATAAGATGTTAATATGCTAAATTAAAAGTACAGATGCCAATTTGGAAATACGTAATGTGGAAGCGGAAGCCTATTACATTTTCGCCTGATGTCCAAAAGCTGACTTCAGATGGACAACTTCAAGTTCCCGCCCTGTATTCCAAGTTCTTTGTCTTTCAATTTAATTTGCACAGGACAGCTCTTCAAAAATGGAACTGCCCCGGGTAAAGTAGAATAATATAGATAGATACTCCAAACCTGGGCTAAGAGGACTAAATTCTTAGTTTCCTTCAGTGTTCCCTCCCCCCTTTGTCTGTGGTTAATTTTGGGGAGTTTGCCTACACATCAGGAATCCCAACTTCTTTCTCATCTAGCCTTAGTCAACCTAGTGCCCTGTATACACGTTGAGGTTTGCCTGTCTTCTGGCATTGCCTTTTGGGTGCTGTGCTCCCTACACCTCTGAAGAGCTGAAGTTTTTTTTTTAATAGAACAAGGCTCCTCCCCTCCCCTCCCCTCCCCTCTCCTCTCCCCTCTTTCCTCTTCCCCACCATGAAAGCTGGACTTTTTTTGATGCCAAAGAAGCATATAATTTATACTGCCTTAATTTATTGGGAAGCTTTTTTTACTGTTTAAGCCTTTCCCAGTTAAATTACTCTTTTGCTTTGTTGGAAGTGGTACTCTCCAGATGTCTTGGGATACAGCCGATTGGAGCTATTACTCAACACATCTGCAACATCGCATTGTGGAAGGCTTTATTAACGTCCATCAAGTTTTATTCCCATTTATCAGGAGCTGGATCTCTGCATTTGATGTGTGTGTTAGGCACATCTGGGCACACAGCGCCAGAGAATAGCTACTCTTCCCTCCAGTAATAGTTTCTCCAGCTCATCAACATGTCTGAATCGGATTAAGTTGCAGCTGTTCTGTAATATACGAAACCTTGGCTCTACTGCATGACTGCACTTTTTTTATTAAGTTTGAGAGAAAGGAAGCTATTATGTTCCATTTGCTAACACCCTGGTTCAGAAGACATTCCAGGCCTGGCTGTTTATTAGGGTTGGTCAGTCCTTTAGATTCAAAGGGAGAAACGTGATTTGGAGCACATGACAGACAACATTGTTTAGCATGTCTTAAACCAAATGGCTATTTTCCCAGGATTGTTTGACAGTTGTGGAGGCAGGAGCCCAGAAAAAGATGTAGTTGCTTTAAGATATATCCAATAGGTACTCCATACAAACTACATATGCCCACAATCAAATTTCTCCCTACAAATCTGGAATCTCTATAGTTGTACTATTGACACACATTTTAAAAGAATATAAATAAAAACGGACAAATAAAGAGATAAAACGCATCAACGTAAAATTTTATGAGTAACTCTCCAAGCAGATACCAAAGCTATGATTTTTTTGGTTTTATAGTTGAAGTGGTAACCAACTGCAGCCAAGTTATCCTTGGTTCCTCTAAGCAGCACTCTGTGTTTACAGTGCAACTTTGAATGGAAATAACCCTACACAAATGTTCCTAGGGGCAAATGAATTAACAATCTTGGAGTAGCACAATGCTCAGTTTTTTGTATATTGAATCTAATCATAAGGATAAATTTATTTGTGTATTTCCAAGCTTGTCAGTTTCGTATGTGTCAGTTCTTTGCTGAAAAATTATGCAAATTAGGAGTGCATAAAATGCATTCTGATGGTAGGTACTTTCTCTAGTAACTTGCCCTGTAACAACACATGGGGCTTTGTTTAGAAGGCATTGCAAAATTGGGAGATGCTTTCATCTTGATGGCTAATTCCGATCCATTTGTAGTCCAGCTGATTTCATTAAAAATACAGGTAGTCCTCAATTTATGACCACAATTGACCCCAAAATTTCTGTTGCTAAGTGAGACAATTGTTAAGTGAGTTTTGCCCTATCTTACAACCTTTCTTGCCACAGTTGTTAAGTGAATTGCTGCAGTTGTTAAGTTAGTAACATGGTTGTTAAGTGAATATAGCTGCCCCATTGACTTGGCTTGTCAGAAGGTTGCAAAAGGCAATCACATGGCCCCGGGACACTGCAACCATCATAAATATGATCCAGTTGCCACCCGAATTTTGATCACGTGACCTTGGGCATGCTGCAACAGTCGTAAGTGTGAAAAACGTTTTTCAGTCATTAAACTGTTGTAAGTCGAGGACTACATGTATAACTTTTTTGTCATCCAAGGTTAAGGCAAAATTCTAAAACTGTACATGGGGAAGTTGGACAGATTAAGGAAGGCTGGAAAGTCCTGAGGACTGAGCAACTGAGCCTGCTGTTAGCGGACAAATGACTATAATATGCTGCACTGATAAAGCACTTCTGCATAGTGTAATTTAGGAAGATGAGTGGGATGGGAAATTAAATAATGATCATTAGTGCGAGAATAAGGTATCACAAGGACAAAAGTGGTTCTCACAGCTATTTTATGCAATATAGGAGGAGACAGTAGCTGCGAGAGAATCCTCTCATTCCTCTGCTGTTTCCGATTTCCCTTTGTAGGGCTGGATAAAAAGCAAGATATTTTGCTTTATAATGTATTATGGAGCTTTAAAAATATTGTTCGATGAAATGAGGCATTCCCTTACTGAACCCAAAATAAAATCAGATAACTAAGAAATAAAATAGCTAAAATTGGAGTCTATTAAGGCCCATGAATGGTTCCAGGAGCTTGAAAGAAGAGTATTGGGTTGCCAGATGGTCTCTGAGCCCTCAGCTTCCTGAGACAGCCAGTGTAATGTAGTGATTAAGGTGCCAGGCTAGAAACCAGGAGATTGTAAGTTCTAGTTCTACTTTGAGCATAAAGCCGTCTGGGTGATCTCGGACCAATCCCTCTTTCTCAGCCCTAGGAAGCAATTACAAACTGTCTCTGAAAAACATTTGCAAGAAAATGCATGGATTGTGCACGCAATTTGCAAGAGTCAAGACTAACTTGAAGAAAATAAAAAAGAAAATAAAAAGACGACTGCTTCCTGGAGTCCCACTGTCACATTTCTGGGGCCATTTTGAAAAATATCTGCTAAGCTCCATCTGAATTTTATGCAAGACGGAAAGAGGCTTTTGGGAATCTGCCAACTTTTGCATGCATTCAGCTTCCCCTTTGTGATATATAGCTAGTAACTGGAAGATAACGTTTTTTAAAAAAAACAGCAACAATGGTGTAAACCTGAACTAACCTGTGTTTTTTTCCCTAGCTCTGGTTTAAACAATTAAACAGCCCTTTGTCCTGGGCTACTATTTTACAGGAAATGTGTGAAGAATGGATGGGGCCCCACTGCTGGATTTCTGAAAATACTGGGATATTATACTTCAATGTCAGAAATCAATCTTTTGAATTTATCAGTAACTGTACTAGAAATTCAGATGTTGCAAGCCTTGGAAAGAATTGATGTGTAATAAAAAGCAGCCTGTTTTTCACTTGCTGTGGAGTTACTTCCTCTCCAGAAATGGCACAATGTAAAGAACACGGGAGTATTAATCACCCGCTGTTTTCACACAGAAGTCACTTTGGTTAACTTCTGCAATTCTGTTGGTATCTAAATGTTTTGCTTATTTTTAATTTGCCAAGCCAAGCAGTGTGCAAAGAGCAAGACTGCTGGACTGAATTAAATCGCACTAAAACAAACCAGTTAGAAAGATAATTTCACTCAATGCCTGTCACTTCTTTTCCTGTTCCTCCCTTGTGCAATCATGCTGTTTCCCAAATGGTTAAAAAATACCATGGTGGGACTCTTGGAATAGCAATTTCAGCTTTAAGTATCTTGCCCTTCCTCAAAATTGCTTTTCATCACCTCATCATGCCAACCCAAATGTGGAGGCTCACTTTTTCCAATTATTCATCTGCTATTTATCAACAGCCTCCTTCCTTATGAATGCCACATGTTGTAGGGATGATTCAGACACCTGTCAGTTCTGTTTCCATAGGATCAAACTTCGACCCCCTCCCTCAAAAAGAAAAGAAAAGCAAATATGATAATATGTATAGTTTATTAAATAAAAATAAATGATAGCAACATTCATTTATTTAAATAATCAGATGTCAATAAAAATATGTTTAAAAATTGCAGATTGGTTATCTCACATAAGCTCAATATATTTTAGTGTGGTTATAAAGACAAACGCTGTCCTGTTTTTAAGAGCAGTAAGGGTTGAGATTAGGGCTTCCAATTACATTGATGGTTCATGTAATCCTTGAATTAGGAGGAGCACACAAACGGACAACTTTAACTTTTTTTAAAAAAGTGTAGTGGCAGATGATGATAATCTTGGCTGCTTGCATGTTTTTTCAAATGGAAAAGCTGTTAAATGCACATGATCGTTGTAACTCATGCAGTAAAAAAGTGGAGTGTACTTTGTGATCTTGTACAACAGGCCATATAAAAAAGCTTGGAGATAACTAGATTGCCAAGGAGTGTGCCATACAGATTTTAACTTGGATTTGTAACTTATAAGTTTATTTCGCTTATTTATAAAGTGTTTAAAAAAAGGAATTTTATTTTAATTGGATCGCTATGTTTTCAGTCCCGAGCTTTGTAGAGGAAGTTACCACACATTCCACAATTGCCACCATTTGCAATTTGTTTCATTATCACATCATTATTATTTTAGTAAAATTTCTATTTACTGGGGCTAGCTATATTGAAATGTTCTGTGTTTGTGACAACTTTGTGAGCTAAATGAGCTGTGGTAGTACAGTGGTTAAAAAGCAGTACTGCAGGCTACTTCTGCTGCCTGCCGGCTGCCTGCAGTTCAGCAGTTCGATTCTCACCAGGCTCAAGGTTGACTCAGCCTTCCATCCTTCCGAGGTCAGAAAAATGAGGACCCAATTTGTTGGGGTCAATATGGTCTGTAAACCTGTTAGAGAGGACTGTAAAGCACTAGGAAGCAGTAGATAAGTCTAATTGCTATTGCTAAATCACTGTTCTCATTTTAAGATGTATAAAAATATAAGATTGTGGAATCTGTTTGTAAAATGCAATTGAACAAAATGCAAAGTAAGCTGCTTTGGGTTTTATGTTTTATCCACTGGATCTATTTTTCGTATATTGTATACATGGAGAAACTACAACCTTCCAGAAGTCATCAGAAATCATCAAAATTGTAAAATTATAAGTCATGCTGATGGGCCAATGTAATCTGGGAGTTCAAAAGCAACCCAGGTATACATTTGTTAAACTGGCCCTTTAAAATATTTATACTGACATAGTAAGGTAAAGGTAAAGGTTCCCCCGCACATGTGTGCTAGTCGTTTCCAATCTAGGGGCCGGTGCTCATCTCCGTTTCAAAGCCGAAGAGCCAGCGCTAGTCCGAGGACGTCTCTGTGGTCATGTGGCCAGCATGACTAGACGCCAAAGGCGCACGGAACGCTGTTACCTTCCCACCTTAGTGGTCCCTATTTTTCTACTTGCATTTTTACGTGCTTTCGAACTGCTAGGTTGGCAGAAGCTGGGACGAGTAACAGGCGCTCACTCTGCTACGCGGCACTCGGGATTCGACCCGCCAAACTGCCAACCATCTGATCGACAAGCTCAGCGTCCTAACCCACTGAGCCACTGCATCCCTTACTGACATAGTACCCCCCCCAAAAAAAATTATTTTCAATACTCCCTCCCCTCAGATACTGGATTTTTCTTGAGGAATGCCCCTGACTCATTTTTTTCTCAGAGGTCTAGACTATATTTTCCATTTGTAATCCTGTACTTTGCCAATATTTAATCTTTTTTTCTTTCTTGTCAAGAAGACGTTAGAAAGAAAAAGACAAAATAGCTGCACTATCTTTTGACGAGTGGCTTTAGGAGCCATCTGTCAAGAGACCCTCTATTTCTGGTAAGGAGAGGGGGAAACCCTATCCTGCTCTTCATCCTTTCAATTCTGCGAGGGAAAAAGAGCTGCTTTTGTCATTATACCCTACAGGTTCGTGTGGACAATCCAGATGAGGCCCATCTTTATGAGTCTGTGCCAGTGATGCCTGGAGAGCCTGTGCTGCGTGACATGGTCCTGAGTCCTGACCAGCGCTACCTCTATTTGCTCAGCCAGAGACAGGTCAGCCTAAGGGAGATGGGACAGGCAGCAGCTTCTCTTGTACCTTAGCTAGGAAGGAGAAAAATAAGCCACTGGTGGGAACTTGGTTGAAGACAGGTCATCATGAGGAAAGTCTTATCTATGTGGTCACTAAGAATAGATCTAACCTGATGGCACTTAATCAGCAACTTTGACTCTCCATGTATTCAGTATTGGAATTTGAGCTCCCATCGAACTCAACCAGTGTGGCATCTGGCAGGGAGAGGGAATTGTAGTTCAGACCAACTAGTGACAACTAGCTTACCTGTTCTGGGGGAGAGGGCTTTTTTTTTGTTTGTTCATTGATTGATTGACTGATTGTTTGCTGGCTGCCTGCCAGGTTTTATTCCAGGAGCAGAAGACAGAGAAGGCTTGCAAAGAAATGGTTTTCTTTAGAGAGATTCCTGAATGCCTTTTTGCATGGAAAACGGGTTTTAAATCCTACCACTAATGGTGTTGTCTAATAATAATAATATTATCAATATTATTGTTAGACAACATCATTAGTGGTAGGATTTCTGCTCTACCTTTCCATGCTGAAAAGACATTGAGGATATCTATTTATGTGTTTTACATACAGATATAATTGCATTTTTAGAAAATCCATATCTATGTAAATAATGGCATTTTAAAAATTATTTATTGTTCCTGGCCCTTTTAAACTTTTTTCTCTTTCAGCAGATTTATACCTCCCTTAGAAGAGTTAAAGCTTCATTTCAGTACCTTTTTTATTTTTTAATCGCTGCATTGCAACCTAAATGAGTTTAAGCTTTAGGGAAGTGTATGCTTTACATCAGCAATAGAAATTGGGGCAAGATAACTGTGCATACATTTCAATGTGTTTAAAATGTGAAAATGAAGAGTAACTGTGAAGATTATTTCATTTTTCTAAGCGGAGTGGGAAAATCCTTTCCACACTGCTATGGCCAATTAAGGTCAGGAGCATAAGATAAGGTGCCCTGGGCAGGACTAGTACACCAATGAGATCTCTTCTCAATAGACAAGATTCCTATAAATGTAAGAAGTGAGGGATGCAGTGAAAGTTGTATTTTCTTTACTGTGAACAAATTATTCAAAGAGCAAAATTCACAGAGCCTTGGTAGAGCAGTGGGCTAATGCCTCCTTAAGTAACACCAGCTGCCTGCAATTAGTGCAGGTTCGCATCCCACCAGGCTCAAGGTTGACTCAGCCTTCCATCCTTCCAAGGTAGGTAAAATGAGGACCCAGATTGTTGGGGGCAATTAAGCTGACTTTGTAATAATGCCGCTTGGGGTGTATGTGTGTGAAAGCCCTAATAAGCAGGCATATACATAGAATGAAGGCTACTGCTAAGCTTGTAAGCCGCCCTGAGTCTTCGGAGAAGGGCGGGATATAAATGGAATTAAAATAAATATAATAAAATAATAAAATGCAAAGAATGTATGAAATGCAGATGTTGAATTTGAAGAAAGAAGGTTGAGGATGATTAGCAAATGTGAGACCGAGGACTGCTGGGTCTCTTATGTATTTGCGATCTGTTTTCCTAGGATAAACTGATCTAAGCTGTAAAAATCTGGATAATGGCAGTGAAGGGAGACAGGGATAGAGAAAACCCCTTATTCTTTCCTGTCACATTTTTACGATTGTTCAAACTTTCACTCGGACGTGATAGTCCTGCTCTTCGTTCAGGCAGAGCTCACTTTTTCACACCTGCAGCCCAGGCAAGAATTCAACAAGTGCCTTTTCTGTATCACAGCAACCTGTTTCCGCTTCCTTCATTTTGACTCTTTATGTTGGGGCAGCAATCCCTAGCCTAGCCCAATATACCTGGAGGGTGCCAGGCTAGTGAAGACTGTGGGGAAACTCCAAAGTGGATGAATGGACGGGGGACGTGCGGGGAAAGGTCTGCAGATGTATATTGATACAGAACTTCCCTCAGGTGGTGCAGCTTCCTGTGGAGAATTGTGGGCAGTATCTTTCCTGTGTCGACTGCTTGGGCTCCCGAGACCCACACTGTGGCTGGTGTGTCCTGCACAATAGGTGAGAGATGACTCTCCTTTCTACCTTCAGCTATGCAGGCTGGGAGGGAGAACTCTTGATCTGCCGTTCCTATCCACCCCCACTCACCCCATTCTTCTTGTGCTTTCACCCAAGTCTGGGGGGCAAAGCAGGGAGGAGACAGCCAGTTGCACTCTTTCCTCTCCCCTGCCCCCTTTATCTGAACTCTGCAGGAGCTTTAATCCTATTAAAGCTGCCAGCACTCAGCTGACTAGGCGGGAAGAGTAAAAGGAGGTTGGAGGTGCAGACAAGGGGCCCTAAGCTCTCCTTCCCCAACTTGGAAGGAGAAGGAGGGTTCTCTCCTTCTTTCTGCTCCACCCCCCCTCCCCACCCCCAGCAATCAGTTGCCGGATGTGGCATCGCCAAGGATGAGGAAGATGTTTCTCTGCTCCCTTCTGAAGGAAAGTTGGTGCTTGCTTCCTGCACCAATGTCTTCTTGCACATTGGGGTCCTGCCCCATGGAGAGGGCAGTGCATAACATGGGGTGGGAGGGAGAAGCAAGAGGCTGAGGCAAAAGAGAAAAACAAATAACCTTTTCCCCTTCCCTGCAGTAGCCCCCACTTTCCCAGCAGATGTTTTTCTCCCTGCTTCCCACCCTCCGTCTCCTCTCCCTGTCTCAGCACCTGGTGCTGCAGCTTGCACTTCCTTCCTTAATATAGACTATGTGATAACACTTAGAAGGGGGGGGTGGGCTGAAAGCAGAGGTGACACTTCTCCCCCCCCAAGCAATGGCGCGGTGGGGAGAAGGAGCAGGAAGCGTACAAAAAGTGAGAAGTGCCTCCCACCCTCAGCCGAGGTGTTTCCACTTGTTGGCAGGCCGTGGCCTTTCACCATCCTTTCCTATGCCGAGCCCAGATCTCATTCCATCCCGGATGATCTCTCTGATATTATCCCTTCATTGGGATGGGTGTGTGTGTGTGTGTGTGTGTGTGTGTGTGTGTATTAAGATTATTAGCTTGCTGCCCTTCCCTACCCCACCCTGCCTGCAAATGTATGGTTGCTGTCATCTTTTCTCCAAGCAGGCACCTCAGTCCCCAGATCCCTAAGCATCCTTGGTTCCTTCTAACCTTAACAAGCCTCCAGGGGCCCCTGAGCGGAAGCAGCAGGTCTGCATTACAAGTCCCCCAAGCTAACTTTCCCCCCCCCCCCTCATCCCCTGGTGGGTGCACTCTCACATGCTTAAATTACTGACCCCTTGCTTTTATTGCCCCCTCCCTTTTGATCTCACTTCTGCCAACTTTCCCACGCAAGGTATCTTCCTGCCAGCGGAGATCTCCGATACACTTTCTGTCTCGTAGTCTCTGCCTCTGACCCGCAACCCACCGTGGACCTTTTGCGCCTCACTAAAACAGAAGGAGAAGGTGTTAAGAGGAACAAACGAAGGTGCAAGGGTGTGCAGACCTCTCTCATTTTGCTCACTCTCTCCCCTTTTCGTTTCTGTGCCTCAGGTGCTGTAGAGAAAGCGATTGCCCCCGTGCTGCAGAACCCCACCGCTTTACAGCCACTCTGACACAATGTGTGCAGTTGCTGGTTGAGCCCAGTAATATCTCAGTGACAGAACCTAGTATTGTGGTGAGTTTCTGCTCCCTCCCGCTGGCCTTATTGAACATCTGGCTCCCCCCAACCCTGCTGGCTAATTGTTCTTTATCTCCTTTTTTTCTGTTTTCTGTAGCTGTACTTTCTCTGTTGTTGGTCTCTTTGTCCTCCGTGTTCTTAGTCAACTGAGCCTCAACGTTTTGAGGTCAGCTGCCACTCTGAAAGGGGAAAATTTGACCTCAAAAGTGATCTATAAACAAAATAGACTGTATTAGGAGAGAGGAAAGCTAAGCGCTTTTTTTTTTAAAGTGCATTTTGGAAGACCGTGACCCCTGACCCTACTCCATATCAGCAAACTGCTAAAGAAATAACTCCTTTTTTTTTGGACATACACATCCTATAAGAAAGTCAGTCATTCCGTGTGAATACAGAATTTTACAGTCATTTTGGAACTGAATTGAGATATCATTATATCGCTTGGCTCTCTTTTTCAATTGGATGTGTTCAAATTAGTAAATTATTATGGAAGGCTGTAAACATTATATTCTGTTGACTCATGGACGATGGGGTTATATTTTGAAGATGCCATGAAAAATCACTCATTAACTTCAGAGGATCTTTGATTAGGGATAAGATTTCTTATGTCTTGCCAACTACCTTGAGTATAGAATCCTTTGGGAAACAAGAGTAATTGGTTTAGTGCTCTAAATTGTATTTATGTAGGTAATTACTGCTCTTCTTCAAGGTCATCCCCAGGCTTGATATTAGCTACTAAAAGCAAAGCAGAGGATAGCTTTGATCCATAATCTATGCCTCTGCTATGTCCATGGTAGGGATAGAGACTCCATGACCCTCTGATTTAGGGGAGAAAAACATGTGGCCTTCCAGCTATTGTTGGACTGCAACTAATCACCTCTCATTACTAACTATACTAGCTGGGGCTGATAAGAATTGACATATAGCAATACAGGAGTGCTGCCTGTCTATCACTGCTCTAGATGTTGCTGAACAACAATTCCCAAGGGCCCCCCGCCACATACGGCCACTGGTGAGGGATGCTGGGTGTTGCAACTCAGAGCATCTGGAAGGTCACAAGATCCTCCCTAGGCAAACAGAGCCATAATGATGAGTAAGCCTTGCCTTAATAATATGATATTCACCATACCATTCAGCTTTGTAAGAATAGCCATTTTCCTTTGCTTTGTGTTGTGTTTTTTTTTAAAGTAACTGTTCAGCTTTATGATTGCCAAGATATGCTTGGATAATGCCTGCTAGGAATTCAGAAGCCAGATAAACTGTTGAGTAAAATTTCCAGTGGTCCGAGATCAGGGTTTCAGTGTTCTGCATGGCTTTTTGTTTCCTATTCATCTACCGTGGCTATTGCAAAATAGGAAAAATGCAGACTAAATCAGATTAACCGCGATCATTTTATCTTTGTCACTCCATTTAGGCTCTAGGGCTTTTCAACCTTCTTACCCATTATACCACTTTTAGGATCTGGCAACAACTGAGTACCACCAGTTGCCTAGCAAGGTGTCAAAAAATTGATGACCAAAAAAAAAGGAAAAAAGTGATGAAGTACAGGTAGTCCTCGACTTACAACAGTTCACTTAGTGACTGTTTGAAGTTACAATGGCACTGAAAAAAGTGCCCCCCAAGCCACAGCCGAGCAAGACACCTGCCTGCCCGCCCGGCGGCACTCTTCCTCCTGTCCTAGGTTTTCATTGTTGTGAGCATTTGTGTTGAGGATTGGCAGCGGGGGTGGGTGGGATGGGTGTTTGGTTTTTATTTCCCCCCCTCCCCTCTGCTGGGTGGTTGCAGCAGGTTTTGGTCACTTCACATGACCCAGGGACACTGGGACTGTCATAAATATGAATTAGTTGCCAAGCATCTGAATGTAAATCACATGACCCTGGAGATGCTGCAACATTCCGGCTGACTGATGCTTCTTCTGGGCTCAGAAGCGCCAGGATCAGCGCCGAGCTCCAGCTGGAGCCTGGTGCTGATCCTGGCGCTTCCACTGAGCCCTGACAGTCCTGCAGCTCCAGCCATGTCTCACTCAGGCTTGTGTGGTGCTGCCACTGGTTCAGCTCTCTCTCTCTCTCTCTCTCTCTCTCTGTCTCTCTCTCTCTCTCTCTCTCTCTCTCTCTGTCTCTCTCTCTCTCTCTCTCTCTCTCTCTCTCTCTCTCTCACGCACACACACACACCCCGCTACCACTTTTCTAGGATGGTCATGTACCACCTGCCAGGTGCCAATGTACCACAGGTGTTACCCGTACCACTGGTTGAAAAGCCCTGATTTAGGCTACTGTATGTCACAAAACGTGAGAAGTATCTTATATTTATGTATATATAGCACACGTTACGATTTCCCTTCTTTTGTCATAATTCTCAAACGTACTAGTCCATCTAATGACATCATTCTTCTGTGCTATGTTTCCAGCTTCAGCTTACAGTCCACAATGTCCCAGACCTGAGTGCTGGTGTGACTTGCTCCTTTGAGGGCCTTGGGGAGAGCGAGGGACAGCTTCAGGTAGATGGAGGGATCCACTGCCTTTCACCTACTTTGAGGGATGAGCCCCCTGGAGAATATGGTAAGGGCTTGATGACGGGAAGGGAAGCAGTAGCGTAGTATTCAGAAAGGACAGAGCTAGAAAGCAAGGTGTATAGTCCACCTTTCTGTCCTTACCTTGCCTCTGCCAGAAACTTCTTGATGGCTTCAAAGAAATTCTCCTTAGTCCTGATCCTCTCCTCATAACAAGCCTAAAGTTGTATGTAATTTTTTTTTTAAAAAAAGCAGACGACAATGCTCAAGACGGAGTTAGAATTCTAAGTCAAATGGCATTTTGTCAAGAGATTATTGGATTTCTGCTTTTTGTCACTCTACGATGCTGGGTTTTTGCATGGTTATAACTGACATGTTGAAACAGTGGTAAATAAATGGTTCTCTCTTTCTGCAAAACTATGCTGATGAGGGATCATGGAATTCTAATTTTGCTTAATGATTCTGCATATGGAAGCAGAAGTTGATTGTGTTGGAATTCAAGAATGTGGCCTTGTAAGCACACTATGATTGATGCTACTTGCTCTTCCTTCTTTCCCCTTTTTCCCTGTTTCCCTATGACTGTCTCAGGTGATGTACGAACTGTTAGGATCCAACTTCTGTCCAAGGAAACTGGCATGGAATTTGCCAGTACAAACTTTGTATTTTATGATTGCAGCCTTCTACGCACGTGAGTTTTCAAACTGGGCACAGGCTGTAAGTGGGGGAGGGGAAAATGACTTTCTTTTTTCAATCTCCATCAGTTTACTTACATATAAGACGTGTGACCCACACATTATTGTTTACCACTGTTGAAAAACAAGCCGTGGTGGGATTCAAATATGTGAACAACTGGTTCTCTGTGTAGATGCCGCTTCTGGAAGTCCATTCTGGGCCTGGGCAACAACAAATTAGCTGCCTGTTCTGCCGAAGTGCTGCGAACTGGCTGAATCCCACTACTGAAAATAAGGCTTAATCTCAGCTTTCAACAACTGTTACTACTTTAAAAAAATATCTTTTTCACCTTTACACTTTGCTCATAGTTAAAACATACAAACCTGGTTTATTTACTGATTTACTGTCATGCTTTCTTCCCATAAAAAATAACCTCTTAATCAGGATTTTATTAATTCAAAACAAACAACATACAATTGACAGTTAATTAAATTTCATTCTAACAAAAATGACTCAAAATCCCTATAAAAGAGTATATTAAAAATTGATGGCCACTCATACACCCTGCCCTACCCGACAGCAGCCACTTACTTATCTGCCTACTGGCCTGTTTGGGAGCTGCCTGGGACTCGGGACTTCCTACTGGCTTACTCATTTGGCTTGTTGGAAGCAGACAGGAAGTTGCAAGGAAGTCCTTACTTAGCGACCCACAACCCACCATCCTGGCTTAATGATGGCAACAGGGAGCGCCAGGGTAGCTTTCGCTAAGCAATGCAGTCATTTGAAACTATACTTTACGACTGCATTATTTAGCAATGGAATTTCTCACCCCAATTTCCATTATATCACGAGGACTACCTGCTCTTCATTAGCATGAAAGACATTAGCAAACTATATGAGGAAGACAGATCTTATCCCTAAGGTAAGAAATTCAGCAAGCTTGAAAGGATAGGTTTCATCTGAGATAGAAACAGTGACATGTTCACACACTGTTGCACTAAAACGTGATTTTGTTCATTGCAATTTGAGTGCAACATGCAGCATACTAAGCCATCATTAAACAAACTTCACAATTGCTTAAGGTGATGTGATTATCCAGCCACAGAATGGTTTAGAATAGTTAGCTTCCCCCTTGTAAATAGATGTTCAGATTATGTGGCATTTTCAGTGTATACTATACCATGTGTGCACCAAAAGAATCTGATCATCATCAGAAGCAAAGGGACAAGTTGTGCACCTAGATTTTCAAGTCTGGCACCAGCTGTGATCCCAGGGCAAGTGGCAATGGTGGCAGTTGTCATCCTGCAACCCTATTGACTTTCGGCAGCAAATTGTTGCAGATAGCCAGATGTAAGACCCTGTAGTTGAAGTTGGGCTTTAGGAAACAGCTGAGTTTCTTGCTGCTCTATTGGCCTCAATGTTGTACCATGACATCCCTGCCTGAGTTGTGAAATTAGCAGTGGAGAGCTAGTTCTGGGAGATTTTAACTTGATTTGAGTTGGAGATGGCTTGGGAGTTCACGCCAGTATAACAACCATGGATCTGTCCCAGAATATTCAGGAACTAATTAAAGCAGGTGGCCACATACTAGGACTGATGAGAATTAGTTTTCCAGGGAACCCTAGGAGTTAAAATGGCAGAAGAGATGCTTAGAATGCCATTTGAGGAAGGTGAAGAGTGAATCTGACTGCACACGAGTAAGAGACCATATTAGGGATTATATCGTGGTAAGAAGAGCCACAAATTGTAACTATTTTTCCACTCTTACTGTGTTCACAAATAGCTGAGTGGTGGCCCTTTTCAGAATGACCTATTCTCTGCTGGGAAGAGATGAGCAAGAAAAACATTTTCAGGGCCACTGGGAGAAATATTCCAGGTATCTGACAGATAAAATCATTTGTAGTTGGACTCTGACTGTACCTGACTTATTTGCTTGCTGTGCCAAACTGAACAATTATGGAAGTACAAATAACAGATTCAATAATTCCTCTGGAAAACTGTATCAACAGCTCCTGGGGCACTCTGAACTTCTGAGTTGAAGCAGGAAAAACATTGTTTGTTGTGCCTTTTTAATAATGGTTCTAATGTTAAGCATCCATTTTAAGTCCTGGGAGTTTATAGAACCCAAAAACATGAAGGACTCTATTGCTGATACCATGCTGTCAAATATAGTAAGAGGAGGTAAAATAGGAGGGCTCCTCCTAAAATCCACTCTCATCTCTACAGTTTGAAGCTTGTTCAGCTCCAGATTGTTACCGCGGCATCACAGGGCCATTTGTTCAACCTCTCATCTATATGCAGACTCATCACTGTTTCGAATGAGGCCAATGACCGTTGATGTTGTGGTCGTTCTCTTTTCTCTTGGCTGGTTCCAATAAGCATTGCCTGGAAAGAAGAGGCTGAAACCTCTTGATTTGTGGAGTGCCACAGGGCTCAATGCTTTCACCCTTCCTGTTTAATAACTACATGAAGTCACTGTGTGAGTCATTTGTTGACATGGGATCAGTTATCATTAGTGTGTGATGATATCCAGCTGGTTCTCAAGTCTTAGCTAACCAAATGAGGCTGTGGGAAGATCTTGTTCCACTCCACTGCCCCGAGGCTATTAAGGTCCAGATGGGGAAGAATGGACTTATGCTTGACCCTAGCAATTCTGAGTGCTAATGGGCTCATGGGCCATCCTGGCCTGAGGACTTCCTATTTTTAACTTTCAATGGGGTTCACTTCCACAATTAGAACTGGTATGCAGTTTGGGGGTTCTCCTGGACTTGCAGATTGAGGAGATGGCAACTGTAGCCAAGAAGACCTTCACACACATTCATCTCATCTATTAATTGTACCCATTCTTGGACCTGGAGCACCTTCTCATTGTCACTTGTGCTTTGGTCAACTTGTGTGTGGACTATGCAATGCCCTGTACATGCAACTGACCTTGAAGACCGTTCATAACCTTTAGTTGGTGGAGAACATAGTAGAATAATCAATTATGAGTGTGCCACAGTATGCCTGCATAACACCTTTGCTCTGCAAGCTTCATCATTAGTAGGCTTCCAAGTGCAATTCAAGATGTTAGTTGTCATCTACAAAGCCCTACATGACAAAGAGACTATTTACTTGAAGGGTTCACTCTCCCATTGTTTCTGTCCATCCCATAAGCTCAGACTGAATCAGCATGCTCTGGGTCCCTTCCATTAATCATTGTCATCTGATAAGATCTAGGAAGTTTACTTTCTCCGTTGAGCCCATCTTCAGGAACAGTATTCGCTTAGAGTAGTATTTCCCAGAGTTGAAGTCCACCTATTTTAACAATGCCAAGGTTGAGAAATCCTGCCCTAGAAAGTTGAATAGTCCCGACTCTGCTCTGCTTTAGACATGTTCTGATCTGGTGTTTTTCCCAGGCTCTCATCTGGGATGGAAAGCGGGCTGCTTCTGTGAAAAATTCTTTATAGGAATTTAGTGGATGTTTGCTCCCCTGGACAGCCATCTTACATTTCTGTCTGACTTGATGTTTTGCACCACTCAGACTTGTTGATGAATTGGGAGGCCTTAGAAATATAAACAATTAATCAATTAAATCCTTGCCCCTGGGAGATTGCAATTCCATTTATTTACTTGGGGGAGGATTGGAAGAAGAATTAAGTCCCAGAATAAGTCATCAGTGTTGGAGGCCTGACCCAGCCCTAAAGGTGGCTGGGAACATTTTTTTTTCTTACTAAGACTTGCAACCTAGATTAGTTGGCAAGGCTTTTTTCAAGCCACAGCCCTTGACTGCTTGAGCCAGGCTTACAATTCCTCTTATTGGAAACAAGTTCTGAAGTATCTGCACAACCTTCCAGCTTTGCTGCCTTACGTTTCCCCCTCAGAGCATGCTGTACTTTCCCCTCACTGTTTTGTAAAGTAGGAAATGCCCACACTCCTTGTGGACCGCTTCCTCTCTCAGTTTTGGGACTCTCCTAGCTTACACCAGCTAGTCAGTAGGTGGCTGTAGTTTAGGTTTGCCTTCCTCTGGGGCTTGTCTCCGCAGTAAGCAGAGGGGTAGGACAAGATTTGTAGATCTGATTCAAACAGTGTTTCACTTCCCCCCCCCCTTTCCTTCCCATGAGTTTCATATCCTTAAGCAGAACAAAACCTTTGAGGAACAAAGGTGAAGGAAACGATTAGAGGGAATCTGCATCTGTAGATCAGGGCGTGCATTCCTTCCCCCTTTTACTGTTTTCTTTTTCTTTTTTAAAATTTTCCTCATTCTACAGGTGCTTGACCTGTGTCAGCAGCCACTATCCATGCCACTGGTGTAAATACAGACATACATGTACCCACAATGTGGCCAAGTGCTTCTTCCTAGAGGGCCGAGTCAACACCGCTGAGGTAAGAAAGACCACTGGAGTGCTGCCATCTCAAGAGAGTTCCCCGCCAGCCATTAGGATGATTTTTGGACCTGAACACACTCTGTACTCTGTGCCTTTTCATCTTTCGTTTGTGAAACCTTCACCACTGGGGAAATCAATGGCAGTTTTATTCCCCTGCTGACCTACAGGCAAAGGGAGTCGGGAGAGAGATTTCCCCATACGCCTTGAATCTACCCCTCTTCCCGGCGTAACTTCCTTCCTTGCATTTTCAAGAGCTCCCTGTTTCTGCATAACGGCAGAAATAGCCGTAGTATTTTTATAGTTTGCTCTTCCAGCATTGGAGTGACCATTTGGGAGCCAAATTTCCATTTCCATGTTAATGCAAGTTGTGCAGCTGCTTGCACACATTTAACTGGAATATTTTTTTTCACGGTGTCTTTGTAATATTTTGACCCTGTACAGAGCTCAAACTGCTTTGCTGAGCACTGTATAGGGTACAAAAGGAGAAAAAGCGCAACTGGAGGGTTGGACAAGAAGTAAGAATAATGAAAAGGGAACATTCAAGCTATGGTATAGCAGTTCTCCCTTTCCTTTAAAAGTCTGTCCTCCAGCTCTGGCAACATCACGATATGTTATTATAACAATGAGTTCTAGAAACTTGGTTCCAGTTGCAGACTGAAAGGGAAAGATTTCTGGAAGTCACCTATTTAGAGGTTTAGCCTTGTGCGCAGCGTCCCCCGCAGGCTTTGTATAGAAGGAATCTCGGACCAGGGAATCCCAAGCAATCAGAAAAGAGTCAGCGTGGGGAAATTATAATAGTACCGAAGTGCCTTTATTGGGGTGGGAGGCTGGATCGATATGGGGGAGGCCAGAGTGTTTGCTGGTAATGGGGCCAGTGGCTCACGATCAATCGTCTGGCCCAGGCAGCGGGATCAATAGACCTAGAGACGCCCGGGGCTCGTTGTGGGTAGGTAATTGATAGCAGTTCCCTTGGAGGGGCCAGCGTTTGCGGTTGGATGTGGTGGCTGGGGTGGGAGGAGGCTGGACAGCAGGCTTTGAGGCTCTGGGAAGTGAAGTGTTGCCTGTGACTCTTAGGCTAGGGAGCACTAGCAAAACTGTTGTGCTGGGGACTTCTAGATCATTCCGTGTGGGCTATGTTTTCAGTCTAAAGAATGGAAGCACTAGAAGGGAAAATTGCTTGGTGCTTCCAGGCTCTTCTTCCCACAGGCTGGGCCTCTTGTCTTGACCCCATTGTCTTCAGCCTCTGTAGGAAGTTGCACCCGGGGTTTAATTGTTCTCCAGGTCAGAACTATGTTTCCTGTATTGCTTGCCAGCATCATGGCCACCCTGTGTCTTTCCTAGCCCTATAAACGGAGCAGCCAGCCCAGCATGCCTCCCCCGCCCTACCTTTCCTTTGGTACCAAGGAGCAATTAACCAGACTCTGGTTTCCATGGAAACTCTGAGCGCCCAGCAGGCTCTTTCATCTCCATCTCTCTCAGGCGGCCACCACAGGCAAAGGAGGAGCCGGGAGCCAGACTCCTGGGCTTTACCCCTGTTCACTGTGGAGTGTTGGGATGTGAAAGGTTAGGCAGCTGTTTCCCCCTTGGGGTAGAAGGAACCTCAGTCCCCAGGAGGGAGAGACTTGTTTCCTATCCCCAAGAATGATTATAGGTGTCTTCACATAGGAACCCAAATGACAGTCCTTAAAAAAAATATATTGGAAAGCAATATCACTTTACTCATTGTACTTCTTTCTGGTAAGCACGGGCAGGATCAGACTGTTGTTTTTTTTAAGCGTTTCATGTTCCCTGTATGGCTAATTTGAAAGCAGTGCCAGCCTCAGTTTGCATTTAGAAATGTTCCCCTTTGCAACCCTGTCTTGAGAATATTCATGTCATAAATAAACAAACAAAGCACACGGCTGCCTGCAAACGGCACGAGTGGCACTTGCCAAAGCTTTCAGGTTTCTGAGCACATGGCTTGCATCTTTTCATTCACACCAGGGCTGCCCAGAGCTCCTTGCTGGTGGGGAGATCTTGATTCCTGTGGGAGTGTTACAACCCATTACCCTGCGTGCCAAGAACCTTCCACAACCTCAGTCAGGCCAGAAGAATTATGAATGTGTCTTGGGAATCCAAGGTCGCCAACAGCGGGTGCCAGCTGTACGCTTCAACTCCAGCAGCGTACAGTGCCAGAATACCTCGGTGAGAATCGTATCTTTTATAGCCATATTTTTATTCCTCTTACTGTTCTGCAACCAGGAGAACTGAGAACTTCCTGGAAACAGAATACAGCTCCTCAGCTTTCTGCAGGTACAGAGTCTTCCTTGTGTTTCAACTTGCCAATGAATTACAGATTTTTTTAAAAACTCTTTTGAACATCTGTAGAGTTACTTGTGTATATTAAGGGTAGCCCACAGAATTTGTAAGCACATCGCAGATCATAGTAACACGGTTGCAGTGTTGGATTCAGTTTGAGCCATGGACTTGCTCGGATCGTTACTAGTTGTCTACCTGTAATGTGGGAATATTGACCTAGATTAGTTTTTCTAAATGTAAGAATTCATTGAAATAATTGATACCCTCAATAATAATTTCCTGCCTGGCTCCATAAAAGAGTTACCACATGACTAGATTTAAAGAAGCTGGTTTTTTTTTTTAACTGACGTTCCCTGATTCCTTGACCCTTGCAACACTTACTTTGTTGTTTTTTTTAATCTAATCATTTTCTAGCCCATTTTCCAGGATTATGTTCCTTTTGCATAACTGGAAAAACAGAATGCAGAGAGTTGTCGAATCAGTCTTCAGCTCATGCTTATCTACATAAATACCTAGTGCCGTGTTAAACCTTGATTGAACACACTATGTGCAGAACATAACTAAATGCAGACTGGAATTAATAACAGTCTAAAAGGATCAAAGAAGAAGCCATTTGTTCACCCCAAAAGATAATCTGTACTTTTGTTGCTTGTCAGGGTCTCGGAGCCCTCATTGTGAATGAGAAAATGGGACCTTTGCCTGGCTTGCTCTTAAGGCCACACAAAGGGCATTGGTGGGGGGTGTCCGCATGTGGCCAACTAGTTGTACAAAAATACTATGGGCGATACTAAGTGCTCTATATTCTGTTCTTGCTTTATGAAGATAAGGCTTCAGTGGTTATACAGATAGTCCTCGACTTACGGCTTACGATCACAACTGGGACCAGATTTCTATTGCTAAGCCAGACAATTGTTAAATAAGACATGAACTTTTTTGCCATGGTTGTTAAGCAAATCACTGTCATTGTTAAATTAATCATGCGGTCATAGAGCAAATCTCTTTTCCCCTATTGACTTTGTTGTTGAAAAGCCAGCTGGGAAGGTTGCAAATGGCTATCCCATGACCTCGGGACACTGTCGTAAATACATGCTGGTTGTCAAGCAACTCAGTTTTGACTAGGTGACTGTGTGGATGCTATGACAGTCATAAGTGCAAGGACCAGTTGTAAGTCACTTGTGTCAGTGCTGTTGTAACTTTGAAGAGTCACTCAGCGAATGGTTGTAAGTTGAGAATTACCTGCAAGCCATGGCAGCTGCTTGTAATTATTTCCAGTAAGAAGCAGAAGCTGCCAAGAACAATTGGTTGAGGAAATGTCACAAAGTATACATTGCTTTGCAGGAGCATCTGGTTCAACTCTATAGGAACAAAATTTTGAACCAGATAAGCCTTTGTCATAACTCTTTTTTTCATTATTACGACTATCTTGGGACAAGATCATAATGGTGCAAGTTAATTTAATTTGTCAATTTGTTGGTAGCAGTGGTTAAAAAAAACATTTTGGCATTAAGATGATTGAAAGGGACAGAAGATTAATAGCACTGCAATAACTTTTGAATTATCCAAAGGCTATGTTCTTGTCTTCTCATATCTAGAAGATACAATATTTAGAAATGAAAATTAAATGGTAGATGAAATTGAAGTAGACCTCTCATGATTCCCCATCTGAAGGGCTGCATGTTGAGTTAGGAGATCTGTTTAGAAGGAGAAATTTAAAAAAGATATTTAAAATGGCTGTCAAGAGAGTTTACAGCCTTCCTTTTCTCTCTCATGTAATATTGTGTTTGAGACCAACTAATACAATTGCTTGTGGAAAAAAGTGTGTGTGGGGAGAAGTCTTTACCCCTCTCACGTCATACTAGAATTATGGGCCATCCAATTAAATGGATGGGCATGAGATTTGAGGCATGCTGAAGGACAAGCTTTTTTGCCCAGTATGCACTGACGAATTTTATTGCCACCAAATGGTGGTGAAGGCCAATCACTTAGATGGCTTTAAAGCAGATTCAAAAGAGCTAGTCTCTGTGCATTTACCAATGGCCGTTAATCATCGTGTTTTTGTGGAACCACCCATGTTCAGAGGCTGTAGTGTATGCTATTGACTATGGGGGCCAGCAGCACCAGGTTATTTCTTTTCATTCTTGTAGGCATCAGGCTGGTCCCTGTGAGATTTGAGATGCTGGAATAGCAGAGCCTCGATCTGCTCTTTTTACATATTTCAGATGCTAGAGATAAGAAACAAAAGGGAAGTCTCCTTGTGACCTGCATATGACTTCCCGTATAAGTCCCAAGGGCATGCCAACTTTGAATTTTAGGAGTTGTGATCTTGTACTTCCAGATATCCTCCACCGCCCATGGCAGAGATCTGGTCTAAATGATTAGAATTAAACTTAGATTTGCTAGGAGTAAAGAGCCTTGAATCATCCTGGCGCTGGTCAGTTCTTCACCTTCACTAAAACTGCAATCTGGTAATCTGGTATGGAGCTTTCGTCAGATTCTTTATTGAGATTGCCCTCTGCTGTCCAAACCAGTATTACATCCTCTCTTTTGATTATTAATCTTTCAGATTGTAAATAAGATTGAAATTATTCAGGTCACAGCCCAAGAGAACCAGGCTAGGAACAGCTCTAAACATTGTTGAGTTGGCTATGATTCTCCTCCATGCTTGTTCCTTCTCCCTGGCATCTGGCCTTCTTGCTTTTTCAGCTGCCAAACATATCTTGCTATCTACAGCCATCACAAGCAATAATATCGTGTCCCGGAATTCAAGAACATAGTAGCTACAGGTAACCTGCGACTTACAACTAGTCATGATGGTCTCAGGCTCAGGGCAAGTGCTTTATGCCCCGCATGAAGCATTTATGGCTGTAAAATGTTGCCCTGCCCACCACCACCACATGACTCCATTTTGAGCACTTGGCAACTGGTTCTATCAGGCATGAGAGATCAGGTCCACACATGAAGGTCTAATTAAACCGATTTATTGCTAATTATGCCTATGCACAAGCGTTTTTTTTTTCAACTAAGGTTAACACCTGCTTGGGGTTAGATAAGGGTCAAGAGAATTCAAGGGAGGTCGGACTCAGTTTCCTTGTGGCTGCATTGGGATTCTAGGCTGACCCCTCTTTTACCTCCACCCTCAGGTTCTGCCACTCCTCTTACAGGCTCACATTTAAAACTGGTTGCCAAGTTCATTTTGATTGTGTGATCCACACTTGCAGTCTTCTTTGCTGACTTCCCCAGAAACTGAATGGGGAAGACGGTGGAGAAGGTTGCAAGTGAAAGAGATGTTGGATTTGAGGTCCATTTCCCCTTTCCTCCTTGCATGGTGGTGAAATCCTCCTGCGTAGTAGTGGAACAGGCCTCAAATCTGGCAAAACCACTACCGAATGCCAGGGTTCTGAGCCTTTCAAAAGGCAGATGTTTGCTATAGCATTTTCCCCTCCAGGGGGATGTAGACCATGACGTTCGGTAAAATTCTGCAACCTGAGCCTTTTAGAATCCTGGCATTCTCTGCCGTTTTATGAATGTGTTGTCATCTTCCACCCCTCTGGATGGGAAAACTAGTGAACGCCAACTTTCTGAGCCTTCCAGAGCAGTGGTGTTTGCTAAGCATGAACTGGAGACATTGGAGGAATGGATTTCAAATCTGGTGAAAATGTTAGCGCATGCCATTGTTTTCACAACAGTTTTTTTCCCCTGAGGGGGCAGACGACCTCCAAGCTTCCTTCCAACTCTGTTATTTTATTCTATCAGTTACACTTATATCGAAGAAATAGTCAAATCAAATTGTTAAAGAAAGGATGCCAAAGGAGAGACAAAATGCGAATGACAAAAATTAAAAAATATTTTGGTAAATTATTTTAAACAATTAAACTGAATTGTCCCGCAGCAAATTGTCCCATGGCAAGTTTTCCTGTGGCAATTTGGCCATGACGAGTTGGTAGTGGCGAGTTGTCCCGTTCAGAATTGGGAGAGCCGGGATTTGGGTCATTTAATTTATTGAATTTATATACCGCCCTTTCTCGAAGGAAAGGGCGGTTCCCTAAGTGAAGAAAGACATGTGGTGCCTTGTTTAATGACCACTTCACTTAATGACTGAGATTCCAGGCCCAGTTGTGGTCGCAAGTGGAGGACTAACCTGAACATCTATATTTACCCATATTGTACAGCTGTCTGTTGAGGCTTCCTCCTGGGAATTTATATTATTGCTCCTGGTTGGATCAAGGCAGACTGGGTTATACTTGACTCAACAGTTTTCTTCCAAGTCCTAAGTCCACTGATGACAGAGACTAAGGGCACTACTGTTGAAGGCTCCACTACTTAAGTAGCCACCCCCACTTAGCCGACAGACTAAGAGCTTCACTACTCCACTGACATGGACTAAGGGCTCAAAGAAGATGAGATGCTACAGCTCAGTGGTTAGTCTGGCTGTCTATCTTATAATTTGGGTAAAGCCTGAGCATATCTGATAGACATCTAATTGAGGAAGGTTAGTCTAAGTTTAGCTGGAAAACTCCTGCTTGTGGTGTCCTCTGGGGTGGTATTCCAATTTTGGTACTTCCTTCCAAGAGAAATATGGCTGAGTCTATAGTCCCTACATTTGGAAGAAAGCTTAAGAGATGCTTCACCCATGCGTTTTCAGGGAAGCAACTGCCCCGCTACCAGACTGTTTCCAAATCAGTTGCTGAGTAATATATGTTTTAATTATTAAAATTTAATTTAATTTTATTAAATAAGTAAAATGCTGTTAATTGTATTGTTTTATTGCAAAGTTTTTTGGGTTTTGTTTTTATTGTAAATTGTGTTTTATTACTGGGAGGAATATCTGCATGCAAATAAAAATTACTATTAATACACCTGTTGCCCCTGCTGTACTACTAACAACAACAATAAAGATAATAATAATAGAAGAAGTGTTATAGAATATAGAACAGAAGACAAATTCACCATCAGTCAATTGCATGAGGCAGCTTTACTCAGAACATCTTACATTCTGCAACGGTACCTCTAACTCTATCAAACAACATCTGCCTATTGCATGTCCTCGAGAAGGACTCTATAGGTGGCTAAGAAACCCAAATCTAGTCTGGACATCTGGCTGACTGTGCAACAAACTTCCATAATAGGGAAAAAAAAGTTCCCTGTTCAAGTCCTCTGTTTTGCATGTAGCTGTTACTTGGCTTACTGGACGGAATAAATTTCCTATTGGTGTAATGATTTATATTTGTGATTTGATGGAGGTGGCCTTAGTGTTGAGTCATGCTTGCTGGATTGACTTTGGGCTTCATGGTTTCTGTTAAGAATGTGGAGGCTAAATTCTGACAGGTCAGGCAGTAATCCTGGACCAGCAATTTGACATAGCTGCTTCTAGGTGTCCGTATCTGCTGGCCAGCTGCTTGGTAACTTTGGATGAGGAGAAGCAACAAGGCTACCAGCTAGAACAGAAAGTGGCAAAAAAATTGCTCATAGGTCTGATGAAACACAGCAGAGTTCTGTTTGACAGTGATGGCAGCAAACAAAAATGATTTTTCTGCCACCATTGCTTTTATGCGGAGCCATCCAGGGAGCAATTTTGAAGAGTGGGAAATCTGCTTCTTGTAGGTCTCTTGGGTGATTTTAAGGAACAACTGAAATTTTTCTGCCAAGCATTTTTCCAATAAAAAAAAATCGTTTTCATCTGCACTGACGTAGATGCCATTTTGGATACTGTACAAATACCAAACATTGGGCTTTTAGATTTAACCTTTAGCAAAAATGTGATGATGCATCTTAATATCAGACCATTTGCAGAATAATTTTGAATGCATCTGTGGAAGAGAACAGTTTTGTCCCATCCCTTTTGATTATTCTCCCATTGAGTTGCTTCTTGAGGTCTGGCAATTTCTCTGAGTGACTTCTGTTTCTGCTAATTTCAGGATTTGGCAAATGACTACCTCACTTCTGCACATTTTATTGTGATGAAGCTAGACTGTCATTTTCTGTGGGCTTTTGCACATTTCTTTACTGTGACTCATACTTTTCTGCTGTAACTGCTGATAAAGCATCTTCAGTCTGAGGAATGGCAATCCAGCCAAGAAAGCTTACATGTCATGCATTTGAAGTTACATTTTGATCTCCATGGTGCTTTACAGTAAAGGCAACATGGACTGATCTACTGCCGGTGGGGAAGCTGGCTTATTTCTGTAAGGCAGCGATTTATATTGGGGTTTTTTTTGTACTGTATATGGTACATGGTTAAGAAAGTGCTTGGATCTGAAGATTCATCAGTAAATAGTATGAGAACTTGGATTCAATCTGAATGTATGTATGTATGTACTGAAATATGTCAAAATGTTTGGTCACTAACATTCTGAATGGAATGAAGGCTGAAAAGATAGTGCCTGAATATGATTTTGTAAACTTCCCCTTAATTGCAACAGGAAGATAAATGTCTTTTTTTCTTTCCTTTTCTCAATAGCTCTCTTTAACAAGTATATTATAGTAATTGTGTCATTCTTTTTTCCCAATGTGAAATTCTTGTACCACAATATAGCTTGGCTCACTTGTTTAGGCTGCTCTCCCAATAAGCACTTCATTTTGGTTCATTTGTTCTTGACATATGGAACAGTGAACGTCTGTGGCAAAATGAATACGGCAGTATCTAATCACAAGGAATGTGGTACTTTATATTGCTTTGCTTAATGATTCTGTAGTCTGGGATTATGCTTTGTGACATTTTGAGGATGGTACTTGGAAACCAAACCTTTTTCTAGAATTCCCATCTCCTTAAGTGCTTAGTGAATATTTCTGCACATTTATTTGTTAATTGGCATTAGAATACTGATGGGATGTGGGATTCTGTTTGCCTTAAATAAAGATTGAAAGCTTTCCTTTTGCACTCGATAGACATAAATATTAGAGATTTGTTGCTGGCACTTGTTCTGTTTACTTTTAACATCCATTAATAATGTGAAAGAGGATAAATGGACTGTGAAGGGGTTCAGATATTTTGGAGGCAGCGCAACATAATTCCAAATGACCAGGCATAAACAAAGCGAGAGAGGTGCATCAATAAAAAGTCAAAATCAGTTGGTCAAGAGGCAAAATAGCTGACAGTACTTAGACATGCAAAGTACTAAATCAGGCATGTCAAACACAAGGCCCGGGGGCCAGATGCGGCCCGCGAAGTGGTTTCATGTGGCCCGCGAAGCCATCCTGGAAACAGTGAGGGAACGGCCCCCACTGTCTTGGCCCTGGCCCAGAGACCCTCCTCCTGCCAGAGACCCTCAGATCTGTCCCACTCCTGCCCAGGCCCCCATAGGCACCCTTGATGCCAACGATGTAGAGCTGGCCACGCCCACCCAGTAGGCCATACACACTCTAGCCATGCCCACCCAGTAGGCCACGCCCACCCTGGCCACGCCCACCCGGCCCCCTGAGGGCAACCACAATGCTGATGTGGCCCTCAATGAAATTGAGTTTGACACCCCTGTACTAAATATACTGAGAAGGAGATATCCCTTTTATTTATCTGGAACCCTGATCAGCAACTAGCTTTACATGATAAGTGGTTTGAAAGAAGTCTTTCCCAATCTAGGCCCAGGATACAATATGTTCATTTAAAGATCCCTGTGTTGGCTGCATTATTGATTTTCAATTAGGGGAAGAAGATAGCAGAAGTTTAATATAGATTATATTCAGCAAAATATCAATTGTATATGAAGTACCTGTCAAAAATGCATGAGAATTTTTGAGAATATTGGGAAACGATTAGAATAGTAACTATGAATTCTGTACTGTGGTACAACTATATCTTTTTACTCTGGACTATCCAGATATGACACTGATAGGATAGGTATGGTGAGTACCAGGTTAATGAAGGTCAGTTTATAACAAGGGAAATATCTGTTCTACATAATTGAGATTTTTTTCTTCAACTGAATTCTATAATCATTTCGAAATAGTCCATAGGGGTGAAGAAACCAGGCTGAAATCATTTTTTATTTTGGCTGCTAGAACTTGCTGAATATTTTCTAAACATAGATGCTCGATTCCAAAAGTTTTCAGCCCTCCATTAGTAAATGTGTTGTTTGTAGCGCTAACCACCCAACATAGAAAAATGTATGTGATCAGGAAAAGCCATACATTTTTCCATTTATTCCTTTTGTGTTATTTTAGTCAAGCTTTTAATTAGACTACAAACCTGAGTGTGTTCTTCTATCCAAGCCATAGTTTGTAAACCATGTTCATTAGGACTCATGAGGGTAAAAGACTGCTTTCACTTTTTTTCTGCTTTCATCCCATCTGTTAATAGCACCGAGTAGGACCATCTACACACAGCCTAGCCATGTGTGCAATATATGCATATATAATAAATGTGACATAGAAATTCCAGTATTTCTCTCAGCAGCTGTGGGTTTGTCTCTGCAGAGGCCACCTAACAGGCTAAGAATGCAGGAAGCACCAGGAATAAAGAAATTGAATAATGATAAAGAAGTTCATAATAATGAAGCAGTTTACTTACTCCCCAATTTAAGCCATTACCAAATACTGTAGCTCTTTCTCATCTATGATCCAGACAAAGAGCAGATCATAATTTGGCTGACTCAGAGCTGTTCAGGCCCCTGCAGATGGCTGTTAGGTGAAGGGGTACTTAAATGTTTGTTCTACTCTATTCTTTTGTTGCTGTTTTCTCAATAGGGGAACCCAATTACTCAGTTCCCTGTAATCACAGAGCAGCATTTTAACTGTTCATCTTCATAATTTGCTACCCATCTATTTCTTCCTCAGTATTGGTACGATGGCGAGGAGTTGGGGGAACTCCCTCTGGACTTTGATGTCATTTGGGATGGAGATTTTGCCATTGACAAGCCACCAGGATTCAAAGGTACCAGCTCTGGGTGTCAAATGTGTGTATGGTTTAAGGACACACAGTTTCTCTTAGTTTATCACTGTAAAGCTGGTACTAATTGATTTTGGTTTACTAGTTCCCTGTAATTAAAATTTTACTTATTGGTAGCCTAATAAATAAATACCAGGGATTTAATGTGTCAGAACAATTTTGCAGGTCGAGAATGTTCTGCTATTTAAAAAAAAGACTGAGGTTATTTCCATATCTCATTGTTTCTGTGCCCCAATCTTTCAAAAAAAAACCTCTGAAACAAACCTGCCTATCTTCTTTTCCCTTACTGATCTTGCAATACCAAAAACACAGTAAGCCCATTAGTGCTATGTTTTCAGTTGACCAATAGGAATCTGCAAAAAAAACCTCTTCAATTGTTGCCTTATCCAAAACAACTAAACCAACAGAAAAAATCCTCTTTTCTACCACACAAAAACAAACGAAAGAAATTACTAATATATCCCTTCCCTGTTTCTCCCTCCCACTCTCACACACACATTTTCAGTATATGCTATATAGACGTTGGTTGTTTGGAAAAAAATATGAATAGTTGTAAGAGGCTGAACTGCTTAGCTACCAAGCCATCATTCATCCTAGATTAAAAATGCTATGGTGAGCAATGAAGGTGGCACCGTAACAGGTCATCAATTCTGCAGCCAGGCACTTTTCTTAACATAGTAAAGGTGGCAGCTGAAGTGAAGGAGAAGAGGTTACAAAAATGCATACTTTTTAGACTACAGGAATTACAGTAATACTTGTAGTTTGCTGCTCTCTCCATTTCCTCTTAGGGGAAGTAACCAAAATTCCACTTCTCTCGGGGAACGAAAAAATAATTCCAACAGCTGTTTAGTGTTTGGCAAGCAGCTTGTTTCCTGCCAAAGAGAAGGTAGAATTAAAACTCTTGTCAATTTCAACCTGCTAAATCAAATCAGCATTCTGCTAAAAGGATCAGCTTGTGGCTGATGCCCATGGCAGAGGGATAATGCAAGCATTTCTTGCAGTAGGGAAATGGACTGTTCACAAGTTCTGCACAGTTTTACTGACCTAAAAAGGGGGAAAAATAAGTTCTTGAATTATGTTTATAATATTTGGATCACTTTGGATTATAGTTTTTGAACTGAAAATCAGCTGTATCATTGAACTCAGTCTGCTGCACGGGACCACAGAGATCTAGAGCAGCTTTCTCTCCTCACATAGAAATATCTTAAATCTTCCCCTCTCTTAACAAGTTCAGACACATCAGTAAGACACAAATCCATCTGTCCCCATACCTCACTTTCTATGATGCTATGGGTCACTTCATTCTCCTGCACAACCCCAGTTCACTCTGCTATAGTGAATACCAGCCTGGATGCATTCAAAACAAAGTTAGCATGAAAACTGAATATGCAATTAGTCACTTTGTTATCTTACAAGTTATCTCAGCACCTTCTCTATTAGGATCAGTACAGCAGTTTTATAGGAAGGTTATCCGATAGCAGCTGGCGCCAAGCAATCTGCAGGTTCTTTATTATTTTAACTCATATTTTCCCCCCAATTTTCTTTAGCTCTCTTGTATAAGTGTTCAGCCCAGCGCTCTAGCTGTGGACTGTGCCTCAAATCAGATCCACGTTATGAGTGTGGTTGGTGTGTACCTGAACGTCGTTGCCTTTTGCGTCCTCACTGTCCAGCTTCCAGGCAAAATTGGGTTCCACCCGGTCGGCGTGGGGCACGTTGTACTCACCCTCGTATTACACAGGTAAGAAGCCTATCAGCAAATCTTCACATTCCACCTCTGCTTTTTTTTAAAGTATGTTCTTTAGGAAATATACAGTATATCCCAATTTTTCTCAGCTTGTGTCATCCCTCAGCAGGTATGGTTGTTTACATGTTGAATGGTGAATGATGGGATTTGTAATCCAGTGCATTAGTAAATTACAGAATGGGGAACACTGGCTTTCCACACCCTTCAATTAAGAATCAGGATGGTTCATAACTGATTAATAGAATCATGAATTAACACTGTGGTCCTTTCACCCAGGCAAAGAATCCACCTAACTCAAAAAAATCAGTAAAAGGGGAAACTGCTTCTTTGAACCTTTCTTTGAATTGGGTAGCTTTGCCATTATGTCCTGAAATGTTACAAAGACATGAAATGTAATGGAGAGAACCTATAAAAATATGGAAATGTGAGAATCTATCCCGCTTTGCCATCACTTCTGTTCATTGATCATCCCGTTTTCATTGGTTTCCTTAAAGGTAGCATCCACTCCCATTTTATGGTATGTTTCAAGCTTACACATCTTGGGTGTGGTCTTTCAGTGTTTGGGAGGCTAATATAAGCCCAGTTCTGCTCCGATTATGTACATGATGAACATGGAAATTGATTGTATCAGCCGCTTCCTAATTTGGATGACTTGTTTAGGGATGATTTTTGGTATGACTTTTATGAGTGTCAGAATCTTTTCATATTTGTATCCTGGATGGAGAAAGAAAAGAAAGAAAGAAAGAAAGAAAGAAAGAAAGAAAGAAAGAAAGAAAGAAAGAAAGAAAGAAAGAAAGAAAGAAAGAAAGAAAGAAAGAAGAAAGAAAGAAAGAAAGAAAGAAAGAAAGAAAGAAAGAAAGATTGACTCTTCTTTGTGAACTCCTTACTTCCCCCAGCAAATACCTTTTGCTTCTCTCCCTGTTATTTCTCTTTCTCTCTGCAGGTATTGCCACTGACCGGTCCCAAGGAAGGTGGGACTCGGGTGACAGTTTGGGGTGAGAACCTGGGGCTTCATTTCTATGAGGTCGGTGTACGGGTAGCAGGTGTCCGATGTAGCTCTCTCCCTGCAGAATACATCAGCGCTGAGAGGTAGGTGAAAATTGGGTGGGGGAAAAAAGTGAGTAGTGTAAAACCTGGGATCAGTTTAAGAAAAGAATTCAGAGGAGAACAGAAAAACTAGGGAAGAGCTTTGTCATCTGTTTGTAGGGTGTGCTTTGCTACTCCTGTGCAGTCTGACCAGTACAGTGTCCTGGGCCCTCTAGTCAGCTCTTTCTTCTGATGGATGGAACCTGACTTTATTTGTAATAATACTAGTTATTATGTGCTTCCCATTTCCTCTTTCACTGTTCTTTGTTCTGCCAAAGAGTGCTTTCTATGTAGACTGCAACAATCTACTCCTGGATATTACATTTCAGCTTCTTCACAGCAGCCAAGCCTGAAGTCTGTTAGCGTGGATTGCTTTGTTCCTGGACATGGTGCAGTGCCTTTTGGTTAACATTGCATAAGGACCTGTTGCAGTCACAACCACAAAATAGACTGAGAAATATTGAAGTATTGAACCTACTAGTAATAGATGGCATTTAGTGTTTCTAGTACTTCAATTTGTGTACGGTACTTTATAGATGTTATCTTCAGGCCAAACAATCTTGCTTGTATAATTTCCCTGTGTTGTTTTTTTTTCCCCCAAACAAGATTTGGCTTGGAGGGATCAAATTTGAAGTTACGTGCTGGGTGGAGAACCTTAATCTATTTCTTTGCCCTTAAATTTTCTGTTCAAAATTCTCCTCCCTCCCTTCCTCCTAATTTTGCTCCTGCTTTACATTTGAAAACCGGCATGCAAAACGTCAGGGTGTGTTAAGCACATCTATGTGTAATACCTTTTTTGGTCCTCAATGAGCCTTACAACAGCACTTGGAAAGGCAGGTTGGTTTTATTACCTTAAATGATGTGGGAAGAGCTGCTGGACCTGCCCAGCCGTGCAATAGGATCAAACCTATCTAAAACGCGAAAGATCCTGATGAATAGATGGTAAAAGCTGGTTCACTGTACCAACGCATTGTCCTTTTGCGGAGGGGGAAATCATTTGTGTTCTGTTTTACCTAGCTAAAGCATGCAGGCTGGAACCAGGAGAAGGGTGATCGAGACAGTGTCTGTGATCTCAGTACAACCCCTTTGCTCTTTTCTTCTTAATATGTGCAAGAGGAAGCCTCTGGATACTTTGGCTTAATAAGGACAGATACAAGCCTTCGAGCCCCAGCTTCTTTTAGCTCCCCAATGAGCTCATTGTTTAGGTCAGGTTGGATTGGAGACTTGCCTGTCTTGCATTCTTACTCCGTGTTCGTCTTCACACTTTACCAGCAGCATCTTTGGAAGGGCCTGATTTAATTCCCTTTTCTCCTATGGCTGTCATGTGTCCAGTCTCAGATTTTGCTTGAGGAGTCAGTCCTTGAAATGCAAGAAGTACTATTCCTCCCCTCTTGCTACCCAGAGAGGGGAGATGCAGATAGAGGAGGAGACATGCACGCCCAGAGGGTTAAAATGACTGAATTATGACATTTGGGGGAATTTGACCTAATAGTAAAAGGAACATTTGTCTCCTACTTCCATTTACTGTACATCCTTCGTTTTGAAAACAAAAATGAACCAGCTACTTTGCTACCATAGTCTGGCGTGCTAGGAAACACAAATGGGATTATAGCAATAGCACTTAGATTTACTGTATATGCCGCCTCACGGTGCTTTACAGCCTTCTCTAAGCAGTTTACAGAGACAGCGTATTGACCCCAAAGTGTTGTGTCAGCCCTGGATTGTCTCTGGTTGCTCTACACACATGTGCTTTGCCTTCTCTCATGAGTCATGTTCCCAACCCCATAGGATCTGCTGTCTGGAGGGACTGTCTCATACAGCCTAAACCTCATAGCCTAAACTCTTGTGAATATGCAATACCCTCTGGGCAAAAGCATAAGACGCAAGGTGCCATCCCCCTCCCCCTCTCTCACAGTCAGGCCTTTGGAGGGGGTCTCCTCTTTTGTGCCAACCTCTGATAGAGTTGATTGAGGAGCGTAGTAGGTCCAGCTCAAAGTATTCCTGGAATCCTCTTTCTGGGCCATTGATGCCAAAGGGTACACTAGACACCTCTGCTAATGATAACGGTGCCCACTGTTCCTGCATCTCCCACAACATTAAGAGAGAACTTCTAGGGCCAGTGGAGACTTACTAAAGCTACTCTGGGGCAGATCAGGTCTCCTGTATGTCCAGCCTGCTCAAAAGAGCTGCCTATTCTGAAAGAAGGAAGGGTGGGTATAGAGGGGCTTATGGAAAATGATGGGTGGGTGCATTGGCCTTGGCTCTACTGACAGATCTCATCCCTTCCCCTCAGGCTGGTGTGCGAACTTGAGCCCTCGCTTTTGCCAGATCCTCCCCCAGGTCCCGTGGAGCTCTGTGTAGGTGACTGCAGTGCTGACTACCGGACCCAATCAGATACTCCTTTCACCTTTGTGGTAAGCAATTTTTATAGGCTAGAATCATTATTAATGAAGTCCTGGATACTTTATAATGCAAGCGACATCTTCCCAGAGAGTTGTAGAGGGGTTTTGCCCGAGAGGTAGGTTGATTTATTTGGCGAACAAGAGATTTGTTTTTGAAGTGTGCATTTTCAGCAGACAATTCATTACTGATGTTTGTCCCCTCTAGACCCCCAGCTTTTTTGGGGTGGACCCAGAACGAGGTCCCACCTCAGGTGGGACGAAAATCAGCCTCCTAGGAAACCATCTGGATGCTGGGAGCAATGTCACAGTTGCAATTCGAGGAGCGCCATGTCGCCTAATCGGGTACTATTCGGGTTTCAATAGGGAGGGCTGGATTTCCTTGATCAAACTGAAAAAAACACAAAAGATTGCAATGTTACTGTGTAGTGTTTGAGTTTAGCATTGTGTTTAGCACAACGTGGCTTATATGCTTTCGGTGTAATGTAATGTATGAAATCTAGACACAGGTTTGTAGATTATGGTTAATAGGCAACTATATTATATGAATTATGGCCCTATGCCTATGGCTTAGTCAACAAGCCATAACGTAGCAGAGTGTATGACCCAGCGGTATGGTTACCAGCACTGGTTAATGAGGTGCTTTAATTTTAATCATGGTTCAATATATCAAGAAAACACAATGGGAAGATCTACTTTGAGTCACTTAATGTTCATAGACGTTGGTCTCCTAGGAGAACAAATGGTCTAAGGACCAGTATTACATCACAGGAAAAGTGTTAAATTGGGGAGGCCCAGATATAGGCCCTGCTTGACCAGAAAGCTCTGGGAGCTCTGATTAGATATTACCTAAGTGGCGGGGAAAATGCAGATCATCTGGTGTGAAATGAGGAGCAATGACGGTGGAGCCTGCGTACTGTTAGAAAAAGTGCAAGATGGAGGGAGACCATTTTGCAGCTTTATTATGGGGTCGAGGCTATTATTAGGAGTCGCGCCTGTAACGCTCCCTTCTTCCTTGCTCTCCCAAGGCGTAGTGCAGTGGAGATCGTCTGCCTGTCTCCCCCCTCGGCATCAGGCCCAGGTCCTGCCAACCTCAGTCTTCGCATTGACCGTGCCAACATCAGCACAAACGGGACGGTCTTCTTCCGCTATAGTCCCGACCCAGTGGTCACAGCCGTAGAGCCTGCTTGGAGTATTGCCAAGTAAGTGATAACCCTCTGACAGTGGTATTGATAGAACCTTAGCACATTTCCTCAGGGAATCTCTGTTATGTCTGCCCTGAATGAAGGCAGCTGAATAAATCAGTTTTGCGACAGCATCCGGAGCACAAAGCAGACTCTGGCTGATCTTGGAAAGAACTAAGCAGGGTCAGACTTGTAGAGAGGGCCACTGAGAAATCCCTGGTTGTAGGCTAGACTGAAAAGTCCAAACTATCACAGAAAAAGGCATTAGCGATCCATTTCTGTATTGCTGGAACAAAAGCAACATGAGCATAGTCATAGCTACCAGGAATCACACCTGATATGAAGGAGTCCTTTGGGTTTGGTTTCTTTCTTTCTTTTTTAAGAAACTTGATAATTTCTTGCATCTCCTTACCCTTCAGTCTCCTCCCTGCTCCTGAGGTTAGTTTCTCCTAGAAAAATGACTCCTGGTTGTTGTTGTTTTGCCATTGAACTCCTGCTTCACTTACTCATTTAGTGTGATGTGGAAAACATTATATATTCAATTATATTTTCCAGTTTCTTTCACTGGAATAAATCTTTCACATTCATGGTGATACATATAGATACTCTTATATTGTTTGTGTACACAAACACGCATACACACACACACACACACACACACACAAAATTTATGCAGTTATGCACATAAGTGTCTTATTCCAAAGGCAAAGAATGGTATTACAAATGCAGAAAAGGATGTCCCAGTATTATAGATGCATAATGTAACTTACAGAAGCTGGAAAAAATAATGACAATTGTAAGGTCATCTACTGACTTGAAAAATATTTTCATATTTTATATAACAGGGATGTATGATAGACAGGCCCATGTGTGCAGAGGCATTTGTAAACTGACTTGTGGAATGTAACATTGTTATTTTCCCCCATCACCTAAAAATCTGAACTTTCAAAGACAGTCGTATTCTGGAGAAAATTGAATTATGAATGGAAGGAACCAGGACAAATGCTGAAGAGCCTTTCTTCCTGTTTAATTTATTGGATGCAAATTTCTTTTACTCATTTGATTTGGATTGTATTTATGCTCTGCTAAGTGTAGTTTGAATTCTAGATCTGATTGCCTCCCTGGTACCATGGTTATAGAAGTACCCCTGGTGTGATGGCATCATGAAAATGGGGACTGGTTGGCCCTGTGTGTGTTCTGGAAATGCCAAGTTTCTCTTCTCTGACTACGCTTTCTCTTTTGCGTTTGCAAACCAAAACCTTGGTTTCTTTTCTGCCCTTCTTTTTGCAGTGGTAGCACCAGCCTCACAGTGAGTGGGACCCACCTCTTAACCATTCAGGAACCACGGGTTCGGGCTGCTTATGGTGGGATAGAAACCATCAATGTGAGTCTTCTGTGGCAGATGAAAACCTAGTGGAATCGAAGTTTAGATCTTTGCATAAGAAACAAAGAGAGAACAAGAGAGGGTGTTTCCAGAAATACTGTAGATTAATTTGTTGAGGAGGGGGAGAGTTGCAGAGCTCATATTTATCACAATATTCCAAGGCTCAATGTGACATCAGACCATTTTGCAGCACTGGGCAATTTGTACTCCCGAGTTTCTGTACAATCCATTTAAAATCAAAACTAACTTAGGGAATCGCTGGGTAGACGAAAGGTGAATGGAAGGCAGGTTGACCTGGAGTGTGCTTTCTTATTTTGTAGCCTCTGATAGATTATTCACGAGTGAAAATAGCCTTAACCAAAAATTATTACCTGTCCATTGTCATGCATTTGGTATTCCCTTGAAGGACAGACAAGAAATAAAAATGACAAGATGTTAATCCAAGAGAAAAAATAATATATCTCCAAGATACAATTAAGAGCGGGGCGGAGAATGTTGCACCTCCCCTTAGGATCTAACTGATTATGTTGAGGTGATCCATGTGGCATGGGCCCTGCTAAAGTATTGATTGGTGGATGGATAAAGTCAGAATTGTATATATTCAAAAGGCCATCCACTATGTGATTTTCTTGTTCATGGATTCATAGTTCTGCAAGTAAATGTTATTCTTAAATAGGTTTCAAATGCAAAATGCATAGGAGATGCCCAGAGCATTGGACTGTTGGGAACATACCTTTCTTTTGTATAATTGAGAGCTAAGAACAATACAAAATTCCAACTTGCAAAGATGGCTGTGCCTATTTTTTGCCTAAGAACAGGCACAGGGCGAGGGCTGGTGTTAGAAGGGCAGAGCTGATGGATGCCCTCTGTGGGGCTTTTTTTTTTTGCTTCCCTGCAGAGCTGCCAGGTGCTAAATGACTCCATAATGTTGTGCAAGGCCCCGGGCATTATACCTCGGGAGCAGGCACTGCCCCTTGGAGGTGCTCACCCTGATGAGTTTGGCTTCCTCTTGGATGATGTGGCTGCCACCCGGACCCTGAACCGTTCTGCTTTTACATACTACCCAGACCCTACTTTTGAGACCTTTGGGCCCAGCGGCATACTGGAAATTAAACCCGGATCCCATGTTGTCCTCAAGGTATTGGAACAGTCTGCGTTGGGGCTTTGCCAATATAATTGTAACGAGGTTCCCCCAGTGCTTTAAAATACAAGTCTTTCTAGAACCCACTTGCTGGAAGCCACACTCATGACAAATGATTTTCTGCAACATTATAGGCATTAAATCCTTTTGGTCAGAGATACAATGACCCAGAAGAACAGAGGGTCACTGGGCTACCAGGGCAGGTGTCCCTTGTTATGTTTGAGCCACACAAATGGAGAATTTGATCAGGGGTGGGTGGGTATGAGTTTTAATGTTTTTTGTGGCTCCTTCACTTTTGTATAATGCAGGGGTAGGCAACCTTGGCTCTTTTATGACTAGTGGACTTCAACTCCCAGAATTCCTGAGCCAGCATGGCTGGCTCAGGAATTCTGGGAGTGGAAGTCCACGAGTCATAAAAGAGCCAAGGTTGCCTACCCCTGGTATAATGCAACTTTTAGGATTTTGTCTGCATAAAGGAGTTGTGACTACATAAAGACATTTTTTTTGGGGGGGGAAATTAGAACCTAGCGCAAGGGGGACCTGAAGAGTATTCTAAGGATCAGGGGCTCTGCTCTTCTGTCTTTCTCTGCTGTTGTCTTTTTGTTTTGGCTTTTGGCTTTTGTTTTTTGTTTTTTTGCCAGTTTCTGGCATTTACTTCCAACGTCCGGCAAAAAAAATGCCAATTGGGTGAAATGGATTCACTTAATGACCATGGTGTTCACTTAACAAACGCTACCAAAAATGCTGCTTTCATGGTGCTTTGACTTACGACCGCAATGACTTATGAGTATAATTCTAGACTCAGTTTGGCCGTAAGCTGAGGACTAACTATTATCCGTGGAAAGGTAACGCTTGCCGAAAGGGGCAAGAGATGTTGCCCAGCATGTCCCTTACTGTCAACTCAGAAGGGGAAAAAACAAACAAAAGTATTTTAAATGGCTTACAATCAAGTAAAAAAAAAACTTGTTCAGGGGTACGAGCTCCTGTAAAAGACCTAGCACAGAAGGAAAACAGGATGCCAGGCTGGAGGTATGGATACAACTTCAGGCATTAATTTGTGACGATTCTTAACAATAACCACCAGGATACAGTTTCATGCAGGAGGATGTTGATATTGTCTTTCAGCACATATGATAAAACAATCCTGTTCTCCCCTAGTTTCTCCCCCTACTTTACTCAGTGACTCTTAAACACTAAATTAGCTCCCAAATCTAAACTCAGGGTGGTATAATTGTATTTTCCCTATATTTTAATTCTCAGGGCCGGAATCTGATCCCTGCAGTTTCCGGCAGTACACGACTCAACTACACAGTGCTGATTGGTGGAGAACCTTGCACCCTGACTGTCTCAGAAACCCAATTGTTGTGTGATTCGCCAAGCCAAACTGGAGAGCAGCCAGTCATGGTACATCTGATTCGTGGGCGGGGCTGAGTAAGGGACTTGAGCCATGCTCCTCCATTCTGGAAAGCGTCACTAATGTCATGGGCAGATCAGGACTTGTCCAGTTGATGACATTTTACATGCCTTAATACAGGTAGTCTTCAATTAGTGAAAACAATTGGAACTGGCAGCTCTGTTGCTAAACACCTTGGTTCCTAGGTGGAAAATCACATGATCACGAGTTGTGATTTTACCTCCACATTCTCCACTATCTCTGCCTGTTGGAAACCTATTGTGAAGTACACATATAGTGATCATTTGATTGGGGGAGACTGCAATGTTTATAAATGTGCGCTGGTTGCAAAGTGCCTGAATGGCAATCATGGGAGCACAGGATACTGGGGCAGTTGTATATGTGAGGACTGGTTTCAAAACTGGTTTTATTACACTATTGTAACTTCAAATGGTCACTAAATGAGGTGGTCAGTAACTGAGGACTACTTGTATGACATTTTGTAAACCTGATAAATCTCTGGGGAGAGAAAAATCCCTAGTTTTTCCCAAAAACATGTAGTTTAGATTCAGAATTGACACAAGTGACTACAGCCTTGTCCAGCTTTCTCAAACAAATACAGACAATATCCAGCTACAAATTCACATCTGTACTTGAAACATTTGGATGTGGAGAAGATGCAGGGTTCCATAAGGAAGTCTTCCCATGTGAACAGCCATGAACAATAATGAGGGAACATGAGATATTCACCTAAATTTTGGGTACTGATTCCTGACCTGGTTGCTGGTTAAAAAATGAAGGGTAAATAAGAAAGAAAGACTTAATGACCTGCTTGTGGGATCCAGATGGTATCTCACTGTCAACTGCTAGAAATTGAAAGACAGCATAAAAAATGAGTCCCTGGACTAGGGGTGGGGAACCTTGGCTCTTTTATGACTTGTGGACTTCAACTCTGTTCTGTACCAGCCTACTACCGGCCCTGCAGAAAAGGCAGGGACAACCCCTTTACAAACGGCAAGAGGCTGGAACTAAGCCTGCCAAATTTATTAACATAAAACAGAGCAAAACAAGACACGAACCATGAAACAGGAGCTATTCAAACGGTTGCCTTCAGCAAACCAGCCCTCCCACGCATTCCCCTTTTAAACAGTTCAGGGCGTGGCTTCTCTCTGCCTCCTTCCGAGGTGCCCCATTGCCTTCCTCTATTTACTCCTGATTGACTGCCTCCTGCGTCGGGCGTCCTTGAACAGGGCCAGCTGTGGGTCATCTTCATCCACGCTGTCAGGCTCACACAGCTGGGTCTGCGTCGTAACCAGATGGGAGGGGCCTGGCTGAGGGCTCTCATCAGCAAGCTCTCCAACCCCCTCAGCAACCTCTCCAACACCCCCCTCCTCCTCCTCTGAATCGTCCAACCCAACTGCCGAACCCACAGGCTGACCCTGAATCACAACAAACTCCCAGAATTCCTGAGCCAGCATCCATGATTCCCACCTCACCTTGCAGAGTTGTTGTGGTGAAAATAGGAGGAGGAAGACATGTTTGGTATTTTATTGTCTTATTTATAAAAATAATAAAGGGAAATAAGTATTGCTCTCCTTTTCTTGCAGATCCTGGTGGGAGGTCTATCCTTCTCTCCAGGCATCCTGCACATCTATCCTGAGGCAGCTTTGCCTTTGCCAGCTCTTGTGGGCTTAGGGGCAGGAGGAAGCCTCCTTTTGGGAGCTATCATTGGGGTGCTGGTGGCCTATAAACGGAAGACCCGGGATGCAGATCGTACTCTGAAGCGCTTGCAGCTGCAGATGGACAACCTAGAGTCACGGGTGGCTCTAGAATGCAAGGAAGGTACTGACGGGAGTAGAAATTGAAGGAAGTGCTATAAAACTGCCAAGAAGTGGTCAGAGAAGGAGGGAGGGGCACTGTCTTTGTTTCCAAGGCTGAAACGTTTCATCAATGTCTCCATTGGCATACAGCCCTTGACTAACTGTCATATTCACAGGCACAGTTCTCATAGATCATAGTAAAGAGTCTAGAATGTTTCCCAGCTCTTTATAACACCAAGGCTTATCCCCTTAGCTAGTTTTGTTTGCTTCTTACACAGGGACCCTTTGTTTTCCCATTCCTATGTGAAAATGTATTTTGTACACCCCCAAAGTCGTGGAAAAATTCATAACATTTCATTCCCTCTTCAGCTCTCCCAAGAGTTAAACTTTGGCAGGGGAAGAAGAGAGGGCACCTTGACTTCCATACATTTGCATAGGCATGGGGAACAGACCAAGGTGTGACTCAGACATGGGACAAATCCAAGCCAGTATCCTTTTCTCTGCAGTGTGGCAGTGCCTTACGTTGACTAACAAAAATGAACAGCCCACAAAACTTAGACAGAAGGCAAAACTCACCAGGTGCAACTCACAAAGTAAATACACCCAAACCTATATTCTTTTCTTTGCAGTGTGGCAGTGCTTTATCTTTGCTTCACTACAAAAAAGCTGCCATCTTCATGTAGAGTCCTTTGAATTGGCTTTGTTGATACCAAGAATCTGATGTCGCCTTGGATTTTTTCCCCCATGAAAATTATGGGAAGCAATGGGGGTGGGGTGGGGAGAGAGGAGGTAGCAGCGGAGAGGTTCTGCTTAGACAAAAACTTTATCTAGTGCAATTTAAATTTATAAGAGGAAAAACAAACATAGGTTGCAAATTTGTTTGCACAGAAAAATAAAAATGTATACTTTGGGCAAAAAAAGCTCATACTGAAAAGCAGAATGCCAATGGTACAGTTGTACAGTACTTTATTTTCATGCCTCTTAGATGTACAAGCATGGGGAGGTGCGTGTGCGCATGCGCACACATGCACACACGGACTATCCCAAGAGGACATCTTACAAGAGTAACCTAAGGTACATACAGTTGCAAGAAAAAGTATGTGAACCCTTTGGGATTACGTGGAGTTTTGCATGAATTGGCCATAAAATGCGCTCTAAACGTCATGTAAGTCACAACAATAGAAAAACACAGTCTGCTTAAAATAATACTACACAAACATTAGCTGTTGTCATGTTTTAATTGAACATAAGATGGAAACATTCACAGTGCAGGGTGGAAAAAGTATGTGAACCCCTAGCCTAATGACTTCTCCAAGAGCTAATTGGAGCCAGGCATGAGCCAACCTTGACTCCAACCAGTGTGATGATATTGGATGTGTTGCTGACAGCTGTCCTGCCTTTTAAAAACACACACCTGTTTTGGGTTTACTGGTCTCAAGAAGCACTGTCTGATGTGAACCATGCCTCGCAGAAAAGAGCTCTCAGAAGACCTACGATCAAGAATTGTTGACTTGCATGAAGCTGGAAAGGGTTACAAAAGTATCTCCAAAAGCCTTGATGTCCATGTGTCCACGGTAAGACAGACTGTCTACAAATGGAGAAAGTTTAGCACTGTTGCTACTCTCCCTAGGCGTGGTCGTCCTGTAAAAATGACTGCAAGAGCACAGCGCATAATGGTTAATGAGGTAAAGAAGAATCCTAGAGTGTCAGCTAAAGACCTACAGAAATCTCTGGCACATGCTAACATTTTTTTGACACATCTACAATAAGGAAAACATTAAACAAGAATGGAGTACATGGGAGGACACCACGGAGGAAGCCATTGCTGTCCAAAAAAAGTATTGCAGCACGTTTGAAGTTTGCAAAAGAGCACCTGGATGTTCCACAGCACTACTGGCAAAATATACTGTGGACAGATGAAACCAAAATTGAGTTGTTTGGGAAAAACACACAACACTATGTGTGGAGAAAAAAAGGCACAGCACACCAACATCAAAACCTCATCCCCACTGTAAAACATGGCGGAGGGAGCATCATGGTTTGGGGCTGCTTTGCTGCCTCAGGGCCTGGACGGATTGTTGTCATTGATGGGAAAATGAATTCCAGAGTTTATCAGGACATTTTGCAGGAAAACGTACGACCATCTGTCCGCCAACTGAAGCTCCGCAGAGGATGGGTGATGCAACAGGACAATGACCCAAAGCATACAAGTAATTCAACAAAACACTGGCTTCAACAGAACAGAATACGCCTTCTGGAGTGGCCCAGTCAGAGTCCTGACCTCAACCCGATTGAAATGCTGTGGCATGACCTTAAGAGAGCGATTCACACCAGACATCCCAAGAATATTGCTACACTGAAACACTTTTGTGAAGAGGAGTGGTCCAAAATTACTCCAGATGGTTGTGCAGGTCTGATCTGCAACTACAGGAAACGTTTGGTTGAGGTTATTGCTGCCAAAGGAGGGTCAACCAGTTATTAAGTCCAAAGGTTCACATACTTTTTCCACCCTGCACTGTGAATGTTTCCATCAATTAAAACATGACAACAGCTAATGTTTGTGTAGTATTATTTTAAGCAGACTGTGTTTTTCTATTGTTGTGACTTACATGACGTTTAGAGCGCATTTTATGGCTAATTCATGCAAAACTCCACGTAATCCCAAAGGGTTCACATACTTTTTCTTGCAACTGTAATAGCCAAGTTGATTGCATTAAATTGCATTTTCACTTCACTTGCGTAGTATCCAAGAACAATGGTTAAGGCAATTTGAGGCAGATGATCCCACAAGCTCCTTGCCTCTCTTGTTTTCAGCATGTTTTAGAGCAGGGGTGTCAAACTGATGGCCCGCAGGCCGGATGCGTCATGCCAAAACCACGCCCACCCCATTGCCGGCAATGGCAAAAAAGTCGCGATACGTCACGACACGTCATGTGATGTTGCAAGTTTGACACCCCTGTTTTAGAGTAAAGGAGGGACAAGCAGAGAAGAGAGGAATATTTGAGGAATATTATATCACATGCATGAGCTATTACTCCAGTCTGAAATGACAGGTTTACCTGAGCCAACTTAATATACCCAGAGGAAGGATGGTAGCTTCCGAGATGTGATGTGCTTCCAGTTGCCATCTAGTCTCAAAGGAGAAATGAAGAATTTAGATTCTTTTACAAGATGTCTCATACAAGCTTAGCATATGCCTGTTACATGTCGCCAAAATATGCACATGCAGTGTTTAAGCATGACGAACTTCAATCTTTTCCATGTGAAATATACCTATTCATTTTTGCTGCCTGATCTGATGAGACAGGGCTATTGCAGGCCAAGGATGGCAAGATGTTTAATTCTTTGGCTCCATTCTGGGTCAAAAGAGGCAGAGTGGAAGGGAAAGTCTCCTTTGCAAAGAACTCAACACTATTAACAGTCTTCTACCTTCTTCAGCTTTTGCTGAGTTGCAGACAGATATTAACGAGCTGACAAACAACATGGATGGTGTGAAGATCCCATTTCTGGATTATCGGACATATGCAAGGCGTGTGCTCTTTCCAGGGGTGGATGATCACCCGGCACTTCAAGAAACCAGTGTGAGTGCTTGTCATGGAAAAATGAGACCTGCATGACATGCTGTCTTGACAATAATAATAAATTGAGTGTAAACTGAGCTATGAGGTTGGTTTATCCTGAGGTTTGGTACGCTGAGGCTTTTATATTTCAATATCTCTGGTATCATTGTCTGCTGAACTTGTCTGTTCAGATGCTTGTTCCTGAAATTATGTATTGGGGCTGATTCTGCTCCCGATACGATGGACCTAGGAGTTCCTTCTCTTCATATACCAGCACAGAGACCCCCTTAGTTTGTAGATAATGGCCATCAAGCTGAACTTCTTACTGATCTTCATTTCCGTCTTGTTAGATCTACAGAGGCTGTATTCAAGAGCAAATCTTAATAGTATTAAAGAGTGGAGGCAAACGGGAAAACTATATATTTTATGAGAATGTCTGTGTCTGTCTATCTATCTATCTATCTATCTATCTATCTATCTATCTATCTATCTATCTATCTATCTATCTATCTATCTATCTGTATCATCTGTCTGTCTATATCATCTATCTATTTCTGCCTGCCTGCCTGTCTGTCTTGGGGCTATTGGAAATGAAGTGGTATGATCCAACAAGGCAGTCTGCATGTTCCAAAGTTCATAGAGGTGAAACAGGTATGTGAAGTCAAGAGCATATAAAAAGACTTTCCCGGTTATGAGCAACACCCAGCCTATGGCATGTAGAAAGCTACAAGGAATATTTGTCATTGCCCATGCTAGCCATGTTGCCATCTTGGCTTAGGGATCGGTTTCTCTTTTCTTGCCTCTGCAGACACCACCAAGCACAGAGAAAGGGCTCCGTCTCTTTGGGCAGTTGCTACACACTCGGCCTTTCCTGCTGACCTTCATCCACACCCTGGAAGGCCAGCGAGGTTTCTCCATGCGAGATAGAGGCGCTGTTGCTTCTCTGACGATGGTGGCCCTGCAGGGCCGGCTTGACTATGCTACTGGGGTGCTGAAGCAGCTGCTGGCTGACCTCATTGAGAAGAATCTGCAGAACCGTGCCCACCCCAAGCTGTTGCTCCGTCGGTGCGAGACCTTCTTTGATTCCCATGCTCCTCTCCTCCTGGCCCCATTGAATGTTGCTGTTTAATAATTAAGTTGGCAACAGTGAACAGTGCATGAGTCCATATTATCAACAATATTCGTGGGATAGTCAGAACACAAGTTAGAAGAGTGGAGAGATATAGATCCTTTCTTCCTTTTCACGAAACACTACCGCAAGTATAGGGGACTTCTTCCATCTCACAGTTGCAAGCAACACTCCTCTATCTTTCTCTTGTTCCAGGACAGAGTCAGTGGCTGAGAAAATGTTGACCAATTGGTTTACTTTTCTGCTGCATAGGTTCCTGAAGGTAAGAGTGCCCGAAATTTGGGCTCGTGAACCTTTGGGTCTTCAGATTTATTCTGTTACAACTCTGGAATCATTAGCTTCATCAATTTAATGATATTCTCTGCCCAGCGGGATGCTGGGAAATTTGAGAGAAAATGCTAGGAACTGTTATTCAGTGATAGAATATAAGCCTTGAATGTGGAAGACCTTAGTCGTTGGGACTTCCCTTAAAAAAAGAACAGATAGAGCTGATGAGAATAGAAAACACAGATTTACCTATGATCTCATTTGCTGCCTGCAGATTCCCAACCTTCAAGCTTGTCTCTTCCTTACCTAGGAATGTGCTGGAGAGCCATTATTCATGCTGTTCTGTGCCATCAAGCAACAGATGGAGAAAGGCCCAATAGATGCCATCACAGGCGAGGCACGCTACTCGTTGAGCGAGGACAAGCTCATTCGCCAGCAAATTGATTACAAGACCTTGGTGAGCTTAGGAGGTGGCAACAGGGAGCCAACCACATATTCCACTTCAATAAATCATGGCTATATGTAAGAAGAGGCTTGCTGCCCAAGTCATTCGAGCTTGCAGTTCTGGCTTGGAGGCATCTGTGCCACCATACTAATTAAGCGTTTTCATTTCGTAACCATTGGAAACTTTCCTAAGTGGGTTAATTACTTAATTTCAAAATGGGGGACCAGCCTGGAAGAAGCAGAGCTGTAGACAGAGCTGGGAATTACGGGTGATGTACCATGAAGGATTACATTGTGCAAAACACCATAATGCTATAGAGCAGGGGTAGGCAACCTCGGCTCTTTTATGACTCATGGACTTCAACTCCCAGAATTCCTGAGCCAGCTTGGCTGGCTCAGGAATTCTGGGAGTTGAAGTCCATGAGTCATAAAAGAGCCGAGGTTGCCTACCCCTGCTATAGAGAATCGGGATTTGATGGGTATTCTTCAAGGTATTTCACGCTGGGCTGCAGCTAAGGTAAAGGCACAAGGTGCTACTGATAGACAGCTGGTTGGGAAGACAGGCTCTTCAACAAAGTAGCCAAATATCTGATTTCAGTATCACAAACTCCCAATATTCCAGTTCTGTTATCTATATCCATATTTGGCAACAGGGATTTTTTAAAAAATTGAAACGCTCATTTGGAGCTGCGTTCAAATGCAGAGGTTAAAATGACTATTTTCCTTAGCTATTAAAGCTGGGAGAAGCGGGATGGTTACCTCTTATTCCAAATCCCAGATCTGTGGATGTTCCTAAATGCGTATCTTTACCATGACTTAAAATGAGCAGATTTATTTTCCCTGCTAGACATTATTATGCACCCCTCCTGAGCCACCTGGGGGACCTACAGTGCCTGTTAAAGTATTAAACTGTGATTCGGTGACACAAGTGAAGGAGAAGCTTCTAGATGCCGTATATCGAGGCGTGCCCTATTCGCAGCGGCCACGAGCTGAAGACATGGAGTTAGGTATGAAGGCAGGAACATGGCAGAAAGCAGGTGGGGTCGTGAGCGTGGAATGGACCTGGGTAATCGGCCACTGGCTTAAATTTGTAACTAAATAGGAAGAGAGAATAATAAAGCCAACTGTCTTCCCACTCGTCTTCCGGTTTATCCCAGAGTGGTGTCAGGGTGCTGGGGGACGGACCGTCTTGCAGGATGAAGACGCCACAAGTAAAATTGAAGGAGACTGGAAGCGGCTCAACACATTGGGACATTATCAGGTACTTGCCTTCCTTTGCTGGACTAATTCACTGTGAGGGTGGAGGCTTGTTCTTCGACCTCAGAGGACGAACCTCCACCCTCATCCTCCACCTGACCTACAGATATTCAGCACCGTCACTGATTAACTAACTTAATATGTATGTTTCGGTTTGAGACTAAAAACCTCAATAGTGTACGTGAATGTACAGTTTTAGCTTTCTTTTAAATCTCTGAGTAGTTTATATTCTAGCAGCCAGTCATGCTTACCGTAATATTCAAGGTGCTGGTGATGACCTATAAAGCCCTTAATGGCTTGGGTCCAGGTTATCTGAGGGAACACCTGCTGCCGGCATCAAGCTCCCTTCGTCCCGTGCGCTCCCACAGGGTGGGCCTTCTCAAGATACTGCCGGTTAGGGAATGCCGGCGGGTTATTCCTAGGGGAAGAGCGTTCTCTGTGGGCGCGCCTGCCCTCTGGAATGATTTACCCGTGGAACTTAGGACCGCCCCCTGATCTGCGTTCGTTTCGCTGGGACCTGAAAACCTGGTTTTTCGATCTATCAGGCCTGGACTGAAGGGGTTTTAGCTTTTTTAAATGTTGTTTTAATTGGGCTTAATTAATTTAATGTATTTTAATTCTATATTATTTTTATATTGTATTTTATGCTGCCCTGTAAACCGCCCTGAGTCCTTCGGGAATAGGGCAATATAGAAATTTAATTAAAATAAATAAATAAATAAATAAATATTGCCATCAGCCAACACGTTATGAGGAATCCTTTAGTCTCCACTGGAGTGGAATCCACTGAGATCAAGAGGGGAAAACTGGACCTCTCTGAATAAAGACCACAGAAGGGCACTTGGTTTTGGATTAAGGCTTACCTCAAGGTGCTGCTCTTCATAGTCTTGGGTTGCCTCAGAGGTCCTCCCCATGTTGGCGGTTTGTTCTTGTGTATTTCTTTAGAAGTTAGTGTGACATATAATGGCTAAAATTATGAACCAAGAAGCTTCCTGTTCAGCTTTTGGCTCCATCATAAATTTGATCAGAGGGCTTTGCCCAAACTAGTCTTCTCTTAAACTCCTCGATGTTTGCATGAATGAGTGCACAGAGACTGTGATGATAGAAGGTTAGTAATACCTTTGCAGCTATCTGTAATCCTGCAGTGTTGTCACCCACAATGTCACCTGTCCTAGTGCTAGTAATGGGTGAAGATATTGTGGTTAAACAAGCAATAGCCAGAATGAAGCTCAGTTCACATTATGCAAGTATCTATTGGCAAGCGTTTATGTATTGATGTTTTGGCATATTCTCTTGACAGCATGATTGCAGATAGTTCTAAAAAGTTCACAAACTTTCTCTCACTACTATACCCTTACTCTAGTTTCTGGTCTGAGAGTAATGATTCTGCTCTAATTTACAGAGTTTACAATGACTGTGTAAAATGCATTGAAAGTTTAAAGTGTACAGATAGAAGAGAATATTAGAGTTAAATTGTGGGAGTCCTCGGTGCTCTCCGACCTTGTTGGTTTTCTTGCAAATGTTTCATTACCAAACTAGGCGACAACATCAGTGTTGAGATGGTAATATCATCAGATCATGGATGACGTCACCTAGTTTGGTGATGAAACATCTGCAAGAAAACCAACAAGCTCAGAGAGCAGCAAGGATCCCCACAATCTGAAGTGTTCTGTGTTAATTCTAAGTATTATTAATGGTGCTAACTGACTGACATTCTTCTTTTCCCCATCCCAATCCATCTTACCTTTAAACCTACTTTCCCCCCCCTCTTCCACTCCTGCCACCTCTGCAATTTAACACACAGGTGGCAGATGGCTCCACGGTGGCCTTGGTTCCTAGGCAGGCATCAGGCTACAATATTGCAAGCTCCTTCACTTTCACCCATTCGCTGAGTCGCTATGGTAAGGAATGGCACACCTCCACCCCACCCACCCACCCACCCACCCACCTCCGATCTTCACCATCACAGAGATGCATGTCTGCCCCGAATGACTTGCGAGCCCCAGGTTTCTCCAACAGCATAACTTAACATTGCAAAGAAATGCTTAACCCAGTTTGTGTGTGGAGGTACTCTAAAATGTAGCAGGGGCTGTCTGTGAGCTGTGTTGCTTGGACCTCCGCCAAAGTGGTATCTGTGATCGGTTGTCCCTGTTGAAGCACCTTTGGAAAGAAATCTCTGTCTTTTCAAAGGGTTTCCAGGCAAGGGGGAAAATCCATGTTTCTTGCCCAAGAAAGAAGAGAGCAGCATGGATAACAGAGGGAGGGAAGGATGGGATATGGATGTAGAAGACGTCAGAGTGGAGTCTTCGACAGGTTTCCATGGGAATGTGGCCACCTGATTAAGAGTTAAGCAGATGGATAGAGACTAGGGCTATGCAAAGATCCAGATTTAAATCTTATTTGGAGGAGCAGATGTGGGCATGCCCTTTGCACCTATCAGGAACACCTTAAAGCCGCCATGCATGTTTCTGGGACATGTTCCATACATGTGGTGTAATGTGCAGGAACTCTTTGAAAATGTATGCTGGAGCAGTCCAGACTTTCTGACTAAGGAGCCAAATTCCACAATCTCTATACATTATGCAAATGTTCACCCTTTCTCATTTTTCATAGTTTTGCAAACCATGAAATTCTTACCTGCTTGTAGTTCACTTTACATTTTTAAGGCTATTATCATTATAACCATAAACTCTAGAAATTTGCTTGAAAGTAAGAAACGTGAAGTGCTTCACTTTCTGGGCTTGTTCTTAATTCTTGCTGAGTTGCAGCATGTTTGTCCTCCTTGAAATTGGAAGGAATACCCTTGAAATCGTATATTCGGACACTTGGAACTTGTTTTCAGGATACAGCCTTTCCGTCTTTTGTCTGAGGCTTCATAAACCGAGATTACAGCCTTGTGAAAATGAGACTCTGTCGTCGTCTTTTTTATATGGCTTGGCATGCAGAGGCATGTCCTCTGACATATACACATAGGCTTTATATGGTGCTGTGGATGCTTCTTTGCATGTGAAGGGCCATCTCCATCCTATGTGTTTAGCAGCTTTACAAACTGAGGTCTAAGTGATATTTCCGTGATCAGTCTTTGACAGGCAGCTCTTGCCACGTCGGAATTTTATTCCCTGGGCTTCCTCCCAGCATGATCCTGGTCTAGCTGTAATTTTCATTGCTATTCCAGGCATGAAATGTCTATAATTTTACAGCCACTCCCACTTTGCGGTTGGAGCAGAAGGGGTATACTTTACTTTGGTCTCTGGAGGGTGAGGATGATGGTAATAGTGGTTCTGCTCAGATTTCAGGCACTGAGCCTGAAAAAAACCCCACACCCTTTCCTCTGGATATAGAAAGGACTTTTTAAAAAAAAGTTTAATCAGGGCTGGAAGGAGATGCCTGAATTGAGCAAACTCAAAGTGACTTCATTTCTCATCCCTCCCAACCCCTGCAGAGAGTTTGTTGCGCACCTCCAGCAGTCCAGAGAGCTTGCGCTCACGAGCTCCCATCCTTACTCCAGATCAAGACTCAGGCACCCGCCTCTGGCATCTGGTCAAGAACCATGAGCATCTCGGAGACCCCAAGGAAGGGGAGCGAGGGAGCAAGATGGTTTCTGAGATCTACCTCACCCGGCTCCTTGCCACCAAGGTATGGTTGGCAGAGAACTGGATCTCGGAGTTAGTAGACAGGTTTGGTCCTCACCTATACACTACCCTACACCTTACATTCACTCTACAACCTGGAGTGGAGTGGAGGCATTCAGTCAAGATATTCTAAGTTTAAATCAACTCTTTATTTTATTTATTTGTTTATTAAATGTCTATACTGCCCAACTCACTGATTCGGCGACTTTGGGGGACTTGCAGTAGAATTAAAAAGTTAAACGGTGCTAAACAGCAATTAAAATGAGAAAACTTGAATAGAAAAGTTAAAAGTTAAAAACCAAGGAGATGGGCGGCCTGGGGATGGGGTGAGAATCTTCTCTACCCTGTTAGCCACCCCCAAAATAGAAAGCTCCAGGGCCCCAGGCCAAGCAGCAGAGTCAAGTTTTTAGGCTCTTCCACAAGGCCAGGATTGTGGGGGCAGACCTCATCTCCAACTGGAGAATATTCCAGAGAGCAGAGGCCACAGCAGGACAGTCTCTTCGCCTGAATTCTGCCTGCCGAAATGTTTTGGTTGATTGATGCCTTTCTTCGGAAGATAAGGTATTGCACAGTTTCAGAACCAGTCCTTTAATAGACAACCAAGAGATTTTTTTTCACCCTTTGTTTGGCTCTATATCTCTTGCCTTCAATAAAACTTTGCTGAAGAGACATTTCTCCATTTCGCTGTTTCAGTTTTTGTTCATTGTTACCAAGTTCTTCACATAGATAGCCTGATGCTTCGGTACAGAACATTGTTTAACATACCTCCCGTCTAGCAATGGGAGCAGGAACATGGGTTCCCTTGCTTTGGACCCTCTGCTATTCGGCCACATTTTTCAGTGCTTGCCAGCTGACTTCTAAATAAAGTTTCAGGTGCTTTATTGACACTGTGCAACATCAGATCTGGCAAAATCAAAGCTGTAAATTGCCAGGGAGTAAAGAAGAAAAGCAAGTATCATTTGAGGTCTGAATTGTAGTTGTGTATATTTGTGTTCTCTGTGCTTGATTTAATTACATTATTGTTATCTGAAACTTTGTTGTAATATATTTTGGTAATACGCACTGATGCTATCAAAATCCTCACAGAGCAATCATTCCCATGGTACCTTGGGGGAAGCAGCAATAATTTGCATTTATATGAAAGTGGCTTCTGTTGAAATGTAGATGCAATTTAAGCTTGTGGATTTCGAAGGGATTAATGTTATAATTCCAGATCATGACCATTTGATATAGCTTTATAGTCAAACTCTAGTAACAGAGTATGAGAGGAGCTGGGAATGAATATCTCAAACAGATCACTGACACTTATTTTTCTGGGAAATATTGAGATTAAATTTATTCTCTGTTTACAGCTGTTTACGGTACTTTTATTTTCCGTGGGATCCTAATACGGACCTTAGTTTTTGCAAAAGTAATGATCGTCCCTTTGCATAATTTAGCAAACTATTTTATACACGTTGATCTAGACCCCATGGGTCAGTTTTCATACCATGTGACATTGAGGAGGCAACTGAAAAATGGGCCAGTTTGGGCATCTAATGGAACTAATGGGTGACAAAATGTACTCTTGACGATTGCAAGCTTGGCTTTGCCAAAGCAGGTGTGCGCATTTTTCTCAAAGGTTATGAGGATTTGAAATCTGGTAATGAAATTGCCATTTTTATGGTCCAGAAGAACTCAGATAGATATTGTGAGCCGTCCAGAGTCATTTGCTGAGATGGACAGCTATAGAAATCAAATCAAATCAATCAATCAATATTTCTAGATTCAAATCACAGTAAACCTCTACTCTGCCAGGTGTTCCACCCATCAGGTTTAAGGGAGAACTTACCATTATTGATCGATTCTGTTGTTTTTGTTTGGTGGAATTTTGGTACTTCTTAATGAAGGGTGGGGAGGTGAAGTTAGGAAATGCAGTCGGGATCTCCCCAGATTAACAAGTTGTTCTTTCCAACCACCTCAAAAAGATATATTCCGGAAGTATTTGTCTTTTGCAGGGCACATTGCAAAAGTTTGTTGATGACCTGTTTGAGACAGTGTTCAGCACAGCACACCGGGCCAGTGCCCTTCCCTTGCCCATCAAATACATGTTTGACTTCCTGGATGAACAAGCAGAGCGGAGACAGATTGGGGATGCTGATGTTCGACATACCTGGAAAAGCAACTGGTGAGATTTCTGCATTTCGGTTTGTTGTCGACACATGCTATGGCTGAGTTGTGAACCACAGCTAGAAACCCGCAGCCTAGCATGGCTGTGAGTTCCTATCAATCTGCCTAACCCAGAACTGAGCAGGAGTTTCCCAGTGTTCACACAGCTTTCAACAAAACGAAAGGACTCCACTCTTCAAAAACATCTAACGTAACAGTGAAATTGAACATCAGCCTTTAATTCCCTTTCATTTTCTCTTCTTCTTGTGACAGATCATTTGGCTCAAGCAATGGCAGTTCTTCCACTATCAATGTCTCATACCTCTTACCCCTTTCTCAATTCTAGTTTGCCCTTGAGGTTTTGGGTGAATGTCATCAAGAACCCACAATTTGTTTTTGATATTCACAAGAGCAGCATCACGGACGCTTGCCTCTCGGTTGTGGCCCAGACCTTCATGGATTCGTGCTCTACCTCTGAGCACCGCCTGGGGAAGGATTCCCCTTCGACAAAGCTATTGTATGCCAAGGATATTCCTGTTTATAAAGGCTGGGTGGAAAGGTGAGGTGCTGGATAAAGGGGGGGGGGAGAATATGGATGATGATTTATTATTATTTATTTATTATTTATTTTTGGGACTTATATGCCGCCCTATCTCCCGAAGGACTCAGGGCGGCTAACAACAATAAAAACAACAATACAAAAGTTAAAAGAAATTAAATAAACAGCCCCAATAAATAAGTTAAACTAAACAATTAAAAATTAAAAAACATTTTAAAAAACCCTGTCGTCAGTCCAGGTCAGCCTGATGAAAAAGGAAAGTTTTAAGGCCGCGGTAAAAGGACCGGAGATCCGGGGCCATCCGGAGCTCAAGGGGGAGTTGGTTCCACAGGGCTGGCGCTCCCACAGAGAAGGCCCTCCCCCTGGGGGTCGCAGGCCGACATTGTCTAGCCGACGGCACCCTGAGGAGGCCCTCTCTGTGTGAGCGCACTGGGCGATGGGAAGTCGTTCCCGGCAGCAGACGGTCCTGCAAATATCCCGGGCCTAGGCCATGTAGGGCTTTAAAGGTAAGTACCAGCACCTTAAATCTCACCCGGAAGACAACCGGTAACCAATGCAGCTCACGCAGGAGGGGTGTAATATGGGAGTATTGGGATGCTCCCATCACTACCCGCGCGGCCGCATTCTGCACCAGCTGGAGCCTCCGGGTGGTCTTCAAGGGCAGCCTCATGTAGAGAGCATTGCAGTAATCTATCCGGGAGGTAACGAGTGCATGAGTGACCGTACGTAAGTGATACTAGTAGGCATATCACTTTCTCTTCTACAAAATGGAAATTGCACCATCTCCAGATCACAGACTTCATATGCATTGCAAACCCCTGACTAACAAAACACAATTGCTCTATTCACAGTATATGTTGAATCCATATCCTTAATTATTAATAGGATGATCTACTTCAGGCATGTTAAACTCACGACGTCATGTGACTTTGCGTGACGTATCGGGACTTTTTCCCCATTGCCGGCAATGAGGGGGACGCAGATTCAGCGTCACGCATCCGGCCCATGGGCCGGCAGTTTGACATGCCTGATCTAGTTCACACAACACGCTCAAGCAACTGAAGGGTTTCCACAACATGCTGAAATATACACTAGCCAACTGCATTTAGCTTGATCATCTGGTGTGAACCCAACACGTATGGCTAACAAGACCAATCCTGCTTGATTGAATCACTAAAAGGTGTGTGATATGTGACCTCCTCTTCCTTCCATTGCATAGAACAGGCATGTCAAACTGCCGGCCCATGGGCTGACATGCCTGACAAAGAAGAAGGAAGGGGGCTCTTTTCAAGTAGCAATTAAGGCAGAGGGGCAGGAGAACCCAAGTGCTAGATTACTACAGGTAGTCTCTGACATACAGTAGTTGAGCCCAAAATTTACATTGCTAAGTGAGACAGTTAAGTGAGTTTTGCCCCACTTTACAACCTTTCTTGCCACAGTTGTTAAGTAAATCACTACAGTTGTTAAATTAGTAACATGGTGGTTAAGTGAAGCTGGCTTCCCCATTGACTATGCTTGTCAGAAGACGCAAAAGGTGATCACATGAGCCCAGGACACTGCAACCATCGTAAACAAGTTGCCAAGCATCCAGATTTTGATTACAGACCATGAGGATGCTGCAACGGTCATGAGTATGAAAACTGGTCATAGGTTACTTTTTCCAGGGCTGTTGCAACTTTGAACAGTCCCTAAATGAATGGTTGTAATTTGAGGTCTACCTGTACAGTTGGATTCATGTCTTGGCCCAGAGAATGGCCAGCAATACTGCTGCATGCTCAGTAACTTCAGTAGCCTGTTGATGATTCCTGGCTAATCCTTGATGATCTGTGTAAACTTGGAGCATTGCATGACTTCAGAGAAAATGGTAACAAGCAATCAACTTAGTTTTTTCTAAGTTTGTACAGAATATTGTCCTATTAAGTGTGAGAAATTTGTTTACAATATAAATTAATCCAAGGGACCCTTTCCCTAAGTGTCCAACTCTCCTTCAGTCATAGGTTTTGAGAATCAGTTGTATGTTTTCTTGCTGTATGTCTTCCTTAGGTTCATATGGTTCCCCCCCCCCCCCACACACACACACTAATATCAGTTTTTTAGGAACTTGGGCCAGGTTCTTCCTTCATCACATGCTGCTAATTAGGCTCTTCTGCCAGTGAACTAATAGTTACCCCATTTGTAGAGAATGGAGTTAGCCAGGCAGGAATCAACTATTCTCATGCTAGAAAGAACTGTTATGTCAGCACAGATCAGGTGCTTTCTGTGGCCATCAAGAGAAAGCCAAATATCTATTGACTCAGAAAAGTAGGTGCAAAAAAGCCTAGAGTTTAAATCTTGGAGTATTGATTTATATAACCCTTGGAGTTATCTGTATATATGGCTTCAATCTTGTCTGCAATAGAGATTAATCTTCCAGAGTCGTGTTTGTGAGCCTTCAACCAAATAAGCCAATTATAGAATAAGGAGTTATTTGTCTGGAGAGCCAGGATTTACAGCTATGGCTATCCGAAGCTTGACACTGTCCAGAAATTATAGCAAAAGGATTTATCCACTTAATCCACGATAAATCTGCCCAACTTTCCCTAATCTGGGCTGACCAATTTCCAAATTTCTCAACCAGCATAGACATTGATGAAATTTGAGAAGTCTTTCCACATATTGGGAGAATGTCATGATTCTGGAAAGTTAATTGATTAGGGTAAGGCACTGTTTTAGCATTCTTCCTTACAATTTTCAGTTTAAGGTGGGGAGCGAGTTACCATATTAAAAATATACAGAATTCATTTCTTAGACTTATCTGGAAACGGTTGTAATAGCATGCTGAAGATTGTGTTCAAAATTAAGGAATCGTAGGAAAGAATGGGTTCATGTAGCACCTTCTACATTTTTTAATATTTATATTTATATATAAATTTATATACATTTATATTTATATATAAATAAAAATAAAAATAAATTAAAAAATTTTTTTAAAGTGTGTAGCCCTCCATTATCCAACTGTGCATGGTCAAAGCTGATGTCATCTAATATATGTAGGGAGGGCTGAATGAAGATTGAATTGTTCAGGATTATGGCACTTTAGTTCCTTAGCGCTCTTTTTGATTGTTTTTCTGTCTTGTCATCCCAATGTTCCTGGCATTATTGTGGCTCTCTCTGCCAGATACCAAATTTGGCATCTATGTCCCCTCCACCTGCCACCTCAGGTTTGCATGCCAGACTAATTATTAAAATCAATGTTTATCCAAATATGCCATTTATGCATTATTTGAGCTAAGTATTTCAGAAAGTGCAGCTGAGAGCCAAGGATGTCAGTTTACTAAATTTGTATGCTGGCTGCCCATTGGTGTACTCAAAGCAAAAATCAATTGCAACGAATTAAGAGACATAGAACTGCATTTTATTTATGTTTATAAGCAGTTTGTTTAGGACTGTGCTTGTTTTTTCTCTCTACTGAGATCAGAGGGACAATTAGGCAGAGTCATCTACTATATCTGCCGGTGTATGAAATCTTAAAACAATATTTGTCTCTATGTTCTAGGTACTACCGGGACATCACCAAGATGGCTTCCATTAGTGACCAAGATATGGATGCCTACCTAGTAGAGCAATCCCGTCAGCATGCAGGGGAATTTAACACATTGGGTGCACTGGGAGAGCTCTACAGCTATGTAGGAAGGTACCATGATGAGGTGAGGCCATGGCTAGGTCACAACTTTTCTTTCCCCTTCTGAACCCGCACTTGTCCTCAGGGGAGTTACCAACTATACATCTCATGAGAGTGGAGCCTCACTTGTTTCTTACACGGCAGACAACTTGTTCAGTGGAGACAGGGTAGCATCTAATTAGACATGTTCACAGCCAGCTCCTCCAGTAGACTTTACTTATGTTCAACTCTTGTGGCTCTCATAAAATTCGTCCTACGGTTCAATAGCCAAGGGGTGATTTATGGCATTGGAGAAGATATTGTGACAAATGGAGCCTTACCCTTTAATACCTGTGCCACCCTTCCATCCATTTCCTTCTTCTTTTTAGTTTCCCGCTCTATGTCTGTCACACTTTTACCTCATAGGTAAGTCAGCTTTCGGAGGGAGGGCCCTGTTTTGTAGATGGTTTAATCCTAAGGAGCAAAAAAATCTTGTGAATTCTATCCTAGGGAAGGAAGCATCTCTTTTTCCAACACTCTTACCCCAGCCCAAAACTCCTCCTAATAAGTGGGCTGTCATGTTGCCAGCCTTTTTTTTTTTTTTACCCTTTGCCGTTCAACATCCCTTTCCAATTTTACTGGGTATTTCTCCATCCTGGTCCCTTGGTCTTATACCCCATTTTGCCCCTGGGAGTGTGGGCCTTAGCTCCTCCTGGCCTCTTTTGCCTTTCTCCCTCCCCTTGGACTGAACCTTTTCTTTCCAATCTCTCCCTGCTTGCCCCCAGATCCTGACTGCGTTGGAGCGGGATGCTGCCTGCCGGAAACACAAACTGAGGCTGAAGCTGGAGCAAGTCACCACTCTTGTTTCGGGAACAAGCTGAGGATGCTGGAGGGGGCAGGAGGGCAAAGGGAGCGGGCAGCAGGCATCCAGGATAGGTGCCTCCAAAGGGACTCTACCTCCAACCTGGCTTGTGGCCCCACAAAGGGGAACAGACTTGACCTTTTTAACCTCCCAGGGGGGGCAAGAGACCTGTGACCTTTTCCCCTGGGGTGGCCGAAATCGCTGTGGTGCCTCCCCTCCCCAGCCTTCAGTCTGGAAGCAATAACAAGCACCCGCTCCTCTGCCTCTGACTTGGGAGGGGCCATCCAGAATAAGCAATGAGGTTGGGGTGCAGCCTGATCATGCCACCTCCCCCTCAAGCTGGCAGCTAAATGGAAACCCCCTCACCCCAAATGTTTGTGGACCCCTGTCTTCGATCATCTCCCCAACCTCCCACTCCTTGTTGGTAGCTGGTGGAATCTGCCCTTGTTCTGTTTTTGGTAACCATGGCAATTGGATATTTTTAATCTTACCTGACAGTGCTCTCCCCCCCTCCCAAACATTTGCTCCTTCCCCACCTGTTGTGCCCTCACTGGGTGCAGTGCCTTACTCATTAATTTATTATTGCATCTTGTTAAGATTATTGGCTGTAAATGATTCCATTCCCTGGGTGTAGAGATTTCAGTGTAAAAAGTCCTTCATCCCACCCACCACCCACCTCCACCACCACCCCCAACCCTTTTGTTCTTAAGAGTGTGTGTAAATATTTGCACTGCAGCCTGGAGGGATTTGGTCCTCCCCCCTTCCTCCCCAAAAATAAAATAAATTAAAAATAAGAATAAGAATCCCCCTTCAGGGACTAAGGAATTGTGGTGGGGTGGGGAATGCCCCTGCAAAAGCATGGGCTTTTTATTAGTTGATTTTATAATTACTTTTTTCTTTTGCTAAATAAAAGCCTGGAAAAAATGCTCTTCTTGATATGATGTGGAGGGATTGGGGGGGGGGAATGCCAGAAAAGGGGTATTCCGCGGAAGCAGGCCCCCATCCTCTTGCATTCCGGTTGTACAAGGAGATATTTTGGACACGCATCCCCATGTGCAGCCTTCTCACCATGTACACTTACGGCTTTTCTATCGAATTGCACCTGAAGCGTGGGAACAATGCCAGTTCATTTAGGCATTAAAAACGTTGCTTTTTTACAGTAAAATTCCAGCTGATTCATCTGCCCAAGTGTGTAACCCTTTTTAGTCACTAAACAGGTTTGCTGCCACTAATTTGCTTGTGTATGCAGATGAAGAAGATATAACCTTAAATGCCCATTGTGGACTGAGCCCCTTAGGGCTGTTTACTCACCACTCTGCATCTGCCAGAAACCTTAAGGACACATATTGGTCATGAATGGGTAACATGTCTGTTGCATAAAGGGGGGGAGGGGAGCCTGTTTAACCTTGACTAGGGCAGGGAATTCCTCTGTTGAAGTGCTAGACTGGCCTCCAAATACCCAAATGAATTGGGGTGAGATGAGATGGACTCTTCCATTTCTGGGGATTGGTCAGTGGTGGAATTTACTAACCTATTTCCATATATAAAACATCTTTCTATGAAAATGTAACATTAACACAGCAAGGAAAAAGTCCTTTCTTAGACAACTTCCAGTTGCGCTTATTTTCTATTTGCAAAGAGTTATTTTAAAAAGGGAGAGAGAAAACGGTTTAAAAAGTGTTCATCTACCTCAAATCTGTTTTATTGGGTCAGCTTTCCACCACTAGCTGGATCACACGGGACCAAGTTGCTTCCATTCTTGTATAGGGATTTGGTGTCCGTCATTCATTCTTTCTGTGGAGACCCAAATGATAAAAAATTGCCAACAACATTTCAGTATATTCCTATATTGCCTTCCCACTTTTTAAAGACATTTTAGTTGCTGTTTTTTTAATGTGATTGCCTTAGCAGCCTATCTAATCTGTGAACTGATAAAGTGGTGTTAAGTTTTTCATGGTTTTGTGCCTTTAATTAGCAGTCTCCCCTTTAGAGCTTCTGCTCCTTATTTCAGTGTGGGAATAACATTAGTGAAGAATAGCAATAATTTATTCCCTGAAAGAGGGTAAGACGTGGTTAACTTCTCTGTCTATCCCCCCAGCATTAATGTATGGATAAAATGCCATTGTTCCTGCAGCAGTTGCAACATGGAGCAGAAACGGCCAGGAGGAAACTTCTAATTAAAGCTGTAGAAACTAGGGTTGTGAGAGAACATAGTACAGTACTAAATTAAATGTGCTGTGGAACCACTGTTTTAATTTCAGTTTCATGTGCTGCAAAACAAAACAAAAACTCTTAGTAGCACTAGGGAGGTCAAGTGTGAAAACCATCCAAGTTATTTCACTTACGTAGAAATGTAGCTCTGCCTAATGCTTCCTTTCACCTCTTACCACAGATGTTTGTGCACTTCCATATGTACTTCCTTGCTGCTTCAGTGTCCATTGAATTAAAAGTTACCTATTGCTGCTGGGGTGCCGTTGCTTCTGTTGTTGAGTTGTTCTGAGACAGTTATCCTGCTAATTAATTATAAAGACATTTTCTTAATGTTAAGCCCTCTTAAACCTTTTGGGCATCAGCACTGCTAGTTGATTTGTGGCATGCCTTTTTAAAGGCAATGCCTTTGTCTAAGGGCAATATTTGAGCACCAAAAGAAAAGGCAATTTATTTTGGGCCCAACTAACTATGAGTTCTAGGCAAGAATGCTTACCGATAGATAACCTTAGTTAACTAACAACTCTTCTATATGCTTCATATCAAATATTTGATTACCTATCTCAGTATTCCCAGAAATCAGAGTCAGGGCAGTTGTGAAGTTGTAGCATGTTGTAGAAGGTTGAGAGCAAAGGTGTAGCCTTGTTTTCAAATGAAATGTGACAGAAAGGAATATCACTTACACGCTTACCTTGACAATATGTACACTACACACTACATCTGCTTATACAGACAGGGACCAAAAATGTATAGATAATTGTCAACTCTTGAAATAAAATGTTGTGAGGGGGTGCGGGAGCTGCAGGGAAGGGTGCACTTGAGGCACAGCATGGTATGGCATGGGGAGGATGCACAAGGGTGCATGTCAGTGCAAGGGAGGGATAGTGCGAGGGAGTGCATGAGAGCACAGATCAGGTTGGAGAAAGTGTGCAAGGAGGTTCATGACAGGGACAGTGTGAACGGTGGAATTAAGGGCCAGTAAGTAGACCAGCTCTTTAATAAAGTCCTCTCTGGATAAGGAGAGGACTTGAGACTGTCCACAAGTTCTCCAGACAGCTGGAAACCCTAAGACAGTGATTCTGGGGGATTTATTGCTCTGGGAGATTGAAGGGAATCAAACCTTTTGAAATGGTATAGGTTCTCCTGCCTGAGCAAGGGGTTGGACTAGAAGACCTCCAAGGTCCTTTCCAGATTCTATTCTACTCTACTCTACTCTACTCTACTCTACTCTACTCTACTCTACTCTACTCTACTCTACTCTACTCTATTGGTTGAATGGAGCCTAAGGCAGAATCCACTTATGGCATATACTGTGAGGGTAGATTTTTTTTTAAAAAAATGGGAGAATTTTTTGTTTTCTCGTTCCTCCCTCCTCCTACTCCAATTGGTTGGCAACCTGTGTTACTCAAAGAGCTTTTTCTGGCGCAGCTCCTGCTCTCTATACTTCTGTTTGCTATTACAATACTGTAGACAGACCAGCAGCAAGTGTATGACAACCTACATACTTTGTTGTTCTTACTCTGCTTTTTCCCTATTTCTCCCTAACCACAGCACAAACATGCCCTGGCAATATGTTTCCCCTTGCCACCCCCACCCCCAGCTTTGTTACTATATAACTGTTGTCTTCACTTCATCCCTAACTCATCAATGAGACAGGCTGAAGGCATCCTTAGGCGTACCTGTGGTAAAATAAATCATGATCCGGACACCCTCGAGGTGCAAAATCTTTTAGGATTTGTCACCTGATGACTTGGAGTAAAGTTGGGACTGGCAGCAAAATGAAACACAGACAGGATTAAGGTAGGCAGGCAATAGGGAAGAGCAAATTTCAAGCCAGAATAATTTTCCTGCTGACTCAAGGGAGGGAGTACTTCAAATCACCAGTGCCCAGTAATGTTGGTAAAGAGGCTAACCATCATCTAACCTGCACAAAAGGGTGTGAGTATGCATCATTTTAAGTCATGTATTTAGCACATCCTTTCTGGATTTGGAGCCCCTCCAACTTTATTTGATTACAGCCCCCATCACTTGGAAGAGACCAGTTTGGGAACTGCTGCTGTAGAACTTGGTTCGGTGCCTCTGGGGCTATTAGCAATTCAGGCCTTCCTTCTAGGAAAAGGGAAGAGTTGGGAGCAGTTCTTTCTTCCATTATTTTTTAAAACCGGTACCGAGGATGAGGGCCCAGGGATTGTGCTGAAGAATGCATTGTGGATTTCCCCAGGCAGGGGGATGGAAGACGTCGGTGTGTATTTTGATTTTTGGATGTGGGGATGAACAAACAAGCAGCACCCAGGAAAGGTGGCTGTAGGGGAGACAGAAATGAGATAAAAGGAAATTGTTGGTGGCAGTTTATGAATAAGTCATGGATGCATCGGAAGCCTCATTAGCAGAAACTCCAGGGTACAGGGAGAGGATTGTGCTTCCAAAGTATTCTGCCTTGCAGAATTGAACTCATTTTGAACTCTGACATAATGTGAACATGAGGAAAGAAGGGATACATGGTCTCTAGAGGGCCCTAGGCTGTAGAACTTGCCTTCTCAAACGTATACTGCATAGGCAGGTATGTAATTGTCAGTCATCTTTGTTCACAAAAGGAGTGAAAACCTGTGCACTCCAGTGATTACTTGTACTCAGAATACTCCTTTTTTGTGTATGTTATGATGAGTCATTTGTTCCCATTTTTTTTTTGCTCTTTTATCCTAGTGGCACGTTATGTTTTCAACTTGATGTTAGATTGGGCTACATCCGTGCAGGATGGGTAGAAGAAACAAAACGGACCATCAAGAAGAGACATAGGGGTGGGTTGAAAGCATTCCAAACTACCCACCCAGACACCCTCCCCTGCCAGGGAAACGGCAGTCTTGGCTGTATTGTGCAATTGCAATAGCACTTATATACCACTCCACGAGGCTTTACAGCAGGGGTCCCCAACCTGTAGGCCATGGCCCAGTAGTGGGCACTGGACTGGTGGCCATTGGGCTGCAGGACAGGCTGACCAGTGCACACATGTGTGTGTGCACATATCCCCACTCACGCTAGCGCCGCAACCGCGGGGTGCAAAAACAGGATGCCGCACCACAGGGTGTAAAAATGGGCCGCCGCCGTGCCTCGGGGTATGAAAATGTGTTGCCACCACACCACGCAGCATGAAAATGGGCCATCACCTAACTTTGGGGTTCAAAAACGGGATGCCACCATGCCTCAGGGCGTAGAAACGGGGCACTGCACCACACAAGAACCAGGCAGGCCTAGCAAGTATCGGGTGCTACTCCCGCCCCATTTGTGGCGCGCGTATTCACTGTGCATGTAAAATGCTTCCCCCTCCCTTTCCTTCTGGTCCGCCAACCGAGAAAGGTTGTTGACGTCTGCTTTACAGCACTCTCTAAGCAGTTTACAAAGTCAACATATTGCCCCAACAATATTGGTCTTCATTTTAATGAGCTTCGAAGGATGGTAGGCTGAGTCACTCTTGAGCTCCATTAGCATTGAACTCCAGACTGTGGGCAGAGTTAGCCTGCAATACTCATTCTAACCTCTGCACCACCAGGGCTATAATGGTGCTCATTATCATAGGAGCTAGGTTTCTTCCTTCATTTCCAATGACCCCCATTGGGAAATGTGGTTTGGCTGCTACTGTAATCAGGGAAACAACAATCTTGTTACAAACACTGGAGGAGGGAAGAAGGAGAAACTTTGAAGATTGTGCTAGATTAAAGAGGAAGCTAAGAGATTTTAGGCTGCATCATCTTCCCAAAACTGATTGATTGTCAACAGTGGTAGTAAATTGATGGCAGGAGGGAGCAGTTTATTTATTTATTTATTATTTATTAATTTAATTTATATACCGCCCTTCTCTCAAGAGACTCAGGGCGGTGAACAGGGCAATACATAAAAATTAGATACAAAAGTTAAAATTAGATTATTAAAACATAATTAAACAATGCCCAGAAATAATACAAATTTAAAATTGAAGTCGTTAATAAAAATCCCACCCCGTCCCATCAGGCCAGGCCAGCTTGTTTAAAGAGATAGGTTTTAAGGTCGCGCCGGAAGGAGCGGAGATCGGGCGCCATCCGGAGCTCAACCGGAAGATGGTTCCATAAATCCGGTGCACCCACAGAGAACGCTCTCCCCCTGGGGGCCACCAGTCGGCATTCTTTGACCGGCGGCACCCTGAGGAGGCCCTCTCTGTGGGAGCGTACTGGGCGGAGGGAAGTTGACGCCGGCTGCAGGTGCTCCCCAAGGTATTCTGGACCCATGCCATGGAGGGCTTTGTAGGTCATTACCAACACCTTGAACCTCACCCGGAAGACAACTGGCAACCAATGCAGCTCGCGGAGCAGAGGTGTAACACGGGAGTATCGGGAGACTCCCAATACAACTCTCGCGGCTGCATTCTGTACCAGTTGGAGCCTCCGAGTGGTCTTCAAGGGTAGCCCCATGTAGAGAGCGTTGCAGTAATCAAGACGAGAGGTCACGAGCGCATGAGTGACCGTGCGCAAGGCATCCCGGTCTAGATAGGGCCGCAACTGGCGCACCAGGCGAACCTGGGCGAACGCCCCCCTAGTCACAGCTACAATATGATCTTCTAAGGAGAGTTGTGAGTCTAGGAGGACTCCCAAGTTGCGAGCCCTATCTACAGGAGGTAAAGACTCACCCCCCATAATGAGGGGTGGGATATCCTGAATATCCCGAGATGCCGGTACGCACAGCCACTCCGTCTTGTCAGGGTTGAGACGAAGCCTGTTCCTCCCCATCCAGACCCGGACCGCCTCCAGGCACCGGGACATCACGTCGAGGGCATCACTGGGGTGGTTTGGGGTCGAAATGAAAAGTTGGGTATCATCAGCATACTGATGATACCCAACTCCAAAACCACGAATGATCTCACCCAGCGGTTTCATGTAGATGTTGAACAGAAGGGGCGAGAGGACCGACCCCTGAGGGACTCCACAAGCGAGAGGCCTCGCGGTCGACCTCTGCCCTCCTGCCAACACCGACTGCGAGCGTCCCAGGAGATAGGAGGAGAACCACTGAAAAACCGTGCCTCCCACTCCCAATCCCCTGAGACGCCGCAGCAAGATACCATGGTCGATGGTATCGAAAGCTGCTGAGAGGTCTAATAGGACTAGAACAGAGGAATATCCTCTGTCCCGAGCCCTCCAGAGATCATTCACCAGCGCGACCAATGCCGTCTCCGTGCTGTACCCGGGTCTGAAGCCCGATTGGTACGGGTCTAGATAATCCGCTTCATCCAGGACCAGAGGGAGCTGATGGGCCACCACACTCTCAACAACCTTCGCAAGAAAGCGAAGGTTGGAGACCGGACGAAAGTTATTCAAAACAGCCGGGTCCAAGGCAGGCTTCTTGAGGAGAGGTCTCACCACCGCCTCTTTCAAGGCGGCGGGAAAACTACCCTCACTCAGAGAAGCAGATATAACCGCCTGGAACCAGCCTCGTGTCCCCTCCCGGGCTGCATAAACCAGCCAGGAAGGGCACGGGTCCAATAAACATGTGGAGCTCAGCCTCCCCATGATCCTGTCCACTTCCTCCGGAGTCACAGGATCGAACTCCTCCCAGGTGACATTGACAAGACCGCTCGTGTCCTGATCGTCCGATACTGCCCAGTCGGAGTCCAAACCGGTCCGAATCCGAGCGATTTTGTCCGACAGATGTTGACTAAATTCCTCGGCCCGCCCCTGCAAGGGTTCCCCACTAACCTCCTGATTAAGGAGGGAACGGGTCACCCTAAACAGGGCGGCCGGGCGATTATCTGCGGACGCGATGAGGGCAGCGAAGTAGTTAGATCTCGCTACCCTCATCGCTGCGAGATAAGACCTAATATGGGTTCTTAGTCGCAATCGGTCGGATTCAGATCGGGTGGACCTCCAAACGCTCTCTAGGCCCCGTCTCCGACGCTTCATCTCCCGGAGCTCCGCGGAGAACCATGGAGCCCATTGGGATCTGCGCCGGGTCAGGGGCCGCAAGGGTACAACTTGGTCAAGTGCCTCCGTGGCCGTCCTTTCCCAGGCTTCCACTAAGGCATCTGCCGAGCTGTGAGCTGAGGAGGCAGGTGGGGACCCCAGCGCTGCCTGAAACCTCTCAGGGTCCATTAAGCGTCTGGGGCGGAACCATCTAGTTGGCTCAACAACCCCACGGTGGGGAGTGGCAAAACGGAAGACCAGCCGCAGGAGGTGATGATCGGTCCATGACAGGGGCATAACAATTGGGGAGCCCCCACCAAGATCATCTAACCACCGACCAGATAAGAAAACCAAGTCAAGGGTGTGACCTCCCTCATGAGTCGGTCCAAGAATTACCTGCGTCAGGTCCATGGCCGTCATGGAAGCCATGAACTCCCGAGCTACCTCAGATACTCCTCCCAGGGATGGTAGATTGAAGTCTCCCAAAACCATAAGTTTGGGAAACTCAATCACCAGCCCTGAGAGGATATCGAGAAGCTCAGGCAGGGCTGCTGCTACGCGACTAGGCGAAAGGTACACGAGCAGCAAGCCCAACTGCGCCCTGGGACCAAACCTCAAAAAGAGAGATTCACACCCGACTATCTGAGGAACGGTGGCCTCCTGCGGACATAAGGTCTCCCTCATAACCACAGCCACTCCCCCACCCCTACCCTGAGTCCGAGGCCGGTGTAGCACCCGGAAGCCTGGTGGGCAAAGATCAACCAGGGGGATACCACCCTCTGGGCCCAACCAGGTTTCCGTGATGCAGGCCAGGTCCGCTTGCTCACCCTCGACTAAATCCCGGACGAGGGGAGCCTTATTAGCAACGGACCTGGCATTCAAGTACACCAGTCGGAGCTCAGGTGGCTGCACATCCCCGCTCCCAGAACCTTGGGTCGAAGGCAGAGGGTCGGAGCGCCTCACCGCTTGTAGGTAGCGGAGAGGCCCTCCCGGAGGTCGGTACGGCCCTCTGATCTTACACCTGCTGCCATTCCCTATCGTCGTGGGAATTGGCATTCCCACGACCCGCTCCAGAGCTCCAGAGATGACCGACCCCAGCTCCCCCTCAATTGATGAAGAGTTATAGATACCTTAAGTGGGCCATGGAAAAGCCATCAAGAGATACATGCAGCTGGTAGGCCATACATCTCTGGTCGAAGGCAAGAATGAATTTTTTCAGGAATGTTCCAAGTTTCACATGTCATGTCAAGTCAAAATCCATAATCTGTAGATAGGGCAAGGCCTATAGTTTTAGGGAAAAAGGGAGTTTGAGGTCTAAGGAAAATGAAGGTTGCTTTATGTATCTGCAAGACTTTTTCCTCTTTCTTAAGTAGCTTTATTAAGTTTTTCAAAGTAAAAAATAAAAGACTAACAAAAAATAATGATCAAGAAAGGAAATGGAGAGGACAGAATAGAGAGAAAAAGAGAAAATAGAGGTGCAGCAAAATTTTAAAAATATAAAAGAAAGATATGTAAAAATGCCTTCCAACTTCTTTTACAGCAGATGGAAATGAAAGCTTAAATTCAGCTCCTACTCAAAAATTACAGCTTAACATCCATTTTTATCACCTCTGAAAATTGCTAATCATCAAATCCGTATGTCATAATTTTGTGTTTTTACATTTTCTGCAAAAAATCCAAGAGAGGATTCCAATTGGTTATAAATTTAGTCAAATGTCTTTTCTCTAGTCAAAGCAGTCAATTTCACCATCTCAGCCAACTCCATCAGCTTTAACAGCTACTCTTTCATTGCAGGGTATTATCAAATCTTTTCAACCTTGGGCATATATAGGCTTTTCTGCCATTATAATAATAATAGGAACAAGGTATCATGCAATTTTTTCAAGTTTTAGTCCATCCTAACAAAAATATCTCAGGTCTGAATTGCATATTGGCCTCAAGTTTTTTTGGATTAATATATGTATTTTAGTCCAGTAGTTTTTAGCTTTTTTACAAGTTCATCAAAATCTTGTCCCTTCTTGCTGTTTATACTTCCAACTTATGTTTGAGTCCCTTTGTACATTTTTAACCATCTTTCCAGTGATAAATACTATTTATACATCATTTTATAGAAATTTTTTTTTTATTGAAAAGTTTTACAATACATTTTTTTAAAAAAGACAAAACACCTCCCAACCCCCTCCCCTCTCCCCAACCCTCCCCAACACCTCCCTCCCCTCCCCCTCCCCCCTCCCCGACTTCCCAGAGCTCAGTACAGGGTATAAAAATACAAGCAATCATAGTCTACCTTATGCAAACAACAATAAAATATTAAATCTATCACACTTTAACTCTTATAAAATAACTACAAGCAATATATATATCACATCAGTACTTATTCAAATGCTAGATGAAACTTTTTAGTCCCATATTTATTCTGGATATAATCAATCCATCTTCTCCACTCCACAATATATCTCTGTTGCGATTGATCTTTCAAGTACGCTGAAATCTTTGCCATTTCCGCCAGATTGGAGACTTTTAAAGTCCATTCTTCTATAGTCGGCAGTTCTTCCTTCTTCCAATATTGCGCTACTAAAAGTCTCGCTGCCGTAATTAAGTTCAACATCAACTTAATGTCCACAACAGTAGTATTAGTAATAATGCCCAGTAAAAACAGTTGCGGACAAAACTTTATCCTTTTCTTGAATATCTTTTGCATGTTCCACCAAATTTTAATCCAAAAAGCTTTAACCTTTTTACAGGTCCACCATATATGAAAATACGTTGCATCTTCACCGCCACACCTCCAACATTTGGGCTGGCAGTTCGGATACATACTTGCTAATTTTTTAGGATCTAAGTGCCACCTATAAAACATTTTATAAAAATTCTCTCTTAAATTTTGAGCCTGCGTAAATTTTACATTTCTCACCCAAATCTTCTCCCAAGTATCCATTGTAATAACTTCTTGAAAATTCTGAGCCCACTTTATCATACAGTCTTTAACAAGTTCTGTCTCTGAATCAATTTCTACCAGTGCAAGATATATCCTTTTAATATGTGCTTGACCTTGATCTCTAATTTGCTTTACCAAGTTTTCATCAATCGTTGAAAAGCCAGTTTTCTGGTCTTCCTTCCACCTGGCCTGTAATTGCCCATACTGAAACCAAGTTTGTACAATCTTTTCTTCTCTTAAAATATTATATGGCTTTAATTGCCATACATTCCTTTCCAAACTTAAAATTTCCTTATATGTAGTCACATCATGTTTAAACCCAACACTTATATTTTCTATTGCATGTCTATTTTTTTTAACACGCAATAGAAAATCATTTTATAGAAATTGTCTTTAAGATTGTAACATACAATAAATTTCAATTCCTTTGTCCCTATTTTTCCCATTTCCATTTCCCATATTACATTCAAAATTTTTAGTCTATCTTATCGTGCAGTTTTTAACTTGTTCATCTTCCAGTTTCCAGTTTCAACAAAGGTTTATAATTTTATCAATATGTTTGTCATTACTCTATCATTCAATTTCAATTGTTGTTTTATCAAATTCAAAGCCATATTCTTTTATCAATTTTAAATCTTTCTGAGAGTTGCATGTATGAAGCCATTGAAATTTATATTCTCTAGATGCCAAATGTCTTGATTTTATTTTAAATACAAGTTGAAAGTATTCTAGCAATTCACCATACCTTCACCGTTTCTTTCTAGTTGCCATTTCTTTTCTATAATATGCTTCTTTAGATGAAGAAATAGTTTTGGATAATCTCAATTGACACTTTTTATTTAAACTAACAGGGGTTACAGACTTTGGTAAGACCTTCGTAATAAAATAATAGATAACATTGATATATAACATCACAGAAAACTCAAATTATTGTAAATGGAGACTTCAGAACACCCTGTGAGATTTGAAAAGGAACAAGATAAGGCTGTCCATTATTCCCACTTTTGTTTACGCTGGTCTTGGAAGTGTTGAATACAGACATAAGGCAAGATGAGGGAATAATGGGTAAAGATTAAGAGACACATAAATTGAGAGCATTTGCAGATAATGTTATGTTAATGTTGGAAAATCTGTTGAAAGGAACAGAAGTGTTAAAAGAATTTGGTATGTTAGCTGACTTTAATAAAATGCAAAGATGTTAGCAAAAAAGACAGGAGATCAAGTAGATTTGATTAATAAAATGGGCTCGATACTGAGAAAAAGTAAAATATTGGGATGTTACCTCGACTGACATGAACCGTATGTTGTTTAAGAATAACTGCTAAGATATGGAATGAGGTTAAAAAAGGATTTTTAAGATTGGATATAGTTGCCATTATAGGAAAGAATCTTTATGATAAAAATGAATATTTTACCCAGAATGTTACTCTTTTTCAAACAATGCCTTTCTGACTACAGATTTACAGTTTGAACAACAGCAGAGAGACATCCTTGGCAAGGTAAGAAAACAAGTTAGGTCTAAGTTCCTGCGTTACTCAAAAGAGAGAGGAGAGCTAGCCTTACTGGATTTGAAGGACTACTTGGCAGTTTGTTGCTTAATTTGGTTGAAAGAATGGGTTATGCCGAGAGACAGAAGGTTACTAGACTTAGACGGGCATAATTTGGCATGCCTGTTTATGATATAACAGGGTTAAGATTGAATGTAGATTTCAGAAATAATTTTATTACGTGTGCCATTCTGAGAATTTGGACTATGTCCAAAAGTATCTGAGAGACGTAAGGTACCTATTCTGTTCCTTAACATCTACACAAGAAAGGTGCCTCCTTCTTATCTGTGCATAAATGTGTGTCTCCACCCCTCCTTTTTTTTTAATCTGTAAGGTAAATACAGTGCTTTTTTTGTATAAGAAAAAGGTGCCGGAACTCACACATGTCATATAACCCACCTTGCCCCCCCTACAAGGTTCCATCCAAAAAAGGTGCCGGAACTCCATTCTGAGCGTTCTATGAGAAAAAAAGCCCTGGGTAAATATATAGAATACTGTACTTCATTCAAAATGAGAAGTGTTTTATTTATTTTTTTTATTTTCAAAGGCTGCAAAGGGAAGAGATTGTTGATTGTTGAGCTAAAACCCTGTGGTTATGTTTGGGGGACAAATGTATTCCATAAACATGTATGTTTATCCTTTCTTTACCCCAGCAAAATTTGGCCTACGTCTTCTAACAACTAGCGAGTCTGCTGCTAATTCCACCTTTCTGAATTCTCTTCCCTCCCCTGCACGTCTGCCAATCCCAGGATCAACATTAAGCATGCAGCCTTCTAGAACCTGGTTTCCCACAGTTCTTTTGGACTTCCTTATAAGCAAGGGAACCTGACTGGGAAGGCTGAAAGAAGGGAGAAATGACACATATAGCATTAAGTACGAATGATGATACTCCCCTTAATCCTGGAAATGATTTCTTGGTAGAAAACAGACTTTGTTAGACTGCTGGATTGTTTTCCATTTCAGTGCTATGCATGAAGAGGAGTAATGGTAGCTATCTACCTGCCCTGTTTTGTTTTGTTTTTTGTTCTGTTTTTTTTAAAAGGAAGATCCATGGATGTGTGCCACTTCTTGCCCTGGGGCTTTAAAGGGGAAGGGGGAGCTGTAAACACCACACTGCACCACCCATTCTCAGCTAATTCAATCTGGCTCCATCAGCTTTGACAGCGCAGCCCACAAAGGGCCACTCAGGGAAATGAAATGCTCAGTCCCATTAAACTTGCTCTGCTGACAGGCTGCAGCTGAATCTGGCTACTGCCTGGCTCATGCCCTCCCCACTTCAGACCCCTCTCCGGTTATGCCTTCCCTTGGATGCAGCTCTGCCTCAGCTCCTGCTTGCTGCTTCGTTCGAGGTTTCTTTCTCTTCTCCCTTGCTTCCTGCCGCCCAATCATCCATAAAATAATCCTTGGAGCCGAGAGAATTTAAATCTTCTATGTTCTTTGTCATCTCCAACCCATCAGTGACAACCCTTCCCCCTTTTGCTTCTCCCTGGCATTTCCCCCCTTCACAAGATTATCCCTTATTAAGGGGAAGCAGCAGTTCTGCCTTTAATCCTGTAGGAGCTGCCTGAATCCAGCCTCTTTGAAGTTATTTGCTATGTAGCCGCTGAAACCTTTTGCCTTGTGGCGAAGGGAAGACCCCCATTAGCTAAAGACAGAGATCAGCTATGGTGTCACCAGGGGAAAGGCAACATTGCAAGTGTTGGTCCAGGGACTTCTGTTTTGAAAGGGAGCCGAGATGTTAAATAACTGCAGTCCCACTTGGAATTGCATTTGGGGTGAAGAAATTAGGCTGCCCACAAAGGGTTAAGACACAACCCTTTGGAATTATGATTGTTACAAACTCCCTGATTCTCATCTGTAAAATGAGAATGTCTAATCTATTCTCACTAGAAGAAACCAGCATGGCTCCACATGTGCACAAGATTGCTCAATCTCTTCTTGGCCTATTTGAAGGTAAACTAATCTCAGCTATTTACTTTTTTAAAAATGTAATAGCATCATTGATCACATCAGAAGGGGTCTCCAGATAAGTGTAATTTCAATTACACTCAGCAGCATGAGGAAGTTCAAGGGAGGGCAAACCTGAAAGAAGGGAAGCCGTGCACTAATATTGTGAATCTGTGCCTGTGTGTTTACGTTCCTGTACAGCTGGGATCCATGTTCCCAGCAAGCCACTCCCAACTTGACTTCTAAAGTTCAAGATTTCATTCAAGGCTTTGCCAGGAAAAAGGTACCAGAAATCTGCAACTATCTCCAGTGTTGACATGTCAGTGTTGTAAGAATATATGGGAAATGTCACCTTCGCATCAGGCTTGTAATGATTTGCCCAGGGCTCCCTTGCATGTTTTCACTAAGATTTATAGGGATTCATCTATAATCTGACAATAAAGAGCATAGAGCTGTGCAAGGAAGGGTTCAGTAATACAGGTTTTCCATCTGACAGGGCAGCCTTTTCGCCCTGCAACTGTTCACTGTCAACAGTCAGTTTGCCCCACACTTTAAACAATAGCTTATGTGGAGGATTAGGAGAGGAAGACATTGCTGACTTCATCCATTAACCTTGTGTCAGCTGTTTACCTGCAGAAGGGATGAATAATTAATTATCAACTGAAGCAGACAGTGATGGGTTAGGAGCTGAGGGAGGGTGCAGTGCTGGTTCCATTTGCTAGGATCACACAAGGATTGGGGAGACAGAAGTTGCTGAACATACAGAAGGCCTCCAAAAGCCAGCCATTATTCAATGACTACTGAGCATGCTCCATTCTCATTGGTCTGTATCTCAAGGATTTTTGTCCCCTTAAAGGTATAGTATTCTCTCTCTCTCTCTCTCTCTCTCTCTCTCTCTCTCTCTCTCTCTCTCTCTCTCTCTCTCTCTCTCTCTCTCTCTCTCTCTCTCTCTCTCTCTCTCTCTCTGTGTGTGTGTGTGTGTGTGTGTGTGTTTTGCTATTACCCTTTTCTTCATGGGTGATGCTGTTTTGGCTACTTAGGTTTCCACATTCTGAGGGTTTCACTTCTGGAAGAAGGTTATGATGGTCTCAAGGCTTCAGTGGGATTCAAAAAGTTGAAGGACACCTATGGGCATCTAGTTGGTCACTGTGAGACACTTTCCAGCAAAGCCCTTCTTATGTTCCTACACCAGGGGTAGGCAACCTTGGCTCTTTTATGACTCATGGACTTCAACTCCCAGAATTAGATGCAAAAACCAAAATGTAGTAACAGAGGATGAAGGGATTGTGCTGTACTTAATGGGGCATTAGCTGTGCCTTTTGTTAGCTTGTTGAGAGTTTTAAAAGCATAGCTAAGCTAATATTAGATAGAGAAAAGGGGGACTCCTAAGAAATACAACCCAGTGGCTAATCGGGTTATGTTTAGGAAATGCCAGCATGAAGGCAACAGGATGATCTTAGGGCATTCTCATTCTCTTTATACCTCTCCTACAGCACTGCAAAGCTCCATCTACCCTGACACAGGGGAGATCAGCCCACTGTTAAAAATAATGCTGCAGTTACATACGAGTGCAAGTAGTCCTCGACTTACGACCACAACTGAACCCAACATTTCTATTGTTAAGCAAGGCAGTTACATTTGCCTCATTTTACAACCATTCTTGCAACAATTGTTAAGCAAATCACTGCAGTTGTTAAGCGAATCTGGCTTCCCCCATTGACTTTGCTTGTCACAAGTCAACTGGGAAGGTTACAAATAGTGATTGTGTGACCCTGGGAAAGTGCCATTGTCGTAAGTACTCGCTAATTGCCAAGTGCCCAAATTTTGATCACGTGACGATGGAGAGCGCTATAATAGTCGTATATGTGAAAAACGGTCATAAGTCACTTTGTTCCATTGTAACTTGGAACAATCACTAAACAAATGGTTTTTAAGTTGAGGATTACCTGCATTATATTTCTTCTGGTGGCAATTGGTGTGGGCTGAATGGGAATTAAAAAGATACGTAGCTCATTCAAAAGTCACACTCAAAGGATTCTCATCAAACTTTAGCAAGGATCAAGCAGTGGGCCACAAGATTTAGCCCTTGGCCACTGATTTGGTTAAATAGGGGAAGGGGATGCCGATCAAGTTCCAGATGGGTCAAACCGGATAGAATAAAGATGCCGGGAATAAGAGTAAAGTTTCAAACTATCTTGCTCGGTTGGAGAAATAGACTAAAAATAAAGAAATGGAATTTAACAAAGACAAATGCAGATTTCTTTGCTTAGGGAACCAAAGTAGTTTCAGTTGGATTACTGCGATGCATTCTACATGGGGCTGACCTTGAAAACTGCCTGGAAATTACAACTGATCTAGAATGTGGCAGGACACAGAACGTTGGGAGGTACTGGATTCACCAATGTTACATCTTTGTTACATGAACTGCACTGGCTCCCAGTTTTTTTCTTGGTGCGATTCCAGGTGGTGATTATCACATTTAAAGCCCTACATGGCACAAGGCCAGATTATTTGCAGAACTACCTCTCCTTGAGGATACCTACCCTTTCCACCAGATCAGATAGTCACTAGGCAAACTCTAGGGCAGGGCTTTTCAACCTTTTCACCCATTGTACCACTTTTAGGATATGGCAACATCCGAGTACCACCAGTCACCTAGCAAGGTGTCAAAAACTTGACCCCCCAAAAAAGGAAAAAAGTGATGAAGTACAGGTAGTCCTCAACAATGGCACTGAAAAAAGTGCCCCCCAAGCCACAGCCGAGCAGCGCTCTTCCTCCTGTCCGAGGTTTTCATTGTGGTGAGCATTTCTGTTGAGGATTGGCAGTGGAGGTGGGGTGGGAGGCTGTTTGGTTTTTATTCCTCCTGTCTGCTGGGTGGTTGCAGCAGGTTTTGGCCACTTCACATGACCCTGGGACACTGTGACCGTCATAAATATGAATCAGTTGCCAAGCATCTGAATGTAAATCACAAGACCCTGGAGATGCTGCAACATTCCAGTTGGTTGGTGCTTCTTCTGGGCTCAGCAGAAGTGCCAGGATCAGCACCGAGCTCCAGCTGGAACCTGGTGCTAATCCTGGCGCTTCCGCTAAGCCCTGACAGCCTGGTGCTTCCACTGAGCCCTGACAGCCCTGCAGCTCCAGCCATCTCTCGCTCAGGCTTGTGCGGTGCTGCCACTGGTTCAGCTCTTTCCCCTCCCGCACTACCACTTTTCTAGGATGGTCGCGTACCACCTGGCAAGTGCCAATTTACCACAGGCGGTATCAGTACCATTGGTTGAAAAGCCCTGCTCTAGGGGGCCTTCCTTTAAATACTGCCACCTAGTGGGGACTAAGAAGTGTGCCTTTTTGTGGCAGACCCCTATTGAAAACCCTTCTCTTGAGATCCAGTTCCCCTCTCTTAAACCTTCCAGAAAGCTGTGAAGAGCTGGCTCTTCCCCCAGTCACTCAAACCGAATGAATGAGAGTTGGTGCTGCTAGTTGCATCGAGGAAGATTGGCTGTAGTGCCAGGTTTTGTTGTTTTTATTGGAGTTTGAGCCTTTTTTAAATTTATTTTTTGTATGATATTTGATTTGTTACGTTGTGGTTCTAAGATGGTTGCCCATACAAGTCTTTTAATCAATCAAATGCAAATGCACAGCTATGGAATGAAGGATACTTAGCCAGGAGATAGCACCGGTGGAAAGAAATGCAATAGTTATTGATTACAAACTAAATATAAATCAGCAGCATGATTTGTTGCTAACAAATACTATTCGTCACCAATGTCAAAAAAAAGTATACCGTATATACTTGAGTATAAGCCGAATTTTTCAGCCCACTTTTTGGGCTGAAAAATCCACTTCGGCTTATACTCCAGTGAACAAAAAAAAAAGAACTTCCACCCCCCAGTTTGGAGAGCTGCTGCTTTTATCAAACATGGACGACGGCAGCAGCTCTCCAAACGGGCGGCGGCGGTTTGGAGAGCTGCGCGCGCAGCTCCGCCGCCACCTCTGCAAGCCTCCGCTGAGAGAATGGGGCGGTGGAAGCTTGCCACCCATTTTCTCGGCGAAGACTTCTTTCGGGGGATGCAGCCTCTGTCACCCCCTTCTCTCAGCTGGGCAGCTGAGAGAAGGGGGTGGCAGAGGCTGGATCCCCCGAAAGAAGTCTTCGCCGAGAAAATGGGCACTGAGACGAGAGAATGAGGCGTTGGAGCGCTCCACCGCCCCATTCTCTCGTTTCAGCGGAGACTTCTTTCGGGGGATGCAGCCTCTGCCGCCCCCTTCTCTCAGCTGCCCAGGCAGCTGAGAGAAAGGGGCGACAGAGGCTGGATCCCCTGAAAGAAGTCTTTGCCAAGAAAATGGGCGCTGAGACAAGAGAATGAGGCGTTGGAGCGCTCCACCGCCCCATTCTCTCGTTTCAGCGGAGACTTCTTTCGGGGGATGCAGCCTCTGCCGCCCCCTTCTCTCAGCTGCCCAGGCAGCTGAGAGAAGGGGGTGGCAGAGGCTGGATCCCCCGAAAGAAGTCTTCGCCGAGAAAATGGGCGCTGAGACGAGAGAATGAGGCGTTGGAGCGCCTGGGCAGCTGAGAGAAGGGGGCGGCAGAGGCTGCATCCCCCGAAAGAAGTCTCCGCTGAGCGAGAGAATGAGGCGTTGGAGCGCTCCGCTGAGAGAATGGGGTGGTGGAGGCTTGCCGCCCATTCTCTCGGCAGAGACTTCTTTCGCGAGATCCAGCCTCTGCCGTGCTGCACCGAGAGAACAGCAAGCCGCCCCATTCTCTCGGCGGAGCACTCCACCGCCCCATTCTCTCGGCGGCTTGCCACCCCGTTCTCTCATCTCAGCAGAGACGTCTTTCAGGGGATCCAGCCTCCAGCTGCTGCATTTCCCAGCCTCAGCTTATACTCGAGTCAATAACTTTTTCCAGGTTTTGGGGGTAAAATTGGGGGTCTCGGCTTATACTCGAGTCGGCTTATACTCAAGTATATACGGTAGTTTCTAATCATGAGAAGTAGTATTCCCATTATATTCTGCATTGGTTAGACTCCGCAATCTTGAGTTTTGTGTCCAGATATGAGCACCAGTCTAGATTCAGACAGACTGGGACAAATTTATAGAGGAAGGAAGCAGGAGGAATATCAAAGTACTACAATTAAAAAGCATGAAGATAGGTTGAAGAGCTTGAAAAGTTTAACTCTTAAAAAGATGTGCCGGAAGTGGGGACAGATATGATGACGCTCCTTAAAAACTGAAGGAATGCCACAAAGAAGAATTTCAGGACTTCTTCTGTTGTTCCAGAAGACACAACACAGAATCATGGCTATAAGATGCAAGGAGATAGATTCTGGAAGATTTTTAGGGGGGGGGGGGGAAACTATGAACAGTTTGAGAGTACAACCATTGCCCAAAAAGATGGTGGGTTTCTCTAGATTGGATATATTCAAGGGAAAACTAGGCAGCTGTCAGTGATGCTTTAATTTAATTTAATTCAATTTAATTTCTGCATTGAGTATAACGTTAGATTCTGTGGCCTGAATTTTTCCTTCTAATACTGATGCTATGGAATTGCCCTGTCCCTTTGGAAAAGTAAGCAAAATGCAAAAAGATGGCAAAATTAAGAGTTGCTTTGATTTACCCAACATACTTGTTGTATGTTTTGACCTTCTAAGCACAGATAAATGGAGCTGTGCTGCACGTATTCAACAACATTCAGAAGGAAAATTTACTATTTAATAATTGCTTGCTGATAGGGAAGAATGATTAGTTATTTTAAATATCTAGATCAGACATGTCAAACACAAGGCCCGGGGGCCGGATCCGGCCCTCAAAGTGGTTTCATGCGGCCCGCGAAGCCATCCTGGAAACAGTGAGGGAACGGCCCCCACTGCCTTGGCCCTGGCCCAGAGACCCTCCTTCTGCCAGAGACCCTCAGATCTGTCCCACTCCTGCCCAGGTCCCCATAGGCACCCTTGATGCAAACGATGTAGAGCTGGCCATGCCCACCCAATAGGCCATACACACTATAGCCACGCCCACTCAGTACGCCATGCCCACCCTGGCCATACCCACCCGGCCCCTTGAGGGCAACCGCAATGCTGATGCGGCCCTCAATGAAATTGAGTTTGACACCCCTGATCTAGATATATGGTATTTAAATCTTTTTGCCAGTTTGTCTAAACATAGGATTAAATCAAGATGGGAAGGAAATAGATAAAAAGACAGCCAAAATAGCAAGGCTAGCCATTTTTAAGTGGCTTATAAAAGTAATAAAACATAAATAATAAAAAAATAATTGAAGTGGATAATAATAGCCATCAGTAGGTGGCCATGAAGGGACGCGGTGGCTCAATGGGTTAGGACGCTGAGCTTGTCGATCAGAAGGTCGGCAGTTTGGCGGGTCGAATCCCGAGTGCCGTGTAACAGAGTGAGCACCTGTTACTCGTCCCAGCTTCTGCCAACCTAGCAGTTCGAAAGCACGTAAAAATGCAAGTAGAAAAATAGGGACCACTACGGTGGGAAGGTAACAGCGTTCCGTGCGCCTTTGGCGTCTAGTCATGCCGGCCACATGACCATGGAGATGTCCTCGGACAAACGCTGGCTCTTCGGCTTTGAAATGGAGATGAGCACTGGCCCCTAGAGTCGGGAACGACTAGCACGCATGTGCGGGGGAACCTTTACCTTTACCTTTAGGTGGCCTTGATTCTCAGGTATGTTGCATCATCATCAACATTTCAATCTCAACTACCTGCCAAACAATTTGTCTTTCCAACTATTAGGAATTCAACTTTAGTTCAGAATGCTTGTTCCTGGTCCCCTCCCACCACACCTCACTGAGATAGGAATGGAGCTTGGTGTCTCCATCAACACACCTTGGTCAAGCAGATTCTACCTGGAGCAAGCAATTTACAGGCCCTGGACCACATGGAGCTGTATAAGTTACTCCTCACACATTGAACTGCATCCAGCAGGTTTATTTACTTCTTAAATTTGTATGCTGTAATACTGGTGTTTTATCTGACAATATAACACCATCAGAAGGTTCCACTTGGCCTCCAGGGGTAGTCCAAAGCAGAACAAATTGCAGTAGTCCATTTTATATTGATGTGGATACAGAAGCTGTCACTACTATGCCTAAACATGAATTAAGGGAGTGTACATACTGTTGGTTATATGCAGTTGATGTAGTAGGCATGTGTGCATTGGGAATGAAAGATCGGTTTGAGCTGTCTTGAGTGCTCAGATTCAGTAGTTAAGCAGGATATAAATCAAATGACTGAAGAATAAATAAAGACAGATGTTTGGTTAGCTGAAGGAAAGGGTCCTACTTCAGTTGGTAAATTGAAGTGGAACAGAAATTAGATTTTGAGGCAGAAAGTGCACAAAAAAGTAGCATAACCTCCACAATAGGCTTACATATTTTTTTTAAAAAAACAGTTTTCATCATTGCTACCTTTCTTCTAAGGCATATCCTTATTAGTTCCTGAGTAAGGGAAGAAAATTCAGCTTCGCCCACTGTTCCTTTTGAGCAATGTGCTGGTCCAAGGACACTTCTTAATCAAGGGATGGGTGAGAAAATGGTTTCAAATGCAGTCCAGACTTTTGATAAGGTCTGGCCATTCTGTCTCAGACTTTCTGAGTTTGAACTGATTTAGACAGTGTTCTCTGGAATCTGGGGTTGCCTGGACTTCTCTGATTTATATAGTACTCTCTTTTATAAGCCAGGCCTTGCCAGAGAAGATTGCAAAATATGTTGTGAAAAGCACACGGCCTCCATCATCCGGGCCAGCCTCTCCATAAACACTTTCCCTAAACTCACATCTGCCTTTCTACTTCGTCCAAGCGAAGTGGTGGTAGTGGTGGGGGGGGGGGGTGTAGGGAGAGAAGAATTGCTGTGTAGTTACATTTCCCGAACTGCCACTATGTGTGATTCATGCCGTCACCAGTTGCTGGTGTCCATTAGTGGCTGGCAGCACCACACATAACATTTTATCAAGAGCAGAAAGCAGGGTGGCTGGGGTGGAGAGGGAGGGGGGGGGAGAAAAACATCAATCTTACCCAAGGCCTGTCATAGCCCTCCTTGCCTCTCCCCTCACCCTAGCGGTGATTTCACCCACCAGCCGTCGCTAATGGCCTCGTAAATGAAATTTTATTGTTTCTGTCTCAAAAAAATTCAGAGAGAAAAAAAGCCAAGATATAAATCCTGCAAAGGGGGGGTGGGGGCTGAGTGGGGCAATGATCTCAGAATGAGGAGAGGGAAGGACAACTCATTTCAGGAGAGGGCAAGTTATGGATTGCCACTCTCCCTTCCTGCTCCCAGCTTTATTGAGACAGAATCCCAATTTGGGCAAAGGCTTAGCTTAATCTGGATCAGGAGGGCGATCTCACTGTCTTCTGTGCAACGCAACTAGGGCTCTTAAGTGGAAACAGCCAGCCTTGCCACATCTCTGCTCCTTGGCCTGTAATAATCTCTAAACAATGCAGTAGCAATCCAAATCCTGGTGAAGCTCAGATTTCCAGAGCTATAATTCAGCGTCCTCGCTCCCAACCCCAGTCCTGGCAGTCTAGTGGGAAATGCAAATCTAAGTCAGCAAGAGGCTTGATTATTATAGCGGATCCGTGGCTGCAGCGAGCCTGGCTAAATAAAAGTAGACTCTCTTGCAGGAAGTGGGGACCTTGAGCACAGAGGTAGGGAAGTGAGATGGAATATTCATTTCCATCTCCGAAAGGAAGCAAAAGTATTTCATAAGAGGATTTTTGACCTGGGGCTAAGCAGCCAAAGGAATGATGGGGCTTTGGAGGCCAAACTCCTTGAACGCTTCTTCCTGCCCATCCCTGCCTCGGTTTCCCTGCCTGTTCTGCTCCTCTTTCTCCAACAGTTAATGCTCTGTTTCACACCACAATCTGCCAAAACTCAACCGCTGCTTTGCTCCAAATAAGAGGACCATTCTAGACTTAGCAAAGATTGTTAATTGTCACTGTTGCCTTTGCTCCATCCAAACCAGACAAAGGGCCAAGACTAGGTACATTGTATGTGTAGTGTATGCTGTTAAGCACACACGGAAATGCCAGCACAGCAGGGGGCTGGACAGCTCCAGGCTATAACGGCTTTGGCCGGAAAGCCTGAATAGAGCTAGTCGTTGACAGCCCCAGGGTATGGTCAGCTCTGGCGGGAAGCCAGGGTTTAAATCCATTGGCCACCTGCACTGGCGGGAAGCCCAGGTTCAAATCTATTGGTCACCATTCACCTGGGCAGGTATAAGAGACGCCAGGTAAACCCCTTTGTTCCAGCTTCATTCACGATCCAAATAAAGAAGTAATACCCAGCTCAAGTGTCCGTCTCTCTGTACGACCACGCGACATTGCAGTATGCATTTGCTGTGCAAAATTATATCACCCATTGTCTAAATTGGGTCGTGCATATCCTGCCTCTCATCTCCTCAGACTAGATGTCAGTAAAACAGTGGTGGAAAACAGTCTTGAGAAAATGAGATAAAAGGAGCCTTGAAAAAAAGTAGGTCTGTTTACAGCAAGATGGTCAGGACTGGCCCAGCCATGTAGCAGCACAAAGTAGGTTACGTAAGGCAGACAGAGAATTTAAGCACTGCATTTATCTTCCAGTGGATCCCTCCCTACCCTTCCTTTGGGCCTGATTGCCTCCACTTTTTTTGTAGTGGCTCCTTTGATAGCTGCTCAAATGATGGTAAAGTGGGCCCCAGCCTATTCACAGTGGGACACCCCACTGGGGGGAAGTGAGACATTAGCAAGTCACTGTTGTTCTACTTCAGGCATGCAATAGTTGTGCAGTGGTGGAAGTATTCTGGAAGAAGGAGAAGGAAGGGAAAGGAAAGGAAAGGAAAGGAAAGGAAAGGAAAGGAAAGGAAAGGAAAGGTTCTACTTACACAAAATGAAGAAAAAAAGCAAGAAAAGAGGAAGGGCATCACTTTAAAAAAAATTGAGGAGAGAATTCTTCACTGAGGAAGCACACAAATAAGGTACTGCTGATGAAAATGCCATTAGAAAAAAGAAATAACCCCCCCACACACATCCACATCAAAACACCACGTAACGACACCAAGGAAAAGAACGCCAATTGCCTGGTAAACTTGGTGTTCCCACTCCTTTCTCCAGCAAGGAAAAATTGCCTTGCCTAATTTGCCTACAAAAACAACATTCGTCTTCCAATCACAACGGAGCCAAAAATTTGTGTTGTTAAGTGAGAAATTTGTTAAGTGGGTTTTGCCCCGTTTTACAACTTTTCTTGCCACAGTTGTTAAGTGAATCTGGTTTTCCCGTTGACTTTGCTCGTCAGAAGGTCACAAAAGGTGATCACGTGACACCTTTGGCACACTGCAACCCTCTTAAATATGAACCAGCTGCCAAGCTTCTGAATCTTGATCACGTGACCACGGGGTGCTGCAAGGGTTGTGAGAAAAACAGTCATCAGTCACTTTTTTCAGTGTCGTCGTAACTTTAAACCGTCACGAAGTGATGCGTTGTAAGTCAAGGACTACCTGTATGTCTCCCTGCTGTGGAAAAGCTTCATGAGGTATCCGTGTTAACTGTTCAGTCTGCTTTCCAGGAGCTGCCTCTTGTTAGGTATTTCCAAGACTCCTCCCACCTTTTACAATTCTTGATCTTTAGCTTAGACCTGGAACTGATGCCTTCAGATAAACACATCTTCTCTCCAAACAGGACCTCTGTTTTTGGGGGAGACTAATTTATTTTCCTGGGCTCCAAGATCACTGCAGAGGGGGACTGTAGCCAAGAAATTAAAAGACACTTGCTGCTCAGGAGGAAAGCCATGGCAAATTTGGACAGCACACTAAAAAGCAGAGACATCACCCTGCCAACAAAAGTGCGTATAGTCAAGGCTATGGTCTTCCCAGTTGCAATGTATGGCAGTGAAAGTTGGACCATAAGAAAGACTGAACGCCAAAGAATTGAGGCCTTTGAACTATGGTGCTGGGGAAGACTCCTGCAAGTCCCTTGGACTGCAAGGCGATCAAACCGGTCAGTCCTAGAGGAGATCAACCCTGACTGCTCTTTAGAAGGCCAGATTCTGAAGTTGAAACTCAAATACTTTGGCCACCTAATGAGAAGGAAGGACTCACTGGAGAAGAGCCTAATGCTGGGAAAGATTGAGGGCAAGAGAAGAAGGGGACGACAGAGAATGAGGTGGCTGGATGTAGTCACTGAGGCGTGAGCTTAAATGGACTCCAGAAGATGGTAGAGGACAGGAAGGCCTGGAGGAACGTTGTCCATAGGATCATGATGGGTCGGACTCGACTTTGCAACTAACAACAACAACAATTTGGCAGAGGAAGACATGATGGAAGATTGAAATTCCAGGTTGGAGAGGGGAGGAGAATTGTGAGAACAACTGCAGATAACTAAGAGTTCAGTGGTGACCGGAAGGACAACATCTGCATGCTGATTTGAAATAGTAAGTCAAATCTTCAAACTCCAGGCCTCTAGGGCAGTGTTTCTCAACCTTGGCAATTTTAAGATATGTGGACTTCAACTCCCAGAATTCCCCAGCCAGCATTCTCCAACCCCAGCCAGATCTGGAGTCAGCTTATCTTAAAGTTGCTAAGGTTGAGAAACGCTGGTCTAACTTACGATGTAAGTGTAAAGAAAGGAATTAACTATTGGAGCAATAAGTTCTTTCAAAAGGTATGTATACAAGTCTTTTCAAAAGTAGTAAGAACTTCCCAAAGACCGTTTAGCTGCCTTGGAACAGATTGAAACACAAAAATGAGGCTTTCAACTACATTTGATCTCATTTTACACAGAGAAATAAGACACCTTTTACTCTTCTTTGGGACCCTTAAAGAGGTGCCTTGAGAAGCACCCTCTTGGAATACAAAATAAAGTCCAAATTGTAAACCCACTGCAGCAACATCAGCTACCTATATTCAAAATATTGTTAGATAAACATAGCAGAGAGATAAAATGCAAGTGCTGAAGCAAGAAATTGAGCTGTCATAAGTCACATATGTTTCTGCCGGAAAAGGCCAGAGGTGGGCTGTGCTGTTTGCTCTTTCCTATCAGTGAATTTCCAGGCAAAATGGCACGTGACTTTTACCTACTTACCGGATTTGAAACATATGTAACTCTACTTGCTCCAAAACATATGTCCCCCTTGATTAAGTGACTGCCATCTAACGGTATGCCTCGTCAAAAGCACAACTTCAAGATTGGCACTGTTTCACGATGCCGCCTCCTGAGCTGTTGCATAAATATGCCGTAATGTTTTGTGCTGCAAAGGTACAGACCACTATTAATCTGTCCCAGGTTTTTGACGCTGGTTTGGTGCAGAATGGTAGCAGCCTTTTGCAGATCATGGAGAAATTAGGAAACATTTCTTCACATGCTCCTGTTTCCATAACTCTCCCATAACTTCAATTGCTGCGCTCATTGATTTTGTAGTCTTTCTCCCCCCCCCCCCCCGTGCATTTCCATAAAGGAACATATATAAAGTCTGGCAATTAGAGTTCGTTGCGGGTTTACTGTATACTGCTTAAATGCCTGCCCCTCTTCCTTAACAAAGTAGCTATATTACAGGTCAGCAGGGTAATATTTTTAAAGGCTCACAAGCTCAAGCAAATCCCTGCATTTTGAATTTTGCTTTAGATGTACCCTGTAAGATTCCTGATCTTTTCAACTGTATTTTATTGGACAGCAAGCATGGTTCTTCAAGGGATGACCCTCTGTCCTATCAAAAGCAAATGAAAACCTTAAAATGAGATGAAACCAAATAGTTCTTTTGCTCTGGACAATACGTGCCAGCTTTTGCAAATTATTAATTTATTAATTTGACTAATGTAAAGGTGGGAGTTTTATCCTGTAGCGGGGGGGGGGGTTAGCTTTTATTTCATAATCTGGAGAGATAGGATCAAACTGAGCTAAAGACTTTTTTTTAAAAAAAAAGAAAATTAGGAAAATGTGGAGTTTGCAGTTCACCTTGGGTGGGGGAATACCTGGATTGTACATTTTTAGCTTAAAATAATTCGAAGAATTTAAAATAATTTCCTTCATGAACAGGCATCACTTTCTTCTTCAACATCTGATCCTTGTAGCTGGATGGGCAAACTGACGCACTGAAAAGTTTGAGATGCCAAAGTGATAAAAATACATACCGTAGTTTGAATTTTAAGGGCTCATACACATGAGTACCTCTCAAGTAATAATAATAATAATAATAATAATAATAATAATAATAATAATAATAATAATAATAATAATAATAATAATAATAATAATGAAGAAGAAGAAGAAGAAGAAGAAGAAGAAGAAGAAGAAGAAGAAGAAGAAGAAGAAGAAGAAGAAGAAGAAGAAGAAGAAGAAGAAGAAGAAGAAGAAGAAGTTGGAAGGGACCTTGGAGGTCATCTAGTCCAACCCCCCAGGAAACCCTACACCATTTCAGGCAAATGGCTGTCCAGTCTCTTCTTAAAAACCTCCAGTGTTGGAGCATTCACCACCTCTGGAGGCAGTAGTAAGGCGGTCATTATAAATCAACCAATTTTCAGGGTTCGGCTTATTCATTCTTGCCCCAGGTATGTTTGACCCACCAACACACTTGTCCATAAGTCCATAATTTCCAGGGTGAAAAATTAAAAGTGATCTTAGTGGGATTCATCATGGGTGAGAGTTTGTTGAACTGCAATCCCAACAGCCCCTGCTAGCTCACCCTGTTGACTTTAAAACTCAGGCACCAAAGTTGGGCATGGAACTAATTAAAACTTAATCTCTGAATGTGGGAGAGAGACGTAACTTTGCAGAGTGGCTTTTTCGCCCCTCCCAACAGCATGAATCATAGCTACTTCAGGCAAAAAGGAACAGCTTTTTCTTCACCTACTTTAAAGTTAAGTCTTTATGTAGGATATAGACACAAATGATACATACATTCCATATCTGTGATGCATCAGAAAGAAACAACTCAAGCAATAATATAATTAGACATAAGAATTAGACAATAGAAAAACACTGATTGTACATAACATTCCACTACTGACAAATTTATGCTTTACATCCTCCTCCTTTCCCAATCAAGTTTGTATCTTGCTTAATACTTGCAAACAGTGCTTTTTTTGTAAAAGAAAAAGGTGCCGGAACTCACACATGTCATACCACCCGCCTTGCCTACCTACAAGGTTCCATCCAAAAAAGGTGCCGGAACTCCGTTCTGAGCATTCTATGACAAAAGAAGCCCTGCTTGCTCAGATGGCGGCACCTGGAATGGCTGCGGCTGCATTGGCTCTTGAAGGCAAATAGTTTTGGGAGGGATAGTAAGGACTATAGGCCACATGATCAGGAAGATTTTCATGTGTTTGAGCAACATGGTGGAACTAAGGTAACATACAGTACGACATACGACCGACAATCTTTGCTGGCCTGGTGAGTTTCTAGTTGTTTTGGAACTTTTGGTGAGACCGTTAAAAGTCATTGGCGCTGTTTGAATTTGTTCTACCAGCAGCAAGATCTGACTGCTGGCCTAGTGATGGAATCTATTGCAAATCAGGGCTGTTTCCAGAGGAGGCAGAGGAGGAGAGGACCTGGAGCTTATGGAGTGAAGGAACTGGATGAGGCTGCCGGCAGGCCCAGAGGAAGAGAGAGAGGCTTTTGGAGGAGTTGGTGGCGGTGGCAGCGTGCTCCAGGGGCGAAAAGAAGCAAGGCCTCTTTAAGGAAAAGAAGAGTCAGGATCAGAAAAAGGAAAGAAGGCGAGGTTGTCAGAATACAAGCGAATTTGAGGGCTAATCCACATGGAGGCCCATTTCCATCTGTCCTGATTGCCATCGTTCACTCCCTAGAGACTAAAATGAACAATGTGAAATTTGAGTGGGCCACGAACAAGGAGTATACTGTATATCGGAGGTGGTGACCCTTTGAGAGCTGTATGCAACGAAATTTCATTTTGATGTATGCCGATTGGTGTACATTCAAAGTGACAATAAAGTTATCATCATATTGAAGCACTTCCAGACTAGGCTAGTTTTTGCACATTAAAAATATGGCTTTGGCTGAAAAGAAAACATGGTTTCCCAAACTTCAAAAGGAAGCAAGGATGCCATGCTAAAATGCTATTATCACCTTTATTAAAAAGCTAAAGAAAAAATTCCAGGTTAACAACCCGACAGTGAAAGAAGCTGGGAGCTGGAGTTTGACCATATATGGAATGTCATGTATTTCTACCCCCCCCCCCCCATGGTATCTATGTTCTAATGTACATTGACACAGGAGCAGGAAGCCCCAGGTGCGAGAAAGCTGGTTTTGGCTCAGACACTATTACCGGAATTGTTTTTATTAGACTGAATTGTTTAATATAAACCAAGAGACAGCAGCTTGGACTTGTAAGAGGGAGTGTTCACAAAAGAGGCCTACTCGTGGCTAATTTGAATTAAACACATGGGCTGGGTTTGTACAGTATTTAAGATTGCAATGCGGTTAGTGAATCTGTGGTTTAGTGCCATGCAAATACGGCCTGCGCCCATTGCCCATACTTGAATGACCTTGTATTTTCTGAGCGAAGCAGTCTGACTTGCAGATGAATTCTGCCACCGCCCTCCGTTTGCCACCGCCCCCAAACCACACATACTGCAACCATATTTCCCTGCTTCATTAGGCCTCACCTTGTGGGCTCCTGGAAGCATTAATAAAGGCTTTAACATGCTTAATTGCTTCCCTGACTGAAAAGAGGCTTGGAGGCAGCGGCTAGAATGAAAAGAGTGGCTGAGCTTCTGTTATAACGGAATAAAGATTTCTGTGCTTTTTAAAAATCTGGGAGGGATATTGTGAACTGTGGTAATCTAAACCAGGAGAATGCTGCTCTGGGCCCTGGAACAGGATGTGTAGGTTTGAGCTCCACTTCCAAACAAACTCACAATCAAACATATGTGGTATTAAACCATACTAGCCTTGCAACTCGCTTGAGTGACATTATGTTGATTTGGAAGGGAACCAAAGATGGAAATGAAAATTATCATAAAAATGTATTCCAAATACATGTACTACTTTGTTAATTCAGCTGGATTAACTGTGGATAGTCCTCATTTGGTTCCCACAGCTGGTACTAGCAACTGAGCCGTTTAGCAAAATGGTCATTAAGTGAAATGAGGACTGTGCTTATGATTTCTTTTGCTTTACAGAAGGTTGCAGATGCAAGGATTTGTCATAACTGCGAACCATCATCACTAAATGAGGCAGTCGCTAAACAAGAACTATTTGTATTCCCTCTGAAAAATCTAGGATCTGGCTACTGATGGTTTTAGCCCTCCAGTTTGAAATAGTTGTCTGCTTGCCACAACAGTATTTCCTCCCTATGAAGAATGAAATAGCAGACTGGGTCTGAATTTTGTTCACTTGGGTCTAAAATGGAAAATTATTTTAATGCCCTTCCCCCTCCTACTTCAAGTGAAAAAATAAAGGAGGATTTGCAAATAAGGAAAGAGTTCCAGTTCCGCAGTTATTTAGGCAGCTTTTTGTAAATGAAATTGCCCCACTTCTTCTCCCTATAGAAAGAATCAACATCATCCATTGCTTCCATTTCAATTTGCAATAGACAGGAACCAGTAAAGGTTCATTTAGAGTCGTTTCCAACTACGCATAGGCACAACACCTAAACTGCAAAGGGGTTGATAGGTTAAGTGTAGATTGCAGATGGCTGCAGACAGGCCAATGCACACGCCTCCCAAATCCCAACTACGTGTTGTGCAAAGGTGCATGTTCTACCTGTTGACTGGTTGGTCTGACTTCCCGTTCTATGCTTTGCTGCTTGAATGTCCCCTAGCCAGAAAGTTACATTTGCAGACATATAAATGGAACACCCATGCAACCATCCCTGAATTACAAACACATAGGTTCCCTGACATGTAGTACCAGAGAAGCCTGCTCAACCTTTAAGATGGGGCAGGTGACTGGTGCTGCTACTGCCACACTCTGTTCAATCACAGGTCCTGGAAATGGTTTCCCACCAATCAGTCAGGACAGAAAAATAATTTATACATGTATTAATTTTAAAAACCACATTTGTGACAAATTGAGCCAGCTTGGTCTAGTGGTTAAGGCACCAGGCTGGGAACTAGGAGACTGTGAGTTCTAGTTCTGCCCTAGGGAAGAAAGCCGTCTGAACGACCTTGGGAAAGTCACTATCTCTTTAGCCCAAGTCCCCGAGTTGTTGTGGGAAAAATTGGAAGAGGAAGTACAATGGTAACTTAGTACTCATTGTTAATTGGTTCTGGGAGGCACAATAAGTACCGAAAAACAATGAGTACCAAACAAATTTTTCCCATAGGGAGTAATGTCAGCTGACACCGACAGGTTCTAGCCTGTGTGTTGAATATCAAACAAATGATGAGTACCAGGACAAAATTTTCATGTCAAAATGTATTGAGTACCAAATTGAATGAGTTTCAAAGCAGTTGAGTACCAAGGTATTACTGCACTAGGTATGTTGGTCACCTTGAGTTATTTATCAAAATAACAATGCTGGGAAATAAACAAACAAGCATATGTCATTGCTGGCCATTTACTGTTTCTAGATCAGAAGCATCCTATCTCTGAATAGCAATCACTGAGATAAAGCAAGGGCGTGGTTTCTCTGAGGCATATAGCTGGGCTGGGCAGACTGTTGCATTTATCCCACACAATATTCCTTATTGGATAGGGTTTTTCTGAACAAGGGGACCTATGGGTCTGAACAAACAGAGCCACTCTAGTCATGTGGAGACCCCAGTCTCACTGGCCATCGCACAGGCCACAACAAACCTTAAGATGAAGTAAATAAATAAACAAAAAGAAAATTGCTAGCAAAAGGTGGAGTACGCAACACCCCTAGCCCAAACTCCACAGTTCTGGAATGTGTAGTGTTTTGCCACAACCAGCAGACATGCAGGAATGAGGTGGGGAACAAACTCCTTAAGTAGTCCCCTACATTGTTTGGAAGGAATCTTGAAACCTAATTGCCCAGATAGGACTAGCCCTCTAATCCTTCTATGCTGGCACAATGAGAATGGCAATTCCACATCACTGGAAGACCCCCATTTGAAAAAGCTTTCTCCCCCCCCACAGCCAGCCCTTCTACTTGCTCTCTCTTCAGTAACCAGGGTGTGGTCCCAAAGACCCCCCCCAATGGCGTTTTAACACTTGTCTCTAATTTAAAAGCAGTCTAGCACTAGGTCACAGACTGTTGTGTGCCTGTAAAAAATCTCCATCCCCAACACACACACCCTCTCTCCCCTTCACCACCCCCCTTCCCCGTTTCTGCCTCTGGGTAGAGAGAAGCAAAAGATTATAATGTGAATCGGCTAGAAGTTCAGAGCAGCCTCATAAAGATTAATTACAATCAGGGGCCTTTTAGAACATTAATTGCGTACTGCGCTGGCATTGTGTGCCAATTGTGTCTTCAGCCAGGGAGAGGTGGGAATGGAAGAGGGAGCTTATCTCCCCTGCTATGCACCTCAGATTCAGAAACAAGGACAGGGGGGTGGGGAGGGAGGAATACAGTATCCAGCAACTGCAGTCCATGGTTCAAGCGCTTGCTTTGGGAGATCCAGGAGAAATCCATTAGGTTCAGTCAGAAGGAGCCCAGGATGAAAGCTGATCAACATTTCAAGCAGGCAGAGGGGCACTGCTCAACCCTTCTCCTGCTTCTGGGTCTTCTCACAACTAAGCCCCACTCTAGTTCCCACTGGAATAGCTGTTATACAGTCCTTGAAGAATAACAGCGGATTATAAATCCAGAGTTTAAAGAGATGGGAAGTCCCAGGCCCAGATTAGAGAACTACGACCCCGCTTTCTCGTTTCTTTTGTCTTCTGTTATTATGTATTGCTATTATTAAGGGCAAGGTGAGACACAAATAAGCATTAATAATAAGAAACGGAGACAAAAGGCTCATTTTTGGGATGCAGCGTGAGGTCAGTCTCTGTAGCCTATGCAGACAGTTGTGGCTTCTTCTAGGGCTAGGTGAAGATCAGAGGGAGGGAAGTGGGATCTGAAGGAGGAAAAAGATCTGGGAGGTAAATGCCTTTTCCCCTGCCTAACCCCTCTTGCTGTGGATGATATTGGAGAGCTCAGCCTGAGGAAACGGCTTGCAGATGAGGGCTGGCACCTTCGCCTGCTTCCAGCAGCACCAGCTCCTCGACCGTCTGCCCGGGCCTGCGCCCCCCCCCCACCACCAAAAAAACCCAATCAAGGGGAGGGTTCTAGAGCCGGGAAGTAATGATTCCTCCCCTTTGAAAAAGGGGGGGGGAAGACACCCCCCCCCCAAAAAAAAAACTAACCACCCAAAACAAGAAAGACGTTTCATGGTTCTCAGGGACTCAGCATTTCAGCAGCTGGGGTTGATGAGCTGGAAAGGGTCTGGTCCGGTCGTGTTCCCCGCTCTCCCGATGCTGAAGTGCAGTTGCTCCTGACCGGGAAAAAGAGACCCTGAGAGCCAACCGCGGCGGCCCAGCGATCGAGGTTGGTTGTCAGAAGGGGTGCGAAGAAACGAGGGTCCAAGACTCCCGCGTCTGAAACCCGTTTGTTTGTTTTGGTTTTTTTGAAACGGGGGTTTCAGCGAGCCAAGGCGACGCCAGGCTATTTGGCGAGGCAATGGCGCCATCCGGTGGCCATCGACCCATTTCGGCACAAGCAGGGAGCGCCTCGAGCTCATTTTGCACGCCGCCCCTCCCCGGCACACACACACACACACACACAAAGATGTTCCACACCCTTTCATCTGTCGCCGAACCATCTAGCAACCTTCTTCGCCCTCCCCTCTTCCAACACGCTCCTTTTATAGTAAGAAAGCGTCTGCATCCCAGCCTCTTCTGATCCCTTTCTGGAGCATCAGATCATCCTTTTCACACACCCACATTCCCAAGGAACTAGGAATCTGCTCCCCCCCACACCCGTTTAGTCCTCCCCCTCCTCCCTCTCCCCCCCCTCCTCTATCAATAGAGGTGCAAAAGTGGTGCGAGGCTAACAGGGCATTTCGTTTCTTCTCCCCATCCCCCAACCCCCGGCAACGCAGGCATCCCAAAGGAATAAACATGGAAAAGGGAGGAAGCCCCATTGGTGCAGCCCAAGCGGGAGGATTAAAACAAAAACAAAAACGGGCGAGCTATAATTGGCACCACCGAGAGACCTGGTGTGGGATGATTCACAGGGCTGGAATTCTGAGATCCTGCCATAAACCCTTTTTTAGGAATGGGCAAATGTGTTTTGTATGCAAAGGGGAAGCGAAGGGAGGGTGAAAGAGGCGGGTCAGGGGAGCATCATCTCTGAATGACCAGGGACAGGAAAACCCTGTTTCCCCACAGCTAAAATGCCATCATTGGCCTTTTTCTGAGGGACAGTTGCAGTATATGAGAAAGCATGATACTCATTTTTATTTTAAATCGGTTTTGCAAAGAGACTTGTTACTACAGGCAATTATTTCACATTCCCCCCCCCCCCCCCGAAGTAATCATAATTTTGCCTATCCGTACATTCAAGGAAAAGCTGGAAACTTGTGAGGCTTTTAGATGCTCTACTTGCTGATCAAATGGGCTGACAAAAGTGGCTTGCAGATGATTGTGGAAAGCAGGTTCAGAGCAGCAGTGACCACAACCTGAGCCTGCTTACTCAGGCCTGAAGCTGTGACGGAGTTTTGCACAAGAGCAGATAATTGTGGGTGCCTCTTAGGACCATAAATGGGAGGGCTTCCCACAAGCGGAGCCAGAAACAGCAGCTCTGCTGCTTCTCAATGGCCCCAAAGTCTTTGTTCTTGACCACCTTCCTAGGTCCACTCAGTCAGGAGCCTGGCTGTTGTCTGAAAGCTGCCCTCAGCTAACCACTGCACTTATTAATTTAATGAAATGTAGATGGCTAAATTAACCTCTTTGATTAGAGAAAAAAATATCTGCATTTATGGCTGACTGGAAACCCCTGTAGACTTTTTGCATGAAATAAAAAAAAAATGCACTTATGATGTGCGGTTTTGACTGGATAATAAGAAAAGGTGAGCTTTTTTGTGTAATCATAGATAATGTTGTAATTGTACTTATATCTGCTAGAAAGGAAATTGGAAAGTTCTATTTCTTTTTATTCTTTCTTTTTGTGCTTTTTTCTTCTTTGTTGCTTTTACTCTTTCTTAGTTGGCTTATGTTCTTTGTAAAACTTTATTAAAAAATTTTTTTAAAAATAATAATAATTAAATGTAGAGGTCCAAGGAGCTTTGAACAGCTTCAGCTGCGGTTCAGTCGATGATTCTTTTTCTAAAATGCAAAAGCCATGATACCTGGCAAAAATAGGGCACCCACTTTGGGAAAGTTTACTCAGGGCCCCCTAACCTTGGCAGTATTACTAAGGGAAGCCAGTAAGAGCTGGTCCTTGCAAGCTTGGTTACTCTTTTCCCTCTTCACCCCTTCTTCTTTTCATATCATGTTAGACTGTAAGCTTCTGGGTGGGAACTATAATCGACTTATAGACTTTTCAATCTATAAAGTCTCTCTGAAGTCAAACTCAGTTTCTGGAGATTTCATGTCCATGTTCATGCAGCTTCCTTGGCAAGAATACAAAATGGCTTCCCCTTCCCTTCTTTCAGGGATGTTTTTAGCCTTCTCATTCTCGCCTACCCTTTCCTGACGGTCTCGCCTCCAAGTATTTTTTTTTATTGAAAAGTTTTACAGTACATTTTTGAATACAAAACCCCTCCCCCTCCCCTCTCCCCAAACCTCCCCAACTCTCCCCTCCCCTCCCCTCCCCCCTCCCCGACTTCCCAGAGCTAAATACAGGGTATAAAAATACAAACAAACATAATCTAAAATATGCAAACAACAATAAGATATTAAATTCTATCGCACTTTAACTCTTAATAAAATAACTACAAGCTAATTATACATCATATAAATCCGCTACTTATTCAAATGCTAAGTGAAACTTTTTAGTCCCATATTTATTCTGAATATAATCTATCCATCTCTTCCACTCCACGGTATATCTCTGTTGCGATTGATCTTTCAAATACGCTGAGATCTTTGCCATCTCCGCCAAGTTGGAAACTTTTAAAGTCCATTCTTCTATAGTCGGTAGTTCTTCCTTCTTCCAATATTGCGCTACTATCGCCTCCAAGTATTAACCCGGTCTGATCCTGCTTACTTTTTTGCCAAGAACAGGTAGGCGCTACCACTAAGTATGAGTTTTAATCTATATTCTGCACATCACACACCTTAAGCACTTCATAAATAATTACCATAATAAACACCAAAGAAGAGTGTTTTGATCTCAGGAGACGGGCCTCAATGATTCAGCCCAATCAAGGGGTTGACCTGCACCTCCCAATCCACCAAACAAATTGATTTTATAAGGTTGTTGCAAGGCACCAACACTATCTCCTTATTTTTCAAGAGGGGGCTCTTTTGAAGGAGAAGAGGTGGAAGAAATCAGCAGAAAGAGGAATGGCTGGAAAGATGGAATGCACAGGAGTGGGTGGAGCAGAGGGGCTGGGCAGCAGAAAGCATTCAAGACAAAACAAAATGTAGCCAGTATATTGCTTGACTTGGCACAATCTTGACCCAGTCTAGACTCTCCCCCCCCACACACACACTTATCCGCATTCCATCCTGGAAAGAGATAATCACACATCTATTTTTCTGGGCCTGATCCAACACAAAGACTCCCCACGCACCAAAAGATACTTTCAGCCAGCAGACGTTTCATCCAGCTTTTCTACTAGCTGAGCAAAAGAGGAAAATTTTCTCAGGTTTCCCCTCCCACTATAGATTCCTGAAATCACCACAATAAGGGAAAATAGCTGGAGCCTGCCAAGGAAGAGAGGAATTGGGAGAAAGATCCCTGTTTTCTTTTCCACTGGCAGGAGAGTTCCAAACATCTGCTTGGGGTGACTTCTGGCAAAATAAAGATGCAGAATCTAGGCCAGTAATTGCCTTGAACTAAAAACACCAAAGAGAAAAAAAACTACTGCAGGCTACCCTTATGCCCATACATTTCCCATTGTCATTTCCTTGAGTCACAAAGTCTTGATGGCCAACCTGTGTTAGTTCTGTGATCAGGTGATCCCTCCATTGTTGCTTGAAGAATCCACTGGGTTGAGGTAATGAACATCCTAGGTCTAGTTCAGGCTGAGCTCTCAGAAAGCCAGTACTGAATGGCCAATGCTATCATACTGGTGGAGCCTTGGTGGAGCAGTGGGCTAATGCCTCCTTAAGTAACACCAGCTGCCTGCAATTAGTGCAGGTTCACATCCCACCAGGCTTAAGGTTGACTCAGCCTTCCATCCTTCCGAGGTAGGTAAAATGAGGACCCAGATTGTTGGGGGCAATTAAGCTGACTTTGTAATAATGCCGCTGGGTGTGTGTGTGTGTGAAAGCCCTAATAAGCAGGCATATACATAGAATGAAGGCTACTGCTAAGCACATTGGTTTGTGCTTAAATTGTAAGCCGCCCTGAGTCTTCGGAGAAGGGCGGGATATAAATGGGATTAAAATAAATAAAATAAATAAATTAAAATAAATAAATAAATAAATAAATAAATAAAATAAATACTATCAACAGCAAAGAAAGAGCCAGGAGGACTGGAGACTAAATTGTATGATGATTGGCTAAGGAAACTAGATATGTTTAGTCTTAACGAAAAGAAGGCTTAGTGGAAACATGATAGCAATCTTCCAATACCTGAAGGTCTGTCACAGAGAAGAGGGCACTGATTTATTTTCCATAGCACCTGAGGGCAGGACAAGAAGCCATGGTTGGAAACTCATCAGAGGGAGATTGGACCTGGAAATTGTTCTCCTGACTATTAGAGAATAATTATTTAATGGAAATAGCTTTCCTTCCAGAGTTGTGGGTGCTCCATCATTGGACGTTTTCAAGAAAAGATTGCAAAACCATTTGTCCAGGATGGCATAAGGACTCCTGCCTTGGACAGAGGGCCTCTAAGGTCCCTTCCAGCCCTATGATTCAATAATAATAATAATAATAATAATAATAATAATAATAATAATAATAATAATAATAATAATAATAAGAAGAAGAAGAAGAAGAAGAAGAAGAAGAAGAAGAAGAAGAAGAAGAAGAAGAAGAAGAAGAAGAAGAAGAAGAAGTAGTTGGAAGGGACCTTGGAGGTCATCTAGTCCAACCCCCTGCTCAGGCAGGAAACCCTATACCATTTCTAGGTCTGGAACTCCATAAAAGACCTTTTATACTTCACATATTACTTTTCTATAATTAAAATTTGTTTTATGTGGTAGAACAAATGTTCAATCACAGGAAATCCAAGACTTACAGAGCTGACCATCTTAAGAATACAAGGTTAAAGCCTGCAGGATCACAACAACTTAGGAATAATTTAAAAGTACAATCACAGAATTTAAAAGCACACTGATTAAAAATGAGAAGGCTTAGTCAACTTTGAAGTCTAATAATGCAGCACTCCAAGGATTACTCTTAGTCCCGTATATGTAAATGAACACGCAGCCCATAGCAATAAATCGTGCAATAAGACAGTTGGTCTTGCACAAATCACTCTCTCTGCTAAAAATAAGATATATGCTTATGCTAAGAATGAGATGCTAGAGAAATTTCAGCACATCTTAACTACATGAATACATTCTGAAGCACTACCGCTAATGTGCACAAACAGTCCCTCTAAGAATTTAACCATCAAGAAATGAATTTAGTTTGTGGCCACATGATAGAAATCGGTAGCCCTTTTCCCTATTTGAAAGTCACATATATATGCAGAAACAATCTATTCTGGGCTTCAGGTAGTCAAGCTATCTTCAGGGCCAACATTTTTGTTCCAATAGTTCCTTTTTCTTTTTTCTTTTCATTATCTGACCTTTAGGGTACCGATGCAGAGGCTCTAGGATGGTATAAATATGGAGTGGAGTAGGAGTGGGAGCAGGCTGGTGGATCTGCAGCTTCCATTGAATTATACATATGAATCAGCGACCAACTTCATCCATCACGTTGGACCTTGTTTAACATCAGCTTTAAGGTTCTCTTACTCTTGATATACAGAGAGTTGATGTTATAAAGAGTGCAGAAAAGACCAACAAAAATTATTAGGGGGCTGGAGTCTAAAACATATGAAGAATTGGGTATGTCCAGTCTCCTTGGTGGAGCAGTGGGCTAATGCCTCCTCAAGTAACAGCAGCTGCCTGCAATTAGTGCAGGTTCGCATCCCACCAGGCTCAAGGTTGACTCAGCCTTCCATCCTTCCGAGGTAGGTAAAATGAGGACCCAGATTGTTGGGGGCAATTAAGCTGACTTTGTAATAATGCCGCTTGGGGGGGGGCCCTAATAAGCAGGCGTATACATAGAATGAAGGCTACTGCTAAGCTTGTAAGCCGCCCTGAGTCTTCGGAGAAGGGCGGGATATAAATGGAATTAAAATAAAATGAATAAATAAATAAATAATAAATAAATAAATAAATAAATAAATAAATAAATAAATAAATAATGAAAAGAAGGACTAGGGGAGGCATGATAGGAGTGTTCCAATATTTGAGGGGCTCCTACAAAGACGAGGGGGTCAAGCTATTCTCCAAAGCACCAAAAGGCAAGGTGAGAAGCAATGGATGGAAACTAAGCAAGGAGAGAAGCAACCTAGAACATAGGAGAAATTTCCCAAGAGTGAGAACAGTTAACCAGTGGAACAACTTACCTTCAGAAGTTGTGGGTGCTCCATGACTGGAAGCTTTCAAAAAGAAACTGGATAATCGTTTACCTGAATTGGTATAGAGTCTGCTGCTCAAGCAGGGAGTTGGACTAGAAGACCTCCAAGGTCCCTTCCAACTCTATTATTCTATGCTCTAAACTCCTTGACATTTGAGCTTTAGACTGGAAGGTTTTGGGTAGGTATTGCTGGTGGGCGGGTGTTAACCAGGGTGGCACCTTTTATTTCCCAGTTAAGAGATGGGAACCTAGGTGTGTAATATGGGCCAACTTACCTTGTTAGAGCATTATTTTTTACCTGCATCCCCACTCCCCACTATCTGGATAAGAACCAGGTAATTAGTAGATGGGGTGGAGAGTATAGGTTGGAGGTGGCTAGAAAGAAAATGGGAAGGCTGGTTAGCTGGTACTGCCGACTTAAGGGGATGCTGAGTGCCCATCAGGAGCATCCCTGAACTTAGCACCAGCTGCCAGGTGGTATGGCTGGAGGTTCAAGAGGTTGGACAGGGCCCCTCCAACCTGAGGCTGGAAAGGAAACAGATGGGGTTGAAGGGGTTGGAATGAATGGGAAAAAGAGGAAAGCAAAAGTATAGTGATGATGACTGGTAGGATTGGCAGGAATCAAATTGGCAGGAATCAGAAGCAGATTGTTTACGCTACAGGGAAGGTGACCTCAGTAGGTGACCTTCAAGCCCATTGTGTTCTACCACAAGCCATGAAACCAGTGCTTCAGAGCATCTGGCATTGACCTAAAATTACTTGATGCACACTCAGCCTGTAACAAAGTTCCTTCATCCATGATTTAATTGTAAATGAGAGAGCTGACATTGTCTGCAGTACCGAAACGTGGCTTGGCAAGGGGCAGAGGTGTCGGGACCCCTGTCAAATATCTGCCTTGCTAGATTTGATGTGTGTTATCGGTCACCAACCCAAGGCTACTGTAAGAATGAAGCCAATGTCATCTGAGAAACCTGCTGAATTCTAGGGTTGCTGCTCTAAAAGTAGCTGGTTGTGAGATTCTATTTGCAAAGTTGGGTTATAAGAATCAGGGGGGATAGAGGTGCACAGAATTAAACCAGTGTAAGTACATTTCTTAGGCATTACATTCTACATTACATTCTACAATGATACAGATAACAAAATAGAGTTATTTTTCTGGCTTTCTTGCATCCAGAGAGAGCCAGTTGGTAGTCCTGTTTAAGACAACCCAGTCCTCCCTGGGTACAGAAGGCTCAGTGGATACTGGTAGGCCCACTATGAGGATTATTCCAAGTATCTGTCAGATATACTTGCTTGGATTTGCTCAGAGTTGGAATCTAGTTGTAAAGAGCCTATGGAGGTCTCTGAGAGATGATCTTGCCTGGTTCTGTGGAAAGAGTTTGTTGTTGAGTTGTGATGAAGTGGACAGTGCGAAAGAACCTCAATAGCATCACTTGGGGCAGAGATGTCTAATTGTTACACTGATAATGCCTCTTATCGTGTTGATGTATGACTACCCCAATGGCTTCATGCAGGTGTTAAACAGCGACAGAGACCTGATAGTATTATTGTAACATATATTACTCGGTTCTATCCTGAAAAGCATTTGGACACTTCAGATGGTCCCAAATGCCATGAGATAGGCAGTTTTGTCCATTTTACATTACACTGATGTAGTACCACTGCTCTGAGAAGTTCATTGGCTTCCAGATGCATTTGATTGTCTCCTATAAATGCCCTGCAGGGCACAGGCACAGGTTATTTGCAACACTGCCTGCCTCCAGTTGCACATCTCAACGGAGCCATCAGATCCCATCTATTAAAGCGTGCCATATGGCAGGAGCTAGGACTTGGGTCTTCTCTGTCAAAGTGTCTACTTGTAGAATTATATTCCCTCAGAGATCTAGAAGGCAACAATCATTTTGTAAAGCATTGCAGAACTGGTTGTTCTGCCAGGCTTTTGGGCCAGGAAGTGAAGCAAGCCCTCTTGGCTAATCCATTTGATTCCACTGTTCAGACTAGTAAGGGAATGTTCTTAGGTGGTACACATTTATTTTGTGGTTTCTGATTACCTATATTGTGGTTTGGTTCTGAGTCATTGTTCACCACCTATAGCCATTGTATTGCCAGATGGGCACTATATACGTTGTTAAACTTTTAAAAAGTTCTACTGAATCAGGCCAAAATTCATCTGAATGAGCTTGATTTTTCATAGCAGCCAAGCAGATATTTCTGGGATGCTGACAAGCAGGAGACAGATACATATGCATCTACAGTAGCAGTGCTGTTGTTTGAAAGCATACTGCCTCAATCTGAACATAACATGGAGCCTTCAGGTTCAATATTTTTGATAGACCTATCCACTGGTTTCTGGCGTGAATCATAGATGACTGAAGATGTCTTCACAAACCAACAGAGATGATGACCACTCTATAGAACAAAAGACTGGTAAGTAGATTAGTTCTTAGAATTTCTCCAGATAAGAAGATCAGATCATCCAAGAGTGCTTTGAATAGCAGCTTCTTGTGAAGACTGTAAAACAGCCACAGATTTGAGCACCAGGAGCTGAGGGAAACAACACCTTTGTTCTTAACAGTGGCAGAGCCTTTCAGAAGGACAGAAAGCCAATCTTTCTCACTTTTCAATCACTTTCGGAAATATTCATTTTAATTACAGTACTTTATGGATATTAGAGATCTTCAAAATGGTGAGCTGAACTTGACGCCTGGTGAGTTTTACTTTCTTCTTCAGATTTAAGGAATTTTAAATAGAGACTAAAGAATTAACAATTATATACTATTGGCAAAAAAAAGATTTTTTTGAAATATATTTAATTTTATAAAAACAGTTAAAATACACAAAGCAAACATGCATTAAAAACACACATACACATATAATCCCCTCTAGTTGAATACTGATAAAAGTATTACAGCAATATTAGTTCCCACTCCTTGTGAAACAGGCCCCCCAAATTTTTAAACTAATAAGTCTATTTGTAGATTATTAAGCTGTCATCTATCTACTATATTAATGGCAAAATAGTCAACAGTAGAACAATAATGAAAAAGGCAAGATTAAAATTTCAAAACCGTTAATAAGGTTATTGTAAAAAGAAAGTTTGCCATGGCTTCTTATCTATCCCAAATTATCCCAATAGTTAACACTGATTCATCTTGGATCACATATTGACATTTGTTTCTTAATATCATCTCTTATCAATTACTGTCTGGTTAAATATAATAAGACCATTCTCCAAAGTCAATCTATCTTTCCCAAAAAATCCAGATGAAGTTATTTTCCAGTTAAGTATGAAAAATCCATTCCCCAATTGTCTTCAGTCCTCTTGGGGAAAACCATTTCATCACCTCTCCACTCAGTCAGTTTTCTGCTTTGTAAAGAATGCAGGCTTGAATTTCAGGAAGGCATGTACAATCCACTCACTTCTGTAAAAACTTTCTTTCAGTCTGCACCAAATCTGCTTTCAGATCAAATAACTTCTGTGCATCTGATTTATCTACAATTAGTTGAATCTGATTATTTTTGCAACTACTATAATTTCATCAAACTTTTTAAAAACAACTTTCAACTAGGGTTGAAAGTGGTCTTTTTTCAGATGCCAACCACATTTGTCAGCTAAATTTATCACCAAAAAAAAAGAAAGTTTTAAATGGATTGGCAGACCAGAGATTTGGAATATTATTTTTGCTGTAAGATTTGAAAAATTACATAGTTAAATAATATATTTGTGAGAAATGACTTGAAACTGAACTACATATTAGTAACTGAGGCCTGATGAAGGTTGCAAATGGACGCTAGAGGGAACTAAAGGGCCAGGTAAAAAAAGAGCTAAAATGGTTAAACCTGCTATGATATACCTTTTTCTTATTTTAAAGAGTTTTTTTACATGGATTGAAGTATTAATAATTAACATCTCAGAAAGGATACACATTTCAATGGATAAATTTTTAGAAGACAATGAGAAAATTAAAAAAAAGCAAAAACCTTTAACCTGACATAACATTATAGTTTGAAGGCATGGAAGACAATAAAACTCAGATTACTGGAATAGATTACAAAAGACAAATCAAGAAAAAGATCTGGACGTGAAAAAGCTGCGAGAAATTTTGGGTGATGCCTCTGTGGGATTTACAAAGAAAGGCGGTAAAAACTCTAAAGGCTTCTTTAAATACCAGAAAGTGATGAAAAATGAAATCCTTTGATGCCAGACGAATGATTTAAAGGTCAAGATTCTGTAGGACAAAAAGAAGCAATACTGTACAAAGTGGGACTATCTGACCAGGGACACACAATTTGTTTGATATTCCTGGACCTACTCCTAATGGAATTTTTGCTGAACTAGGATTGAAAAGATGATTCCTGGATTGCTTACACAGTAAATAAAAATTAGGCTATATGTGAAAAAGAGTGAGTTTTTCCATTTGTAACCTTAAAAAGGGGTGAAAACGTATATAAGCTTATGCTGAGTATGATGAAGTTTGGAAGTCACTTATTATTTTTCCTTCTGCACTTTTTTTCTTTTTCTTTGTTACTATTAAAGATCCCAACATTTTTCAAAAAAAGATAGATCTGTCCGCTGTGAATTTATTCAACCCGCCTTGAAAACTGAGCTTATGACCCACTGGTCATTCTCTCCTTTGAACTTTCTAAATTTCCTTCCACACAGCAAATTGTCACTATCACTCTGAATTGCAGTTTTGGAATTAAGGCTATGGGCCAAGTGTGACTCAAAATCAAGCCATGTGTGTTCCCCATTGTGTAAACAACCGGAGCAAAGCAGGGCCACACCTTGTTATCTGTATCCTTTTTTGTTGGTTTAATCAACTTCCAGGTACTATACTAGAAGGCTGTCACAGGGAGTATCTGATACCCACATGTGCACCCTGTATGATTCAGCAGCTTGATTTATGGAGGGTGAAAGAATGTGTTATAAAAGCAATTGTTATCTATGTATTGTTGTCATGAGCCCCTGTTGAGAAAGTAATTACCCAAAGCATTTTTCCAATATTTCTGGCAATGACTGCCATTCATATCGATGTCAGTTCATATTTTTATTATTGTAACAAAACTAGCTCAGTTTTGTAGTGTCTCACATTGACTTGGTGGGAAAATTGATGTATTCACTTAAAGAGTTACGCAAAGTGATGGTTGCTTTCAGCAAAAGTACAAATGGTGCATTGTCAGTTATAACTCTGTGCAAATTTACATGGGATTTAACTCCATTAAATTCAACTGGGATTACTCCTAGATAAATGGGATTAGGAATTGGCAGATTTCCTCATGTTAAAAACTACGAATCTCATATTGGTAAATATGGGAGGAAAAAAATATTACAGCCAGGGAGCAACAGTAAACACAAAATTAATGTTTCCAACATATTTTGGCTTTGATTTGGAAAAAGTCAGATGACCAATGTCCTGTTAACATTTCAAAACAGCCCTATCAAACCAGCTGGATGGAAGAACCAATCACAGCTCTGTCAATTTCATTTACTGGAGAAATCACCCGTCATACATTCATAAGCCTTGCAGCACTGCCCGCTTGACATATTTAATGAAAAGAATAGATGGCTTTTCCTGCTTCTATTTCTGGATCACACATGGTATCCTCTTCTGAACACTGTGCATCAACATCCCCTGAGGTTTGCATCATGTCAAGGTTGACTCAGCCTTCCATCCTTCCGAGGTAGGTAAAATGAGGACCCAGATTGTTGGGGGCAATTAAGCTGACTTTGTAATAATGCCGCTTGGGGGGTGTATGAAAGCCCTAATAAGCAGGCATATACATAGAATGAAGGCTACTGCTAAGCTTGTAAGCCGCCCTGAGTCTTCGGAGAAGGGCGGGATATAAATGGAATTAAAATAAATAAATAAAATAAAATGTTCCTAAACCTTGTAATTCAGGAGCCCGCTCCCCCACATTCCTTAAGATTTTGCTTATGACTACATCATTTATCCAGCAGTTTTCTCCCATAGTCAAAAATACTTTATTAGTAAACACATGCATGGTGTAAGATGAATGGGATAATATAATAAAAATACATATCATATAAACATAACTTTCATTAAAATTTATCTTCCCAACCTAAAACCTTAACCAGACTGCTTGTAGCCTGTGGACATTGAAGTCTAACATATCTGGAGAACATCAGGTTGGGGGGGAGGGGGGGGAAGGCCCAAGCAGTTCGAAACTTGCCTACTTCTTGGTGCACAATGGTTTATCAGGTTCTTGAGCACCATAGTGCAAGTACACATTTTTTCCCCATTCTGGTTCCAAGAAAGGACGGTCCAATGCCTTCTCTGAAATCAGCACTGAATGGCTAAGTCCAATATCCGACAAAGTCCATATTTTTTATGATCTGGTAAAACAGTTTATCAAGCCATGGGTGGTCCAAATAGATCCATAGTTTCCACCACCAAGGAGAGGTGTTCCAAGAAGGAGTTAAAGGAAACACGCAGGATCCTAGCTTCTTCGGCTCTCCATTGCCTAGAAATAATAGCAACAAGAATAACGAATGGCACATTGTTAAACGTATAAGACTGGTCTCACACCAACACTGTACTTTCTACAATATCATACATTAGATTTATTGCCTGAAGGTGCAGACCTTACTGATTTCCCTTACTTTTTGCACTTGTAATTCACCTTCCTCTAGGAATTCAAGGGGACATATGTAATAACCTCTCTCAAGTTTTATCCTCCCGGCAAATCTATAAAATACGTAAAGCTGACCAATAGCAACCTAGACTCAGAGTTTTATGGCTGATCAAGAATGTGAACCCGGGTCTTTCCAGCCCCAGTCCACTACTTTAAACCTTACAGCATGTTGGGTCTTTCATCAAACAAGCCCTGACCACCAGACTCTGTTGCTTTCAAGTCTCCAAGGATGATGTCCTGTTCTGAAAGCAAGCTCTATCCACCCAAGAAATAATGGCAAACTCAACCTCACACATGAAATTGCACTAAGGAAGCAGAAGCCAAACCCCTCCTTCTGGTTCCCCCAGGGCTGTTTCTCTTGATAGATCATGCCCCCTGCCTCTTCTAGGGTTTATGCTCTAGATCAGGGGTCAGCAACCTGAAACAGTGAAAGAGCCACTCGGAACCGGTTCCCTCCCAGGAAAAACTGGGAGCCGCAAAAAATGTGTGCACATGCGCATACATGTGCGCATGCACAGAACAGGGTTTGACTGAAGAGTGGAGCCAAGGTGAGATATGCACCTACCCTGCATATTTGAATTGATTGGTTGAACTTTTTTAGTCCCACTTTTTTTTTTGACTGCACATGGCAGAGGACTAGGAGCCGCAGGAGACGGCTGAAAGAGCCGCATGCGGCTCCAGAGCCGCGGGTTGCAGACCTGTGCTCTAGATGGAAGCCTATGAGCCACACTCACACATGTAAAATGTTGTCTGTCACATTCAGTTCTTTGGTGATCCCTCCTTTGCGAGGCTCAGGATCCGGGGCCAGGGAACCAAAGGCAATCTTGGCCAATGTTGATGATGGAAAAGGAATTTTCAGCTCACTGATGTTGAGATAATCATAAGGAACATAAAATACAGGAAAGAGTATAGGGCAACTCCCCACTTTCTCACACTATCTTCTCACATCATACATTCTCCCCATCTTTAAAAAGGAAGTATATTAATCGCTTTAATCAATGGTTTTTCAAGCTCAGTTCAAGAGATAGACTTAGGCCTCTTCACAGCTTCTGATCTCAGTATTCACCACTTCACCAAGTCTTTCATCCTGAAGCTCAGGAAGTGAATACCAGAGACAGGACTTGTTTAATTACAGCTTTATGTCTGTATTGTTTCCTTGGGGAAAATTCACCCTGGCGCCTACATGATTTCCTTTCTGTTTTTCTTCCCCCACACCTGAATTTCTCCAAATCTTTTAATTATTGCTATCTTATTGCCCTGATATGTTGGGGGATAGTTTTTACCTTAGTTTTTATTTTTAACTTTTGTATTGTTTTATTTATAACATTGCATTCATTTCTTCTGTTGTGTTTAAAATTTTTATACTTATTAATCTATACCTCTTAGTAAATAAACATTATCCTTGTACTATGTAGACAAATAAGTTGTTACAGCTTCTAATCCCTATATGCGTTCAATAATGCCCATTTTGAAAGCGGAGTTTATAAAAACTAAGCATATTTGGACTAATTAGTCAGTGGTTTGGCAAACATCTGAAGACAAGTGTGAGAAGATAAAAAAAAGAAACATTGTAAAACATGATAAAAGAAACTATTTTCATATTATGGCCAAGGAAACTACATATCCATGTAGTCACCAGGAATTGAAGTTTCCTCAAGGGAGCATTTTATTTTATTTTTACGCATGGAAAAGACCAAAAGGCAAAACGCCAGGACATTACGGGCCCTCTTGTTTGACCTCAGCTCCACTTATTGCTTTTAAAAGCTTGTGGGGTTGATTCAAACTGTAGAATATCATTAAATATTTTCGTTAACGTCCCCATCTTTTAGGTGGGGCACTGCCCCGCCCATAGCTTCGGAAAGCGTCATGAACAGCCGCCCCTAGACGTTTATCTCTCTCTCTTCCCGCCAAACTTTTTTAAATTGCAACCTAGGTTTTATTATTTTATTTCGTTTCAGCACAGACCTCAACGGTACACACGCGCGGGGATTTTTTATTCTCATTTTATTATATGTATTTATTGTTTTTAGCTGGGCACATGTTTAATTCTTTTTTAACTTTTGTATTTTTATATATCTGCCCTGTTCACCGCCCTGAGTCCTTCGGGAGAAGGGCGGTATATAAATAAAATAAATAAAAATAAATAAATTTGGACACACCGTGATTACGCGCTGTTGACACCCATCGCCCCGGCCTTTCCCGCCTTATTTCCCCGCAAGCAAGAGTTTCTACGCCTCGCTCATCCGCGAAGGGATGGCAATCCGCAGGCTTATGGGAACGAGGGGATCGTCCCTGCTGAGTAAAAAGCAGCTTTCCCTAACCCAGGGGTAGGCAACCTCGGCTCTTTTATGACTCATGGACTTCAACTCCCAGAATTCCTGAGCCAGCATAGCTGGCTCAGGAATTCTGGGAGTTGAAGTCCATGAGTCATAAAAGAGCCGAGGTTGCCTACCCCTGCCCTAACCGCTACTGTCTTCGGGGGAGGGGAAATGAACCCCGGCGGCCCAGCCCTCCGATCCAGCCCACCGCCCTCTTCCTTTCACGGCTCCATCCCGCTCTCGCCCGCTCTGCCCAACCCATCCTCCGAGCGGGTCTTCCTCACGATCCCGGGTACCCTTTCTGGATACAAGGCAAGGCCGGAGCCCGGAACAGCCATGCCGCTGCGACGCTCCTCCCAGCCCAGCCACGTGGGTGGAAAGGGAGGTTTCGCCGGAGATGCCGGCTTGTCGGGCGGAGAGCGAAAGCTTTTTGTACCGCTTGAAATTCACATTTACATCCAGGCTATCGTCGTCAAGTAACCGCTGTTTTTCATCCGCTCTATAGCGGAGCGTCTGCGCGCGGGTGAAAAGAGCAAGAACAGGGGTCTTCAAACTTGGCCCTTTTATGACTTGTGGACTTCAACTCCCAGAATTCTTCAGCCAGCACGCTGGCTGAGGAATTCTGGGAGTTGAAGTCCACAAGTCATAAAAGGGCCAAGTTTGAAGACCCCTGAGCTAGAAGATCTTTAAAATACAAAAACAGTAAAATACGGCTTTTTGACTCGTTTGAATGTTTTTTTTTAAAAAATTACATATTGTTATCCTGCTTCTCCACTAGGCAGCAAAATTGGCGAACCAACCGTTTTAAACGCATTATAAATAACGCTCTACTTTAAAACTAATATTTCCAAAGTGCAGTAAGTAGATTAAAATTTAGAGATTAAATTTAAAAAAAAAAGATTTAAGAAAAGGAGAGCCAGAAGGCTGTAGTGGCAAAGATGCTGCCTTAGAAACAAAGAGAGTGAGTTCTAGTTTTGCCTTTGGGATGAAAGCCAGATGAGTGGTTTGGAGCCAGTTCCTCTTTCAGCCCAGCCCACCTCACAGGGTTGTTGTGGAGAAAATAGAAATCAGGCATATCAGGTACATTTGTTGCCTTATGTAAAGGTGGGGTTTTAAAAACTAATAATAAAAATACTAGAAACAGTCCAGCATATCAGCTATCTGAAATGCTAACACCATACACACAACCTTATAAGCTTCAACAGTTTGCCATGTCTAAGTCAAGCTAAATCTTTTCAGTTGTTTTGGACAGCAAACCGGTCTCTTCCATGTAGTACCTGTTTTTATTTATTTAGATTAACTATAACCCTGTCAATCTCACCAGTGGGACTCTGGGCAGTATATAAAAATCAAATAGCATCAACAACAGCATGTAACCCATGGCACGCAAGGTAAAAACAATAAACCTCAAATCATAAAAACCTTCCCTCCACATTTCTTAAGGCTATAATCTGGAAAGCAGAATCTCTTTATCATATTTTGCATTTTGTTATAGTCCTTCAAGTCACCTTGACTCTTGGTGACCACAAAAACAAATATCTGCACTTTTCTTGCCCAGATTTCAGAAGTGGTTTGTCCTTGGCTGCTTCCTAAGGTTGAGAGAGTGAGCAGCTCAAGGTCATTGATTTATAAGGCAGGATTAGACTTGCTGTCTCCTGGATTCTAATCTAGCATTTTAACCTCTAGACCAAACTGGCTTTCATTTTACATTTTTGTAGGGCATTTTAGGCATTTTAAACGCAGCAGTACCATAAATGTCTAACCAATTTAAGTTTTCCCTTGACTGCTATCTTCTTCATGATAGTGCTTATGAGTGGCTTGAGTTTTCCGTGTCTGACAACTTGTCTGTTGAATATGCGAACTAATTCCTTTGGAAATAAAATACTGTACTGAAGGCAATTATGACAATTCAGTCCCTGTTGGCCATGGTTTCTATGCCCTTGTCAACTAGCCTGAGATGCTGGGATCATGTACTAAGAAATTAAATGGAGGCTATGTCTGTGTGAACCAAGACAAGGTCAATGAATGAATAAGTGCAGAGAGATAAACAAGGTACCAAATCCACTTGAGACCAACCTACATTTTTCAAACAGTAGCTGTTGTAGTTTACATTTTCATGTTTCAAAATAAATCTGCCTTGATACCTAGGGATAAAACAGAATATAAGTTTTCTCTCTTAACACCAATGTGTGTTATTTTTAACAGGAAAGCACCTTCAAAAGGCATTTGTCACTTTCCATTCTGAATCTTTGCCATTAAAAAACAAAATAAAAATCTTCCTGGCATTTTAGGAACTATGCCAAACCATTTCTCATCATCTGATTTTTCTAGCTAGTTAGGATGATGACAAGAATCAACCCTGCTTGATGCTGTGTCACTTGAGGCCAAGCATTTTCATAAGATTTCCCCCAAAAAAACACATTATTCTAAGATATCAGTTTTCTGATTTTGGTATCTCTGTTCATCCATTACCATAATTCAGGTAACAAGCATCCACGTACGAATCCCCTTCTGAGGGAAACAGAATATATGAATAATAGGAAATGCTGGAAAGGTTTGCATTTAAATCATGTGACATTGTGCAAGTTCTGTTTGTGGCAATATTTATAATGGTCATTCACAAAAACGTCATTCATAGATGTTGCAGTTAAAATCAGTTCTTTATTACCAAATGTGTGAATTATGTTAGAATATATTAAGCCTGACAGGAAGTGAGTTGATACATTCTGTCTGCAGAGTTAGACCTGTGCAGATCACATTTTCAAGTCCTTACTGGAAACACAAACAACAATGTGTGAAAGTGAATTTATAGATTCCATGGATTTGACTTTGAAGTGACTTGAAAAAGTGACTTTCTGCCTCATCGAGTGAGTGATTTGGCAGCAAAATAAAATTCTTAAAATATGGGCCATATTGGTGTAACAACCTAAACTGCTGGATTTTGCCTTTAATTTTTCTCTGAGCATATAAGCGTTTAGGATACAATCAAGGATCTTTTTGTGACTCCCCTCCCCAACTCCAAAGGTTGAGCCAAATTTAGATTCAAAGTTAGTTTTCCAAAATAGATACCACGGTTTCCCAAAATCCAGGAAAAGCTCCTACAGCTTGTGCAACTGAAGATGCAGCTACTTATAATTATCCCATCATATTTTTAAGCCACCTTTTTTGGTCCCAGGACAAAATTGTCTCCGATTTCATGAACCCAGTACCCGCAGGACACAATTCTTATACAACTATATCATAGCACAATGAAAGGTCTGAACAAAAAGTGTAAGCTCCATTCAGAGTATTATTTTAAATGCTTCTACTTTTAATCAAGACACAAACGCTCTACCTCCAAACATTTTCAGCCATGTTTTTCATTCCTGCTGTGTAGATGCACCAGGGACTGAGTTCTAGTCCCGCCATAGTCATGTAAGCCAGCTGGGTGTCCTTGGACTATTCACTCTCAGCCCAACTCACCTTTTCGGTTTGTTGTTGTAGGGAAAATATGAGCAGGGTACGTTTGCTGCCTTAAGTTATATGTAAAAATGATAAAGGCAGGATACAAATAAATGAATAACCCATCAACACAGATCTGATCTCAAAGTGCAGAGCAATCACAGCACACAGCACACTGCAGAGCAGATTGTTTTGTTTCAGCAGGTAATCACTGTGAGTCATATAATATTAAACTAACCATTACATAGGAGAGTTATCTGGTAGCCCAGAGGCCAAAAACTGGTCCTTTGAGGAAGAAGAGAGCACCCCAATTTTATTATGTGCACCACCTGCCTTCCACCCAGCCTCTAGCTCTTTATCGCATCCACCCAGTGAAATACCTCAAGACCGGTAACCCTTGCAGCTTTGATAAATGTTTCCCTTTGCACACCTCAGCTGCTCAATCCTGTACCAAAATTAAAACAATATGAATTGGACTGCGCAGCTGAATTGCATTAAGGGAAAAAGTGTGGCTGCAACTAAACCAAAGCTGATTATTGGGGGGAAAGGTAGTAAAGAGCTATCTGCTTGCAGACAGTAACTTAGTGAACTGATAAAACCTTGCTCTCTCTTCAATTTCTATTTTATCAAACTATACCTCTTCCTTTAAAAAAAACAAAACTCCAAGAACCAAAAAATAACACAGGGTTATAGAGTCATGAAAAATTCCATACGTGGAAAGGTTAGTAAGTAGCACCAAGAGCAGGGGTTCCCAACCAGGGGTGCTCGCACTTCCTGGAGGTGTGAGATGATATTCCAGGGGGTGCGGAAACTTGGGTTTTCAAAATTATAGTGTATATGCATAATTTGTTGCCGTTATTTCAAACTTTTGTAAGGGGTGCGAGAATATATCAGAAGCGTTCTAGGGGTGCGGGGTATAGAGAAGGTTGGGAACCGCTGACCAAGAGTCTAATATATTCTTTGCCATTGGTTATGCTAGCTGGGCTAATGGAAGCAGAAGTTCAAATATTTGGATACGTTTGGATATGCCCAAACAAAGGAATATTTGGCTTAATGCAATAGCCTGGTTCAGGCAACACCTTTATCAATTGATTTTTTTCTCTCCCAATTTAGGGCTTTCTAGATGCTGGTGGCTGGATGGAGTCACTGAAGCAGTAGGTGTGAGCTTAAAGGGACTCCAGAAGATGGTAGAGGACTAGTCAGTATCGAACCTGAGATTATAATTAATACTATTATAATGCTACTACTTTTGACAGTGGTAACCTAAGGTGAAGACATTTTATTTATTTTATTTTATTACATTTATATACCGCCCTTTCCCGGAGGACTCAGGGCGGTTTACAAGGTAATTAAAAACCAAAATACAAAAGTTAAAAAACCAAGTTTAAAAAAAATTTAAATTTATCCCTGTATAAGTAAAACCCCAGTTAAAATAAAATTAATCCTCAGCCTGGGCCAGAGAGCTCGAAGATCTGTGTTGATATTCTGAATTGCCATTGCCACTGCTACTGCCAAATAAGCTATATACTTTACAAATCATCCACATGCAATCCTGCAGTTGAAACATAATACATGATGGATGGTGGAATACTAAGTGTTACTATTTCCCTTTACCACACATACACAAATCAAGAGTTCTTACAACTCCTGAATCTTTTTAATATTTACACACATATGCACACACAAAGCACACAACTGCGATACAGCGTAATTTCCCGTAATTTCCTAATTTAGGCATTCATAGCATCATATAATGACATTAGATATTGTGGCAGGAAGAAGCAGAGCAATTTCCACCTCCCAGCGCCATTGCTCTAATCAAAAGCAGAGCTCAGTTCCTGCTGTATTGTATCGATTTCAAGTTGTGGTACTGAATGTTGCTGAGATTACAGCATTGTGGAAAACACTCAGCTCTCTTTTTCGTTTGGGACCCGACCTTAAAAAACAAGCGACATTGGAGGTACCTTACTGAGAGGTATAAAATCAAGCATGGCACGGACAGATTACTAAAACAGTCATAGTTCTAAAAGTGAGGTTGATTTATCAATGATTTACAGAGCAATCATAGTCACATTTTCATGGAAGGCTGGATACCATACTTTTGTCTGCTTCATTTAAACCATCTCCATAAGAATAAGAAAACAAACACAAAGAAATTCGGTAGAAGAGCTTTTTTCTTCTTTCACTGGAGTCAAGAATTACTTAACCAAATCCTGTCCTTGTATAACTCAGGAATAGGGATATGTCCATAAAATAAGGGGTCATAGACACAATCCTTCTCTGTATGGCTCATGATCAACTTGTAACTCTACCCCTTTTCGGGATCTGCAATAAAAAACACTGCCAGGTAAAGTGGGGAGGGCATAGAGGGGGTTTGCTTTTAGCCAAGGCAGTAGATCTGCTTCTCTGGGGACATCTGCTGCCTTATTCTAACAACGCCTGAGCCCAACTTTCCCAAATTAGGAGCTCTCCTGATGTTGATTGGGAATTCTGGAAGTTGAAACCCTCCTCACCCATCTGGATTGCATTTAATTTGGGGAAGGGTGCTTTGGGCAATGAACCAGTAAATTTAAGTGTGCTCTGGATTGCAGCTGAATACCCTGCTACAAGGATTCAATTGATCTACCTAAGAAATATTAAACATACAGAAAATACGCAGAACTCTGCCAGTAAACACTGCTTAGCCATCTGATTAACATTCAGTTGTCTTGTTTCTTGAAACATTTAACAATTTAAAATATTTGACAAAGGTGTTCTTATCTAACAATGCTGATTAAACAGGGGACTCAGAATTAGCTCATACGTTATCAAATTAGCTCATACATAGTCATTCTGGGAGAATCTCCATGTTAAAATTTTGAAAAGTCATAATTCAAATTTATATTATTCAGATTTGATTTCCCGCCTGTAAGCTTCGGTGAACTTTGTTGTCAGAAAAGCCCTTGAATAAAACAATAAAAAGGAATCTATTAGATGCAACCAGGCTTTGGGATTAAACAAGAAATTCAAAATATAAACAAAGCCATCATCAACTGCAAATTTTCTCTAAAGAATGCCATTTTCCCACTTCTGTTGAACATACTAGACAGAACAGATTAATCTCACCTATCACCACTTTTAATTGATGGAGAGAAGTTACATAGGCTTCATGACCCTTTAACAGCAGTCCAGAGAGATCACTTGCATTAGGCCCCAAACTGGGCCCTGCCCAGGGGTTTACTGTCCAAAGTGATGAAGAGGGCTCAGTTCTCCAGTTCAGCAGCTAATCCAAAAAACCCATTTCCACAGCCTCAGCTACTTCAGGATGAAGCAAGCGTGTGGCTAAACGCTCTATGTCATCTAGACTCAGCAATCGAAGGCTCCGCTCATAATCCTAGAGAAGGGAAGAGAAGGAAGAGAAAGAACTGAATAAAATTGTTGGGCGACGGCCAAAACATTTCCAAATAAAAACAGACAGGCAGGCAGACAGACACACATTGGTGTATGCATTAAGGCACAGGTGTCAAACTCGCCACATCACGTGACGTGTCGCGACGTATTACGACTTTTTTCGCATTGCCGGAGCTGGGGCGGGCGTGGCCTCCATATGATGCAACCAGCCTGTGGGCCGGCAGTTTGGCAGCCCTGCATTAATGCAAATACATTTAAAGCAACTGAGGCTCCAATCCTAAAATTCCCGGAAAGATGATCCAGGAAAGATTTTTTGCATTTCCTCCCCTGAGAACAACTAGGTGGCAGCACCTAGCTGATTTTGGCTGACCTTAGAAAACAAAGCAAGATTGAATTTGGTTAGCACTGAAATGGGAAATCACCAAGAAATACAATGGTTGAGTTACAACCATTTGTTCAGCGATCATTTGAAGATACAGCGGCACTGAAAAAAGCGACTTATGAATGGTCCTCGGTCCTCAGACTTATGATCATTTCAGTATTCCCCCACAGTCATGTAATCACAATTCGGGTGCTTAGTAAGCAGCATGTACTTACAAAACATAAGCTTTGTTCATTTCCATATAGCAAAACCTGGATATTGTGGATGCTCTTGTGTTGGAACACCCTGAACCTGAATGTAACATTGCTCTGCCATTGTATGAGCTGTCTCATGCTCCACAATTACCTCATTATTATTACCTCACGTCTGGATAAAAAGAGGAAGCAGCTTGATGAGGAATTGGGCGGACAATTCTTGCCTGCTTTGTCTTACTCTAGTATGTTAAAAAGAACCAGAAGGTTGCTAAAGGCTGAATAAGGAGGGGGACAGATTATTTTTCTGCTGTGTAGCAGCTCTTCTAATATTTAATATCAAGATGGATGACTATATGGCCTCTTTGCTATATTATGTAAAAAGCTAAAAAAATAAATATAATGCTATTCTTGAAATAGAGTGATAGATTTTAACACAGGAGACCTCAGTTAAAGTATGTCTGTCCTGCTACTATAATCTTCTCAGGCCAGAAATTATGGTTTGGTGCAAACATGCAAGATAAAATTCAACAATAGGTTATATGTATGAAGGAACCTATTTACTTACTGGCCTTATTTACAATTCTTTCCCTCATCCCAAATAATGCCCCATCTAATTCTTTTTTCCTGCTTTCCAGTGGACTATTGGGACTGATACCTCTCTTCTCAGAGGACTGTATTTGCTGAGTCCTTTCAAATCTATTCTAATACCCATGTAATATCTACACTGCGGTTATGCTGGCATGCCTGCAAACAGAGTTCCACAATGCCATCAGAGTTAAGAGATCAACTGCCTGTTCTCTCTTACACCCCCACCCAAACAGAAAGGAAAATCTACCTTCTGCACCTGCTCCAGCACTTTCTCAGCATCAGTCACACTGTAATGCCTGCTCAGAACTTGGGCCAGCATGTGCCAGATGGCTGAAGTCTGTGGGAAGCCAGCTCTGCTGCTAGGATCCTCAGGTGATGCCTTCTCCAAAGGCTTGATCACAAGGTTAAGCTTTGACTCAGGTACAATAGAGTAATCGGACAAACGGTGTTCATCTAGGAAAGATGGAAAGGGCTGCTAAGTGGACGGGAGCATAAGGCAATCAATTCAAAGCAGATCTAATAGCAGCCATCCTGCACTGAATAAATAAATCTTTAAAGCTTGGCTACATTACTGTGTCGGTGGAGAAAAACAGCAGCTTAATACCTAATAACTGCAGATTCTGAGGACCAGAGGCTATAATCATCATATCTACTTTCTATAATTTTAGATAAGACCTCGTGTTTGAACAAGTGAACGTTTGTTCTCCAAATCCATATAATAATTCTTTTCAACAAAACAGAATCAGGAAACTCTCGCTAGTTTTTGTCAAAGAGCAAAGCATTTACTCAGCTGCTTGCCCAGTTTATAAAAAGAGCAGGCATTTGCTATTATTCCATTTCAAAAAGCATATAAACCTCCAAAGGTCAGGCTCCTTAGATCTTAATGGACATTATGAAGTAAATATTTCATGAAAAAATATTTTCCATACTGTCACAAACGTCCAGACACAGAATGACACAGCAGAGTATCATTTGGAACTGGCAAATCAGAGAAGCTTCTGCTTTTCTCTGAAACATGCTGCCAGCCCATAAAACTCACTGTTGCACAGTACAGATCAAAATTAATAAAGATAACTGCTTATTAAAAAGAATGATACAAGAAACTGTGTAATCAGAGCAACTTAGTAGGATGATTTTAAGGGAAAGAAAGGCAAATATCAAGCTACGTAGCAAAGTTTTAGTTATTACAGATAAAAACTTTGTACAGAAAATAAGATTAAAAACACCAATTCTCTTACACATTCCTCAACACAAATGGTATTTAATATTTTTTATAAATACAGAAAACTTTATAAATATCAAAAGTTTGCATGGATTGCTACAAACTACAATATAAGCCAGGGATCAGCAAGATAGACCCGTGTTCCTGCTAAGGCATTACATTACAGTAAAATCTACAGGTGTTTACAGGATACGGTTAAAATACTGCAAGTCAAGAGGGCAGATGTGATAGTAACATGCCAACTCTGCCTGGTTTTTATGTGCATCATGGATGCAACACAAAAAAAGAGGCAGAGCTTCAATTGCACTAACACAGCCATCATTTGACCTCTTTCGCCACACTCCATTTATAGGAAAAGAACGGAACAACTATCAGAACAAGTTGCATTGGTAAATTTTTGAGAGTGGTAGAAAGTGGGAGCTGCTACTCCCACATAAACCTGGGGAATTGTGTGCTAGTTTCTCCGTGTTCATACTTCTGTCAAACTGGGTGTCACAGAAACTATTGATCTCATTCCTCTTTTTGATGTCTTTTAAAGCTTTTCTTTTTTTTAACCTGCTACTTTCGATGAGCCTGACTGCTCTCTCTGCATCACCAACTGCCTTATGATTAATCATTCAGCACCCACCTGCCAGAGCTTTGCCTTTGAAAAGTAAGCGCTGCTGAGAGACTGGGACATTCAGCTTTTCTGAGACCAAACGTTTGAGAGAGGAGATGCGCTCATCAGGGGAGACCTGAGAAGGAAGAATATGGTCAGGTGAGACTAGGCCTTCAAAGAGAGTACCTCAGTTTGGTATTTCAGAGAATACAAGTTATGATCAAAAAACTGAAAAGGGATTTGAGAAATGTTTTTTCAACCCCAGCTAGACACCCTAGCAATATTGCTGTTGTTAGTTGCGAAGTCGTGTCCAACCCATCGCGACCCCATGGACAACATTCCTCCAGGCCTTCCTGTCCTCTACCATCTTCCGGAGTCCATTTAGGCTCACGCCTACTGCTTCAGTGACTCCATCCAGCCACCTCATTCTCTGTCGTCCCCTTCTTCTATTGCCCTCAATCTTTCCCAGCATTAGGCTCTTCTCCAGTGAGTCCTTCCTTCTCATTAGGTGGCCAAAGTATTTGAGTTTCAATTTCAGGATCTGGCCTTCTAAAGAGCAGTCAGGGTTGATCTCCTCTAGGACTGACCAGTTTGATTGCCCTGCAGTCCAAGGGACTTGCAGGAGTCTTCTCCAGCACCATAGTTCAAAGGCCTCAATTCTTTGGTGCTCAACATGGTCCAACTTTCACAGCCATACATTGCAACTGGGAAAACCATGGCCTTGACTATACGCACTTTTGTTGGCAGGGTGATGTCCCTAGCAATACATACCTAAGGATACCTATCTTTCAGCAGCTAGTCTAGTACATTTTCCCTGCTCATACAGTTGAGGTTAGTGCACAGAAAATTAGCAAATGCAACTTTTTTTCAGTATGGACATTTTCTGTAGAGTAAATCTGATATCTGTTAAATATTATTGGTGCTTTTCAACTTAAGCCCCTGGTTATGTCCCCTCTGTGGGAGAAAATGCAAATTATGATTTGGAAATTTATGGATAAAACTTCATTGCTCATTAAATATTGGAAACATTGCTGCATTTAACCTCTGGCTCTCTTCTGCTCCCTCTAAATCTCCAATTTGTTGACAGCAAATAGATATGGCCTTCCATTAAACAACTGGAGCAAGAACAACAAAGAACCTACACATGAAATTCTTAGGCAAAGAATACTACAAAAATTTAATGTTTGAATATTTCAGTATGAAATACTCTGTGCTCAAGCTTGATTAAAACTGTGAAAATGCAAACTGCAACTGGCTGGCTAAAAGTAAGCAAATTTGGACCTGACCCAAGTATTAGGTTGTATAAACTCCCTTAACAATTTTACTTAAGCATGGTAAGGAAGAGAGTGCTTTTCCTCTGTTTTAAACAATGACAGACTCTAAAGTCCTCTACTCTACTTGATAAGAGCGGAGTTTACAAGAGATTCAGAACCCAGTTCATGGAAAAGTATGGAGTTTGAATTTACCGATCTCCAAGGAGATGAAATAAGATATGTAAATGTGATTTCAAACTCATGGATTATGTGTGTGTAATACTGTTACTCTATTTTTAATTACTGTAGGCTCCCAGTCCGGTATTTGAGATGACCAGCTATATAAGCTGAAATAATAATAATAATAATAGGAAGAAGAAGAAGGAGGAGGAGGAGGAGGAGGAGGAGAAGAAGAAGAAGAAGAAGAAGAAGAAGAAGAAGAAGAAGAAGAATTAGAAGAAGAAGAAGAAGAAGAAATAGTAATAGTAGTTGGAAGGGACCTTAGTGGTCATCTAGTCCAAGGGTCTTCAAACTTGGCCCTTTTATGACTTGTGGACTTCAACTTCCAGAATTCCTCAGCCAGCGTGCCTGGCTGAGGAATTCTGGGAGTTGAGGTCCACAAGTCATAAAAGGGCCAGGTTTGAAGACCCCCTAGTCTAGTCCAACCCCCTGCTCAAGCAGGAAACCCTATACCATTTTGGACAAAAGCCTGTCCAGTCTCTTCTTAAAAACTTCCAGTGGCTATCACTGGCTAGTAGTCATAATGGCTGCCTATCCTCTTTAGAAACATTGGCCTTTCAGTGCCTGCTGCTTCTGGGCAACACAAAGCAGAGCGTGGATTCACCAGCATATCTGGTTGACAAGGGTGGGGGATAGGATGTGGGGGGCTCATCCCTTTGCAGGCCTGAGGTGCAGGGTGTAAAGTAGGTAATGCATTAATGTCATCCAACCCGCAAATCCAGCCCAGCCTGCCTTCTTCCTCCCTTGGGTGCCTGGGGTGTGTGTGTGTGGGTGAGGGTGTGTGTTGTCTGTGGGGGGGGGGTCTTGTGAGATTTTTAATTTAATTTAATTTTTAATCCACCAGGTCGTTAGCAGCTCGGGCCAAACTGCTCTGAGATAAACCTTGGGAAGGAAAGGCTCCTGGAGGAGGGTCAGGGAGGGTCTGCTCTCCTCCCAGGAAGCACCCAAGGAATCCTCGGAAAAGGGATGAGCGGAGGAAAAAGGATCGAGGCCCAGAACTGCTCCGAAGGGGCCCGCCTACCTCCGTCGCCCTACCTGCCCGGCCCAACAAGGGCCAAGGAGAGGCTCGCTCCCAGTCCGGCCGGACCCTCCAGGAAGCCCCCTCCCTCTACCCTCGGGAGAACCCCAGCGCCGATCCGCTGCCACCTCGGCCCCGGAAAGAAAGAAAGGGCTACCTGGAGGCTGCATTCCCGGCCCTGGAGCGCCTTCACCGTAAGTAACATCTCGGGACCCCGCAGCTCTGGAAGCCAAGCGGCTCCTTTAAGAGAATCATAGACAGCTAGAGGAACAACCAAAAACAGAGCGGTCCAGTAGGGGGATCAACGCAACGCATTCCGGCCTCCTGTCTCTACGTCAGGGTAGCATAGAGATACGGCAGGCAGAGGGGACGTCTCTATGGTCGGAAATAGAACTTCCGAGAGCGTTCAGCCGACCGGAAAGTGGAAAAGCCAACCCTTTCCTAAAGGAGAGTATGTCTCCGAAGTGATTAACTATAGAGAGGAAGTAATAGCGCTAGAGCAGGGGTAGGCAACCTCGGCTCTTTTATGACTCATGGACTTCAACTCCCAGAATTCCTGAGTCAGCATAGCTGACTCAGGAATTCTGGGAGTTGAAGTCCATGAGTCATAAAAGAGCCGAGGTTGCCTACCCCTGCGCTAGAGGGTTGCTTGTACGGTGAGAATGCTGTAAAGCGGAGAGTAGAACATTAAGATGGAGAATCGCCTTTATATTAAGCCCCAGGTAGCGTTCCGAAGATGTTAATGAAATTTCGGATTTTAGCTTGGACAATTTAAAAAAATCTGCCACATGTGGAACAACGTGAGAACTAGTATATAGGAGTTAATGGGAAAAATGCAAAGAAAGTAGTAAAATTGTTACTCTCTTTTCATGTGATGCCTAGGATATTTAGATTTCCTTTATCCAAGAAATCAAAGAAGCAAATATATTATTTGGTCGTCCATTTCCCCAAAAAATACTATCTAGAAAAGAGCATAATGATGACACACAAAAGTGTTAGATGGCTATCCCCAGTAGCCCTCTTTATTTTTAGAACTAGAGCTAAAAATGATTCAATGCATAAGAATTTTTGAGATATAGTTTACTACCTGTGAGACCCTGTTTATCTAGTAGTAGTTAAGGCCCCAGGCTAGAAACCATAGTCCCATACTGTAGTGGCTCGCCTGATTTTGATGACAGAAAATCAGATTCAAGTGTCATCAGCACATTGGTAGTACACAACCCAAATCTCCTGATATCCTTACCTAGTGGCTTCCATAGATGCTGAAGAGCGTGTGTGTTAAATCAGAACTTTCTGGCATTCCCCCTAGTTAAAAGGCCTGGTAAAAGTACTCTAAAGCCACCCTCTAGAGCTGACTGGATACAGGTGGAAAATTGAAGAACAGTACTTCGACTCCAGCTCTTAACTCCACAGGATTCCATAGTTGATGCTATCAGAAGCCACATGAAGCTCAGTAGAACGGATAGTTACATTCTCCATCTTTCCCCAGAGTAGATCATCTGTCCAAACACCTAAGGCAGTTTTTAATGCCAAAATCCAGCTTGAAATTTGTCTAAAATGAGTCTCAATAATTCATACCTTCCAAGAATAAATAATCTGACACTATCCCCTCAAATACCTTACCCAAGAAGAGGATATTTGCAATAGTTCTCTACCGCCTGATCCGCAATTACTTTTATCTATTATACTGTAGAATAAGTTATATGTTTTTTAACAAAATTATTTGGGTCAGTGATTTGGTTTTTTCTTTTGTATGTTATATATTCTTTCTTGCTAATAACTTGAGCTAATTTTGATTTTTCCAGATTCCCTATATTAAGAGGGGCATTCCATTTTAGTTTGATGGAACAAAGTATCCTATGTAGATCCACCCAGTTCACAGAATGTTAGATCTACTGTTGCTTTGGTTACATTAATAGAACAAAATCACCAGAATGAATTTATGCTAACTTCAATGTCACTTAAAAATAGCTAACTTTTTCTGTGTCGGAATTGTTTAAGTTTCTTTCCTGATTGTCTAATGTAATTCAGTGAGTCATAGACATTTATATACAAATCATACCATGCAGAGAAATACAATGGCTGCATCCACTTCCTCAGGGTCTTGCAGAAGAACAGGATAGAACAATGACTGATGACCTTCTTTTACTGGTCTACTATAGAAAGTGTCCTCTCACACTGTATTGTGGTTTGGTATGCTGGCTTGACAACCGCAGATAGGAAGATACTACAGAGGGTGGTGAGCACAGCACAAAACATCGTGAGTTGTCCCATGATACGACTGGATGACATCGCCAGGGCCCGCTGCCTTGGAAGAGTGAGGAAAATTCTCAGGGATGACTCACACCCTGGTCGGTACCTTTTTACTCTCCTACCATTAGGTAGGAGATATAGATATACCCAGCCGCACCAACAGGCTGAAAAACAGTTTCTATCCATGGGCTGTCAGGCTCCTGAATGGGAAATAACTATGTATGATAGAGTTGCGGGGCTGGCGCGTTGTGCAATTAGCTTACATGGTGTAACAAGATGGTGGGTTTGTTGTCACTGTGAGTTGTGGCAGGGGGGGGGCATGAAGGGAGGCTCAGCCAATCTCACTGTACATATGTTGTACTTTGATAATAAAGGTTCATCCATTCATTGGTAAATTGATTAATAACTCCTATATTCATTGAGCCAAGGATAGAAGGGTGAAAACACATAATTTTGAATAATACATCATAGAGAATAAGATCAAACTGCAGAATCCATGCAACATCGTCTTCCAGTTATAGAAAGCCAGATTATCCCCCTATACGGAACAGCTTTTTTACTTCATTATATACATAACAATACTCTCCCACTTATACAGTAGCAGCCATCAAAAATATTGGTGAATAAAGACTGATGCTATGAGTTAGTTTCTATCACAACATACTGTACTGTTCTCAGAAAGGAAAAGCCATAGAGTCTCCAGCCAACTTTTCATTTTAGAGGCAAGGATTCAAAATCCGCTTTTACTTCCCTGTCAAAGGAAGGATGAGAGCTTACACTGATACTCTGATAGCAGCAATATTCTATGGAGAAGGAGCTGAAGTAATAAATATGGCTCCGCTTAACATTTGATTGTTCAGTCAGCCCCAGTCTTTTTTCACAGTCTTTTTGTGAAAGTCTTTTTCACAGGTACACAATATTTATTGCCAGATTAAAAAAAATATCTCTATATCCATTTAATCCTAGCAAAGAGAGGCAAGAAGAATCTCCCAGCTATATGCATCAGAACGTTAATATGGTGAAACAGTTCAGATTTTATGTAGAGATGCTCTGAATCTAAGGTACGTAGATATGCTGTCAGGCCTGATGTATGCTTTATTTCAATTTGGGTCTTTCCATGTTTTTGTTACTCAAGGTAGCTGAAGGTGAAGTTGAAGTCATTTTTTTTAAAAAAGCATATTATATATTATGTTGGGACAAAAAAGAGGAGAAATCCCTACCTCCTTTCTTAAAGTATTTCTCAGGAAATATGGAGGGTGGCTAATTCCTCTATCCAGAGTCTCGGGAAATTATGGCATAGGCCAATTACCATGGGTAGTTCTTATCCAACTCCCAGGTCTGAGGTTTCTCCTCAAAACCAAACTGAGCAGAAAGTATAGGAGCTCTTTGCCCTAATAAGAATGAGAAACTTGTTTCATGAGGCAAGATGAATCTGGATCTTGCTGAATGAGAAACACTGAGTGTTGAGAATCATTTTTTTTATTGTAAAGATTAAAGATGGAGGTGATCCCAAAAGTAAGAGACGTGTGAGGTAGCTTCCTCCAATCGTCCTTAAGCCTCCTATGGGTAATCTCTATCAATAGGATTTCTGCCCATCTGATTTTATTTTTATTATTAAAATGTTTATTGTAGTTAGAAATACATGGGAAGGGAACATGCCCCAAAGTGCCAATCTTCTAGCATCGGTTTGAGGGCTAGTGTCATCCCCATATTAATTTCATTCCCAACTGTGCTTGTCTGCCCAGAAAAAGATCAAAAGATAATCTATTATTGGTTATTGGTACATTGTTTGTAGTTATGTTAAAAGAGAGTTAAAGCGCATTATGAATTTGGTTAATTGTATATTATGCATAATTTTTATTTAGAATATGATTATTGTAACTATAATCCTGTATTTAGCTCTGGGAAGTGGGGGGGGGAAGTGGGTGGGTTTGGGGTGGGAGGGATTTGGGGATATATTGTAAAATTTTGTTTTTGTAAAACTCTTTAATAAAAAAAAGATAATCTAGGGCAGCAGAGGGCATCCAAGGAAGTAAGAGAAGACATTAAGCTCATTAATTTTTCTGATAAATGAGAATTTTATGAGAAAATATGCATGGAAATTGTGACAGCCATTTTGTGAGAGTACCTACAACAAATGAACCATCTGGCCCCAAATGTTGCCAATTCTACCTCATGCAGTTGCTTGATAGGATTTGAAAAAAACAGTGTGCCCCAGAAGACTTTCTACTAGGGACATCTGCTATGTAATATTCTGCTGCAGAGCTTGTTAGCATTGCCTGGAACATATACAGCTGGAGGCTGATCACTGTAGCTAGTTGTGATTTTCCTATATGCTCTTAAGTTTTTTTCACACTGAATATTCCAAGTGCTGCTGATAGTATCGAAGATGTGAAAATTTAGGGAATGTTTAAAACCTGCTAGCACATTCTTTTCCTTTTGGGAAAAATACAGCAATATATAAATAAGGAACTTTGTCAACAAAGATATTGGCATAAATCCCATGTCAATTTCTAGTAAATATTCTACTAAGGGACCTAAGAATCTCACACATCTATTTTTTCCCAGCTGGTTGATCTCTAAAGGGACCAGATTTAATAAGCAGACTTGCATCTTACCACCCGGAGCTGCTTCTGTCTATTGCTCCACCGAGCTAATTATCATATGGATTAAATGAGGAGGAGGAGGAGGCTGGGACAGACTCAACTGAATTCTTATTAGTGCAATTAGCCATATCCTCAAGGATTTCTTCACAGATGTTTGTGAAAAGAAAGCAGAAGGTGAAGAACGCTAGTATTTACTGCTGGAAAAAGGTTACTCTAGTCCAAACCACCAACTTTTTTTTCCTATTTAGTATAGCAGGATATTATATTTAGCTGTCAATAAAGTTTCATCATAATTAACTAGTATGAACCTACCGATCTTTAGCCAAATTGAGAATAGCACAAAGACTATATCGGATCCCATGGTAATATTTCAAAAATTGGTTTAGAGTGGGATAGCTAAACATCTGCTGGCATGTCCCCTGCTTTACCATTTGTTTTTTTTACATCATTTGCTAGGAAATGTTCGTTATATTAAGATACAAGGTTCTAAGTAGACCAGAGCGAAAGCCTTTTGCAGGCTTCACTGCATCCTGTCTTCAAATGGGATAGGTTTATATGGCATGTTTTAACTTCTCTAATGTTGTAGAATAATGTTCTAAAGCTAAAATTTATACACCTCCCATTACACAGGGTGTCATACCTTTTGTAAAGTGGAAGTAATTACTCAGCCTGATCTTATCTCATGGAAATTTCCCTACCTACAGAGTCACCACCCAAGGCATATATGAACCCACAGGCCTGCTGAGAGGATTACGTTCCAGTTGCTTTGTCAGGATAGATTAACCTTGCCCTCATATTAGTTTACCCCTTTCCTTTGTGTTCATCATTGGCTTTTTCTCTCTGTGCCCTACTCAGAGGGAGAGAGCAGGAAGAAAATGAATGATAGTTATATATACAGTAATTTGTTAGCTGGTTTTAATAATTTGTTAGATTGTGGCTTAGGACGTATTTATTTAGATCCCATTTTTATTATTTTTTTATAAATAATTCAAGCTGGCGAACATACACAATACTTCTTCCTCCTTCTATTTTCTCCACAACAACCACTCTGTGAATAGAATTGGGCTGAGAGAAAATGACTTAGCCCAAAGTCACCCAGCTGGCTTTCATGCCTGAGGTGGGTCTATGACTCACAGTCTGCTGGCTTTTAGCCTGGTACCTTGACTCCAAAGACATGAATACTGCCAATGTTGGGTTACTTGTGCAATGAGTGAAATCATTCCATCTCTAGATTTTGACTTATAATTGCCATATAATTCTCTGGATGGAAGACCCCATGGGATGTTTTATCTGTTAAATAGAATGCAGTTTGCCTGCTGAAATAGTGGAAAGAACATAGAAAGAATCTTGTTTTTGTTTTATTCCTAGACAGTAGGAGCAGAGTTAGATTTACACTGAAACTGACTGCCAAATACTCAATCTACTGCCACCAATGATTAGATAGACATCACCCCATTATAAGCCGTGGTTTGCCACCATGAGGGCTGGATTCAAATCACAGGCTGAGCCAAAGTAAACATAGCTAACCATGAGGTGGACCCGGTTACTGCTCACCAGAACTGCCAGCCCTTCTTGAATACTGTCCTAGCAATTAAGAAAAAGAAATCACATTTATCTATGGCAAATTAAGACATACTTCCCTGTCAAAGAGCTGCAAACTGTGTATTATCTCAGCATTATTGGAGATCCTGGGAACTGAATGTTCTGATCTGACTATTGAGCTGTGGTCTTTCCCAGGAGAGACCAAGGGTGACTGTCCCACACATGATAGGGATTGTGTATGTTTGCCCTGTTCAGTACAGGGTACATCCTGGCATTCTGGGAAACAACAGTGATGCATTTTCTGTGAGAGGCTTGAAAAGAAATAATCCCTGTTTCAAAGTTATAATAGATAAGTCTAAAAGTGACATGAACTCCATTCCAAATTATTCCAGTTTACACCAAGAAAGGAATGTCAGAATCAGGTTATGTAGGCAGAGGCTAGTGTGGCTTACTGAACAAATCATGGCTAACGTGTAAAGCTAGCCAGAGCATAATTCTCATTTACTTCAAAGGAACAAAACCAGCCGGGGAGTGCGCGCGTGCGCAGGACTGCCCTGCCGGCTCCCGCCTGTCGCCGGACAGCTCCGCCGATGCTGCTTCAAGAGGGAAGAGTGTGAGGTGCCTGCCATGGCTCCCCGAGGACTCCTTAGGAGCTGGGGACCGCGCGCGTGCGCAGGACTGCCCTGCCGGCTCCCGCCAGATGCCAGCCTGCCCTGCTTCCTCCACAGTGAGAGGGGAGGGCGTGCCTTCCTGGGCTCGCTGATTTTCCGGCGTATAAGACGAAAAATCTTGAAAATCATCTCAAAAGTTGGGGGGGTCGTCTTATACGCCCAGTCGTCTTATACGCCGGAAAATATGATATTCGGATCCTTATTTCCCCAACCTGCAAACATGTATTGTCCAGTACTGTGATATTTTGCTACTGTTTACAGAAAAGGAAGATTTTTGAATTATAAACTTGTTAAAACTTTAAACAAGATGTTTAGGTAACTGTAATTTGTGTACAGTACAACTATGCAAGTATGTTTTATAAGATGTAGGTAATAGTTATATTGTTAGAAGCCAAGAATTGGATGGAACAAAGATATAATTTAATCTGCTGTCCTGAATAATGTGCAACCTCCTACTTACCTCTATTATGAGCTTGTTAAATTTTCTTTAAAAGCCAGTGTAACAAGAAGGGACAAATTAGACTAATCACACTGGCTGTACTTGAAAAGCTGGTCAGCTCAAACAATTAATTACTAAGTTGGCTTTACATTTTAAGTTGGTGTTATGTTCCATTACACAATGGATGTGCCCAATTAAGTTGGTCTCATGTTCCATTTTACCTTGCCTTCCTCCCAATTTTTAAAAAAGAGCTTAACTGTTAACATAAAGCAAAAACCCATCACGCCTAGAATTTACAGCAGAGCTCCATGAAACTGGCTCAGAGTTAACTAACGCATGCTATAGGATTTTATCAGGCAAGGGATATTCAGTCTTATAAATTGAAACTGTCACGATATGTTACAGTGGATCTTAACACAGCGATAATTCAAGTAGTATTTATCTGTTTACTTTATTATATATACTGTATGACTGCCCAATCAATCTATGATTCTGGCTTGCTAACAATAAGTAACTGCACTGACAATTAAAACCAATTAGAACATACGGTATATGTGGAACAAAAACCCAACAAAATATCACACTTAATGAGTTCACCTGATAGCAAGGCCAATGCTGGAGGGAAGAGCCAGCAAGCTGTAGCACCTTATGGAAGGCCAGCAAGTTTAGGACCATCTGAATCTCAGTGGAGTTTGTTGTTCCATAGAGCAGATTCTGTGACAGAAAAAGCAGGCTTCCTGGGTTCCATTGGATGGCATTGTTTATAATAGAGGACACCCAGAGCACATTCACCCTGCCACAGCAGTGTTTTTCATACTACTTTAGTAGTGGTAGAGAATTACAGTTGGCTCGATATATTTATTTATTTATTTGGATTTATATACTGCCCCTCTCCCAAGGGACTCGGGGCGGTGTACAGGGCAATTAAACATTATAAACAACACATAATATACAAAAATTAAAATGAAATTAAACCAATAGCCCTAAACAATAAAACACATTCTAAAATTTAAAATTTTTAAAATTTAAGATCTAAAATCCCAGTCCCTCAGTCCAGGCCGGCAAGTTCAAATAGCCAAGTCTTCAGGTCGCGGCGGAAGGAGCGAAGGTCGGGAGCCATCCGGAGCTCAACAGGGCGCTGATTCCAGAGGGCAGGCGCGCCCACAGAGAATGCTCTCCCCCTGGGGGCCGCCAGTCGACATTCCATGACCAATGGCACCCTGAGGAGGCCCTCTCTGTGGGAGCGCACAGGACAATGGGAAGTTACCGCCGGCAAAAGGTACTCCCGTAAATAACCCGGACCCATGCTATTTAGGGCTTTATAGGTCATCACCAGCACCTTGAATCTCACCTGGAAGACAACTGGAAGCCAATGCTTCCAAAAAAAAAAATCCTGCATGCATAAAGTTAACATGTTACAGAATAAAGTAGACTGAAACTTCATTCTTGATATGCTGGATTTCTTACCGCCAGATTTTTGTGGATAAAAACATTCATGTATACTGTCCTCTGCTGACTGGTTCAAGGTTGACTCAGCCTTCCATCCTTCCGAAGTTGGTAAAATGAGGGCCCGGGGTGCGGCCTGTTCAGAACTGGGCCACATAGGAGGCGGACCAGCCTGTGTCTGTGCATGAAGCTCCCCTTGTGTGAGTGGTGGCAACTGGCACTGGTGCACAAAGCTTTCCTTGCATGAGCGGCAGCTGTCTTGCGCTGGCTCTATACATACTTTTCTATACATACTTTAGTTGGAGTTCTCCACTCTTAGGGAGATCAATATATCAAATGTGATGGTTGTACTCTTTAAAGCCCTACATGGCATAAGGCCTGGTTACTTGAGAGACTATCTGCCAATTTGTTCCTGCAGGGTTGGCATATTCCAGATTCTTTATTCAAACAATATAGCCCTATTGGGATCCCAGTGATCTCCTTCTCTGTAGCAGCGCCTGCCCTGCTAGAGATTCCTCCTAAGATCTGGATGGCCCACACACAGCTGTTGTTTAGAAGGTGTGTCAGGACTTGGCTCTTTAACTAGATCTTTGACGAGGAGGGAGATCCCTTAATTCAACACGCTTGCCATATTCACCTTTTATGTTTCATTGATGTCATTGAAATTTCTTTGATTGTTGTGAGTTGCCCAGAATCGCTGAGAGTCAGATGGCATATAAGTTTAATAAATTCTTTGGCTGGCAACACAGTCAGCCAAATACAGTATTTCAGCTGCATTTGGCATTTTTGTCCACCTAACAAGTCTTTCCCAAAGATCTGGGGTAGGCAGATATTGTTCAATGGTGTTAAAGGTATCATCACAGGATATTAGCTGTACTATGTAAAGCTGCCTTTTGCAATTGATTGATGATTTTGTCAATGCTGATGCTGTTCAAATAGTGCTTTATTATCTAATCAGATTTTTAAAATTATTTTTTTCCTCCTATCTTTCAAGTGTGCTATTTTTATTTTCATATCACTTTATAATTGTTAAATGAAATATATATATATATCTGTATTCACCTTCTTCTTGGTCAGATGCTGCAATGGCACTGGTTCCAGCCTATCAGTGCAGTGAATATGCAATTGGCCTAAGGCATACATTTTTAGGTAAAGGTAAAGGTTCCCCCGCACATGCGTGCTAGTCGTTTCCGACTCTAGGGGCCAGTGCTCATCTCCGTTTCAAAGCCGAAGAGCCAGCACTTGTCCGAGGACGTCTCCGTGGTCATGTGGCTGGCATGACTAGACGCCAAAGGCGCACGGAATGCTGTTACCTTCCCACTGGAGTGGTCCCTATTTTTCTACTTGCATTTTTACGTGCTTTCGAACTGCTAGGTTGGCAGAAGCTGGGACAAGTAACAGGCGCTCACTCTGTTACGCGGCACTCGGGATTTGACCCGCCAAACTGCCGACCTTCCGATCGACAAGCTCAGCGTCCTAACCCACTGAGCCACCGCGTCCCTATTTTTACTGAGGCTCATTGCTTTCCTCATGTATATTTGCATGCAGCTTCGATCTATGAATCAGCAGAAAACAAGCTTGCCTCTTAAGGAGTAATAATTTTAGTTCATAAAAATAATCAGAGAAATGGGTCCCAGGTCAACTAGTTCAAAGAAGAATTACAAACTGGAAATTCTGGCCCATTAGTCTGCTTCACCCTACTTGCCCTGGGGCAAAAATTAGTTCACGACCATAAAGGGAACGACAACCAAACAGGAAGTGGTTATGATGTTATTAAAAAGATAAGAATATTTTTTTATTCCCCTGGCAATACCATTGTAAAGGAATGCAGAAAGAAAAGTCACAAAACTTAACAGTCTCCTGATCAACACATTATTCTCTGCAGAAAACAGGTTAGATTCTTGCAAATTTACTTAGTCAATTAAGTGGCACAAGAATGTATTTCTACCTACTGAGAATATTTCTGTATTACATATTTGGAGACAGAGTGAGAGGAGGTACTCACAATGTGACTTTCAGGGAAAGATACTTTGCTCATATGAGAGCAGGCTAGGGATGAAGAAAAACCAAGGGGCCTGGGAAGATAATCAAGAATTCTAGAACTCAGGTGTCAAAGCCGCCACGTTATGTGACCTGTCGTATCATGACTTTTTTCCGCATTGCCAGATCTGGGGTGGGCGTGGCCTCCACATGATGCAACCAGCCCGTGGGCCAGCAGTTTGAAATCCCTATTCTAGAACTATTTGGATTTTCCTATCCACATATAGATATCACCAACCATGAATTATCTGGGGACAGTCACCTAGGCATGCTGAGCTTTTTCCCTTATAGGGTTTATTCCAGGAAGGGTCTCCAGGTTGGTTACTCATTTATAATTAAAACGTCAACACCCCTGATTGTGCAAAAGACTCAGCCCAGGGACGCAGAATCTTATTTTTCAATCAAGGGCCACTAGTCCTTGAAGTGGAAGGAAGGCCCTCACTGATCTTACTGATGAGTTGGTGGCTTGAGGACACTTTAGACAAGCCTGAGAAAGGAAAAAACTGAAAATACAGATTAGTGCCTAACAACAACCTGTTGAGTTGCGTTTTCAAAAGTATCTTTCCTAAGCAAGAATCAAAATGTGCAGGTAGACAGTTTCAATCCAAGAATTTAGGATTGAAAGCCATTATCTGCTCGAAGGGATTAATAATAATAATAATAATAATAATAATAATAATAATAATAATAATAATAATAATAATAATAATAAAGTTGGAAGGGAGCTTGGAGGTCATCTAGTCCAATCTTCTGCTCAGGCAGGAAACCCTATACCATTTCAGACAAATGGCTGGCCAGTCTCTTAAAAACTTCCAGTGTTGGAGCATTCACCACTTCTGGAGGCAGGTTGTTCCACTGGTTAATTGTTCTAACTGTCAGGAAGTTTCTCCTTAGTTCTAGGTTGCTTCTCTCCTTGACTAGTTTCCCTCCATTGCTTCTTGTCCTGCTCTCAGGTGCTTTGGAGAATAACTTGACTCCCTCTTCTTTGTGGCAGCCCCTGAGATATTGGATCACTGCTATCATGTCACCCCTCACCCTTCTCTTCATTAAACTAGACATACCCAATTCCAGCAACCGTTCCCTATATGTTTTAGCCTCCAGTACCCCAATCATCTTTGTTGCTCTTCTCTGTACTCTTTCTAGAGTCTCAACATCTTTTTTTACATCGTGGTGACCAAAACTGAATGCAGTATTCCAGGTGTGGCCTTACCAAGGCATTGTAAAGTGGTATTAGTACTTCACGTGATCATTAGTACTTCACGTGTTTCTCCTTTGCTTTCAATTTTTATTCCTAGTGTGTGAACAGTACTAAGACTTCAGCAGAACCTTGCTTACTTTCTAACTATATGGTTCCCAGCCTTAAGCTACATGTCCATTTTATTGCTTCTGAAAACATGTTCCAGCTTTCTGTGTAAATTAAATGCCACCCAACAAAGTTACAAGCAAATACAAAAAAGTAATTGTAGCCATCCAGAAAATTATAGATCAATCAGTCTGATTAATATTACAGCTAAAATTTATGCAAAATATCTAGCTAATATGTTAGGGGACTGGGTCATCAATAAAAATACGCTCACAGAGGAACAGGCAAGGTATTCAACAATTGGTCATGGTTTTGTATTGGATCATCTGATAGATAAATAAATAGGTAGAATAAATAGGTAAAACATGTATATTGCCTTTATGGAATTTTATGCAACTTTTGATTCTATTGATAGAAACAAATTTTGGAATTTAAATGTTTAATTTTGATCATAGCTTTATATACAAAAACTCAAATTCAGGTTAGGTTCACTCCTGTAGTGTAGGGCACCTGACAGATATTAAAATATCAAGACTTAAAAGATTGAAACATGAGTATATGCTTGCACCTTTACTATTTAATCTGTTCCTTAATGATATAGTTTGAGCTGTTAGTGGAGGGGAAAAATCCAGTAAATGTAGGAAATAGGACCTTGTCTATATTATATTTTGTTAATAATTTATTGCTTACATCCATTCCCAGATAGGCTTGCACAGACAATTAAGAGCTTTGGATTTTAAATTGTCTAACTGTGAATGCAGAAAAATCAAAGGTGGTAGCATTTGGGGAGAAAAGACACAAATGTTTGGAAAACATGATACAGAGCAAAGCATCCTTTTTAATGTTTCAGGTAGTTTGCATTTTCACTATCAGCCCCCAAAAAATAAAAACGGAGAAAGCCGGGGCAGGAGTAATAAAATTCTGGTGTACAAGTGATGGTTGACAAATTCCTCCAATCTTAACTCGACTAAAAACCAATTTGGTTCCTTATTTTTCATATGCAGTAGAGTTATAAGGAATTTCTACTCTTTATGATATGGAATTCTTTCAAAACATGCTCCTGTTCTTTCAAAACATGGAACATTTTAAGTATACTTAGCAATACTCCTATCCGCTTTCAACATGCAGAAACTAGAACATACTAGCTAAAGATAGAATAATTGTAAGGGTTTTAATTATTGAACTAGAATCCTCTCAACTATAATACCTGACCCCCATTTTGTCAAGTGGTATGTTTGTTTATGTTTATGTTTTATTTAATTTATATACCGCCCTTCTCCCTGGGGACTCAGGGCGGTTCACAGGGCATATAAATAAAAATACAATACTATACAAAAGTTAAAACAAAGATTAAATCAGTGCCCAATTAAAAAACAATAATGCAATCTAAAATGACAATTTAAAACACAGCTCCCCCATCAGGCCAGACCGGCCAATTCAAACAAATGGGTCTTCAGACCACGACGGAAAGTTCGGAGGTCCGATATCTCCTGGAGCAAATGGATTTCTTTACTTCTTGTACCAATTGGTTTATATTTTTATCCAATCATATGCATACCCTTGGTTTTTCTCCGGATTTTTTTTTAAAAATTCAAATAATGCAAACAGTAATCTATTATTTAAAAATAGAATGTCTGTGCCCAAAGAAATTTGTTTAAATTAGCATAAAATAAAATTGCCCCTTGGTATGCCCTTAACAGAACCAAAATTGAATGTGAACCTTAACTGAGATGTGTTACAATGCCATCCCTGTGAGGGGCACTTACAAGACTACAGTTCTAGCAAATGACATTAGCAACTAGAGACGATCAATTCCTCAGTATCCTATATAATATGTCTTTCTGACATTGCTCCAAGAAAAATACAGTGTTTTCCCAGTATTTATTGTACTGTCCTATTTTTGCTTCTGCAAAACTTTCTGGCACCTCTCTTGGTAAGAAAATAATTTTTGCTTGATTCATATAAAATTGAATATCTAATGAATTTAGAGAGGAAGACAATGCTGTGGAAATTAGCAAGTTTTACATGGGCTGCCACTAAATAGAGATAATATTTATCAAAATGTCCTAATGTTTTCTAATATTTTATTTCCTGTAATAAGACTGCTTTAATGTTTTTACTGATTTATGTATTTTATTAATGTAGGCCATTTTTGTGCAGGTTTTTTAAATTATTTGTTCCAAATGACAAAAGAATAAATAAACTGATTGACAATGCTGACTTAGAAAATTAACAAAAACATACTCCCAGTGGTGGGATTCAAATATGTGAACAACCGGTTCTCTGTGTGGATGCTGCTTCTGGAAGTCCATTCTGGGCCTGGGCAACAAAAAATTAGCAAACGGTTCTGCCGAAGTGGTGCGAATCCCACCACTGCATCCCCCCCCCCGCCCCTCCAAAAAAGCAGAAAGCCAGTAGTAACCCAAATGAAGAAACTTTCCATAATTAACCTCAAGCAGCATCAAATGAATCCCAGAAATGCTAAGAGGTGTCCACCCAATGCATGGCAGGCAATAAGACCGAGATTGCTAGATTTTCCAAAGAAGCATTTTTGAGGCTATCTAGAATAATATTATAGATGTTGAGTAGATTATTGAAGGGAATAATTTGAAGGGAACAACTGTCCTTCAAGTAGCCCAGCTCCAAGCTTTTTAGAGAAAAGTCCACCCCAAATTTAAAAGCAATCAAAATTAGTTAATGACAGAACTCTATTCTCCAAGGCTCAGTGAGTAATCTTGCAACAAGATCTTATACTGTACCAATTACATTTCTTGCATATGAAGTCCTACTTCTGCGCAATAACAGAAAGGATCTGTACTATTCCATTTGCAAGTGGAAAGTGTATTTATTTGTATTTTCTTCCCTCACCTAGTTTTTATACCCAGTGACCAAAAAAAAAATCCAGAGCCAACCTTATTACATCTCCTGAAAAAGTAACAGTTGAGAGAATAAGGTAGCTACTGTCAGGATGAATTAGGATTTCCTTGTTTTAAGATTCAAGGAGTGACTCTTAGTGCATGAGGAGACTCCATGCTGGCATCCTTCCATCAGGAACAGTTTGCTGTTATAAACTGTCCTGGGTGTTGCATGTAAATGTATTAAAAGAAAGTGAAGAAGTTACTTAGCTGTATCTATAGCTAGTTTTAACATCTGCAACCTAAAATGACCCAGTTGACTCTAATATGTGTCTGAAATGGATAAAGAAGTGAATTGGAGTGACATTTATCTTTTTTTTTATTGAAGAGTTTTACAGTACATTTATCTTATAGGGTAAGATAACTCTGAGAGAGCCATTATTATTCATGATTCAGTAGAAAAGACTCCTTTGCTGCACGTAGCATAGGAGAAAGTAACTGAGACATGCAGTCTCCTTGAGATTGGAGCATGAATTGGAAACCATCTGGAAACCATTTTGGGCCAGTGTACGTTTAGGAGCCAGTTGTCTACTCTCCATTTCAAATCCGGGGGGGGGGGGGGGAGGTTTCCCCTCTATACAAAAATAATGACTGTGTGTAACCACTCACATTAACGTAGCAAACCCAAACCATTATGAAACTTCCTATAAATTTAGCCTGCACTTCCTCTGTTAAAAAGTGTGAAATATTTATCTTACTAATTCCATTCTAACCAAAACACGAGGAAGGGTGCAATGAACACTTGTCAGTTATAATTGCTCCCCATAGGTTAAAATGTTAGACCAAGGGAAGCAAATAGCAAATTTTAAATGCTTACCCAATGCAGTACTTACCTGCTAGTTAACTATGTTTCAGGCATGCTTGCATTTTGATAAAAATAATTAGGCAACCATTCACATTTAGAAAACACAAAAGAAGTTACTTCCTGGGTTGGTATTACCAAAGCTCTTTCTACATAATCAGGTCCTTTGCCATGTTTAACATTCCTGCTGGGTCCTGATTATAGTTATTAACTCCAAAACTATCATTCCTGAACTGCAGTATGAAGCCTACAATGACCAGCTACGGTACATTCTCCTGAGTAAGAGGGAAAGCTGTAAGGGAATATTACTCCAGCTTTGCTTCAGAACAGGGCGTTGGCCACATGGATGTATCAATCCTAGGAAAGTGCTAAATCTGGGCTGCTTTGGGATACCCAGTCACATTCAAATATAAAACAACCTCCCAATACAGACGCACAATTACATAATGGCGATTCAGGTGGGAATCCCCAACAAAGGATCAAAAGTGGTGGGAACTTGATGGCGATTGTTTGATATTGGGGCACTACATTTTTCTAATTTGTCATCCTACTTCCCATCTACTGTCCCTATAGACGACCTGCCAATTGATTGCAAACCACTTCCCCATCGTTATGTCTCCCAATTCTTCACAATGCTTACCATGCATCCCTGAATCAGACAGTATCATTCCTCTTTATCTTTTTCAGCACCCACCCCCCTCCACCCCAGTTTTTTATGTTGCACAATATCACAGTGTCAGCCCTTTGAGGCAGTACAGGTCAGGAATCAAACCCTGCAAGGATTATTGGAACTCCTTTGTAGCCCATAATAACAGAATCTTAAAGACCTGCCAGTTCCCCTTCATCCTTTCTTATGGCATGCAGAATTGAGGCAGGATTATTTTACTTATGCTTCCTTCTTTCTCAAGGCTGGGATTTCACATGCTGTCTCTTACTGTTTTAAGGTTTTTGCACTTGTTTGCTATCTCCACTTTTCTCTATGCATACCTAGCATATCCCTTCAGCAGTGCCTCAGAGTCAACTGAGGCTTTCTTTCTGGTAAACGAGTTGAGAATAGCAGACACCCATCTCCAGGTAGTACAAAGTACAAGGATGCAGAATAGATTTCATCCTCACCTATTTTTGTTTGCTTGTACAGTTCCACCCTTCCTTCAAAGAATTCTCGACAACATCCATAGGTATCTTTCCCTGTCTTATCGTATCTTTGTAATAGTAGATGTAGAGGAGGCAAATGGCTAAGAACAAATGTGCTAATTTGTATTTGAAGCCAGACCTCCAAAAATCAAGTCCAGTAACAATTCTTTCACATTCAGGTCTGTTCCTTTCATTCTGCTCACTCTGAATTTTATGCAATGCACTCCTGTTTGGGAAAGAACTCCCACTGAGCCTCAAATGGTTTGAATCCCAAGCAAGAATGATGAGAGATTTAATAAGATCTTCAGCTTGCTTCCGTGACATGTGGAACAGAAAAAGGAATGCATTATGAATAATTCTAGAGTTTTGAAGGAAAGAAACTGCCTCTTCCAACTTCACAGTGGCTACCTAATATATTAAACCGTACTTTGACTAAACACATGTCTTGAATAAACCACAATTGGTTGTTGTTAACTTTCTTAAGCAATAAAGCATGGTTTAGCAACCATAACTTTCAGTTTACACGACACATTAAATGAAATTCAAACCCACCTTTTTATTTTTGCTAAGACTACTAGATTAGGGTTGCAGAAATCTGGATGACCCCTAGATGGCAACAAAGAGTTAGCACTTTCTGTATCTCTTTGCTTCCATCTAGGGGTGATCTGGGATTCTGCAGCCCGGATGGGGTAGCCTTGGGCTTAAAGAGATGCACAAGCCCAATTTACAACATACTTTCCCAAATATTAATAATATTCTTAAAAGTGCCACACTGGCAAATGAAAGAAAAGGGGTATTTTAAAGCGTAGTCATCAGGAAATCAGGCTATTGTTGAAAAAATGGCTGGGCTTTAGGATGATGGACAAGGGAGGATAAAATAACAATAAAGCTAATGTTTCTTGCTGGCTTCAGGCCAGATGCCAACCTTTCCCTCCCTCCCTTGTTGAATGAACATCCAACTGCAATTCGTAAGCAGCTCTGCCCTCAGAACACGCCGCCGGGCCGCTTCTCTGCACCAGCAGATGGGTGAGTGCATTGAAAACACAAGTCCCAGTCCTCCCAGCACCAAGACAGGATGATGACACACCAACACCCCCCCAGGAAGAACTGAAAAGCAGTTGGAGTAATCCAACTGCCTGCTTCTGTCCATAGCTGCTACACTTTCAGCAGCAATACTAGTGTGAATGACAAAAGAAAAGCTGGATTGGCAAGAGATGAAGCCAAGCTGAAAATCTGTACTTTCCAGAAGGGCCACAGCTTCTGAGATAAAAAGCTTCTGTACTGTGTGGTTAGGCTCCAACCTCCCTAACCAAGATGGCGGTTATCACCCCATAACCTCTAGCAAGGATCCACAGCAGGAGCCTTTCAAAACTTCCAGAGAGAAGAAACTCACTCAGCTCTTTGCAGCATAATCAAGACAGGCTTTGGGACTCTCCAAAGGTTAGCACATCCATTATGGCCTGATCTCGGGCAAGAACTTTCTTAAGCAATGTTTCTCAACCCTGGCAACTTGAAGATGGGTGATTTCAATTCCCGGAATTCTGGGAGTTGGCTGGGGAATCCTGGGAGTTGAAGTCCACCCATCTTCAAACTGCCAAGGCTGAGAACACTGTTAAACTAATGCAAGGCTATATATTTACGCATATGAATATCGAAGGGCCAAGTATTTTTCTATTATTTTCTATTCTCCAAAGGAAACTGGACATGCAACTCCTATCTTACTTGAGCATTGGTTGTTGTTACTTTTTTATGTCCCCTCCAGGCATGCTCTCAAGACAGCTGCTTAATCACTGATGTGATTAAGTGTATAAGTGATTAGGCATATAATTTTTTCCTCCTAGCTTCCCCTGCTTTGAACATTATCCTGCTAAGCTCTGCATCTCCACCTCCTTAAGCAGTGAAATTATTGTGTTTTATTTTAGAAAAAGACAGACGGAATAGATTATCTTCAGTTGTGTTTTATTCAAACCCTGTATCCCGCTGAGTGGGTGAGGTGAAATAGGGCATATTCACCCCATTTTACCCCCTCGGTCTGTGCAACTCGAGTGTTAAGATCCAGAGATACTTCCTGCTCTATAGAAAAACAAGCTGAATTTTAAAAGAACAGAGAAGTCCAGGTTCCCCACCACCACCACAACCTGTGGGATATGCCACTGCAAGGGTCTCCTGATCTGAGCACCCCTTCATAAGTTTCAGGCTGAGGTCTTGATTAGCCACACCCCTACCAAGAGGGTGCCTCACATCCAGCTCCTAAGGCTTTTGGTATCCATCTCTGATCAGGCCACACCCAGAGTCCAAATCTTTGGTATCTGCCTCCATTTTCCCAGGGGCCTTAAGAGCCAGTTGAGCAGAGCTTGTTGTAGGCCAAGTTCCCCAAGACAAGCAGCAACATCTCAGACGTGCTGCTCAGGGCCACAATAAAGGGGGCCTGGGAAGCAAAGTCAGCTTGGGCCCTTTGGAAGGAGAGTTGCAGCACGGCCAAGGCCAACAGGCTATTCTGCACCCCGACCTCAATACTGACCGTCCGACGTTGTGGCCCTGGCAGTCCTAAGCACCAAGCCAGCAGGTAGCCCAGCAGCAAGCCAAAGATGGGCACAGTAACACCAGCCAGGATGATGGGGGGCCGCACGCTGGTTAGGATAAAAGCTCCCATATGGTAAGCCATGAAGAGGCCTCCGACGATGAGGGTGAAGCTGAAAGGTTTGATGAGGAGGAGGAGGAGGCGGGAGACACGGGGCAGCTTGCACTTGACCAGCATGCCGGTAGAGATGGGCACGGCGATGAAGAGGAGAGTGATGAAGATCTTCAGGAAGGGCACATGCAGAGTCTCGTGTGCCCCCAAAAGCCATCCGTAGAAGCTAGAGGAGAGGGGCATGAGCCCAGTGGCTGCTACTGTGGATAGGAGGGTCATGGAGATGGCCACCGTGACATCTCCACCCAGCAGAAGGCTGTAGAGGTAGCCACCTCCCCCACCGGGGGAGGAGCAAGAAATCACTAGCCCCAGAGCCAGTGCTTTAGGCAAAGAGAAGGCCAAGGACATGAGGTAGCCATAAAGGGGCATGACAACAAATTGGCCTAGGATGCCCAGCATGATAGGATGAGGCTGGTGAACCAGGCTTCGGAGACCGTCCACCTCCACCTTGCAGCCAAACGCACATTTATTGAGGAAGATAAGAGGCAGGAGGGCAAAGAGGATTGGGTTCTCTGAGAAGTGGCCTAGGCTCATCCGTACAGCTGGCTCCAGATCAGAAGTGTCAACCCGAATCCGGAAATCAGCTCGTTCCTCAATGAGGCGATTCTGTTCCAACAATCTCAGTTGCAATGGGGCCAGACCAGCCAAGCCAGACTGGAATCTGACTGTAAAGCCTCCTCCCCAGGAGGCACTGACATTCTCTATGACTACCACCGTAGGCTCCAGTGAAGATACACTCAGCCAGGCATCTGATCCCGGATAGTGGCACTTCACCAACAAAACACCCTGGCTGCGCTCGGGGAAATTGAATTCCAAAACTGTTCCATCCCCAACATTCAGATAAGGGGCACTGACTGTTGCTCCCTGGGTCCAGCCAGTTACGAAAAGTTTGAGGAAGAGGAGGAAGAGAATGTGTGTCCCAGACATGGTGGAGAAAGCTGACAAAGGTATGCTGTGGGCTCATTCCATTAGGGCTCTCCTTGCTCCAGCATCACGGGCATTTTGTTCATTCAGCAGGGGTCATGCTCTTAACCTCAGATCCACAGGCACCGCTGGTGCATTTCTAGGAAGACCTTCCACCTAAACAGAGAAAGGGGATGAGAAGTGAGGACGATGAGGCACAGCCACACAATAATTTATCCAGTGAAGGCAGAGGGCTAGTGAAGTAAAGGCTAAATCACTTCATCCAGGTAGGACAGTCTGGATCTGCAGCTGGGGCTGACATAACACAAACTGCATTTCTCACCCTGAATGTTTTATCAGTTTTATCAAAATATAAAATACAGAAATACAAAGAAAAATGAAAAGGGGAAAATGTGGGAGGAAAGGGGGAAGAGAGAAAAGAGTAGGGTAAAGCAATGATTTCTGACTCCTTTTGGTGCACTAGAATAAAGTAGTAGCATAAAACCTCAACTTTTTATTTTATATGATAAAATATACTAGCCATTTCTATAACAAACCTATCTAATCAGCAAAACCCCAAATCAAAGTTTCACAAATTGAGTTTCTGTTAGAAAGTCACCGTCCCAATGCTCACAATTCCCAGCTTTACCCAAAGTTATGTGGAAAGTATTTCCAACTTTGCAGGGACAAGAAGTGGGAATGTCTCTGAGCTAGGGACAGGAATCCCCAACGGAGGACCTTGGCATGTCTTAAAGCCTTGAATCAGAAAGAACAAATCCACTAACTAGAACCACAATAGCTGCAGTTTTAAAGATGAGGCAATTACGCCAACTGATCCAAATCTCCGCCAGGCCCCGTCATTCAGTCTAAAGCTCCACTAAATGTGCTAGCACAAAATTCTCTTGTAGGGAACGCAATGAGAGTTGAAGCTAGTAATTGTCCTACAGTTATACGAGTCTCAATCTGCAAATAATACGATGACAAAATGTTATTTTGCCAGAGGCCAGAAAAATCCTTGGCACAGCCTTGCCTCTGTGTTCTCCTAAATACCTTGAGCAGATGTCAGGGTAATTTCAAAGCCATCCCTGCATTTCCTGTAACATGTCCGTCTTCTCTCCTTAGGATTGTTTCAGGTAAATGAAGTTTGTTGGCAACCCCCTTCTCAGTTCTAAATCTCGACTTCCTTGAGGCGTTTCCTTTGACCTGACCCCCACCCGAATGTTAGTAAACATCCCCCTCTTTTTAAAGCTTCGCCCAGGCAAAACAGATTCCCAGAGGCAGCCCTCTCTGCCAAAAATTCTTCCTAACGGGAAGGGGGTAAATCAGGGGTCTTCAAACTTGGCCCTTTTATGACTTGTGGACTTCAACTCCCAGGGCTGGCTGAGGAATTCTGGAAGTTGAAGTCCACAAGTCATAAAAGGGCCAAGTTTGAAGACCCCTGGGGTAAATAAAACGATGCTGGAACTATCCCCGAGAGCAAGTCTTGACAGCTGCAAAGCAAGAGTCCTCCGGAGTCCCCGCCCGGGACAGCAGAAGAGGTGAGAAATCGGAGACCCCTGAATCGGCGGATTCAAGGCAGGTAAGTCCCCAATCCTCTTATTTGCCCCCGTTCCTCAATTCAGCTGAGTCACTTCTGTCTTAAAGCTACAAACACTTGTTGGGAAAGAAGCTGATGCCCCCCAAAACTTCTCCCCCGGATTGATTTAATAAGATAAGGGGAACATCAGACCGTCCTCTTCCCTCTTGCACCCTTCCCGCCTCAGTCTCCCCTCCACGCAAAGACTGCGCACCTCCTTTCAATGGGGGAGAAAGGGGATATTTTGGCTCTCATTCTTACCCACTCACCCCCCAATACACACACACACACAAACACACACACAAACTCCTACGCAATTCTTACTAAGAAAGCAGCTTCCGCAAAGCGGATCGGATCCGTAATAGCCAAGCTTTATTGTTTTGCCCCCATCTCTGCCCCAAATATCTGTCTTGACGTTCCGATTAACGGCTTCCGGAGAGGAGAATCCCTCCGCAATTTACCTCCGCCTGGCTTCTCCCCGGCATTCGCTCCCCGGCGCCAACCTAAACTCAACCGCTTGATTTGTTTGCTTTCGTCCGCTCCTTCTCTCCGTGCCCGGCCCCGCCCACCGGGTGGTGCGCCACAGTCGTAACCACGCCCACACAAGAATGCGAATTCATGGTAAGAGCCACCCCACCGTGACTTTAGGGCATCCTGGGAATTGTAGTTTTTTTAAAAAAAAAAAAGCAAAAAAAATAATACATCTGCTTCGGTTTTATTTAGTTGGAAGAATGTTAGTCGCTTGCCTCGTAACAGATGGGGGTTAGAAAAAAAACGCATTTCATATCTCTGAGCAGGCAGTATTATTATTCTCGGAGAGTATCTTGAGAAATACTGTACCATGGGGGGAATAATAGCGACCTGATTGGAGAGAGCAGATAGCCGCTTCTGCCTGAAATAGAAATTAATGGTACATCTTGCTCCGGGAAGTATTAAATAAAGTTGTTAGTTGATTGGCTAAATCAGAAATGTACTGTCACCCGATTGGAAGAAACGGGAACACTCTTCTATATCCCAAAAGGATTAGGCGATGATGAGGGGGGAAAAATACAGCGATCATCCTGCTATTTAATTGGAGCACTGAGGACCTTTTTATCCTCAGATTGACTGACCTGGGTATTACTGTATTTTGCTATGCTAGGATTATGAATTCCATTCATACCCATTAAATGGATTGATTTGGGACTTTTTAAACTGGAATTAGAACTCAGGAAAGAATAGTTAGGGATACAACATTTTCCTATTCCTCAGTTTAGGGGCAAGAGCTATAATATGGAAATGGGAACAAGTGTGTGTGTAGGGGGCAGAAAATAGAAAATTGGGGAAATGAGAGAAAGGTTTCAAATAGATAGACAATGGTCCAGTGTCCCTTAGGAAGAACAAACCATAGACATTGCCAAGAAAAGAAAAGGAGCCCAAACCATGAAAGACAAAATCTCAGAATAGTTAAAAGAGTTCCTGGGAACTATTAGAAAACAGGAGCAATAGGAAGGGTAGGGGGGAACACTAATGAACATATACTTATTTAAAGATCAAAGTAAGATGGAAGAAGGGGATAAAAATGCTGTAGAGCAGAGATATAAAGATGCCAAAAACCTCTAGTACAAAAATTTGAAGTGATATCAGCATTCCAGTCCTTATCAAGTTGGAAAGCTACAGGAACCCCACCCTTTCCACCAAAGGGAATGCAACAACCCCATTGGTTCAAGCATGCTCTTCGGATGCCAGCATAGTTCCCTGCAGTGCCTTGACCTAGCCAGCTTTCTCATGCTCTGAATAATTTATTTTGCACGAGGAAAGGATAGCAGATGATGATGGAATGGATTATTTTGACAAGCATTAAAATAAGATTGGCCCTAGTTCAAAGAAGGAGAGTAGCATCTAGTCTTTGAATGGTATGTCAAGGGCAAGGCTCTGAAAAAGAAGATAGTACCAGTATTTTTAAAAATCCCAACCGCTAAAAATCATTCTAAATTACACTGAAAACAAACAATTCCAAAAGTTTAAGCAATGTAATGTGATATTTTGGTAATAAATTTCAAGAGCAATCATGGAAAGAGCAGTTTCTACTAAAGAGACCGGGCACACTTTACTCACTCCTGTGTCAAGTAACAAAAATATAAGAAATAAAATTTCTGGTAATTCAAGCATTCTTCTTTAATTTTTTTATCTTTTTGAAGCCCAGCCCTATCACTACCACTGTCGCTGCATATATCTGGTGGAAGAGTAGCTGAGTGAAAGACAGGCAAAAAGGCATTTTAAATTACTTAGATCTCTTCCCTATTTAATTTAGAGTGGCACTTTCTCCACTTCCACTCTTTCTTTAATAAGCAATTTGATTTAATTTCCAGATAGCTCCTAATAAACTTGACTGAAGCATATTAACAAATTGCAAGCTACAAAATTTTATAGTCTTGCTCTATATGCTATGCTGTGCTGTGCTATACATGCCAACAGTTCATAATTCATGTTTTTGATGGCATGCTTAGATTGGTTACATATTTTGAAGAGGGGGGGAGCCATAAAAAATCAATAACTAAGGCCCAGACAAATTTCCTGCTTGAAATCATCTTTCATCACCTTTTAATTTGTCCTGGAAAATATCAACTGCCAGTGACAATATTTTTGGAAGATACTACAAAATAGCAGCTGGTAGGTGTATTTGAACTTCAAATCCTCTTGTCAGCAGTGCTGATTGAGATTTCCAGAAACTTGCATATCTGGATGGCACTGGATCAAGAAAGGCTGTGAAGGGATTTTATTATGTTTAAGGTTGATGTTAGTAATATTGATATTAGTAGTGATACTTTGTAATATATATATGTGTGTGTGTGTGTGTATGTATGAAGAACGAAGCTGAAGCCACCAGCCTGAGGATGACAGATGAGATTTCGTCGAAACGTTGCTCTTACACCTTCAATTCTACGTGGGGAAAAACCCAAAGATCCACATACAAACACCCGTGAAAACCTCAGAAAAATTATATATATATATATATATATAATTATATATAAAATTATATATATATAATTTTTATGTGCAAGCAGCTTTGTAGGTGCTTTATATTGGGAAATTAGTTATAGAAAAGCAAACGTTTCATGCTTTAGGTACAGGGGATTGCTTACATGAAAAGAGCATGGTAAGGGGAGGGGGGAAAGGAGTTATGGTGGAGCTGTGTATGAGTCATCATCTTGGAATTATTTTTCTGTACCTTTTAGTTCCTAGTACCAAGACCAGATCTCTTTGTTCTGGAAAGGTATAAAAGGTGGAAGACATCTTTCCTGGTTGTTGCCTTCATCTCTCTACCAGCCACGAAGAGAGATGTGGCCACCCACCTCTATTTTGATCAAAATAAAAGTTGTTTGCTTGCTGAAACCTCGGCTCAGGTGTTTCTTTTGGCTCTTTTAAATTCCTGAGTAATGCTGGGGCAATTGTGAGGCTAAGTGTAAAACCTTACAGCTGGATTACTCTTGCATGTTGTCTATTTGTGTGTGTGTGTGTGTGTGTGGTGATCCTTGCCATCAGCTCGCCACTGAAAAGCCATTATTACCCTGGGAATCTCTAACCATTCCTTACTGCAAGGAGGGTGAATCTGTTTGATCAGCCTAGCCCAGGTAGATGGACCCTGTTGGATTTAAGAGGAACTTGGAGTTATTCCCGATGCATAGTTTGATTTAGGCCTTGGTGACCAAGTGGAATGAAGGAGTGGTCGTGCCCTTGAATCAAATCACATCTTTGTAAATTCTTGCTACCCATTGATTCCAGAGAGTTTTATGTTTTTTTTAGGGAACTTCAGGAGATGAAGCAGCAGAAAAGAACCCCACTGACCTGCTATCATAATAATCTGACTGAGCCTTTCTTTAGGATTACCTTATGGCAGTAAGAGTGGCAAAATATGGCCATTTTTTTCCTGTCAGCTACTTTGTTTAGAGTACTCCGGTCTCCCCTAGGGAAGGAGGAGGTTGGAGGAATAGCTACGGAGCAGTGTCAAGACTAAACACCTGTCAGGTAAAATTACTCTGATTTATCGTGGGGATTCTGTTTATGCAGAGATTGACTATGTACAGTCTAGTGCCTTTTTATCTGGAAAGAGATTAGAAAGTAGACAAAATTCCCAGTTGTGCTAGCAGAACAGTGTACCAGATCTTTATCACTCTTTGTTGATTAAAGCCTTCATAGGAGAATAACATGTAGTTGGATCCAGCTGGTAAACACATGCTTGATAAGAGGGTATGGTTCCCCTGGCTCTGAAAGATGGGATAGTCTGTCTCTTCTTCGAGAAGCAACCCTGGTACTCTGCAAATTTTGCTTGGTCTCCAATTTTTCCTTTTAAGAAAGGCTATCGAGGAGATCTTTGGTTTGCCCGGAGGACCCTAGACAAATCAGATTATGTGGAATACTTTCAGTGTGGTTTCAGATAGGAACACAGTGCTGAAATAGCCTGATCACACTTGTAGATTATCTTTTGCAGGATTGTGATGGGCTAGCTAGTACATCCATCTTAATCCTGATTTCCCAGCAACTTGTAATACCATTAATCAATCCTTCTTTTATTGACTTTGAAGTAGGAATGGGCTGTACGATGTTCCAATGGTTCTTTTCCTTCTTCCAGAACCAGTTCCAGCCAGTGTTGGGGGAGAGGAAGAGATCTAGTTTGAGACCTCTGCTTTTACTTTCTTTGATCCTATTTAATATCTACAGGAAGTTGCTAGATGAGGCCATCCATCAGCTATCAATATCCTGATGACACCTAGTTATAAATCTATTAGCCTAGCCCCCCTAGGTCAAACCAGTTGCTGTTGCCAAAGTATCTAAAGGCTGTGAGGAAAACAGACTTCAGCTTAACAAATGCAAGACTGAGAAGGGAGTGCCTTCAAGACAGTCTTGATTCCTCGTGACTACCCAGAGAAGTATCTCCAGTCTTCTAGGCAAGAGAGGAAGACTTGGCCCAAAACCACCCAGCTAGCTTCGTGCCTAATGTAGGACTAGAATTCAGTCTGAGTTTGTTGTTCTGATGCCTTGAACTACCAAATTGGCTCAGCTATGGGTTTGGGGAATTGGGGGATTCCCCAATTCGGGGGGGGGGGCTCTCCATTATTGGTGCAGGATGGGATTGTTCTCCCAAAGACAACAGTGGTGCACAATTTGAGGATCCTGTTGGGTTCTTAACGCTTGCTGGAAAAGCAGGCAGTTGGCAAGAGTACTTGTGGGTTCACTATGGTGTGCCCAGATAACACTACTATGTTGCAAGGTGCACTGGTTCCCTGTAGGCTTTTGAGAGTAATTCAAAATATGCCAGTTGTGTAGTTCTTTAATTATACATCCCTTCACAGCACGTGGCCAGGTTATTTGTGGCACTGCTTATCTTCGCTCATTCCATGACATCCAGTAGCATGCTTCTTCTTTTTTTTACCTGGGAAATGGACCTTGTGCAATCTAGAAGACCAGTGTGCCTTCTCTCTTGCAGTGTCTGCCCTATAGTACAAGATTCCCTGTCATGGCCCCAGACTTACTGGGGCAGGCACTACAAGAGAGCCTGTAAAATGCTGAAAGCCAGGCTTCTCCCCTGTGCACCGAGCCACAGTATTGCATGATCCCGATTCAGAATTGAATGTAAGACCCTGTGGTTGGTTTCTTTATTCTGCTTTCAATGTTGTGTTGCTGTTATTCTGGGTTTTTTTCTTCTTTTTTTCTTCTTACCCTCTAACCATTTGTAAGCCATCTGAAGTCACTTCTGTAGATGGCTGGCCATGTAAATCAAATCAGTCGGACACATCAGGGTGGAAGAAGAGATCGGTGAAGGAAAAAGCAAAATAAAACGCCGATGCTTTTGTAGCTTTCGGCTAATATAACATAGCAGTTGTCCTCTCTCTTGCCTTCCAAGTGTTGTAATTTGGCTGTCTCGATGCTCATATTGTAAGGAAAGGAGGTAAAAGAGAGGCAGAAGTGAGACATCTAAGAATGGAGCATCAAAGCTCACATGCAAACTATATCGTAGAAAACTGCCAGTGCATGAATTGGTGCATGGACAGGTCAACTGGCAATGGACAAAGTCTACCAGCCAAAATGTTGGCAGTAGCAGCCAATAAAGCTGCAATAGAAAATTCAACAAGTGCATAATCACATTATCTTTAATTATAGATCCCATGGGATGAACCAGGTGTTTTGGGGAGGAGGGGCGGGTCAGCAACCATTTCAAACAACAAGCCTCGGTTGTTATTACACAGTATTTATTGAAGAAGCTGTTCAGCAACAAGGATTGGGCAAATGGAAACTTTGAGCTTGGATTCCCTCCACTACACTCTATAAAAAAAATGAAGATGGGCAGAAGGATGAATGAAAGACAGTCCTTACCCCGTCCCCTCACAAACCGAAGCACCAACATTACACTACAGGAAGCAGTAACTGGGCATTTCTCAAGTTTAGCAAACGAAGGGGGTGCATTTGGAACAGCAGTGGTGTTAAAATAGGTAAACTCTGATTCAGAGTGGTTCCTCTGGCAGAACCTCATGAATACAGGACTCCTCCTTTGGCCTCCATGCTTTTCGGCTGAGCAGTGCAGGGATTCTACACATACAAAGAACGCACGTGTGACTTGAGATGTGCACGGATCAAAGAAAGGTGCAAATGTGTAAAGAAGGCCTGACAGAAGCGTGTCGTGGAGATAATGGAACGAGGGGACCTTCTCACTTTTCATGGTATCTCCTCCCTCCTCCCCCTGCCCAAGAGTTCTCCCTCCTGCTTTAAATTACCCACACGTAAGACCCCCAGGCTGGTTCTCAGTAGAGCAAAGCAATGGGCTCTGCAAATTTAGAGCAGGGAAGAGGGCAAGGAGGATTAGACCCCTTCACCTGGGAAAAATGTAAGGCACTAGAGAAGGGAAGGGAGAACTCATCCGGCAATAAGGAGTTTACGCTGTCTCTCTTCCCAAAAGTCCATGGCAAGAAAGCTTTTCTGAGAAGGGCAACTGGTCGGCCTTATTAAGGCACTACCAAACAGGCCGCTCTGGAGAAGGAACGAAGGTAGCTGCCACAATAAGGGTAGACAACAAGAGGTGGAAGACTGGAGACTTTTTCTCCCATCCCCATGAGAAAATTCACTTGACGTTTTGAAGAAACGGACCCTCACAGGACCTCGGTGGTTCGCTGCGGAATGCAACCCTCCATCTCCAGGGCTTCGGGCCAGCCTTCATACTTGTTGGAGCTTCTGCTGTTTTTCACATGCTGCCCCAAAAAAAAAACCCCAAAAAAGAGAGCAAACATGAGGTCTTTGCATGGGGCCTGACCTCTTTGACAGAGATTATGTCAATTGACTCTGGGGACCCTTCCAAGGTCCTGAACCAAATACCTGCTCAAAGGGACTCTTGTCTTGCACTCCTTTGGCTCCGACAAAGACCCAGCTGTCTCGAAAGGCCAGTTCCCGAACGAATTTGCTGCCCAGTTCTGTGAAGATTTTACGGGCCTCCTCATTCATTCTGGAGTGAAGCAGAGAAGGAGATTGAGCAAAAAAACAAACAAAAAAACCCCCTATATGGTTCACTTCTCTTACTCCATTTGTACATTTCCTCTTCTCCTTTGGCTTGATTTAAGCAACTTCCTTTTCACCTTCTATTCACTCCCACTAACCTTATTTAAATCAAAGGCAATGGCTTAAAAAAAAAAGATTTGGAATAGTTTCCCCAGCATCTATGTCTGTATCTATAACAATCCGGAAATATTCTCAGCGTTTTTATTTGGGTGAGTGACAAAAGCACGTGTTTCTCTTTAGAGAAGCAATAGAGTTCCTTCATGTTGTTCCCCGTGATATTTTTATATGGTTTGTGAGGATCTGCTAATGCAGAGAACCCCAATCTCGAACTTAGAAGAGATTTACTTCTAAGGAAGTAGGTCTCCTTAGGAGATCTGTAGAAACCCAGGCAAATCTGTAGTTGACAAAAGACCAGTTCAGCACTTCATGGTCTAACATTTGAAATGATCCATGTACCTACATGTATACCAAATTCGGTTCTTCCAAGCAGGGAGAACACCCAGAAGCCCTAATGAGAAATAGCCCTTCTAGACTGTCGATTTCAGAAAAGGCAGTAGCACAACTTTGGGAAGATGGAAAAACAGCTGCCTCTCCTCTTCTAGACAAAGATCCATGTGATGCCAAAAGGCTGCCAAGGCTACCTCCAGGTGAAGAATTACTACAATCAGAATTTCTTTTCCTCTTATGTGCTGCATCAAAGGGAGAAGCTGCTCCCGCCCAATTTCGTCGTCTGGGCAGCTCTTAAAAGTGCAATACTGCTCTTGGTCACATCTGGCAACCCAACGTTTGCTCCTAAATTGGGGTGTTAGACATCGGGCCCTTGGGCTGCATCAGCCCCCCTTTCATGGCCTAGGGCAGGGGTAGGCAACCTCGGCTCTTTTATGACTCATGGAATTCAACTCCCAGAATTCCTGAGTCAGCTGACTCAAGAATTCTGGGAGTTGAAGTCCATGAGTCATAAAAGAGCCGAGGTTGCCTACCCCTGGCCTAGGGGAGCCTGGGGGAGATTTTAAGGGGAAAAGTGGACGTCCTAAACTGCTGCGCCACTTTCCTTAAAACCACACAACTCTCCAAATTCAGGCCCACTTTAGCTTTGCCCACTTTTGGACAGAACCCGTAACCTTACTGAGCACCTTTTGCAGCCCTGAACTGACGAAAGCTGTGCCTCTTCTGCAAATGATAGCAAAGCCCAGCATTTTTGAGCCTTGTATCTTCCTTCCAGAATTGATTCAAACGTATCTGTCCACCATTTGATAATAGCATTTTCATCAAACACCAATCGGTGTACATAAAAGAACCATTCCCAATCAATGGAACTTTGGTCTCATGATTTTACTATTTATCTTAACCGCCCATCTTCTTCACAGGTACTGGGTGGCGTATGCATATGCTGTGTAATATGTTTAATGCATGACCTGCCAGGTGGACTTTTATATTAAAGGCTGGCATATGAACTTGTAAAACCGTTAATTTCACATGACTTCTGAATGCCTGTCTATAAGAGCCAGTTGGTATGTTGACCAAAGGGCTCAAATTATGTAAACTAGCGAAAGGAAATCCTTATTGTGTTGTTAATATTATTCAAATTGCATGTAATGGATGTGGTTAAAGCCAACTTAAAAGGCTTTAATGGATGTTTAGGCTCTTAATCGCTACTAGCCACACTGGATACGTGTTACTTTCACATTACATAATGTCCAAGTATTGGTTGCTCAGAATCCTGAGTGGAGGCTGCTATAGTGTACATAAGAATGTTTCTTAATGCTTTATGTCAATGCAGATAGTCCTCGACTTACGATTACAACTGAGCCCAAAATTTCTGTTGTTAAGTGAGACATTTGTTGAGTTTTGCCCCATTTTACAACTTTTCTGGCCTCAGTTGTTAAATGAATCACTGCAGTTGATAAGTTAGTAACCAAGTTGTTAAGTGAATCTGGCTTCCCCATTGTCTTTGGTTGTCTGAAGATCGCAAAAGGTGATCACATGACCTTGGGACACAGCAACGGTCATATAAATATGAACCAGTTGCCAAGCATCTGAATTTTGATCACGTGACCAAAGATTGTAACAGTGAAAAACTGTCATAAGTCACTTTTTTTCATTGCCGTTGTAACTTTGAACTGTCACTAAATGAACTGTTGTAAGTTGAGGACTACCTGTATGAAATTTCATCACATGAATCAATGTATTTTGGGACTAAACATCATTCAACACTCACTTTGTGGCAGGATCGTCATAAGAGGCAACAAATACTAATGTCCCTTCGTGCAATGACCGGATGAATTTTAGCAGCTCGTTCACATCTGGAGGAGATGAGAAGAGTTAACTTGAGATAGAAAAGTCTTGCTCAGCTTTTCTTACACATCTACAGCATTCTTTCCTTTTTTTTCAGAGAACTGCCACAGCTTTTCTCCAGACCACTCTTATTTTCTATCTATCAATAGCAAATCCTTTCTGTTACCACACACTCACCTCCTGCCCACATGTCAAAAGACTTAGCATCAATCAAGTCTCCATTCACACCTGAAAGCAAAGCAGAGCAGGGTTAATGGCCACATGTACACTACTCTCCAGCCTCTGTTGGGTGGGCAATTGGCACATCGTCCCTATCATCCTTTTATCATATGGTTGAAATCTACTAGTGCACTTCATTTCCATTTTAAGGTATTTTTTAAGTGTGCCATTTTGTTTGTTCTGCTTTTTAGAATTTAAGTTTTGTATCTCTCCCCTTCCTCCTTATTCCAACATCCCACCCACTATGACATTATGCACTTGAATGAAGGCCTTAGCCAAACAGATAAATTGTTAAGAATCAGATCATGGTGCCTGATATTATGGATTATGAATTGAACACTAGATATATTGGAGAATAAAGCTGAGCATCTTTTGAAGCAGTGCTGCAGAGCCCCCAAGACTGGAGCCCCTTTATAAAATCATACAGCTTTAAGGTACGTAAAGTCTATCTCACCATTCACCAGGGCAACGTTCAGACCTCTGCCTACATTATCCTTCATGCTGCTCATTAGCCTGAAAGAAATAAAAAGCCGGATCAGAGACTTCAAAGGAAGCTATCCTGGGGGTCTAGTACAGTCAGTCCCATGGATTTGCACAAGTATATCCAACTGTCAAGACTTTGCCTGGCTCACATTTTATCTTCAAGGCAGATCTTGGGCCCAATGACATTGGCTGCACCGCTTGTCATCCGGAAGGCAAACGAATGCTCTGGGCAGGCCTGGGGGAGGCCACATTTGTATTTCTTTGGCCTTGGTTCTGAAAAGAGAGCAAAGGTGAGATCTTCAAGTCCCTGGTCAGTACACTGAAGTGGAAACTATCTTGCACATGCCTTCTTGATTTCAGTGCAAAATACTTCCAGATTAGTATGGGCTAACCATTTTCTCTATTACCCTTACTCCAAGGATCATACCAATGCTTCCCATTCTAACTATGGTGACTTAACACAAGGGCCAGGGCACTACACTCAATCTTCAGTGTCCCAAGGACTTCAAACCAGCTTAAAAGCTGGTGCCAGGGCTGTTGGAAGAATTTTGAAGACCTACTCAGGAGAGGGAAGTCCACTTCACCACCCAGCCAAAATTACCTTACAAATCAGAAAACACACACAAGCCTACTGTATTCAAGAATTAAAGAAATAGGAAGGAAATTTTTTCTACCTGAGCAAGGGACCTTCTGGGAAATAAGGGCAAAAGGGAAGACCAACTTTTTTTAGAAATACTACATGGAAGTCCATTATTCTATCCTGTATCCCCAATTCCTTTTCAACTCCTCTGAACTCACTGCGATGACTATTGCGGCTGCCTGCAAAATTCTTTGCCGAGACCACTCTGATCTTGTCCAAATCTGACAATGATGGATAAAGAGTCAGGATTCCAGGGATAGTAAGAGAGACACAAAGCCAGGACAGACGAGACAGATAAATGGCACAGGATCTTGGCTTCCTATCAGTCCTTGCAATGTCTTACACCAGCCTTCCTCTACCTGCCTTCCCTCTCAGAATTCCTTAGCGCTTTTTGGGGGGAGAAGGGGGCACGTTAAATGAGAATTCTGGGAACTGGACAATCACATCTATGTTTAGCAAATAGAAACAGGCTTTGTATGTAATCTCTTTATCTCACACTCTGGCTATAGAAAATTCACTTCTCACCGAGTTAGGGGGAAATGTGTCATTTTCCCCTATCCTATATCTGGTACCTGTAATCAGATTACAGATTCTGCAGTTACACTGCAGCAAAGAAACTGAAATTCGTTACCAGATAGCTGATAAGGATTAATGCCAGTCTGGTTTCCCCAAGAAAGCATTTAAAGTTGACAATGCAAGCTTCCCCTGTGCCCAGTCCTGCACTATAAAACTTCTGTCTGCATTTTCACTAATTTATTCTTCCTTCTACGGATCAATTCATATACCTCTCAGCTAGTGAAGGTGTCTGAGCAAAAGGACTTGTTGACTCCCAGAACGCTTTCATTTCCTTTATTTTCTGTTAACTGTGAACAATTGTTAATCATTTTTGTTATTTCTCTTAGCCTGGGCAAGCAGCATAGAGAAAACACTACTGATAATCCTTGACTTACAATTGGTTGTTTAATGACTGTTGAAAGTTATGATGGAAGCTACTTATGGCTCGTTCTTGGAAGTTATGACCGCTACTTCACCCCCCCCCACGGTCATGATTGCCTTTGGCATACTTGGAAACATATTCAGACTTAACAACTGGTTACCAAGCACGCCACAATCACGATTCCCCATTTGCAATCTTCTCTGCCGGCTTCCCCAAGGTGTCAGTGGAGAAGCCGGCAAAGAATATCACAACTGCTGCCACTTGCTGAAGGATTCCCCTCTCCTTCGTGCACTGGGGGAAGGGGAGCTCCTGCCACAGACTGGAGGGTTGTTGTTTTTTTCCCCCAACCAAGCCACTAGATTTCTCTTTTGCAAACAGAGGGGAGCTCTTTTGCTCTGCTCACTTAACGACCCATGTGGTCACTTAACAGGAAAGCCAGGATTGTGATCATTGAGCGAAGTGATCACACGGGCATCTTACTTAACATCCGCAATTCTAGGATCTATGTGGTCCTAAGTCAAAGATAATTGTGTGTGTGTGTGTGTGTGTGTGTGTGTGTGTATACAGGGCTTTTTTCTCATAGAATGCTCAGAACGGAGTTCCGGCACCTTTTTTGGATGGAACCTTGTAGGGTAGGCAAGGCAGGTTGTATGACATGTGTGAGTTCCGGCACCTTTTTCTTTTACAAAAAAAGCACTGTGTGTGTGTGTGTATGTATGTATGTATGTATGTTACATGTATGAAGACTCCCATACATATAACATAAAATAAGATAGCTAGGGATGATAGAAGTCAATATCCAATATATCAGAAGGGCCATCTGGTTAGACAAGGCTGTTCTACACATGTATTCCTTGCAAATTGTTACTCCAACTAAGTAGGAACAAAGGGAGACAGCACCAGGTTGGGGGAGGCTGGTAGGAACTGTGCAGAAATGTAGCCAATCCTCTACCTGTAACAGGAGTGCTCTCTGGACCTGCAAGGAAGCAAAGAAACAGCAGCATCAGCAAGATACTCAACGTAGCTAAAAGGTTTGGTCAGATGCAATTCAAGATCTGTTTGAAAACTGTAATTAACGTCCTGCCTCATGTCCTCAAAGATACAGAGGCACCCAGGATCCAGTATAAAAGTTTCCTTCATTCTTCAATAATTCAGCATGGACTGTGCCAAAGGATTACTTTTAAAAGACTTGTTTCTAATTAAGCTTGAAAAGGATATTCAAAACAACAAGCTAAGGAAGACTCGCCTCTTCTGACTGACCTGAAATGATGGCTTAAAAGCATCAGGTGTCATTAGGTTTGTTAAAACACTCCCAAGGTTCCACATTCTGAATCATTATTCAGTCTCACTCAATGACTTTACACCGTCTCATTTTTGTATTGAACCCGCTTTATGAAATCGTTGCAAGAATAAATGCAATAAGCCCTTCAGCAAAATAAATGCATGCATCACATAGACCAGGGGAAGAAAAAGTGGAAATGAGTACTCAGAAGTAATTAGACTTCTTGGGATTAGTCACCAAAGGAAAGTTAAAAAGTTTTAGGGTAAAGTGTAATAAATTGTGTTCAGTAAATTATGAAAGATCTCTGCTGGGGGTCTTTGAATTCTCTCTGCTTTAATCCAAATTGTTGTTCTAATTTCAGGTATAACTGGCACATAGACTATAAAGGTAAAGGTAAAGGTTCCCCCGCACATGCGTGATAGTCATTTCCAACTCTAGGGGCCAGTGCTCATCTCCATTTCAAAGCCGAAGAGCCAGCGTTTGTCCGAGGACGTCTCCATGGTCATGTGGCCGGCATGACTAGACGCCAAAGGCGCACGGAACGCTGTTACCTTCCCACTATAGTGGTCCCTATTTTTCTACTTGCATTTTTACGTGCTTTCGAACTGCTAGGTTGGCAGAAGCTAGGACGAGTAACAGGCGCTCACTCTGTTACGCGGCACTCAGGATTTGACCTGCCAAACTGCCGATCTTCTGATCGACAAGCTCAGCGTCCTAACCCACTGAGCCACCGTGTCAGCATGACTATAGACTATAGCTACACCTAAACACAGCTTTAGTTTCGGTACAAGGCCAGTCCAGGACATTGTATAACATAAAAAGAGCCCCGCACTGCTAATGAACTTTGTCTACAATTAATCACACAATCCTCATGACAGCATGTGGATTTCTTCAGTGACTTGGCAATCCAATGAAGGTGACCAGCCTTCTTTGCTCTCTGTCCCTAGTACTTGGGAGGTATACTTTCATAAAAACAAAGATTTCATTTAGCTTTCATATCTAATGGCCATGCAGAGATATCTCCCAACTTTAGGCAACTTCTATATATGTGGATGTCAATTCTCAAATTTTTCAGCAAGGATCATGCTGGCTGGAAATTCTGGAAGCTGAAGTCCACACATCTGGAGGGCACTTAGATCAGAAAAGGCATATCTAAAAGTTCTCTTATCCTTCTAGGTATTTTGATGCCCTACTGAACATTCTGCTGAACGTACTGAAGGCCAAGAGTAAGGAAATGCAGTACTTCAGGTCCAAAGCTGGAAATAAGGTGTAAAAAACATGCCTCTCTCTACTGCAAGGCATCTTACTTCATCCTTTCAACCATGCCTTACCTGAAATGTGCGTTTTCCTGAGATTGTACCATTACAGTCTGTGAATGACACACACACCCGAGGAGAAAAAGCAGCTTTTTGAAGTTTTTCAACTGCTGAAATATGCGAGCCCACCTTTTCTGCTTTGGATTTGAAGCACTGCATATCTCTAGTTAATAGGAAAGCACAGTCAGCATGCACAGGAAAGATGGTAGCTGTTGCAAGGGAACACTTGCTTGCTCGCTTCCTGGCATTCAGGATGCTGCTTACAAGCGCTATGTGCTTAGAACTCAAAGCATTATTAGAGACCCCACACGCCCACTTTACGGTCTGTTTCTGTTGCTCCCCTCTGGGAGGAGGTTTCGACGTATTTCTAGCAGGACTACCCAATTCTGTAATAGCTTTGTTCCCTATGCCATCCGTCTGATAAACTCGCAAGATTCATTTTGCTCGCCATGCACACGTATACATAATCTGAACTAGACTATGTTGACTCTCTTTGTCATATAATATACATGGGTATATGCATAATTCTGTATTTATTTATTTTTGTCATATTTATGTAGTGTATATTGGAGGTGGTGACCTTTGAGAGCTGTATGGAATGAAGCTTCACTTTAATGTGTGCCAATTAGTGTTACATTCAAAGTGACAGTAAAGTTATTAGTCTATTCCTCCATCCTTCCCCTTTCTTAGTGTCCTTGTTCTTACTGTTGAGGAGGAACTGCTGCAGGCGGGAGAAACTGCTTTGGGTCCCCAACAAGATACTGACAAGGATCCAGGTTAGCCCTGCCGTCAAGACAATCACGACAACACGAAGAGGACCTGGAACAATTAAGAAAAATGAAGTCGGGTCAAAGCAAAGCCAAAAAGAAACCCTGAAGGAAGGTTGAATCCAACTGCTACACTACAGTCATCCAGTAGTGGCTACCATATTTTCCCCAAGATATCCCAGAAGGTTAAATGCTCTAAAGGGCCATACTGAATGTCAGTGGCTAAAGACCATGATTTTCCTGTCCGAAGGGCTGTCATTTGCTCTTGCTTTTTTCTCCCAGCCACAGCTCACCTGCCAGTCTCATGGCCCCTTGAGGGTGTCCAGAACCAGTGGAAATCCAATGCTATTAGGCTCCTGAGGTAGCAGAATGGGTGAGGGAGTCTGAGGTAGGTTAGTCACATGTACCCTTCAAACTACAGAGATCAGAAATGGCAGTCAGAATCAACCCAAAGACGACAAAACTCCTGCATGACCCCAAATACTCAGGACAAATGTTCAGGAGTTCTACACTAATAAGCACACATATGAAAATATAATCTTCATAAGATAACAGAAATTAAACCATCTTATATGATTTTCATGGTTAGGCTGCCAGTCACTTCATGTAACACCAAACCATTAAAAACTGAACTATAATTAAATTCATCTTGAATACTTTTTTTTTAAAAAAGTCTCTCACCAAACCTGCAAGTTAAATGGCTTTGCCATCTTATGGACAGTTGAAACAGTTCTCTTAAGGCAATACAGCAGAGGACCGTTGAATTTTCTTGCCACAGGATGTCTGTAGCTATACTTTTCATTAAATATAGTGCGTACTGTAACTGCTGGATACTTTTCAAAGGTTTATGCAAAACTGTAGTCTAATCTGGTGACATGAAACTTAGTAGCTAGCTGTGGAAACAGAACTCTATGTAAAAAAAAAAAAATCCTGAGCGGGGCAAGGCAGAATTTCCCCTTTTTCTTTTTCCCTGTCTGCAGGCAAAAACTGTTTTTAATTGTTAAAAGCAGTGCTTTTTTTGTAAAAGAAAAAGGTGCCGGAACTCACACGTCATACAACCCGCCTTGCCTACCCTACAAGGTTCCATTCAAAAAAGGTGCCGGAACTCAGAATGGAACGTTCTATGACAAAAAAAGCCCTGGTTAAAAGTAAGGGTCAATTTCCAGGAGGTTGCTAAAATCTACACAGAACTGCAAGGCTCAGATTTTAACCATGATCTCCACAAAATGGTGTGGATTGCAGGGGACGGCCGAATATTTCTAAACTTTACCCTCTGCATCAAGTTTGACTTGAACCACACTGAACTCTGCAGCACTCGTTTTGCCCTTTGGATTTTCCAGGATCAAAGCAAGAAAATTTTTTTCTGCCCCAACCCTTTCTTTAACTGTATTCACTCTCCTGACAAAATTCACTCCCCCTTTTAGATATTTGAACAACATTAGACCTACTAATTTAACCCACTTCGAAAACAAGTGTCTCGGTTGATTCCCTTGGGAGAGAAAGTCTCATTTATGTATACTCACCTTCATAGGTACGAACAGGGCTTTTTTTCTCATAGAACGCTCAGAACGGAGTTCCGGCACCTTTTTTGGATGGAACCTTGTAGGGTAGGCAAGGCGGGTTGTATGACAGGTGTGAGTTCCGGCACCTTTTTCTTTTACAAAAAAAGCACTGGGTATGAATATGGACTTTTATGGCCAGGAGGACCCCTCTTCTACCTCTAGTTCTTAAGACTGTTGCTTTCAAACCCCCCCCTTTCTTTCTTTTTCTTTTCCTCCTCCCTTTCTCTTAAACAGGAAGGCAACTAAGTCCTCCCCTATGCAGGTTGAACCTGGCCTCTTTCTGCCTATTAACACCTCCTAGGAACTACACCGGATATGTCCAGTAGAGAACAATTGCGGAATTAAGTTCTGTGCAAATATAGCCAGAGCAAATGGCCTCATTGCTCCCGATCAGCCTCACCACCACCACCACCCCTAAACCAAATTAAAGAAAACGATCAACCTAAGCAGGGTCAGAACCCGGTGGTTTCTACTTGGGTAGAAAAACACCGGGAAAACCAGGGATGAGCACCGGACTGGGAACAGGTCGGACAAACATTGCGGGGAACCGAACGGGCAAACCGCTTCCATATTGTTGCCAAGCAAAGGGCACGAAGCGCGTCGTCACAGATGAGATGGAAGAGAGAGAGAGAGAGGGAGGGAGGGAGAGAGAGAGAGAGAGAGAGAGGGAGGGAGGGAGGGAGGGAGGGAGAGAGAGAGAGAGAGAGAGAGAGAGAGAGAGAGAGAGACTCCTGGCCGTTCTCTCGAAGCCAGCCAGCTAAGCGGAGAAGCAAGCCCACGGCTCCGCCACCGTCCACGGAGCCCGCCCGCAGCCCCGAGCCGAGCTCAACCAGGCCTTCGCGCAGGGCCTCCCTTCTTCTTCCCCCGCCCCGCCGCTGGCCTGGAGCCTCCCCGCAGCCCCACGTACTCGTCTCCCAAACACCCCGGTCGCCTCATGATTCCCTCCAGCTTCCTCCAGCATCCGGTTGCGGATCTCCCAGGGGCCAGCAAAGCTTCGCCCAGTTCCAGCCAAGAACGAGGTTTCCCGGCTTGCAAAGAAGTGGCGGCGGCGGCGGCGGCGGCATCAAGCAGCTCCTCCTCCTCCTCTGTCGGCGGCGGCGGCGGCTCCGCCCAGCTCCCCCGGGTAGAAAAGCTTAGCGGAGAGCGCCGAAAGGATCGCTTGTCTCCCTCGCTTTGATCGCGTCCTTCTTTGGGCGTCCCAGCCCTTCGCCCCCTCCAGGCCTCGTACGAAGCCGTTTCCCCCACTCTGCTGCTAAGGCTTATTCCGACGCTAGGTAAAGGTAAAGGTTCCCCCGCACATGCGTGCTAGTCGTTTCCGACTCTAGGGGCCGGTGCTCATCTCCGTTTCAAAGCCGAAGAGCCAGCGCTTGTCCGAGGACGTCTCCGTGGTCATGTGGCCGGCATGACTAGACGCCAAAGGCGCACGGAACGCTGTTACCTTCCCACCAGAGTGGTCCCTATTTTTCTACTTGCATTTTTTACGTGCTTTCGAACTGCTAGGTTGGCAGAAGCTGGGACGAGTAACAGGCGCTCACTCTGCTACGCGGCACTCGGGATTCGACCCACCAAACTGCCGACCTTCGGATCGACAAGCTCAGCGTCCTAACCCACTGAGCCACCGCGTCCCGACGACGCTGCTAAGGCTTATTCTGACCCGACACCGCCTGGCAACCGGCACGTTCCCACGCTCTCCTGGCCTCAGTCCCCTTATTGCACTTCACCGCTGTTCACGAGGAATTCGCTTCACTTGCTTAAAGACCGGTGCTAGGGTTTCATCTTGAAACAACAACAACAACAACCACCACCCCTCAGCGTTTCGGGAGAATCCTGGAAAAGCCGCGGCCCTCTTTGAAAGTATTGCGGGTAGAGGATTAGGTTGGCAAACCGGGCGCTCCCGCGCATCATTTGGAATCTCCTGAAAACCAAATTACATCCTGGAAAGGAGAGGGGAAAGATGACCAAATGAAGCTGCACTGAGAGAGCAGTGCTCTTTCAATGTAGCTTTTATGTCCCGAAAGGTGCTTTTTCAAGAGGCAACTGGACTTTGTTTTTCTTTGAAGACGTTTTGCTTCTCGTCCAGAGATGAGAAGAAGCAACCTGGAATCAAAGAGAGAAGCAACCTGGAATTAAGGAGAAGCTTCCTAACAGTGAGGACAATTAACCAGCTTGCCTTCAGATGTTGTGGGCACTCCATCACTCGAGGTTTTTAAGAAGAGACTGGACAGTCACTTATCTGAAATGGTATAGGTTCTCCTGCTTGGGGGGGGGGCTGGACGAGAAGACCTCCAAGGTCCAGTCTTCAAAGCAAAACAAAGTCCACTTGCCTCATGAAAAAAGCACCTTTGGAACAACCATGACCTGGATGACTGAGAATCTTCGTAGACATTTAGCTTTATGTATTTTTAAGTTGTTAGATTTATAACCTGCTTTTCCCCCAGGAGTATCCTCCTTCAAGTTCTAGAAGATACTAGAAAGCTGCTGGCCACAAATCACTCAGTCATCTTTCATTGTGAGGCAGGGCTTCAACCTGGACTAGGCCTTTCTGGGATTAGTCCAACACTTTAACTTAATTGCACCTGAAGTTAAGAAATAGTTTGCCTTTGCCACTGTCCCCCTACCCAGGTTATTAATTTACATCCACAATTCCATGGTTCTAAAACTTCTGAATTATTCTGACAGATTTTAAGTTACATTATATTTGGCATAATAAAGTGTCAGCAGTAAACAAGTTACAAGTTATTTTATACAGAATATAGTATTATAAATTGTTAGTTCCAATTTCCAGGGTTTCAGTATACAAAAAACTCCCATATACCATTAAAAGAGAATATCTGTAGCTTAGGGTTGAAGTCTCCTGTACTGTTAATCCTCTCATACAACTTTCCTCATGCATTGCTAGCTATAGTGTACTGAGTGAGAATTATGGAAGTTGTAATCCAGCACAGCCATAGAGCAGGGCTTTTCAACCAGTGGTACGGGTACCACCTGTGGTACATTGGCACCTGGCAGGTGGTATGCGACCATCCTAGAAAAGTGGTAGCAGGGGAGGGGAATGAGCTGAACCGGTGGCAGCACTGCAGAAGTCTGAGCGAGAGACGGCTGGAGCTGCAGGGCTGTCAGGGCCCAGCGAAAGCACCAGGATCAGCACTTCTTCGTAGCTGTCAGGGTTCAGCGGAAGCGCCAGGATCAGTACCAGGCTCCAGCTGGAGCTCGACACTGATCCTGGCGCTTCTGGTAAGGCCAGAAGAAGCGCCGATCAGCTGGAATGTTGCAGCATCTCCAGGGTCTTGTGATTTACATTCAGATGCTTGGCAACTGATTCATATTTATGACAGTCACAGTGTCCCAGGGTCATGTGAAATGACCAAAACCTGCTGCAACCACCCAGCAGAGTGGGGGAATAAAAACCAAACACCCACCCCACCCCACCCCCACTGCCAATCCTCAACAGAAATGCTCACAACCAGTGCTTTTTTTGTAAAAGAAAAAGGTGTCGGAACTCACATGTCATACAACCTGCCTTGCCTACCCTACAAGGTTCCATCCAAAAAAGGTGCCAGAACTCCGTTCTGAGCATTCTATGAGAAAAAAAGCCCTGCTCACAACAATGAAAACCTCGGACAGGAGGAAGAGCGCCGCTGGGCGGCCAGGCAGGTGTCTTGCTCGGCTGTGGCTTGGGGGGCACTTTTTTTTTCAATTTTGTTTATTTGTGTATCAAACAAACATTAAGTCAATAGCAGTTTACATCACATTACAAGGAGGAAATAAGGTTGTCTCATTACATATAAGAAAGCAACCACAAAGAAAGGAAAAATCATTGCATATAACAAATAATAAGATTCAATTCATAACTCTTTTTGACATCCAATTGTACCATTGACTCCAAGACAAATAGTAATCTGTGTACCCTCGTCCCCTTAACATCATAGTAAGCCGATCTGATTCCGCACAGTTCAATATTTTCTGAATTACTATTTGGTTGGGTGGGCTAACATCCATCTTCCAATATGGGGCCCACGCCAATCTTGCAGCAGTGGTTATATGTAACAACAAGTACCACGCAGTTCTGTTTATATTTTGTGGTCTTATCCCCAATAAAAATACCTCAGGACACAATTGTATATGGTATCCCAACATCTCACTTAGCCATTTCTGCAACTTTTTTCAGTGCCCTTGTAACTTCGAACAGTCACTAAGCGAACTGTTGTAAGTCAAGGACTACCTGTACTTCATCACTTTTTTCCTTTTTTTTTTTGGTCATCACGTTTTTGACATCTTGCTAAGTGACTGGTGGTACTCGGATGTTGCCATATCCTAAAAGTGGTACAATGGATGAAAAGGTTGAAAAGCCCTGCCATAGAGAACCAAATTAGGAAAACAGCAAAATTTCATTCTTAGCCTTTAATTTACAACAGGCTAAAAATAGGTTTATCCAGTTTCCTGTTACAAACACTAGAAGCTGCACTGAACAAGAAGCAGCTGCAAAACGACTATTATATAGCAGAAACGCACCATGTTTAATGCCATCAGTGCTGTACTAGTATACGATTGGCATATTCAGGGTTGCATTCCATTTTTGGAGAGTCTGGAGATTTTAAGGAAGAAATGCATGCTGTAAACCTCTGCAGGGTATGACACCTATCCAAAATTTTAGCTCCCACCCAAAAGCTGCATATGGGTACGAGGAGGAGATGCAGTTCTATAGTATGTAAAAACCCAACATTGTTTTTCTCTTCTGTTTCTGAAACATCCTTTTATAATGCAGAAGAAAGAAGCATTTTCACTTGATAAGATGTATGTCCAATGCATTCCAACCCCCTTGGCTTTCCTTCCTTTTTTCATCAACTACAATCCTGAAATTCTGTGCCTCAATTGCTAACTAAGACAATGAATGGCTGGAGCTCTAAAATTCATAGGCCCAATGGGATGAGCCTGCCCCACTTGCTCTGGCAGCAGAGGCCTTGCACAGATTCTATCAGCCAAGGAATTTCAGGTAGTGAGGATGAGGAGAAGAGCTTTCTCTGCCTGGCCCCCATCTTCTGGAATATCTTACCACTGAAGGAGAGATCTGCCTCCGCCTTTATGGCCTTATGGAAGGGCCTTAAAACCTGGCTCTGCTGGTTGGTTTGGGGCCCCAAGGGGTCATGGCGTGCTACGTTGGAAGTGGTTTGTTGAGTGAGAGACAAAAGGCTATCCCCAAGTAGTTCATGCTGTTGATTTTTAACCTGTATTTTTTAATTTTAATGCTTTTATGCCATTCTAAACTACCCAGAGTCATTCTAGATAGTGAGACAGTCAGTATATACGAGGGCAATTTGGAAATAAACCTCCGTTTGGCTATCAATGACAGACACTCAGAGATACAGAACTTTTATTATACACATTAGAAAACTACAACATTACTTTTCGACATAAGCGCCATTCAAATTGAGGCACTTGTCATAACGCCTTACAAGGTTTGAAATTCCTTTTGCAAAAAAATCTCCTGTCTGAGAATGAAGCCACCCTGTAACAGCATCGTGAAACGCATTGTCATCGTCGAACGGTGCGATGCAAGCCACTGTTTCATTTAAAAAACTGGTTCATTTACTGGACGAGTCAACTACAACACAACCTTCTCCTTCCCCTCCTCACTGCCTACTGAACTACTGCGCATGGTGCCATAGAACGGGCGTCACTATCCCCGCCTATTTCTCACACATGCTCAAATGGAGGTTTATTTCCAAACTGCCCTTGTAAATTTAATAAATAAAATTAATCCAGAGGGAACTAGAACTAACTCACTGGCTTGTTCTACCATACTGAGCTTCCAACTCACATTCAATTGAGGGGCATAAAACTTTATAGAATTTGGACCATCAAACACACAGAGGTCCATGTGGGTGAAGTACTATATAGTATAATGAATTCAGCTAAACACAGATAAGCATCTCATTTATCCACATGAAGATAAGGGAACAGGATCTGTGACATTCTTTAGTACAGAGGTATAGCTTCGCAGCATAGTTTGCCTGGCTTCTGGTTCCTTTGCACCGTTTCCCAACCTTGTCAACTTCCTGATCTTTGCCCTTCAATACCCAATATTCTCCAGTCAGCTTGGCAATTGCTTTAGTGTTCTGGGAGTTGAAGTCCACACACCCTAAAGTTGCCAAGGTTAGGAAGCAATGCAACAGGCCAGGCAACGGGCCTTATATATTCCTTTTGGGACTTGCCTCATCTATTTTTTTTAAGTAATTAGTTTATAATATCAAAAAGAAAGCAGCACCAGCATATGAGAACATAATCATTTTGTAGCAATGTTTTTCCCCGCAATGATTTCACTGAAATAGCATATAGCATTCTTGGTAGGCAATGTTCAACCATTCTGTGAACTGGCACAGCTACCATGACAGCCATTTTATCTGCATCACCTTTTCTTGCTCTTGAAATTTCCTCCTCAGCTTGCTATTGGAACAAAAAACAACTCTTATGTTTTTGACATGCAAGCATTAACCAAACCTTTGGTTAGCATGTGATGAAAGAAAAGAACATAAGTACTTTTGTTTCTACTTGGAAACCGCTTCTGGACTTTGTGCTTGAGGTGGGAAAAAATGTTATTATGATTTTGGGTTTTACCGATCAGACTGATTTGCCGATGCAGAAATGGCTAGTGCAGGGGTAGGCACCCTCGGCTCTTTTATGACTCATGGACTTCAACTCCCAGAATTCTGACTCAGGAATTCTGGGAGTTGAAGTCCATGAGTCATAAAAGAGCCGAGGTTGCCTACCCCTGGCCTAGTGCACACTACTATAGAAATGTAAAAAGCTGAGATTTGATTTTAATGTCTGATTTTACTGCAACAGAGAGAGTCGGAAGTCAATGCCTTTTGTTTTTTTTCTCTTCCCTTTTGTTTTCCTTTTCTCTACTGTTGTCCCCTTCCACCGTATTTGCTTTTGTATTTTCACATTTTATGTAAATGAATAAAACTAATAAAAAAACCCAGACAGCACGTTGGTTGAAAAAATATTAATGTATGCATGGAAAAATGAATTTTAAAAAAAGCTTATGAAAAAAATAAAAAAATAGATACTAGCATGAAAACAGGAGTCCTACTGTCACAGTTTTTTCTTCATATGCAATAAAAAACGTGTACATTTAAGAGAGTAACAATGTGTAAATCAGTAGTGTTTGATTTGATATGGAAGAAGCTAACTTTTGCAATGATTGGAGAAATAGGAAATATTTTAAGCTAGGAATTGTAATCAATATACAAAATCAATATTAGATTTTGTTACAAACTGTTTCAGCTTCATCCAAACCCACAATAAAGGGCCAGACAAGACTCTATTGTCTCCCAGTGCTTCTATAAATCAAATCACAACTGCCATATATACTCTGCAACCAAATACAAAGCATTATTTTTCAACTGCTGTTCATGAAGTTATCCATCCCAAAACACTCTTCAATGATTGCCAAAACAGTCAGGAACCATTTGAAGATAATGTAAAGCCAGCACAAATAGCTGATTGTGGCAACATTTGGAATATGTCTTGATTGCTGCTCCTGCTCCTAATTGCTAATTTATTCTTTTGCTACTGATTCAAGATGTGCTTCCACTGGTTGTAATCTTTTGCTTCACTAGTTCCAGTTTTTACAAGCAGGTAGTTTGTTTTCATTGATGATGCTGGTGTTTATACTGCTTTCCAAGAATGGATAGACGGATAGACAGAGTATTTAGATAGATACAAAGAGGTGGAATTTTCCAGTTCTCCTGGTACATGCAACTTGTACTATTCCCCCCAAAAGATATAAAAGTGGGGTAGACTCAGAACCATTCATTTATCACATTAAAATGAATATTAGTTGTGCATACCACCTTGGCACTCAGAAGTCTCAATACAATAATTTCCTTCACTCACAAAAGATTTCACAACAGATAAAATTAAATGCTAAAAAGACAGATTCCAGTATACTTTTTTCATTGCCATAATCTTTTTCTAACAATATATTGAAAATAATATACTCTACCTAGAACATACAACTGTGAATTCATCTTTCCTACATTTAATGGTACTGTGTATAAATTTACTGTTTCAGTGAAACAAAAGTGAAACCCTCAGCCTAAATTCATCTACTTTGGGCTTCCTGCAGAAATTTCCTGACCTCTGAAGCCGCCCATGGAAGATGTCATATGTATATATTACAACTTAATCTATATGCTAGATTCTTATTCCTCCCTTTTATCCAGGAGCAAAAAGTAGTTATACACTATAGAGATCTCCTTTGATTACCATTAACTAGAGGAAATTAGTGATAGTAATTATCTTTTGAGCCAAATAACAGATTTTCAGGATGATTCTGAAACACTAGAACATTATTTTATTACTTATTAAATCTGCATCTCATCTTTAATCTAAGGGCTCAAGGCATCTTACATGCAGATCTCAATATTATCCCCATAGCAGCCTTATAAGATAGTTAGGGATAGAAGAGCAATTAGACTAAAATCATCAACTGAATTTCCACAGCAGGAGTGGATTTGAATATGATTTTACCAATCCTAATCCAACACCTTAATCATTAAACCTTACTGGCATTTGTGAAGTGATGAACAATACCTTCAACTCAGTTTCAACATATGGCTGAACCATAGTTTACATAAATTGTAGCTTATGTAGAGATTGCTAATTCAATGCCTTTTAGATCAGTTGGAACAATATATTATCCATATTTACAGAAAATGTGGTTTAGGGAACCCAAACCAGGCTTTTCAGCATAAAGGCAAACTATAGTTAAGAGTTGTTTGATTTACTTTATTTTCCATCTATCAGCACATCTTTTTCTATGACTTCCAATGGCAGAAGAGTGGCCGTGATTATGGGTTATCAGTTAAGACAGCCAACATCATAATTATGTTATAGTTACACAAGAAATTGCAGGCCTCTCCAACAATTAAGGTTCCAATTTCCTAGATGATGATGGTCTGATCATGTTACTACATCAATCTGGTTAAATTTCTTACCAGGGGGTTGATTCTACCACAACCAGTTTCACAGAGATAATCACTCAGATGAAGCAAAGAATCAGTCCAAATCTCCAGGCCCACGAGTCCAAAAATGAACTCAGGTTTCATATATAAGCAGTCCCAGGTTCAAATTTGCAGGTACAACCCTCAATCATCCTGGAAAAAGTATGGGGCCAGGCAAATCAGGAGGTCTGCATGAAGCAACAGTTAACGTCCTGCACGTATCATCTCACTCTTCTGATTTCCCACATGAAAAATCCCTCTCCCCCAACCCTAATATTTTGCTCAACAGGCCTCCCTCTCATCAGCATCATTTCCTTCCCTCATTGTTCAGCTTCTTCCACGCATTTGTATGTAGATTTTTGCCTCCACACTAAGAATGATTTCTTCCCAAATTGACTTACTTATAACAGCAACTGCATCTATATGGTGCCTTCTCTTTCTGATGGGTCTCATCTTCGTTGAGAGAAGAGTGTTTGCCTGGGGAAGATACAAATTACACACTAAATATAGGTTGGAGAAATCTATCCTATTTTAAACAGGCAAATATTGTTTGTATACTGTGGAGGTTCATCTTTTATCCCCAGGAAACCAGTGCTGCCTCTCCATATATTTAAATGCACCTAAGACATAGTTTAAACATAGTTTAATTTAATTATGTGTCACCTTAGCCACTGTGGCTTATTCAATACAACTTGGTTAGGATAAACTATATCTTAGCATAACATACAGATTCAATCTGTGATAACATTCACATAAACCCTAAACCTCTTGGGGCACGTTTAGTGTAACATCTAAGCCCCTAAGTATCTTTCTTAGCTTGATTTTGATTAGTTTACCTTAAGCATAACCCAGCGTGCCATCTCAATCCGGTGTAATAGGGCAGATTATTATTATTAATTACATTTATGCATTGTCTATCTCACTCTGAAAAGCGACTCTTTTGGTTAAGCCGCCATTAGTCCTCCAGGAAAATGAGGCTACATTCAGGAGTGGCCTCATAGAAGAGCTTCTCTTGCATTAACAGGGACACACAAAGGTGGAGGTTTAGGCATAGCTGGAAGATTCAGGGGTTTTCTTCTTGATAGGCAAGAACTAGACAAGGCTGCCAGACCTGGCTTGCATTAATCCACAGGCCTATAAAGATGTTTCTTGTATTGATCTTCTGGTGTCTGGTGTACAGATCTGGTAAAAAGGTAAAGGTAAAGGTTCCCCCGCACATGCGTGCTAGTCGTTTCCGACTCTAGGGGCCGGTGCTCATCTCCGTTTCAAAGCCGAAGAGCCAGCGCTTGTCCGAGGACGTCTCCGTGGTCATGTGGCCGGCACGACTAGCACAGAACGCTGTTACCTTCCCACCGTAGTGGTCCCTATTTTTCTACTTGCATTTTTATGTGCTTTCGAACTGCTAGGTTGGCAGAAGCTGGGACGAGTAACAGGCGCTCACTCTGCTACGCGGCACTCGGGATTCGACCTGCCAAACTGCCGACCTTCCGATCGACAAGTTCAGCGTCCTAACCCACTGAGCCACTGCGTCCCTTACAGATCTGGTACTCCTAGATAATTTGCCAGTCAGCAAAAAGGTTGCAGGGAAAACAACAAAAAAGAAAGGGACTCGCAATAAGAAATAGTTGTGGGCCAAATTACATAGGTAATCATATTTCCTAGATAAGTACCTTGAGATACCCCAAAAGAGATGAGAAGCTGTATTCAGACAAGATACAAACTGGTACAGATATATTGAAAGGTAGTATGGTTTACAAAGATAGGGAATTAAAATGAAATGTGCTGGTGTAAACTAAATTTTTCTTGTTTTCCTTTTCTCACAATGTCCATATAGCTAGTTTTAGCGAGCACTTAGTGACCATTCTAAGTTATGCCAGATCCCACCCCCCAAAAAAACTGTTTATGAGCTTGTTCTGAAGTTATGATGCCTGCCCCCTGCCCCCCCCTCCAGTAATGTGATTGCATTTTGGATACTTGGCAACCAATCTGCATTTGTGGCTGCTTGCACTAACCTCTGTGACTGACTGCTATTTACGCTTTTTTTTAGAAAGTGACATTTCCAGTTTCTGAAAAAAAGCCCCATAATGAACAATGGGTTCATTTAATGACCACAGTGTTCACTTAATGATTGCTGCAAAAAAGGTTGTTAAATTGGGTCCATTTACATGATGACCAGCTTTACGATCCCCATGACATATGACTGTAATTGCCAGGCTCAATTATGGTCATAAGTTGAGGATTATCTGTACTTACTTTTGCTTGCTGCTTTCTATACTTTTTCTGCATCTTACACGTTACTTACTCTCAAAAGGAGTAACATGATAATATAAAGATAGTTCTTGACCTATGACCACAGTTGAGATCACAATTTCTGTTGCTAAGCAAGATGGTTGTTAAGTGAGTTACATCTCATTTTATGATCTTTTTTGCCACAGTTATAAGGCAAATAATTGCAGTGTTAAGTGAATCATGCAGTTGTCAGGTGAGTATGGTTTCCCCCATTGAGTTTTCTTGTCAGAGGTTGGCTGGAAAGGCTGCAAATGGTGATCACATCACTCCGCGATGCTCTTACATATATGCCAGTTACCAAGTACCCAAATTTTGATCATATGATAATGGAGATGCTTTGTTATGTCACTTTTTTCAGTGCTGTTGTAACTTTGAACAGTCGCTAAACAAAAGGTTGTAAGTTGTGGACTATGACAGAATATACAGTTGCATATTACTGTTCGCTTTTACCCTGGTAAACATTAAATTATGCATAACGTATCATGTATAACTGATTTTCATTTGAGGAAATATTCAATTCAGATTTGTACAATTCAATACCGCCTCTGTAACCAATGTTTCATTTTACACATCCAAGGACCCTTCAAAACACAATCTGAGTGTAACCTGTTATAAACATTTATCAAATCTCAGCAAGGTTTGCTCTTCATTCTACCCCTATTATAATTTCATAATTATTAAATTGATATTAATAAAAACATTGTTGCATAAAGATTTTGGATTATCACCTGTGAGCAATACTATATTTAATATAGAGCAGTCTTCATCAATCTGTCTTCTAGGTGTTAGACTTTATTTCCCATAATCTATCAGTCAGCAGCGTTTGGAAAGCTGAAGTCCAAAACTAACTTAAATAAACCCGCTAACTGGAGCAAAATGAATTTAACTAAAAGGAGCCAGGCTTCAAAAGTTAGCCTTCCTATGGACAGATTACAAATTACATAGATAAAATGGCACCACGATGCAGTGTATAAGCCCGTCGAAAAGTCTGAATTCAGCCAAACCAATTGACAGCTATGAGGCTCCCGCTACCGTTCTGACAACCGAATAGGCGGCGTTATGATTAGCTCCGCCCATTCAATTCTTCTTATCCTCCTCCTCCGCCTCCTCCCTCCTCTTCCTGTTTTCTGTCGTCTGGCGCAGGCGCGGTGCGGCCCTTTAAACGTGCGCAAGAAGTCCCAGCGATTACATTCTCTTGTTAGTTGTATCCTTCCGCCTCAGCCCTCAGGGACTTTTTATTTTGCTTTATTTCGCTCCTAAAGCCTCCAGTATAAATCAATTGTCTTTGACGAGACCTAGAAGTTGCCGTCTTTGTGTCGGAAAGATTACCCTAGCCGGGTATGGTGACATCTCCAAGAGGTTCCCTTTGAATCTTTGGAGGCCGGCGGAGGGAGACGTTTTGTTGTTGATGGGCAGCGGCTGTGGAGGATATTGAGAAAGTCCAAAATGGCGGTGGCTGCCAGTTCGAGGGGACCCGGCAGGCCTTGAATTTAGGGAGGGGAGAGAACAAGAGGGACTCTGGGCCCGGAAAAGTGCCGGGAGATCCTAGAGAGGAGGAGGGGTAAGGCTGAGCAACCGGGCACCGGGGAGAAAAGCTCCGGCTGAGCGGCCTGGTTCCCCCGCCCGTCAGGCCTGGTGCTCGAGCGAGGAGGAGGAGGAGGGGCCGGGCATGGCCCCCTGAGGGGCCTCCCAGAGAGCAAGGAGCCGCTGGAAGGGATGGAGTCCAGAGAGGAGCCGGTGGAGCAGAGCGAAGGGTCAGATCAAGGGACCTGGGGGGAGAAGGGCCCCCTTGGGGATCAGGGCGATTGGGCGTCCCGCGGGGAGAAGGGGGAGAGGGGAAGCCGGGGCTCGAAGGGGGAACGTGGCCTTTCAGGGGAGAGGGGAGAACATGGGGACTGGGGAGAGCGGGCCTCCAGGATGGAGAAGAGCGAACGGACTGTGAAGGGTGAGCGGGCTCCCCGGAGTGACAAGACCGAGCAGGGCGATGGAGGGGGTCCCCGGGCCGATCGAACTCTTCTTCGACTGCCTCGAGCGTCGGACCAGGCCGAGCGCGGCTTGTGGGGGGCCGAGCAAGGCGAGTGGATGGAACGTGGCCCGTCCTGGGCTGGAGATCCCGATCCCCTGTTGCCTCCCGAGGACTTTTTGCCACCGCCTGAGTGTCCTGTCTTTGAGCCCAGTTGGGCCGAATTCAGTGATCCGCTAGGCTACATTGCCAAAATCCGACCCATCGCAGAGAAAAGTGGTATCTGCAAGATCCGCCCTCCCGCCGTAAGTAACCAGCAAAGTCGTTGGGATTTTAGGAGAAAGTGTCAAGTGGGCAAGCAGAATCAGGATTTGGGGGGGGGGGTTAGTGTAAGTGATTCACAGGTACTTTAGAGCTGGTGATGGGTTGTTGTTTTTTTTTGAAAGAGATGTCTCTTCTGGTGAATGTCATGAATTGGATGGAAGGAATGTATTGGAGTGCTTGTCTGGCAGGATGAGGGTTACAGGCTTGAACCAGTGTGTCTTTAGATAGGAAAGAGTTATTGTGAGTATTTGTTGCTGAAGACAGTCAGGGTATTGAGTGAGTTGAATGTTTGATACAAATGCAGTGTTTCTGAGGAAAAATAAGACTATTGTAATGTCTTAAAGAAATAAGTGAATACAGGCCTGGTTCAAGGACAAAATAGAGTGAGTAGTAAAAGTTTACATAGCAGGCCCTGCTGACTAGAAATTTTGTTAGTTCAATACATTTGAATGGCACCAAGTTGGGAAAGACTGTTTTATGGAATTGATGAGGGTTGAAAAAGATGCTTCCCATGATGTAGTAGGACAAGTTGAATGTAGATACTGAAAGCAGTTGATGTGATACAAAACTACAATGTGTCAACACTCAAATATAGATTTGAATGCATTATGGGAAATAGTGTAAAGAGTATACTACAGGGACTGGGTTTGTTTGGAATAATTGGTATATAAGAGCTTTGTGTTTCGATTCCAACGGACAAGTTCTATAGTTTTTTGTATGTAAATTGCTATATCTGCGATAATGGGTGGCGCCTGTGTTGGTACTTAGCTGTTACCATTTTGAACAGCTTGCTCTTTCACCAAGCTGGAAAACTTGTTATAGACGAGTGTCCTTCTGTTATTTTCCTCTACTTCCTACAGCTAGGCCTCAGCTGCATGCAAAAAACAACATTCTAATTAAGTGGAGCAGGAAAGAGGTTTTCCAAGTCTTTTCCTGCTGTATTTCTTGATGTAGAGAACCTAATTAAAGTTTTTAAAAAAGTCCATTGAATAATATTTTTTATTATTTCATAATAACAGGTCATCTGGTATAACTGCCAGTTGCAGAGCATTTGTCTAAGAAGGAACAAGAGAAAGACAAGGAAATATTTGAGGAACTTGGTTTTCTTTTGTATAGCTACACTGCAGAAGATGCTGAAGTAGATCTCTTGTTCTCTGTTTCCAGTTAAACTCTTTTGCCAATCTTTTTAATCCTCATTGAGAAATCATTGTGATATTTTTAATTGGAGAAGCAAAATATTAGCATCTGCTTACTCAGTGCATATGGAGTAAGTTTAAATGAGTCTTTTTTCTATAGGCTGTCAATTATAGTTCAGGTTAGTCTGCAGCCTTCAGATCAAAAGTTTTCATCACAATTCAGTTGCAGGAGAAACCTGTCTTGCTGGTGTGAGTCTTAAGTATTATAATGCTAAAGTATTATCCTGTTAGCAACATTTCATTCCCCCCCCCCCCCCCGCTTCTCTTGAAAGTACTAGGATGACTTAAAAAAACACTTTAGCATTTCCTAATTTATTTTAATTTGAATTTATTTCAGTGTGTCTAACAAAAGCAAATATAATTCTGTCATGTTTGTGCTTTTGACATACAGTTTAGCACCATGAAGATGCTATTAAATTGAGAAGCCAAGGCTTTTCCAACTTAATTTATCACCCTCTTTAGTACAAACTAATAAATATTTCACTAAAAATATAAGAATACATATTCAGGAAGTTCACCAGGCCTCACTGTGATTCCAGCTTCTAGAAATCAAAATTTTGCATAGTCAATTTGACTGCCTTCTGGTAAAGTTATTTTCAGACCATTGAGTCTTTCTCACACATGAATAAATAAACTTCGCTTCAGTGGCTTTTATCTGTCTTACTGTCTCCAGCAGTTCTTGATGATAGTTACTCCAGCTTTGAAGTGACTGCTTTGTACCAGAAAAGTAGATTTTGAATGTGTAATGCCTAATATAATATTTTAGATTGGTTAAAGGGACATCATGGTTATCCTTTCCTTTTTCTCAGGCTTCCTGTAGATAAACAGTAAATATGAACATGTTACAGTGCTTGGTGCGCTCATGTTTTATTAGGAGGTGTTCATGCATTAAACTATGTTTCCTTCAAATGTCAGTTTTACCTAAGTCTCTGTCTCTGTCCAGTACTGGATATCGCATACAATAGATTGCTTCATTGCAAAATTAAGGGTTTTCATTGTCTCAGATTTGTCCTGTAATAGTTTGTGTAATCAGTTCTTGCACTTATATTCTGTTACCTGTGAAATTGAGTTCTAATTATCTAGGGCTGTTTTCAGACTGAGAGTAGATTTTTGGTTTAATTCTTAAACATGGTTTATATGTATTAGAAAAAGGGTTGGATCTATTGTCATTAGCTGGTAAACACACTTTGAAATGTATGATGCTGGGATTATAATTAAAGTTGCCTTTCTGTTTCTTCCTCAGGACTGGCAACCTCCCTTTGCTGTGGAAGTGGACAACTTCCGGTTTACTCCACGGATACAGAGGCTCAATGAACTGGAGGTGAGTCCTTTGCAGGAGAGGTAATAGAATTTTAATGTAGTGCTATTCGCATTTCTTTACATTTAACAGGATAATTAAATCATAAATCATTTTACAAGAGAAGATACCAGGAGCTACCAGTAAATAATAAATGTAAAAATATATTGGTATATAATTTTAAAAAACCCAAAATGCATTAGTTTTAATCAACTGTTATCCACTGGTCGGACTGCCATTGAAAGAATTGACTTCAAAAATTGTTTCAGGTTGCCTGTTTATACAAACATAAATAAATGGTTTTGTTATTTCAAAGTAGTTCTCTGCCTCTGTTTGTATGTAATCTATTTAAAGGAGAATACTTGTAGCTCAAGGCTGAAATGAGGGGTCCCTGGTGCTCTCCCAGCTTGGTTGTTTTCTTGCAGACATTTCATTATGCAAATTAGATAATATCAGTGCTAGACACTCACTTAGCACTGATGATGTTACCTAGTTTGGGTAATGAAAGATCTGCAAGAAAAAAGCCAAACTCAGAGAGCATCTAGGATCCCCTCATGTATTTAATTATCCAGGTTTCTATATTTTTGACTGGATTTTTTTGCAAATGTTTTGGCTTGCATTTATATGAAAGGAATGTGTGTATCTTAGACCAGTGTTTTTCAACCACTGTTCCGCGGCACACTAGTGTGCCGCGAGATGTTGCCTGGTGTGCCGTGGGAAAAATTGAAAAGTAATTATAAAATACTTTCTTTGTGTTTATTTGATTCCTATTCAAGAGAATTACTTTATATATAGTCAATATAGGCACAGAGTTAAATTTTTTAACATTTTCTAATGGTGGAGTGCCTCGTGATTTTTTTCATGAAACAAGTGTGCCTTTGCCCAAAAAAGGTTGAAAAACACTGTCTTAGACAATACTCTTAAATAAATTTGCATTTCCATGAATAACTTTTCTTCTGTTAAATGACTATAAGAAATCTCATCTTTTTAGGATGAATGTATTTGTTAGATAAGTTTCCTACCTTTCCTCAAGGCAGTATATCCTGTAATCCTTTTCTCCAATTTTATTCTCACAATATCATCCTTTTCAGGTATGTTAGACTGGGGTCCCCACCCCCCCGGGTCGCGACCCATGGCCTATTCACAGCCGGGCTGCGGGTCAGTGCATACGTGAGTGTGCAGCTCGACTCAAGAAGGCTGGTGAATGCACATATGTGCACACACATCAAATTGCAGTCAAGCTGCGTGTGCATGTTTGTGTGCATACCGTGTCCCACTATTTGTAGGTGTTGGCTTGCATGCCCTGGTTCCCCTATTCCCCCCCAGCTAGGCCGCCAAGTCGCAAAGGTTGGGGACCGCTGTGTTAGACTGAGGGTCAGTGACTGACCCTCTGAATTTCCGTGACGAGGGTAGACTTGAATTTGAACTTCACTTGTCTTAATCCAACAATTTATCCATTACACTGATATGTTCCTCATGACATAATTAAACACATGAATCTTGGCTCTGTAGGTAGAAAAGTTAAAAGTTTTGGAAATGCGCATGTCCAAAATATATAGTCCTTTCTTCTTATTTGGTTTTGAAAACCATGATCTATATCCAGTTGTTATAGTTTAGAATGGCCAGATATTGGCATGTTACTTAATTGTTCAAAAGGAAACACTTTCTTTTGGGATAAATAACACGTAGCCCCTGTTACAGGAAATCTCCCAGGTCCCAAAGCAGTTCAGTGTGTGTGTATATATACTGTTTTCAACTTCATTAAAATTTGGTGTTGCTGGTATGAAGATATATTGAAAGATGTATGGTTAAATGGGAAGCCATTATATGTTACTGGCTTGAGAAAGTCTAACTTCTATTTATTCCATTACCAGGCACAGACCAGGGTAAAACTGAACTATTTAGACCAGATCGCAAAATTCTGGGAGATTCAAGGTTCTGCACTGAAAATTCCCAACGTAGAGAGGCGTATTCTTGATTTGTACAGCTTGAGTAAAGTAAGTTATAATTACATTCTTCCCAAAAAGAATTCTAGAGGAAGTTAATTTTTTGTATTCAAGCTAATGGGGTTAATTACTGACACTGGCAGATTCAGTGAAGATTCATCTGTGCTATTGATGGGTCTTGGTAAGTTGTTGGTCTTAGTTTGGAATTGGGGATGAGAAAAATTAGGTGCCTTCTTTAAATAGGTATATGTTCATGTGATTGCAAGCTGATAATTTGTAGTTTTTCAATATTCCTATATTTTCAGATTGTGATGGAGGAGGGTGGATATGAAGCCATTTGCAAGGATCGCCGGTGGGCCCGGGTGGCCCAGCGACTTTCCTATCCATCAGGAAAGAATATTGGTTCCCTTCTTCGTTCCCACTATGAGCGTATTATCTACCCATATGAAATGTACCAGTCTGGTGCTAACCTGGTGGTGAGTATTGGGTCTCAGAGTATAAAGTTGTCCTGTAATTTAATTTCACATTACATTTCCTCCACAGATGTAGTACGTGAGTACAAGAAAACCCCCTTTTTTTCTAAATAGAAAAGGAAATAGCTTGCTAGGGAAGATGGTGGGGCCCATGCCTAGCCAGGAAAATCATATCAAATTCATCGTGCTTTTGTTCTGCCACGGGATAGTTGGGTTAGAGCCTTGCTTCATAATGCCTAGTGATGACCAACAGAGCAATGAAAAGCTCTACTCTGTTCTAATGCTGTTCCTTCCCCCAGCAGTGCAATACTCACCCATTTGATAATGAAGAGAAAGACAAAGAGTATAAGCCTCATAGCATCCCATTGCGCCAGTCAGTACAGCCTTCCAAGTTCAACAGCTATGGGCGGCGGGCCAAGCGACTGCAACAGGAGGTGAGTGTCTCTCACACCTTCAACCCTAATTACAGTTTTGTTTTTGGTTGGACCATCATTTTGAGAGCAGTTGTACACACCCTGTGCTCTGACTCAAGGGAAAGCATTATTTTTTTCCTCAGGTTTGGGATAGAACCACTTAAATGTCAAAGAAGTCTCATCTGGCCTCTTGGACTCTTTTTTAGTTCCCCCAAATTGTGATTTTAAATGCAACAGGAGAGTTTTTAGATATATAAGGTGTAATCGTTTTAAATATATTTAATGTAGTCTGTCCCGTGATTCAGTGTGATCTGCCCGCTCTCTGAAATGATCTGAAGAGATTTGCATACTATTCCTCTTTTCTGTCATAGTGGCTTGGGGTTAAGCTCAAATGGTGTAGCTCTCCAAACCCATTTTTTAAAAAATGATTTGTACTGTGTATTAGGATTAAAAAGATAAAAACAAAATAAGCGAATAAAAAGAAAAAAAATATAAAGTGTAGAGACAAAAAAAGAAAAATAGAAAAAAGTAGAGATAAATAAATGACTACCCCCTTTATGACAACAAATGTATAAATGAGTTTGGTAACTTATCAACTTCTCTTAAAATATATCAATGGTCTTTTCCATATATTTGTCTATGAACAAATATTTAAAACCGCATCTATTTTAACCTTGATCAAATAACCAACTTTATATTCTTTCCTATTACTGTTAACAATCTTGATCCTCAGTTCCCTTAAACCAGAGGTAGGCAACCTTGGCTCTTTGATGACTCATGGACTTCAACTCCCAGAATTCCTGAGCCAGCATGGCTGGCTCAGGAATTCTGGGAGTTGAAGTCCATGAGTCATCAAAGAGCCAAGGTTGCCTACCCCTGCCTTAAACAGTGTCCTAGAACTTGATTTCTTCTATTTTTTTCTTTGTCCCTTCTCACAAAATTTTTCAGAACTTTAACAAAACTTTCTTTTGTAAGTTCAATGTAAGAAAAAGTCATCCAGATTGCGCTTTTGGTTTGTTAATACATCAGTCAGTTTCATTAGTATATCCAGTGTAACATCTCCTTCCACATTATGACTTTAGGGTCAAGTTTCCAACGTAGCTCATCATTTTAAAATCTGCTTTCAAATCAGTCTCAATCCTATCCAGTAAAACTTGTTCCTCTTCCATAAAGTCTGTCTGTGGAGGCAGACGGTCTTAAAATTAACTTCTGAATCCCTTGTTCACAAATACCTTTCAACGCATCCAATGTTAAAGTATTTTGCTCCATTCCGTATTAGTAAATCAAATTTAAGTGTTCTTTTCCTTTAATTGTAATCTTTAGTTCTCTTGAGCTTCCTCTGGTATCCAGCCTTCAAAATCATATCTTACCATATTTTTTAAAATATTCAAAACAACAGCGTATGCGAACTTAATGTCCTTTCAAAGGCACCAACTTGTCTTTTAAACCCACAATAGCCTGCTGTCATGTTGTCTTCTTGCAAAGAGTAACTTATCTGGAATGCTTGTGGGAGATCCAAAGTCCCCTCCGTCAGTTTGCCATTTCTTCCCTGGATGTCCACCACTCCAGATGTATACATCTGCTCACCATTGGAAAGACTACATAGTTTTGTTAAAAAGGCCTTTAAAATCAGTATTTTTCAATAGGTTTTTTATTGTTGAAGAATTAATACACACATATTCAATGTTTCTGGTTTTAACTTGTGTTTTGTTTGTTTAATTTTCTTAATTACAAAGGCTTCAGCAGTCAGTGATGTAAACATTGAATAAATATAAATAATTCCATATTAAATGTAAATGAAAGCAAGATTTTGTCACATGTGGCACCTGGCATTTCACTTCAGGATTAAGTTGAGCTTCACAAACTTAAGTAACACCACGATGGATAAAAGCCTGGAATGTATATATAAAGCTTTTTTTCTTTTGCATAATGGATGCTCTTTCCCCTTTCCTATTTGTATTTATGGTTTTAACGATTTAGTTGTAAGCCTTTTTGATTAATAGGTATTCATCAAATGTTTGGGGAATGTAAGAGCTTATGGCTGTATCTGTATTTGTTTTTAAAGAAAAAAAAGCATAACTGTCAATTTTGCATCAGTTTAAGGAAACATTGAATTTTGTAATTATATATTCAGTGGGTAAAATTCAAGGACACATATACAGGCCTTCAGATAAAGATACAGTCCTGCATTTTTGGTTTAAATTATTCCGAACAATTAGTAAGTGGTTTTCCAGAGATTAGTAGAACATCGAAGTCTCCTGCTAGGAATGTGCACCTGGAGCTTAGTCTCCCAAGTGTATTTCCAGTAAAAGACTGAATGCAGGGAGGCATCCTTTCCAAATTAGAAAAAAAAACAAGTGTGTATCTCATATGCGGATTCTTACCATAAAATCTGAAACTTACCTGTAACCCCTGATTCCATCATTCCATACCCCAAATCATGAAAGTGAATTAGAATCCCAATCTTTTCTACAAAAGCTTTTACTGAGAAGCTGACCAAACACTATATTAAGTGTGTCTGATTAATTTATGTTAAAGGGGGGGAAAGGCAGTATTCAAAGTTATTTTTAAGGTTTTTCTTAGTTCCTGAATTCCTTCATGCTTCTGTTCTTCCTCTCTAGAATAGGAAATAAAATGTCATTGTGCTTTCTCTCCTTATCTTTGAAATGTTGAACATTTTCAAAGTCCTAAACCTCATGTCTTCTGTAGTTATTGTAACGTTTTCATTTGTTAGCTCTCTTGTTGTAAAACACCATAATCCTTATACTAATAATAATAATAATAATAATAATAATTATTATTATTATTATTATTATTTTATTTTATTATTTTATTTTATTTTATATTATTTTATTTTATATTATTTTATTTTATTTTATTTTATTATTTTATTATTATTGACATTTATATGCCACTCAATTCTTAGTAACTTGAGTCTAGGCAGTTAAGGGGAAAAGATATCCAGCTTCTCCACTATGATCCAATAATGATTTTCCTTTTTATATCTCTTGCTGATGCCCTTTCTACTATTCCTAGAGACCTGTTGATCCCCAAACCCCACACATTTTGTCGCCCTCTTACAGGAATCCGACTCATACCCTGAACCTGCGAGTTCCGCAGCTCTGTTACCTGAGCAAGCACATCAAGCATGGGTACTGTTCCTGTTCTGTCCACCTCTGCTGTCTCTCTTTCACTCTATTTATTTGTCCTGCTCCATGGCTTGAAGTCCTCAGACCCCATCCAGCAGAAGATGTGGCTTAAATGTCTCAATGTGCACTGTTTTATTTCAGTGTGCAATGCATTCTAGGAAAGTCTCACCTTGTTGGTGTATCTACCCAGAGGCTTGATCCAAAAAAGACAATATTTCTGTCATAGGTCACGACCTCAGCAATCTCTATCATTAACCAATTGTCTTTCTGCAATTAGTTCTCTTTTCTCCGGGACTCAATTTATTGTTTGTTCTTTTTTCTCCCTCTGCTGCTGCTGCTGCTGCTGCTTTCTGAGAATCTTTGGGATGCAATTTTAACGTTCATGGCTTCATATTGTCATTCTAACTGTATCTTTCTTGCAGCCAGAGCCAACAGAGGAAGACATTGAGAAGAACCCAGAATTGAAGAAGCTACAGATTTATGGCGCTGGTCCTAAGATGCTGGGACTGGGGCTTGTAGCCAAGGACAAGAACATGCGCAAGAAAGGTGGGAATGGAGGGCTAACCTCACAATTAGGGCGCCAAAGGAGAAGTTTGTTCTCTTGGTTCTAAGTTTATGTCTTCCTAACATAGACAAGGAGATGCCTGAATGCCCCCCAACAGTGATAGTAAAAGAGGAAGCTCCTGTTTCAGAAGTGAAGCTGGAACCCAATTCACCTCGACGCTATGCAAATCTGAAAGAAGAGTTGAGGCACAGTCCAGAACCTTGCACCAAAATGACCATGCGCCTCCGTCGCAATCACAACACTCAGTTTGTAAGTTTGTGTTCTCACTTCAAATAAGTTCTGCTCTGTCTCTCTGTTTTTTGTAAAAATTGTTTTTCTCCCCAACATTATCAGTAATATATCCAGGCTGGCAATTGTGAACTCTGCCATAACATCCGTAGCCTTCTGCCTCCTTAAAAAATGCATGGAAGGAAATAATAGTTCTGCTGAATTTTTGCTTATTGTCCTCCTTTGAAGTAGTCATTGCCTAAAAAGAGAAATCATTGGGTATATTTAAAATGCCTGTATGAAGTCATTAGGAGTCAGTACATAAAGGCACCTCCCAAAAATATTAAAACAATCTGCAGTTGCTTTTGTGTGTAAAACAGCAGTTCTTATAATTGCTCCTCTTTTAGATTGAATCTTACGTTTGTCGGATATGTACACGGGGAGATGAGGATGACAAGCTGTTGTTATGTGATGGCTGTGATGACAACTATCACATCTTCTGCCTCTTGCCTCCTTTACCTGAGATTCCTAAAGGTGTCTGGAGATGTCCCAAATGTGTCATGGCGGTAAGGAAGCTTTATTTGCCCTTCACAAGGCGAGAGGAACATTCTTGCCTCACCAGATTATCTGGGTTTGAACTTGATCATCTATAGAGAGATCCAAGAATAAGATTTGAGCTATTGATTACACAATTATTCAGAAGCATAATATGGGCTCCGTTGATTATTGTATGGGTGGGCAAAAATAATTCCTTCCTTGTGAATCCTTTCTCACATTTCCCCTTATTTTCCTTTCCCAGGAGTGTAAACGGCCCCCAGAGGCTTTTGGCTTTGAGCAGGCCACTCGGGAATACACACTACAGAGCTTTGGGGAGATGGCAGATTCTTTCAAGGCTGACTACTTCAACATGCCAGTCCACGTGAGTTCCCCCTCTTTTTCTGTGAGCACAGACAAATAGTACCAGCTATGGTTTTATTTATTGTGTTAATATCCCATCTTCCCTCCAGAGTCTCTCAAGGTATTTATGCACAAGAATCTCTTCATTTTATCAGCCGTAGCCACGTGAGGTGGGTGGGTGGACTGACAGAAAGTGATAAATCATTTGTGGTTAAGTGGGAACTGGAATCTGGATCTTTTTTGTTCTCACCCTCCACCTTACAACTCATACTTGGCAACTTCATCGTACGTGTTTCTAGTTTCCTGTAACTGGGGATATGGAGTCTGTGGTGTTGACTGCCTCTCCTATTTGCTCCCCCAGATGGTGCCCACAGAGCTTGTGGAAAAGGAGTTCTGGCGCTTGGTGAACAGCATTGAGGAAGACGTGACGGTGGAATATGGGGCTGACATTCATTCCAAAGAGTTTGGAAGTGGCTTCCCCATCAATGATGGCAAAAGGCAGCTCTCTCCAGAGGAAGAAGTAGGTCCCCTTTGTAAGGCAGCGGTCTCCCTTACCCTCTGCTTGGAGCTGCTTCTTCTGCCCCTCACGGCCGACCGTCTGTGGTCTGCCCCACCTCCTTTCTTATCCTTTGCCTTGCCTTGCAGGAGTATGCAGCCAGTGGCTGGAACCTCAATGTGATGCCAGTGCTGAAGCAGTCGGTGCTGTGCCACATCAATGCTGATATTTCGGGCATGAAGGTACCGTGGCTGTATGTGGGCATGGTGTTCTCTGCTTTCTGCTGGCACATCGAGGATCACTGGAGTTACTCTATCAACTACCTCCACTGGTGAGACTTCAGGAGGGAGGGAAAGAAACCTGCCGTCTGGAGCAACTTTTTGATAGTGAAGCACAGGTAGTCCTCGACTTACAACAATTCACTTAGTGACCGAAGTTGCAACCGCACTGGAAAAAAAGTGACTTACGATCATTTTTCATACTTAACGACCATTGCAGCATTCCCATGGTCACACGATCAAAATTCAGACGCTTGGCAACCGACTCGTATTTATGACAGTTGCAGTGTCCCAGGGTCACGTGATCACCTTTTGCGAACTTCTGACAGAGAAAAGTCAATGGCGAAGCCAGATTAACTTAACAGTCGTGTTACTAACTTAATGATTCACTTAACGTCTGTTAACAGAAGAAAAGACATAAAAGCTCCCTTAACAACTGTCTTGCTTAACAAGAGAAATTTTGGGCTCGGTTGTGGCCGTAAGTCAAGGACTACCTGTAGTCATAATTTCCACCAATGGAAATAGCATAGCAGTTCATTAAAATAGTTAAAATTCAAAACTGCATTTTTTATTTGTATAAGAGAAAAAATAAATTGAAAGAGAAGACTAGCGAAGTAAAGTTTGTATTTAATGACATTTTGTATATGACTGGACGTTTTAAAAGTATGTGGCTCTTCAGCACTGCATTTATATTCCTTAATGACCCTGATTGTATCGCTGGCATTTGGTGGCAAGCCCTTGAGACCTTTTTAAGTGTGGCTTTGAATTGCAAAAATTTGCTCCCTTTTGATTTAAGGGGACTGACTATAAATGGACTCTCCGTTAAAAAAAAGTGTTCAGAAAGAATAATCCCAATACTTATCTTCCAATGACAGTGTTTCAGTTTTCTTTCCCTTCCTTTTTTGGACAGTATTCTCTGACAAGCTTATTTTTCTAGGGGTGAGCCTAAGACTTGGTATGGGGTCCCATCCTTTGCAGCTGAACATTTAGAAGATGTTATGAAGAAACTGACCCCAGAGCTTTTTGAGAGCCAGCCAGACCTGTTGCACCAGTTGGTGACACTCATGAACCCTAATACACTCATGGCTCATGGCGTCCCTGTGAGTCACCTTTACATGCTTGGGTGTACCTTTTTCTCCTCTAGAATATAGTCCCTGCTCTCATTTTTTCGTTTTTTGCATCTGTAGGTCGTCCGGACCAATCAGTGTGCTGGAGAGTTTGTAATTACCTTCCCTAGAGCTTATCACAGTGGCTTCAATCAGGGCTACAACTTTGCAGAAGCAGTTAACTTTTGCACTGCTGACTGGGTAAGTTTCTAACCAGCAGGAGGAATTTCTTATGTTTGCTTTCATAATTCTTTAGTGGCCACAGTGGTAACACAAAAGAGGAGTCAGAAGCGGAGAACCGGGTTTGCAGTTCATAGTTCTCAGCTGTAAAAGATGTGCATGGGACCAGAATTCTTCATATACTTATAGATTTCTTCCCCCCCCCCCTCCGCCTCGTACTCAGTTGCCAGCTGGTCGCCAGTGCATTGAGCACTATCGGCGCCTTCGCCGTTACTGTGTCTTCTCTCATGAAGAGCTTATCTGCAAAATGGCTGCTTGCCCAGAAAAGTTGGACTTGAACTTGGCGGCGGCTGTGCACAAGGAGATGTTTATCTTGGTCCAGGAGGAGCGTAAATTGCGAAAGGCTCTCCTTGACAAGGTGGGTTGATATGGCAAGGGAGTACTGTCCGAAGCCAGGATTAGTTGGGAATGATCAAGCCGCTCATTAATTTTCTCTGCTGCCCCAGGGAATCACTGAAGCAGAGCGAGAGGCTTTTGAGTTGCTTCCAGATGATGAGCGCCAATGTGACAAATGCAAGACAACCTGTTTTCTGTCAGCGCTGGCTTGCAACGATTGTCCAAATTGTCTTGTCTGCCTTTACCACATCAATGACCTCTGCAAGTGCCCTAGTAGCAGGCAGTACCTCAGGTGAGTAGAAACGTGGGGTATTCCACGAATGAGCCATCTTAAGTTAAAATACAGTCACTTAACTGGGTTAGATTTATATGGCTGCCTTTCACAAAAAGGTACTTCGGGTGACTTAAAATTTGTAGGAGCATAAAAATGAAGAACTAGAACATACAATGCAGTACGATGATCTTCCTTGTATATCATGTCTCTCATCCTCAATAAAATTCTGAGGCAATTGTAGTCTTCAGCCGTCAAGAGATGAGTAGACTTGCAGACCCTGAGCACAGGAGTCTCCTTTATTCACAATGGGCTGGTTGAGGAGAACCATCCTCCCTAATCAAGTTGGTCCAGAGTAATTTGGGAAGGGCTGTACTAGTGGTCCTTTCATGTATGTTTCTTTGAGAAACCAGTTATGGGTAGTCCTCGACTTATGACCACAATTGAGCCTAAAATTTTTATTGCTAAGTGAGACAGTTGTTGAGTGAGTTTTGCCCTATTTTACGACTTTTCTTGCCACAGTCGTTAAGTGAATCGCTGCAGTTAAGTTAGGGATACAGTTAAGTGAATGTGTCTTCCTCATTGACTTTGCTGGTCAGAAGGTCACACGAGATCATATGATCTCAGGACACTGCAACCGTCATAAATATGAACCAGTTGCTAAGCATCTTAATTTTGATCACATGACCATTAGGATGCTACAATGGTTGTAAGTGTGAAAAATGGTCACAAGACCCTTTTTTAAAGTGCCATTGTAACTTTGAATGGTCACTAAATGGACTATTGTAAGTCGAGGGCTACCTGTATAGCTTAATACAATATGAAAACAGGCCAGTGTTGTGAGAAGGCATTGCTTGTGGCCCTGGCTGAAGTACATTTATCGTTTTTCTGCTCTGAATGTCCTTCCTCATTCAGGTATCGGTATACTCTGGATGAACTCCCAGCCATGTTACATAAATTAAAGGTCCGAGCCGAATGCTTTGACACGTGGGCCAACAAAGTTCGCATTGCTTTGGAAGTGGAAGATGGACGCAAGAGAAGTAGGTGGTTCCACCCTCGTGCTCCTTGATTCTGGGGTCTTTTAAGAAGTTAATCCCTGAGATCTTGGTGGAGGAAATGTACATATACCTTTGAGGCCCTGTGTAATTGCTGTCAGATTTGTTCAGGCATGTTGTGAGGAGAACCTGAATCCTTACGGATTATATGTTTGGGAGAATGGGAATGGAGATCGTAGCATTGAGTCCTAGGAAAGGGGCTTCTGAGTGAAAAGGAACTGCTGAGTCTGGAATGGGAGGAATAATGAAGCAACTGAGGGCCAGACGACAGTCTTGGATAAAACTCAAGAGCCTCGCTTCTTCCAGGGAGTTGAGAGTAGCTGGTACAGTTGTACCAATCAAATGGGTCTGGATGCCACCACGTTCTGTGCTTTTTACAGCCTTGGAGGAGTTGCGTGCCCTGGAATCAGAGGCACGTGAGAGGAACTTCCCTGAGAATGAACTTCTTCATCGGCTCAAAGCCTGTCTGAGCGAAGCGGAGAAGTGTGTCTCAGAGGCCCTGGGTCTGATAAGTATCCAAGAAACAGAGTGAGTGCAAAGAGTCGGTTTTAAGTAGAATTGCATTGATAAGACAAGATGCCACACAGCGTTGGCAGCCCTTTTAGAGTACCTTTCTTGCTTTTGTTTTCTGGCCGATAATTATCCTTTCCCCTAAGCCTTTTCTCCTGTTTAATGGTGTTCTCTTGTTATCTGTTTGGTATTTTCACGTCAAGCTGTTTTTCAGATTGTTTTCTGGAATTATAATGAAGCATGTCCCACTTTTTTCCTGCTTAATTTTACAGAGAGTCATCAGTCCATATGACAGTAGAGGAATTACGTGCCTTCCTAGAGCAAATGACAAACTTGCCCTGTGTCATGCACCAGATAAAGGAGGTCCAGGTGAGCAACAGAAGGGTTATGGTGCAATTATTGATGATCACAATAAAGGGAAGAATTAGCACTGTGTCTGGGTGGCGCACTGGTTGCACAAGTGGGTTGGCTGTGATTGCCGTGTGTCCTTTTCTAGGATGTGTTGGAGAAGGTGGAAGCTTTCCAGGTGGAAGTGCAAGAGGCCCTACAAGACCTTTCAGGCAATTCCCCAGAGTTGCACAAACTACTGGCACAAGGAACACGATTAGGGGTGGAGGTGCCAGAGATGGAGCTGCTAGAGAGGCAGGTGCAGCAGGCAGTCTGGCTGGAAGAGGTCAAGCAGACTCTCCGTTCACCCCAGGATAAGGTTACGCTATCTGTCATGAGAGCACTCATCACCTCCGGCTGTGGACTTGCCCCCAGTCCTGCTGTGGATAAGGCGATGGCTGAGTTGCAGGAGTTGCTCACCATTGCTCAGCGTTGGGAGGAAAAAGCGCAAATGTGCCTGGAGGCTAGGTAAGCTTAAGTTGTGGGGAGTCTACGGCTCCTAGAGGAGGTTCCTCCCAATTTAGCCAGGCGTTGCTTTGTAGAGAGGACCCACGACAATTTATTTGACACTCCTGCCCATCCCTGATTTCTTGCAGGCAGAAGCATTTGCCAGCTACGTTGGAAGCCATCATCAAGGAGGCAGAGAACATCCCAGTACACTTGCCCAATATCCTGTCGCTCAAGGAGGCACTATCTAAAGCACAGGCTTGGATTGCTGATGTGGAGGAGATCCAGGTGGGTTGTAGTCTTTGGGCCTGGGGCAGTGGAACGTGGACCTTGTTGCTTCACCTCTAGAGTACTATAGTCTGTGCTGTGTCCTCTTCACAGAATGGAGACCATTATCCCTGCCTGGATGACCTGGAGGGCCTTGTGGCTGTGGGTAGAGATTTGCCAGTGCACTTGGAGGAATTGCATCACTTGGAAGTACAAGTAGTTACTGCACATTCCTGGCGGGAAAAGGCCTCCAAGACCTTTCTCAAAAAGAGCTCCTGTTATACGTTGCTTGAGGTTAGGGGTGCTTTTTGAACGGGTTGCGACAAAAGCCTCACCTCGTAGGCGAAAGCTTCATTCTTCAATGTCTTTCTCTCAGGTGCTGTGTCCGTGTGCCGACGCTGACTCAGATAGCGTCAAACGCACTAAATGGCAGCGGGAGAAGGAGCCAGGACTCTACAATTCTGACACAGAGAGACTGGGCCTCTCAGCACAAGACCTCAGGGACCCTGGCTCTGTTGTGAGTAGCTGGCTTAGAAAACGTGGGGGTGTTGCTGTGACTTAACACAGCGCAAGACTTCTTATTCTTGGGTGTGCTATTCTAGCTTAGCCAGATTGGTCACCTGAAGACAAAATGCTTTTAACCTGATAAAATGGTCAAGCTGTAGGTACCGGTGAGGACAGAATTCGGCTAAAAAATGTGCAAGAACTATTGTAAGGCTGAAAAGGATTGAGGCAAAACTACACACAGAGGAAAGATTAGTGTGAGGAGAATCGTGCAGATGGGAGAATTGGGAGATGAGGTTACAAGTCTCAGTGATTGCCAATTGCTTTTTGGAGTGGTGTATTTTCCTCAATGCCATGCAGCTCACAATACACCAAACGATATAAAAAGAAGCCAGAGAAAAAGTAGCTTATGCTCTGTTGGGTCAAAAAGGGCCCAGAGAATCACAGTCGTTCATCTTGTGTCGGCAGATCTTGGTCTTCAAAGAAGGCGAGCAGAAGGAGAAAGCAGGGATCCTACGCCTACGCCAGTCGAATACCCAGAAGCCCGTGCCGTCTGTGCAGAGTCCTTCTGGGATCCAGTACTGTGTGTGTTCCCAGCCTCCCAGCCCTGCTATGTTGCAGTGCGAACTGTGCCAGGACTGGTTCCACACCACCTGTGCAGCTTGGCCTCGCCTGGGCAATCCTCGGCCTTCTCCGGCATGGTGGGAGTGGGAAGCCAAATTCCTGTGTCCTCTGTGCCAGCGGTCCCGCCGGCCCCGCCTGGAGACCATCCTGGCGCTGCTGGTGGCTCTGCAGAAACTTCCTGTCCGGCTGCCCGAGGGTGAAGCCCTGCAGTGCTTGACCGAGCGTGCCATTATGTGGCAGGACCGCGCTCGCCAGCTCCTGGCCTCCTCCGATGTAGTTGCTGCCTTGGGACGTTTAGCTGAGCTACGGCAGCGACTGCTCGGGGACTCGGCCAAGGACGCAGGTGCCCTCAAAGAGAGCAGCTGCAACGAACAAACCAAGGTGAGTGCAGGAGACCAACTTTCTTCTGGCCTGGCTACTCCTCTCCAGTGGGGAAGGGAAGGCCGACGCCAGGTTTGCTGCACACGTTTCTTGAGGACAGAATTTGAGGCAGGGCCTTGCAATGTGAATGCTTTGCAGAAGTTTGTCTGTCTGTCTGCTGTGTTTGGGGGGGGGGGTTTGGGGAAAAAAAGTCATTAATGAAAGAACCAGAGAGATTTGAAACAATTATTAACTTCCTTTTACAAAAGCATTTATTGTAAGGGGAAACCAGGTAAGGAAGAGATTTCTCTCACCACTCCTGCATTTTGCTTGTAATATAAAACATTGTATCTGTACTTAAAGTCAACTAATTAGGAGTTTATTTATTTGATTTCTATACAGGCAGTCCGCAACAGTTCATCTAGTTACCATTCGAAATTACAGTGGCACTGAAAAAAGTGGCTTCTGACTGTTTTATCTCACAATGGTTGCAGCATCCCCCCCCCCGTGTCGTGTGATTAAAATCCAGACGCTTGACAACTGACTCATGACAGTTGCAGTGTCCCGGGGTCATATGATCCCACCTTTTGCAAACGTCTGACAAGCAAAGTCAATGGGGGAGAAGCCAGGTTCACTTAACTCTATTATTAACTTAACAGCTGCAGTGATTCACTTAACAAATGTGGCCGGAAAGGTCCTAAAATGAGGCAAACCTCAATTGTCTTGCTTAGCAGCAGAAAATTTGGGCTCAGTTGTGATGGTAAGTTGAGGAGTACCTGTAATTGCCCATCTCAACAAGTTAGATGAGCTCATAAAGCCAGTAAACATACATGGGCCCCACAGACACGCAGTCTTGCTGTTCTGCCCTCACCGTGCTGTCCACATTATTCCATTCATAATAGGAAATTGCCATTGGCAAAATTTCTCAAAATCCAGCACTTCCTGCTTCTCAGCCCAATGCTTTTCTCTCTCAGGCTTGTAGGCATCTTGATCTTGGCCCTTTTTAAAATAATAATAATAATAATAAGCGCCTTGCCTGCTAGTTTCTCAAGAGCAGTGTCTACTTGGTTCTGCTTTCTTTTAAACACTCTTTCTCGACTCTTCCCCCTTAACCTACAGTTCATATTCTTAGACGCCAGGCCATTTTTCTCGCCTCCTCTGTTCAATTCCTTTATTAGATTTATATCTCATCTTTTCCGTGTATGCACAAGGCGTGTATAATACTCTCTTTATTTGCTCCCCGTAATAGCAATCTTGTGAGGCAGGTAGTACTGAGAACGTGCCTGGCATAATCGTCCAGGAATTTCTGTGGCTAAGAGTGAACTAGAACCTAAATTTCTGTAATCTAGCCTGACACCTTAAGCCTGCACTACCCTGGCTCTGTTTTATCATAATTTCTTAATCCCCAAACCTTTCTGTAAACTTCTGTAAGACTTTTCTAGCCTTAATTCACTTCCCAAGGTTATACAAAGTCTTATGACTTCTTCGGAGTTTTATGGTCTTTCCTCCTCAAAGGAGCCAGCCTGCTCACTGTTTCGTTTCTGAAGGAGCTGAATATTTCCTTGACGACATAGCAGCTCAGCCAGTCTGTCTCAGAGATGTTGCTGCCATTAAGTGTAATGTGGTAAATGTTTTTGTTACTCTAAAGTGGCAAAACCAAATGTATCTTGACAAGAGCCATGGGCCCTGCCCCTGCCATTAGTTGAAGAGAGAGCGTAGGTCCTGATGGGCATGATGTGGAAATTGCATTTGTGGCTTAAAAATCTTTTGCCTCACACTTCTTCCCTCAGATTTCCTTAGAGAATGGAGATGCCACAACTCCAGAGAAGAACAGCTCCTGTGCCTCAGGTACTAGTCTAGTAGAGTTCCGCGTTGTTAAGTCTAAGTAAGTAACTCTGGCCAGTTTACTTTCTTGAAAATACCGAGAGAGAAAGTTGAAATATGGACTTGGGTACTGTTCTTGTCTCATCACTTTGGGTTAAGACTTGTCTCATCAGTTGTTTGTGGGAAGATAATTCCCTGTTCTGTGATAAAAACAAGGAAATTGGGCTGTTTTCTTTACAACCTTTATGCTTCCCTTGCAGACCTGGAGGTGCTTTGTTCTTACCTGCCACAGCTACAAGGCCCTGTCCTAGAGCTGGCTGATGCCGTCCGTCTACCTTTGGAAGAGCTGCTAATGGAAGGGGATCTTCTCGAGGTGACGCTAGATGAGAGCCAGAGCATTTGGCGCTTGCTACAGGCTGCTTGTGCTCCCCAGCTTCACAAATTCCAGCAGCTGCTGGATGTGAGTATCATTCTGACTGTCAGCAAATACTCTGAGCTGTTCTCATTTGTGTGGGTTTCCATGTCTTCTTTGTGAATCTGTTAAGGCTGCTTCTAATAAAAAGGCTAGGGAAGGGGTTATTCCTCTGTCCTGGTCCTATTAGATCTCTCAGCAGCTTTTGATACCATCAACCATGGTATCTTGCTGCAACGTCTTGAGGGGTTGGGAGTGGGAGGCACCGTTTTATGGTGGTTCTCCTCCTACCTCTCAGGCCGTTCGCAGACGGTGTTGGCAGGGGGGCAGAGGTCAGCCCCTAGGCCCCTTAGTTGTGGGGTGCCTCGGGTTGGTACTCTCGCCCCTCCTGTTCAACATCTATATGAAGCCGCTGGTTGAGATCATCCGTGGTTTCGGGGTGAGGTATCATCAATATGCTGATGATACCCAGCTTTTCATCTCCACCCCGAACCAACCCAGTGATGCCCTCGATGTGATGTCCCGTTGCCTGGAAGTGGTACAGATCTGGATGGGGAAGAACAGGCTCCTGCTCAACCCGGCCAAGACTGAGTGGCTTTACGTACCGGCATCTCGTTTAGTCCAAGAGGTTCCATCTTTGGTTATGGGAGGAGAGATGTTACCTCCCGTTGATAGGGCACGCAATTTAGGCGTCCTCCTGGATTCACGACTCAGTTTTGAAGATCATATTGGAGTCGTGGCCAGGGGGGCAATTTGCCCAGGTTCGCCTGGTGCGCCAGTTACGCCCCTATCTGGACCGAGATGCCCTACGTACAGTCACCCACGCACTCGTTACCTCCCGTATAGATTACTGCAATGCTCTGTACATGGGGCTGCCCTTGAAGACCACCTGGAGGCTTCAACTGGTGCAGAATGCGGCCACGCGGGTAGTGATGGGAGCATCCCGATACTCCCATATTACACCTCTCCTGCGTGAGCTGCATTGGTTACCGGTTGTCCTCCGGGTGAGATTTAAGGTGCTGGTACTTACCTTTAAAGCCCTACATGGCTTAGGCCCGGGATACTTGCAGGACCATCTGCTGCTGGGAACAAATTCCCATCGTCCAGTACGCTCACACAGAGAGGGCCTCCTCAGGGTACCGTCAGCTAGGCAATGTCAGCTGGTGACCCCCAGGGGGAGGGCCTTCTCTGTGGGAGCGCCAGCCCTATGGAATCAGCTCCCTCCTGAGCTTCGGATGGCCCCGGATCTCCGGTCCTTTCGCCGTGGCCTCAAAACACTCCTTTTCCATCAGGCTGACCTGGACTGACAGGGATTTTAATTATGTTTTTAATTTTTAACTTAATTTTAATTTTAATTTATTCTACTCTAATTTAATTTCTTTTTAACTTTTGTTCTATTATTCTATCATTCTATTCTATTTAATTTCTTTTTAACTTTTGTATTATTGTATTTTATTGTTGTTAGCCGCCCTGAGTCCTTCGGGAGATAGGGCGGCATATAAGTCCCAATAATAAATAAATAAATAAATAAATAAATTTTTAGCCACAAAATTTGCCACTTTTGTTAGTATCTCAGAAGCTGAGTCAGATTTTAAGATTCTTTGAAAGTTGGTATCACAGAGGAAAGGGTAATAAATATGTGTGCGGCTTTAACACAAAACAGTGACAGTCAGCTACAGAAATGACATTTCCCCCCCCCCCCCCGCCCTGTGTGATGGTTTATAGTAAGAAAGAGAGGTGCAAGCCAGGAAATATGAATGCAGGTGTTTGTTTGTTTTCATCAGTTACCCACGTTGAAATCATTTGATTGAAAAGTTTTATTATCTGTGTGGAGGACTTGGTGAAAGTTTGTTGGGATATACAAGATGAGAGGGGATGATTGCTATGCTAACAGCTAATGTGAAAAATGTCTTAGAGATTTTGGCTGTGGTTTGTTCTCCAAGCTTGTTTCAATATAATTCAATATAATTTCTGAACGTTTCATTGCCAAACTAGGCTAATATCATCAGCGGGATTTTCTTGTCCTATTCTCCTTAGCTTATAAATGTCTTGACAAGAAAGGACAATAAAATCCTGCTGATGATATTAGCCTAGTTTGGTAACGAAAAGTTCAGAAATTATATTGAATTATATTGAAACAAGCTTGGAGAACAAACCACAGCCAAAATCTAAAATCCGAGCTGCAAGTATTTTCTATTATTTCAATGTCTTTCAAGTGGACCATTTTTTGAAACTTGGAATTTTTAAGGTTTCCTCTCACATTTTTCAGCAATTGCAGCAGTTGTCATCTTTGGAACATCAAAGAAAACCAAAATTGCAGCATCCTAGCCCTTTGCTTTTTCTAACTGTACAGGTAGTCCTCGACTTACGACCATTTGTTTACTGACCGTTCAGAGTTACAATAGCACTGAAAAAAGTGACATACGGCTATTTGTTTCACTTAACGACCATTGCAGTTGCAGCATCCCCATGATTACGTGATCCAAATTCAGACGCTGGACAACTGGCATGTATTTAGGACTGTTGGGAGTGTCCCGGGATCACGTGATCCCCTTTTGCGACCTTCTGACACGCAAAGTCCATGGGGAAGCCAGATTCACCTCACAGCCGTATTACTGATTGAACAGCTGCAGTGGTTCATTTAACAATTGCTTAGCAGCAGAAATTCTGGGTTCAGTCATGGTTGTGAATCGAGAACTGCCTTATTCCCCACCAAGCATTTTCTCAGTAGCTATGATACGCGTCTCTGTACGTTCACATAGTTTTGTCGTCGTGTTCTTATATACCGGGGAGTATTAAAGCCTTCAGTAAATGAGGATGGAGAATTGAAAGATGGGAAATGAGCAAAACCTCTTCTGCTTATAGAAGCTTGCTTTCTTCAGCATTTTGTGACGGGGGAGGAGGTTGCATCTTCGAAACTCTTCCCCCTATTCAAGAACTGCAACTATGATGGTCAGAAATATGTAATTATGGCAAAAAAATACCCTGAGTACGTAATTATGACTTTTAGCCACATTATTGTGTTCATAAGGTTCATCCATGTGATGCCACATGTGTGTTAAAAGAGCAGGCCTGGTTTTCAGTCCCTGAGTTCTCGTCTTTTTTCCAGCTGGAGCAAGCAGAGCGGCGTGTCACCCGCGGGCGAGGCCGAGACTCAGAGCGACGGCGGAAACGCAAGACAGAGCGTGCTGACGGCCCAGTCCTCCCGAAGGAGGAATTAGAGCCAAAGAAGATCCGGGGGGCAGACGCGGTGCTGTCCCAAGGTGGCACTCCCCCTGCAGCAGGCACAGACTGTAGCCACAATGGAGTTGGAGTAAGTGAAGAGGAAGGATGCCACCAAGTTGTCTGGGGGTGTTTACAGGGCAGGTAGGGTTTTTTTGTAACGGACTGACTGGTTCCTAACGTGTTGTAATAATTGTCTTCCCTAGCAGTTGTGACGGCTGGAAGATGCCTGGATTTCTCCTTCCTGGACTATACTGTACTGTAAGGGACTCTGGCAGCCCCAGGTCACTCAGTTGGTTGACTAGCACTCTGCATGGGGAGGCGCCCAGCCCTAGACGTTGTGGCTGCATCTCCCCCCACTCCCCAGGACTTGGCACTGGCCCTGCATCAGACTATTTTTCAGATGATGTAATATTTTATTTTCTTTTTCCTCCTTTTGTATTGTCGATACTGCAGAAAGGGGAGGCATTGCAGGGGTCACCAACAAGCAGGGCCCACGTTCTCCTTGGCAGAAGCAGCCGAGGGTATCGCCGTGTTGCTGTAAGGATTGAAGCCTTGCAGAGATCCGGCACGGGTGGTAGAATGTGCTGGGACTGTGCCCGGCTCCTCGCTTCAGGCAGTGAAAGGAGTTGGGGGGCTCTCTCTCTCTCTCTCTCTCTCAAGAGGAGCATCCTCCTTTTTGTACCAGCATTCCCTGGACACCCCAGGGATAGCACCTCCTGTTGCACAGAGGGGCAGCTCTCCCTAGACACCCCTATCCTCCTCCTGGTACCTGTTGGGTTTAATAGGAATTGTGGTAACCACTTTATTCTGTAGGGTGGTGGAAAAGGCAAGGAATATTTTAGTTCCACTCCAGCCACTACTCCACCCTCATTGTCCCCCCCCCCCCAAATCATGGGCCCCATACTGCCTCAGGCTCTGACACTAAAAACCTTTTGTCTTTCTCTTTTTAGTGTTTTCCTTTATTTTCTCCAGCAGAGAAGGGTGGGATGTTGCGGGTAGGGAGGGGTGTGTTATTTTATTGTATTATGATTTTTTTATTATTATTATTATTAAACTTTGGAGGTTAACAAATTTACTTGGATCTTGGGATAAAGACGACCTGGTCAGAGTTGCTGGTGGCAGTTGTGAGCATGCCCAGTTTCACACAACATATTGTCAGTACCGTAGCTTGTTGTCTAATTTCCTACTATGTAGGAGCATGACCATAGAGTAACGAGAAGCCCTGAGTAACTGTTTCCTTGTTTCAAACCTGAATTTTTGTATCATGGTTCTCAGTGAAGTGTAGTGTGAAATGGTTCTTTCACATTACTAATAGTTGTTGTAGATAATTATATTTTGTTTTCTCCAATTGTTAGATACACATAATTAGAGAATTGCAATTCTTGCAAAAATAATATATTGCCAGTGACAAAAAGCTAAGAATATTAGGAACAAATATTTCAGACCAGTGAAATGTAATAAAATTTCCTGAAATATTTCAGAAACAAACAAAAACATCCACAGAAGTAGTAGGACCAGTAGGTGAAGACAAAAAAGTAGTAATTTGATAAGGCAAGTGAGTAGAACATGAATTCTGTCAGCTTCATTCCCGAGAGAGATCTTTTTGGAGAATGCACCTTTAAAGTTATGCTAAGCAAAGGTGATCAGAGGGTTCATGATAATTAAAGGAGAAACTGTTAATATCAAATGGGCTACATATTATTTAACCACGATTTCTTAATTTTAATATAAAAGTTTGAGCTAAAATGTATGACTTACAAAAAGTGGCATTTTCTGTATATTTGTAGAAAGCATTATTATACTAAAGGTAGTTGAATACACACCTTGGACAAGCCGAGGAAGAATTAGCATGGATTCTGTAAGAGAAAAAATCTTAGAATTCTGTGTCTCAAATGTGAAATTAGTGATCATCGAAAGATCATTGTGTACTTGAAATTTTCAAATGCTTTTCACAAAAATCTCATACCAAAGCTTATATTGAATAAGAGGATATATCTTCCCATGCCTCAATCAGTAAAGACACCAAAATACTCTTAAATTTAAGAAATGAGGCATAGCAGAAATAAATAAGGAATAGCCAAGTTGACACCTGGAGTCAGATTATGAAATCCCAAGCAGCCTTGGAAAAGAGTTTCAAAATTGTTTCCCATCATCACATATTCTGGAATTCATTCCATGAGCTGTGGTGTTAACCCCCTTCTTCCCTCACACCCCGACTCCAATGGCTTTTTAAAAAATAATACATTCTTCAAGAATAAAGCTGGTAAGACCTATCAATGGTGCAAAGTAAATGACATTTAAATGTGTATCACAGTTGGGACGATGACCACAGTATGGAGCAACTGTAGATGAAACTTGGTTTGATCTAAATCAGAATCTGTTTTTGTTCTGGAAAAGCTCATAATCTGAAAGGTTCTTAACCATTTTTGTTGAAACTATCAGAAAGGTGGAGGTAATATAAAGGCCTATGTGTTTCTGCCATAAAAAGGTATTTCCTCCAGAGAAGTTGCAACTGAGCTAGCCTCTGTAATGGGTTTAAAGCCTCCTGCTTTCGCGTGACTGAAAAGCAGTTGATACGTATGTAGACTGGCATTTGTGCCCACTGTATCACCAAGCCCAAATTCTGTATTTCCTTATTTGGTTACAAAGAGGACAAAAAGAGGAACAATGTGAGTACTTCCATTGAAGCAAGGGTTCCGTTTAATACCTGTGGTGTAGGCAGGACTTGGGATAAACCACTAATTTTTTTGTTAACATTGCCCTCTTTTGATTCGTGATAGGGTCGATTCTAAGAAGGCTGGATCTTAAAATTACTTGTAACATTGGGCTCACTGTGCATGGAAATGTTCTTCCTTTCACAAATCCACAATGGCCCTTTTCCATTTTGTTTAGAAAATAAACTGGTATTTTATTTTCTGCTACATGCTTCTGCAGCATAGGGTTAATAAAACGATGGCGTTAATGTTGAAGGAAGCCCCACAGTTTTCCTTCTGTGATGCGAGAGGATGCCATAAGGTTTGGGAATGAATACTGTAAAAAAAAAAAAAGAATCCTAAAGCCAAAGCCTTTGCAATTAGCACTGGTCACCTTTCCGTTTCAGGAAAGAGCCAGTAAGCCCTGGTCCTGGAAACCCTGGAATTAGCCTGGACACACCACACCACACACTTTGTTAGCAATAGTGTTGTCCCCGCCATCTGGAGGAAGCAAAGAGGTTTTTCCCCATCTCTGGATTCACTCAGCTCTTACAAAGAGTCCACTGGAATGTCATTCTCTCACGCCAAAGATTAGGTCAAAGCCTCTCCCTGCCCACCACTGTCTTCCCTCCAGCTCAGCTTCGAGGTGGCGTTCGGTGCCCTGCCCACGGCTTGGAGCGGTGATGGTGATGATGGCGACCGCGGCTGCTGCTGCTGCTGCTTTGGGAGTGGCGGGGACTACTGGTGGTCCAGTTCAGTGAGGACTGCTGAGTAGCTCTGTACCAGTTGGACTGCTGTTCAGAACCCCACAGGCTGGGTCCAGCATGGGACTGGTGGCCACTCTGCCTGTGCCGGATGTCTTGGGCTCTGTTGAACTGTTGCCAGTAGCTCTCGCAAATACCCAGGGTAGGTGTCTCTTCAGAGGTGATGGCCCCCTCCAGCAAAGCACGCGGAAGGACGTGCAGACGAAGCCGCCGCAGTGTGTGGCGAAAGCGGTTCTCGGTGCCTATGCATTGGTAGAGCCCACTGTCAGATGGCATTACTGGGCCTAAGAGCACACCCTGAGGTGTCTGAAGCAATATGCGATCCCGGGGCAACTGGGAAGGAAAGAGCATGTGACATAATTGAAATTATTTTTTTTCTTTTTAAATACGCGTCTTACACCACTGTGTCACTACTCGGTGGCCTAGTCTGCATAAGCTGTGATGTGGTCGGCTTTGAGCCAACGAAGTGCGTGCCAGTCTGATGACAGGTTTTGTCAATTCAGCAAAGTTTCAGTTGCCAACTTCCAACATCCACCATAAGACAGTAACTTTAGATTTAATTTTTTTAAAAAGTGCCCACTAATACGATCAGATTTTCCAAATCCTCAGTTTTCAGTTCCCACAGTCTCGGTGCACACCGTCTTAAGGTCACGTCAAGTAATGTTTAGCAGGACTTACCACTTTGCGTTTGGTAGAATCATCTGTTTGCATAAGCCACTTGATGGTCGCGTGGGGAGATCGGGGTTCACACTCCAGAAATGCACTTCCTCCTTCTAGCCCGTATTGAATCTGTTCACTTAATTGCTGTTCTGCTGTGATGGGGGCAGGGGGACCGGGAGGGGAACAGCATTTCCTTGAGTTCTGAGACCCCCACTGCATTTCAGTAAAGGCTGGAAGTAGACAGTCTGCTAAGCACAAGTCTGGCTTCCAACAGTTGTTGCTATAAAAATATCTGAGAAACCCAGCAGCTATCACCAAATTTCTGCTAAAATGAACACAGTAGGACTGCTCATTTCTGACTCATTTCTAAAGTACTGTGCTACTACGGTGTACCACTTTTACCAGGAAGAGGGAACAAGCGTCAAGGATTTCTCCTAATTTGAACACAGTAAAAAAATTAAGCATTTACAGGAAGTGGTCCTTGGATGCAGTAGAAATTATAAGAACCTGTTATTCCTGGGTTGTCCTGTTCAGAGCAAGAACAGTCTGGTAGTTGTCCACTGTAAAAATGTGTGCAAAGCAGACTCCTGGTTAAACTTTCAAGTACTACAAAGGCAACAAAATAAAACTCTTTACAATAAAGCTCTTGCCAGTGTCTGTGCTATCTTGGGCTGATGGGAGTTGAAGTCCAAAACATCTGCAAGATATTAATGTAATCTATCCAGGACCGCTTAGAAGTAGGCCCCTTTTCATTCCCCAGCAGTTTGAAGAGAGCATGTGCACAATTACAGCCTTATAGGAGCATAGTCTGTTGCTAGACATCTTCATTTCCACCTCTTTCTTTTCCTTTAATTGTTACTAAAGTAATACAAGTTTTGCCACATAAAGCAGGGTTGCCGAAGTGATGGCTTGCATGCCCAATGGGGAACTTGTGCAAAAAAGGCATCGTGCTCCCTTTGTGGATCAATAAGATACTTGCTTTTTTCCATGGATCAGCTGTGCAACAGTTTCAAAGTGAGAGTGGGGAGTGAAATCATTCAAGTATACTTGTGTGAGAAATTGAATATGCAGTGTGTGTGCAATGGGACTGGACACGAGAGCAGAGATATATGAATATATGGGACTATGATTTTGGATTCAACCACTGCTGACTTCAGGAAAGTTGCTCATAAAAGAAATGCAATCTAGGATAAGGGAACAGTTTCTTAAGCCAAGTCACAAAATTATGAGCTCTGTTAAAAACATGATACAATTATAAACTGCATCAGGAAGAGTAGCTTAATAGGGGCAGTCCCTTTATTTGCAGAAGTACTAATAAGTTATCCAAGGAGTCTAAAGAAAGAAGCTATGTGCCTTTTGATTTAGAGTTTTATCAGTTTCCATGGAGATTAAGTTACCAAAAATAGGATGGTGCAAACCATGCACTGGTGTTGAGGTCCAATTCATATAATTTTCTTGGTTGGGCTACAGAAACATCATCTGGAATGTTTCTCAACTTTCTCAGTCTAGCCAAACATCTGAAAAAGGTCACTGTTAAGTTAGCAGAAGTTACACTAAATGGTCCATGGGGAGATAATCAATAGAGCTACTGCTAGATTTTGCACTACAATATGTGGTTCACTTGTCCTTTACAGTTTTAGGTAGTCGTCTGACACAATACTCAATTCACTATTTCAATAACCAGGACGATTTAAACAAAAAACCACTAGCAGCTCCCCAAACAAAGATTTCCTTGTATCTACCTAATGGTATATTCATCTACCACCCTGTTCTACGTTGTTGCACAATTTTACTTTTGCAATCAGGGGAGAAGCAATGCCAACTGAAATAAGAGATGCTGTATTCAGAAAATCTAAATATATAAAATCCAAAATATGATAGTCCTTTTAGAAGTGAAAGTTAAAAAGACAAAGCCCCAAAAGAAGTAAAGAAGGTAGATGCAACAGAAAAAAAATCTTATGGAACACATCAATGAAAAAGTATAAATCACTTTCTCCAATCTGGTGCCCTTCAAACAGTATCTGATATTTTCTAGGACTTTTAAGATCCTCTAATCTCTCGGGAGACAGTGAACAATCATTACCAAAGCAGGAGGAGCCCGCTGCTTAACATACAAATGCAGGAAAGTCTTAAGATTATTAATTCCAGTTGTAAATGTCAAGGAGCTGTTATCTAATTATAGCTGTACAAAATCCATGTATCCGGCTCTCGATAAATGTATGAAAATAGCACAGGAAAATAAAAAGCACAGGAAGAGCTAAATTAAAATGCAGTGTTTTTACTCAGATAAACTCTTATTTCCCACTGTACAATTTTGCATCCTTTTCCAATGTACACCTGGCCAACCAAGACACGTAACTTATCCTTGTTTCCATTCCATTAGCCAGCCAACTGCTGTTTCCTCTAGCGTGCCTAGCCATAAGTAGAAGAACAGCATCACCCTAGGAATTCCTTACTTTGTTTCCCAATACTTCCATGCTCCAGAGAGGAAGAGAAACAGTTTGAAAAGAATCGGGGAAACTTATATAATTTAGCTAGCAATAACTACATTAATTTGCCAATCTAGTAGCTTCCAGATGTGTTGATATTCCAGCCTCCAGTGCCTTCAGTTATTATGACTAAGTCAAGCTAATAATGTGTATTTAGACAATATCATTGCACTGACATCAGCCTGCACTGCTGGTGACGCAAGCTAACACAGGCCTTCTCCATCCACAGTGGTGTTTTTGTTTTGCAACTCCTTATAAATTATCCTGTTCTAAGAAGCCTCAACCCTGCTTTCTCTTTTTAGAACGGGTCTTATATCTAGCCAACTTCCTGAATGGTCAATTAAATTCTGCTCCTGCCTCAGTATGAGGCTGTCCTCTAATCATGAATGCTGGAGAATAAGTGCAATTTCACTTTATAAATCTCCATTTTATATTTCACGTTCAAAGTACAACATTTCTTCCTTCCCCCTTCCAATTTGGGAATAACACGAGCATTGAAATCTGCCTAATGTGTAACGGACAATTGGTGCACCTAGCCAAATATTGCCTACTAAGTGGCAACAGCTTTCCATATTGCATTACCATCATGTATCTCCCGATACTTCTTAAAATAAGAAATGCCAAGATTCCTTTGGCATCCAAAGTAGGCATATTTTCCATGGAATAATGGTTGTAGAGATAGACCTTGGTTAACAACCATTTGTTTTGCAAGTGTTCAAAGTTACGATAGCACTGAACAAGGAAGCCTATGGCTGGTTCTTGAAGTTGTCATCATTGCAGCGTCCCTGTGGTCATGTGATTGCCATTAGTAACCTTCACAACCAACTTTAGACAGTCAATGGGGATTGACCTAACAGATGCAGCTGGAACTGCTGGAACTACCATTGAAAGTCAGCACAGTCACATGATGCTACACTTTATGACCGGGTCACCCAGCCATGGTTACTATGGTTAAACAAGGAATACCCATGCTTCTATTATCCTTCATCAAAGCATAAATTTTGCAGGCGTGTGCTGCAAAAACCCAAAGGATGTGCAAAGAATGAATATTTTTTATCTTTTTGCTGTTTGCTAGTGAATATTTTTGCAGCCTGGATTTGGTAGCCTTCCTGTTACTCTTCATTTTAAGAAGAAAATCTGACTGCAGTTGGGCAGCTCAGCCTTACAGCTAAGTTTTCTTTAGACTTTTACTTCACTGCCTTCTTTGCAGTGTTTTCTCCAAAAATGCTGGCCACTAGAGATCCTTACCTGTGGAAGTGATGTCAACAAAATGTGCCTTTTCATCTCCTATGCCAGCCTGTTCCCCAGCCTGCTAAGCTACTTCTGTGTCCATTATTTTAAAAAACAAAGAAACACAATATTAGCTGCCAAGGCATAGGCAGATCTGAAGAGACTTACCCTTAGCGTTAAAACCACGGCACTGCCTGAGGGGATCGCCATGTTTGATATCCTGGCGACGGCTCCTCCTGGCCAGAGACAAAAGATACACCCTTCATTGCTCACTCTCTTTCTTACACAGCAACTGAGGAAATACATTGTTCACAACAAATGTGATGTGATGACACCCCATATGCTTCCTCTTTAGGGCTTGATAGTAACTTTCAGAGAAGCAATGCCACCATCCTCTTGTCTTCAAAGCAACTTTTATGCACAATGGTCTTGTTCACAACACTTGCTAACCAATGAAGTTGGTTTAAGAGTTGAGGCAAACAGGAGAACTCAGTGAGGCAATTAATCCGGCGAGGATTGGCTTCAGCTCCAAACAGACCTCGATTTGTTTAGAGCTAATCTAAGTTCCATCAGTAGACCAAGCTACCTGAAAATTAACTGCCCCTTTCAATGTCTGTGTCTTCTTCAGGCACTTCATCTCAATTAGCAGTTCCTTTCCACAGAGTCACACAAGCAATGTTTATATGAAAAGAAAGAAATCAGAATGAGGTAGGGAATGGGTGAAGTGGTGCTGCCTGGCTGATACGGACTAATCGCACAAAAATCCCCGCATATGTACATGTATACATGCGACTGTAATTTGTGGCTGCTGGGAGAATCTAGAAAATCCAAGACATCACAGACTTCCTCCGCTGCCAGCTCATGGAGGGGGTAAGGACAGCATGGTCAACCGTACTGTAGGAACACAGCCGCTGATGAACAATGTTATTTTCAATCTCAGTAAAATTTTCTCTGGGGAAAATAATAATAATAAAATATACTGTGATTGGCCTAGAGGGGCTGACTTTTGGAACACCCTGTGTATGTAGGTATGGGTGTGTTTATATAGGGATACAGATTTATAAATACATAGAGATACAGAGTATAAATAAACACGTTTTCTGTTTCAGTCAAAAAAAAGAACTCAAGCAGTTCTTTGATTTGTTGCGCTCAACCTTCTCTTTTGGTGGACTGACTCCAAATTCTGTTGTCTTGAACCGACTCAATGTTTCTTGCCATGTGTACAAATCTGCCTTGACTCATGTCTCTGTTTAGTTGTGCATGACTTAAAGTCTGTCTTATGATTATACCATACGTTTAACCCTCTGCTTGACTGCTAAACTGCTCTGATTTCTGGTCTTGTCAGCAGTGCAACAAGGCTTCGCCATCTTGGTGAAAAGAGGAAGCAACCTCTGCTAGATCAGGCAGGGAACACAGAAGATCCAGGCCAAGGTGTCCAGATTGGTCCTGCCACGTCTTGCTTCTCGCAGGCAATTGACTAAATAGGACGGCCCGTTTTGCTCCCTCCAAAATTCATCACGATTCCGGCCATCTCGCTGAGACACACAGAATTTGAACCCTGGTTGGCTTTGCCTCCAAACTCTGCAATGTGCATTAGCAGTTTTGGAAACTGACCTTTTGGCTGTGTGACTATAGCGAGCACAGCGTTGCCCATCCCATGCACAGTAGGGATCCCGGGCCAGACAGCAATCAGCACAGGCTTCACCGTACTCCCGGCATCGGTGGAGGCTCAGCTGGGAAACGCCCATGTCGGAGGAGACATAGAGCTGTTGCTACAAAAACAGGAGAGTGGGATAAACCCAGGGCTTTTGCTACTCGTCTGCTGTTCCCAGATCCCTTTGCCTCTGATGAACTGAAGACATTCTTCCTTCTCCCTCCGATAGGCAACTCTTATATAGTAACTCCTTCTGCCCTATTTAATCCCTTAGCAATATATATCCTGAACAACCACCTACTCGCTTTGAGGATATCCACAGTGTCTTCACTGGAGCTGGTACCTATAAGGCAACAAAAGTGGGGAGGGAAGCCTTGAGAAGCGCAAAAATGGTGAAGGTTAAACAACATAACAAGGGGGGGGTCATGACTGGGCTTGTCTCTTTGCTCACCCTGAACACCTCAACTTCCTCCAGAGTCAATTCTTCCAGTATCCCTTGTTCCTTGGGCAACACAATCACCTTCTGCACTGTACCTTGGTCTGGGATAGAGAAAATAGAAGCATTAATTACTCATGCTGCTCCGTGAAGGACATATGACTCCACAGACATTCTAAGAGCTGACCCATTTCTGAGGATAATTAAGAGATAAGGGCTCTGGGGACAGCGGATGTGTCTAATAATCTAGATTACAAGACTTTTGCCTTTTAGAATGAGAAACTAAAAAGTAACCCAGGCCAGCGCCACAATCGTAGCTGCTCCCCAGGTGGAATTGCAAAATGCTGGACATACCTGTGCCAAGGAAGAGCACCTCGTAGCGCCCATCCACCGCATCCACAAGATCCACAGCCAAGGTGGTGAAGCTGTAGGGGACATTGGTCCTCACCAGGAGGGGACGGCGCTGGAGGGGGTAGACTGCATGGAACATCAAAGGATGGGCCCGCACAAAGGTTACCAGCTCATCAGAAAACTCACGTGTAGAGCGAAGGCCTGGGGTGAAGGTTCCTCCCGGGCACTAAAAAAGAAAACGAACCCATGAAGTCATAACTGGAGAAAAAATTAAAGAATGAGGATTCAGGTTCCCTTTTCCTGCTTGCTTTACTCAGAATTAGAAGCGAGCCAAGAGGTTACTGGAAGGAGTTTGCAGAACGAGAGGAAACAGGAAATGGAATCTTGAACCCTTCGAGAGTTAAGACATTTGGGACTCACGGCTCCAGGACGAGGGTAGGGCACACGTCCTGTGTATGGCCCCCACTGGTAGTTGTGTCCTTCCTTGTGGGCAAAGGGCCCATTGAAGACAGTGCGGATGTCAGCCATGGAGTAAACACAGACCGCCGAGCCACGGAAGACTGACCTTGGAAGAGAGAAGCAGGGCCAGAAGGACAGAGGAGTGATGCAAAGGCTGCAAAGGCTCTCCCCATCCCGATCCCATGGGCTTTACTCACCCCAGGGTGGAGAAGACCCCGTAGAGCAAGGGATGCTTCTCATCCTGGGTTGGCAAAAGGAAGACATCACCTGGGGAAGGAAACAATCCAATCACACACTTTGAGGGAGATGTGTGCAGAGTTTGCATGCAAAGCTCTAGGGTGGTGGCTTCTCAATCCTGGCCACTGGAAGATGCTTGGACTTCAACTCCTAGGGTTCCCCAGTCAGCATAGACAGATCTATTTCAGGGCCACGCTTTGAGGCTTATCTTGCCCAATCTGGAACCCTCCAGATGTGTAAGGATTGCCAATGCTTTCAGTGGCCAGCTGGCACGAGAAAATCATTTTAAGAAACAAATGAAAGAGAAAGACATTTAAATGAGGGTTTGTTTGTTTGTTTTTAAAAAAATAGCCATTTCACATACTGGATTCAGGGACTGTTTATAAAATGGCCAGGATCGACAACACTGTCAAATCCAAATGGGTGCTATATTATATTGACTTGAAACTCTGCATCTGAGTTATTCTACGCTTAAAGCAGAAAGTACTTTTAGAATGGCCATAATATGCTGATGCTAGATTTCAATGGCTATTTTTTGTCACTGCTTAAGCACAGCCCATATTTAAGTACAACAGCTGGTATCTCTCCCCAAACTTTTAGGCAGAATTTCTGGCTCACATCCTTGAACAACCCAGCCCGGCCTCTTTCATCAAGTTCCAATTTTCCATACCTTCACCACTATCACTAAACCCCAAACCTGCCCCTCCCTCTCCCGAGAACAAAAATCTCTCTGTCCAAAAGAAGGGCTCACGCAGCTCGTCAAAGAAAGTCTCCACCCCATCCTCTCCAATCACGGAGCAGACCAGACGGGCTTTAAGGAACGTCGTCCACTTGTTCAACAGGGAACGCTGGCCCCCATCATCGTTCTGAAAAAAAAAGCAAGAGATTTACTAGGACAGCCCCACCCCCACTCTGCGATTCCACAGATGCAGAAATCTTCAAGAAAAAGAAAGACACAGAACCACTTTTGAGCTGCAAGGTGGCAAAAACAGCTGTTTGCACCTGGGAATTATGGCACTATTTCAGCCTGCAGGATGTGAGCAGCGAAAATTAAGCTGAATCAAGGTACAGGGCAAGTGATACCTGGTAGAAGAGCCTTCTCCATCTTAGACAAATAGGGCTACACCTACCATTGAGCCAAGCCAGCATGGGCCTGTTTGAGAAAGGCTTCTTCCAGGTTTGGGGCAGATCTGAAGACCTCAACTGAGTGCAATGGGGAGCTTTAACTCTACAGTCAATAGGTACAACTGTGGCATGTGGTCTCCAAAAACCGTGGCTCTTCCAACAGCTGTCACCCAATTGCAATGTGTAACGTGACCAAAGGGGGGAATTATTAAAAGATGAGGAATCACCATCTTATAGATGTGTGATAAATTAAATTTTAATTGAATTGAATTGAAACCTATCTTATTAAATCAAATTTAGTTTTAATCCTGGCCCCCACCTGACTTTCTACATGTGGTTGCTGGCATGCCCAAGGGGCTGAATTCCTTTGGCTGGAACAACTGCTCACCCTTGATCTAAAATCTCCAGATTAAATACTTTTTTTTTTGCAACTTCCCACCACGGAGAGCCATGCCAAGAGAACAATGGGGCTACAGGGAAGATCTCATTTCCCTTTTCTAATTGTGGACCTGGGCCTTCTCAGGGCTGAACAAGCCATTTGGCTGTGCAGTAGCCTTTCAGCCCTTCACGCTGCCTGCACTCCTGAGAACTCACCATAAACTGCAACACAGCAGCTGCTCCCTCACCACACTGTAGGGGTGCACTGGCCATTCTTCCATTTGCTGGGACATTTTAAAATCTACCAGGGATGATTCTCAAGAAAACACCTCAGAAGATTGTGTTCACGACTGCGTATCCCCGGAGAGCAGAACGGATACATGCATACTTACCATCTACAGCAGGGGTCCTCAACCTTGGCAACTTTAAGACTTGTGGACTTCCACTCGCAGAAGTTGAAGTCCACAAGTCTTAAAGTTGCCAAGGTTGAGGTCCCCTGATCTACACTGTCCATAGGATATGTATGTGCTCTGCAACAGGCAAGGGACAAAAATTGCTTGTAGCTCTTTCTTCCTTTTCCTTGCCCCCTCAACCCCTTTTCATCTACCTCTCCCAACGGCCAATATGTTCGCTTGAACTTCTCTGCTCAGTCGCTGCTGTAAAGCTGGTTCTTTTCACCCTTTTATTTTTCCCCTCTCCAAAGTCGATTGCTACTTTGGCAAATCTTAGCCGGGGTGGTGGTGGTGGTGGTTCCTTATCATGTGACCCTTTTTATTTCTCACAGAAGACTTTAGCATTCCTGTCCCATCAACACTTGCCAACTCTGTTTGCTCTTAAAGATCGTGGTACTTTCAAGAGGGAGGTCTTACAAGTGGCGGACACCTGTTCCTTCCTAGTATAGAATGGAAGTCAAGCTTGGTTCGGCTCCTAAATGAAACCATTCATTACCTTGGACGCTTGTTAGGGTTGCTAAGGAGAACATCAGCTCTGCAGTAGAAGAGGTCAACCAGCATCTCTCGGTGGCTCGGCCCTTCTTAGAATTCCCTGCCCACCCCAGCCCCAAGCAAAGATAAACCCCACTTTAAGTCCTGCTCACCAGACACACCCGTCCCACCCGAGCGAGTACGGCAGGCCCCACGGCACCCTCCAGTGCTTTTTCCCGGAAAAAGAAGTAGAGCTTGTCATCGCTGTGGTCGGAGCTGTCGGGAATGACGTGGGCTTGGAGGAAAACAGGGTCTGAGGAAGGGGAAGAGAGATGCCACCGCGTGGGTTCACCACTAGATGGAGACGACAAGCGCTCTAGTTTTGCCTGAAGCAAACTTTTGGGAAAAGATGCTGCCATAAAGAAAGTCCGAAGCGTAAGGTCACTATGCTTGGTATGTACAGTTCCTCTGCAGTTCACTGTCTACTCCTGTGCCTTGGGGCACTTATGCCTGTGGGCCAGTCAACTGAGGCCTAGAGGCTGCAATGGAACGGAGGAAAGAAAAGCAAACTTTGCCAACTTCGCCTTTTCATCGGCTGCAGGCTCCACTGGTGTAAGCAGAAGCCCCGAGCCATGCCTTGTAGGTTATCTGAGTACAATTTTTAATGGGACAGAAGCAGGCATGACATCAACGGGGCAGCAATCGCGTGAAATCGCTTGCAATGCAATGATGGTTCAGCTCCCCGCTCCTGCCAACATTTTGGATTTCAAGAGCGGCCCTCACCCTGGCAAGATTACCTTACTTTTTTCTGGGTGACTGTCAAATCCTGATGTCATCCTCCTCCCCGCCCCCTCGCCGAATAAGATATTCACACTATAAGAATTCACTCTTCTATGCTTTATCCATCGGGGTCCGTTATCTCATCGTTCAGCCCAATTTCCCCCCTTTGTTTTTCTTTAGATGGTGTTTGGCTTCCTACCATACAGCCATCGGGAGTCGTGTTGCTCCGTACGTACAGCTGGGCGCAGTCCCATGGTCCGGAACAAGGCTGCATCGGTGCCCATGAAATCCACATGAACTCCAGCATACAGTGTGCTATCTGGAGGGAGGGGGGGTGGAACAGGAAGAAGAGCAACAAAAACTTCATTGGGTGTAATCCTATGCAGGCATAACCAGGGAAACTCTGTAAGATCTGGAGTTTTGAGACAATTAAAAATACAGGGAGGTGCCTTAGGCTTTGTCAATAAAATCTACTCAAGGGCATGGATATCCTTGAAGGTGAGGCAGGGAAATGACACAGGGTGTGCTTGTGTGTGATGATGCCATTGGCACCAAGGCCATGTGTCAGATATTGTGACATCAGAACATATTGGTGCATTCCAGCTGTGTCGTCATCACAAGCACGGCATCAGTGGAGCATCCTTAGGGTTTCTGATAGATGCTGCTATTGCTGGTGCTACAGGCCCCGTCTTGCCCGGCTGTCAGGCAATGGTACTTCTCAGCTCTGCTCCCCTCAAATCCTTTTCAATGAAATGCCAGGGATAAACATGAGACCTCAGCCATCCCAAGCATTTCTCTGCAATTAATGAAAGCTTCTCTCCCAAGTACTTTGTTCCCCTCCAGTCAGCTGTGTACTTCCTGCAGCCCTGATAACAAACCAAAAGCCACAAAGATCAGATGGGAGCTATAGATAGCAAGGTTGTCGGGCAATTCAGATTCAAAGGAAACCTGCAATTCAAAGAGCACATGGATGGACACACACGACACATGTCAGCAACTGCTTAAAACTAATCACAACTTTTTTCGTGGAATAGTATGACAGCTGTGGAGGGCAGTCATGCCACCCAGGAAAAAGCAGCTTGGGTTGAGCAGCAACACAGTTTCCACATAGGCATTGACCAGAAGGATGCCTATGCAGCAGCATGCTAGTTGTATTTTATAGTTTAGCAATACTTCATTCAACTTGTGCGGCCACCATCCAACTCAACTCACTCAAAGTTACTTACTGACAAGCACGGCCATGCTGGACTGCCGGGGGTCATAAGGACATTTCCCCTTGCCTGCTTCCAGTGAATGAGGCACTGTGCGGAAAAGGTATTCCTGTGGAAGGGCAAACAAGGAAAGGACAACAGGACCATCATCATGAAAACTTACTTTGATTCCAAGTCATTTAGGAATGAAGTCACTTTGAGTGTAAGGCTGCCAGACCCTGCTTCCAATTCTGTCTTTACCCTGCCCTCTTTTCTTGACTGTCCCTTCACAGAAGTGACCTTATATCAAGGCAGACCACTAGCCAGCTGAGTTAATTACTATTTTCTGCTCTGATCATCTTTCTCAAAGTTCCCCGAAGACGCCACAGATTGAGAATAGAGAGACGTCTTCTATCACTAAGATACCCTACGGTTCTTTTCCAGCAGGAAGACTGGGTGGGTTGTGAGTCCTTTTTCTTACTTCAGAGCGCCAACCACGGTTGATAAGGATGCAGACTGGGTGATAAGCTCCTGTTCCACAGGCGTAGAGATGAGTACGGTTCAAAGGTTCCATAAGCCGTATGTAGTTGAAACATTCACCCTACAGGACATGAAGAAGTAAAATGTGAACTGGAAGACTTAAGGTTGCCAGGTGGGAGTTAATACAGTCTCCATCTTCCCGGGAATATATAGATTAAGGCTCCTGGACTATGTAGAATCAGAAAATAGCAGCTGAGACAAAGCCAAAAGTAACGATTTTCCTTCCAGAGATGCAAGAAATCAAATAGCTTTCGGACACCCAAAACCAAACGTATTTCCAGCTCACGGAGACCTAATGCATTGAAGCCAAGTACACTACCCTGTACACTAGGTACAGGTTAACAGTGAAGGAGCAGAAAATTGCCACTCACTCTCTGTCCTTTCCCTGCCAAGCGACACTCATTCTCCTGATTTGGCAATGCTGGCCAGTGGATCTGAAGAGAGAAAGAGAAAGAAGGATCATCTTGAGATGCCAAATCTATTCCCAATCCTTTTGGCTTTCTTGGTTCTCCAGTCCACTTATGGTTGGCTAGTTTGAGCTACAGCCCAATGACTCCTAAACATCTTGCAAGGTGCATATGTGTACCTATCCCACTGCCTTATTTACTCTATTGCATCTGTCAACCCAGCCCAAGGCAGTTAGCAACCACTGCAGGAAAATGTTGGGCATGAGGAACATCAGAGTTCCTTGTTGCTCTCTGAGCTTGGTTGTTTTCTTGCAAACATTTTATTACCCAAACTAAGTAACCTCATCAGTGCTAGCATGATCAACTTTCTGAATTGACCCAGCAGAATTTTTTTAAAAAAGACTTACAATTAGTGGCTCCTTGTTGATGTTGTGAAGATCCAAGGCCACCAGGAAATCTCGTGCCCCCAAGTAGAGACGTTCCTGGTCTTGGTCCACCAACAAGATGCGATAATCACTTGTGTTAAAGTTGAAGCTGAAAGGACGCGCAGTACGGGTCTCTAACAATTCTGTGGAGGGAGAGCCTCAGAGTCAACTACCACTTCTCAGGAGTAGGACACCCTTTGCACACTGACAAAAAGAGAGGCCAGGCTTGCCTAAATACATTTTTAGGAATGTTCACGTAAAGTGAACTTTGGTTATCTTACTATAGTGGGGAAAGCTGTCAACTGATAACTCATTCAAGGTTCAGCATTGATGGACAATTCCATGGTCTTCACTTCTCCTTACTCTTCCCACCTATGACACTTTTCACCTGAGCAAGGTCCAAAAAAAAGTCTGCTTTCTTAGAGATATCTGGTCCCTGACCATCCTTCTGGAAGAGGACAGTCCTCTGTGATGAATTTGCCCTAGCCCACTGCTCACCTGACCGTGCAGAGGACAAGAACTCAGAATCCTAATCTGACTTTTTTCTCTCTTACCCTTCCCCCCCTCCCCTTGCACACAGAAAGGGCAGCAACTGGATCATGTTGATCCATGTGATGGGTGGGGTGGGCTGGCTTGACTTGGGCTGAGCTCAGGGGGTATTTTGGTCCCTTGAAGTGGCAAAGGCGGAGCCAACGTGGCTGGGGGGGGGGTGCTCAGCGGCTGGTACAGCAAAGAGTCTAAATCCCCCAGCAATCCCCCAGCCACATTCCAGAGGCACAGATCAGAGAGGGATGGGGGTGAACTTCCCACCTGTGGTGACCTTGGGGACAAAGCCAGAGGACACCAGCCAGGCCCAGTTATGCTCTGTAGCCAAGTCTAGGCAAGAATGCAGAGATCAGGGACCAAAATTGGCCTAATCCCTTTAGGCAAGTGGGCCAAAGCCAGGAAGAAAAGCAGACTTCCAGGAGGTCAAAGAGGAACAGATGCAGGCGAGAGACGAGTCTGCGGAGATGAGGAATTAAAATCAAATTAAAGAAACCACCAAGCCAGGAGTAGAATTGCAGGATTCTGACCAATCTCTCCTCTCTCCGTCCAGTTCAGCTGACATCTCCCATCTCTTCTTCTCTGGAAGCTGGGAAGGAACTCTGGAAACCTGATGGAATTTCCCAGGCATTAACACATGGCAGGTGGGAGACTATCATGCTTGCCCCAAGAAATAATGGCAATCTGCCCCATGGCAATCTGCCCAGGGGTGGGCTGTGTCATGCATCCTACCCAGTTTTGATACACAGTGGCCATTATATAACATTGGGGGTATATAAGCAGTGCCATTCATCTCTTCTAAGGCAACCTAGCAATATTAGGCTATCCGGTATCTTCGACTGTGATGGAAAATGAACTAAGTCCTTCAAAGCAGAACCTCTTGTAAGCATCTTCCCAACGCTTCTCCCTCCTGCATCCATTTATCACCGAGTGCTGATAATTTGTGTGTGTGTGTGTGTGTGTGTAGAGGTTTACTGGATGTCAGATGAAGAAGGTCTCACTCCCCTAACGGGCTTCTCTGAGACCAAAAAATATTTCAGGCCCAACTGCTGTACCCTCAGGATTGTGTGGGTGGAAACCACTGGTGGTTTGGGGGAAACAATCTGTTCACAAGGTTTTCAGGGACGCTATCTGGAATTGGCAGCGGGGTTGGCTCAGTGGTCAATAAGCTGGGCTTGTCAGCTGGAAAGCCGGGAACCCGGGTTCTGAGACCTGAGCACCACACTATGGGGTGAGCTCCCGTTACTTGCCCCAGCTCCTGCCCATCTAGCAGTTTGAAAACACGCCAATGTGAGTAGATGAATAGGTATCACTTTGGTAACAATGTTCCATGGTGTCATGCTGAACCATGTGACTGCAGAAATGTCTTTGGACAGCGCTGGCTCAGTGGCCTTTGAAGGAAGATGAGCAGGCCCCCTAAAGTCAGCTACGACTAGTGGAGTAAAATCCACAGGGGCTCCTTTACCTTTCCCCCCCCCACCATCTGGAATTTCCATACCCAGAAGTAGTCCATTCTGTGGCAAACAAGGAAGCCTTTAGATAGGAGTTATACCTTGGCAGAAATGGAGCCCTTGGGTTCCACAAACCCCTTACTGTTCTATCACATAGGCCCCACACACACTTGGGAAGACGGAGGGATGGAAACTGGAGGAGCCAACAAGAAATCAGGAAACATTAGAATCATCTGTCATCTTACAGGCAGACTGAAGCAGGCTGTGGCCAGCCAAAACAGTCAGCGGCAATATGTGCCTGGGAATTGCAACCGGTCATCACATTGGTCTTTGGCACAATGACTGAAGCTCTTTGGGCTTAATGTACCTTTTTTCAGCCTTAGCCCCAGCACCTCCCTAAAGAAATATCCCGAGCCAGCTGAATTCTGCTCAGACAAATAATTGCTTCTGCAATCACAGAACTGTGACTTGCATTTCTGTGTTATTTGAAGAGTGAACAATAATAGTACGTTAGTCAAGATTAGTTTCTCTGTCAGGCAAAATGGGAAAAAAAAAGCTCAGGTTAGCAAATTGATAAGAAATGAAGGAACACTTTAGAACAGACCCAAGTTGCTTAACTTCCTAAGCTTAAAAAAAGGTGCCTTCTGCTATGAGACAGATGCTGTCCTGTCATTCATTCTGAGGTGAGATTCAGCAGCTTTTTTTGTTTTTGTAGCTGGTACAAGAGGGCACCATTTTATATCCTGGCTCACCCTTCTTGCTGCTAGAGCTTTCAGTAGGGGAAGCAGAATTAGTTATCATATAACGGTACTTCCTATAATATACCCAGTAAAAGAAATCAGGGTTATTATCTTTTATATTGCAGAGGGGTGGTGTTGGTGGGCAGAGCCTGCCCAGGACATTAGATCGTTTGAGATGGACCTCCCTGGCTGATGCCATTAACCAGAAATGGAGCGGAATGGCAGCTGATGGGGCTTTCAACGTTGGAAACAGGTAGCAGTTTCCATTGCACCAAAGGGTAGCAGGATAGCTCAGGAGCAAGTACAGGGGCAGAGCTGGATGCCCCATCACCAGCTCAACCCTCTAATCCAGACATGTCAAACACAAGGCCCGGGGGCCGGATCAGGCCCACAAAGTGGTTTCATGTGGCCCACGAAGCCATCCTGGAAACAGTGAGGGAACGGCCCCCACTGCCTTGGCCCTGGCCCAGAGACCCTCCTTCTGCCAGAGACCCTCAGATCTGTCCCACTCCTGCCCAGGCCCCCATAGGCACCCTTGATGCGAACGATGTAGAACTGGCCACACCCACCCAGTAGGCCATACGCACTCTAGCCACGCCCACCCAGTAGGCCACGCCCACCCTGGCCATACCCACCCGGCCCTCTGAGGGCAACCGCAATGCTGATGTGGCCCTCAATGAAATTGAGTTTGACACCCCTGCATCCCTTCCCCTTCTTCCCTGTAACCCAGCACTGGCCTTAGTCTCTGTAAGGGCAGGTCCAACCTGCCTACATAAAGAACCAAAGCTGAGAGAAAACAGCTGGCTAAAGCTGACTGTGTTCTTGGCAAGAGTGAAGTTCAACCAAAAAAATAATTCATTTCCATGAATGAAGGCAAATAGATGTGTCCCAAGATAATGTCGCGAGATCCAATCAGGGTCAGTCACCAGGATCAGAGGTTTAGTTTTCTGAGCTTTCGGATTTGTGCTGGAGCCCCCATCCATCAGGGAACGTCTCTCACACCAGAATGTGTGCCTTGGGCTATTTATGCGGTGTCTGGCTGTGTGTGGCTTTTTTAGTTGTTGATTGGGGTGTCAATGGCCAGAAGGCTATACCTCTGGTCCCAATGACCGACCCATAACTGGCCATCAACAGCCCAATCAACAACTAAAAAAGCCACACACAACCAGGCACCACATAAATACTACGCGTAGCACACCTTCTGCTCAAAGCACACGTTCTGGTGAGAGAGAGATTCCCTGAGGATGGGCTCCAGCATGGGTCCGAAAGGTCTAGGACCTCCGGTCCCAGTGACTGACCCAGATTGGATCCTGCAAAATTCATCCAGTTTCATAGAATGCACAAGCACAGTTAGACTATTGACTTACAACTAGTAATAGCAGGGCCCTCTCAAAAACCTGAACATGCTGGCCCGTCTTAGCAGGAACACCTCCTTACGGAGCCTGCTTAATCCAAATACGCTGCCTTTATGGGGCAGTCCTTGCTTAAGCCACAGCAGACATAGCCGCAGGGACCTGCTGTTGTACTTGCCACCACCATCTCCAAAACCCAGAATAATGAACATGACTTATGCTATAGACTCTGGTGGAAAACTTCCCCTGGAAGACCCCTGCCTCCTCAAGGAGGATTCAGGCTGAACGTCCCACCAGAAACCCTCCTGCCAGACGGCACACAACCTTCCCAGTTCCATAGGAGGAAGACCCAAGTCCCTGACATCTTCACCAGCTGCGTATCCCTTATGGTATCCCATAGGTAAGTCCATGAGCCTAAGCAAGCACATAGCGTAGGTGTGTGTCTCTGCCCATTCGGGCACAAGCGCGTGTACAGAGAAACCAGAGTGATGTCTGGAGCTTTGCCTTTTATAGCCAAGCTGCTGCCGCCCAAAGGAATGAATTGTCCTTTGGCCAAGGCTCTTGCTGTTTCTTTGTGCACCCCCCCTCCCTCCCTTTCACATGTACACATGAGCTACATTTTCATAGTTGAAGGAAAGGACGACAAAGCAACTATAGTGAGAACAACAGCAGGGTATCTATAGCAGGAACGTGGCATGCACACCCTAGTCATTAAGCTCCTCTCCAGCCCAAGCTCCCTCTCTTCCCCTGCCCCACAATGTGCTTTTGGAAGGGGAATCCATCCATGTTCTAGTCCCTTCTCTGTATGGCATGCTGGGTATTTTAAGCCCTTCTGGGAAATCCTTTCCCCCGGTGGCTGGCAAGTAATTAGATCCCGGAATCCCCAAGAACAGAGAGTGTAGGGGAACCCAGCAAGGTCACAGGATATTTTTTGGGGGGTGGGGGTGGAGGGGAGAATGCTTGCAGAAGGCGGCAGAGGGACCCACCAATGATGGTGTGATGTGCCTGACACAGCAGTAACCTGTACACCCTCTTTAGAAAAACATTCACAGCAAAAACACAAAGCATTAGCAATACAGAAACAGGCAAGGGTGCGACTCTGTTGACAGCCACAAACTGATGCATCCATCATACATGGACAAGCTGCTTCGATTGGCTGCCTTGGGTCCACATGGCTAAACTGTCCTGCACATACAACACTCACCAGCACCATAGAATGCTTAAACCATAAAACCACTGAGGAAGTCTATAATCTACAGTCAGCCTTTTCTTTCTTTTTTAATCAACTGGCCATCTCAGGTCAGAAATCTGGGAATAGGGGAGCTTGAAGTTATTTGCACTTTGCATTTTGTTAATGAAAAACTTGCTGCTTTTTCAGAATGTACAGAAGCAGCTGCTGAAACAAAGCTGTGCACTGTCAGGTCTATATCTGTTTCGTATTAGGTCCATCACAAGGCCACCACAGGAACCCGTTGCCATAAATAATATTAAAATGGGGAAAAAAGAGATGAACACATAAAAACCAGAGCTGCTGCCTTGTTAGAAATGACTACAAACTTCCTCTTTGACAACAAGATCTCCTCCATGTAGCAGCTGACTCACAGAAAAGAAATTATCCTGTACTAGTAAATCTCCATGGTATTTAGTTTGATGCTAGAGGTGGAAAGAATTCTTGGCAAAAAGAAGCAAATTGTTGGTTTGATCCAAACAAAGCCATTATTTTAACTGGACAGTTCTTATTTGCTGTCCCAAAAGAATCCACTAGTACTGTAGTTTGTTTTCAGATATAAGAAGCACACATATACTACTTTCCTCTAAGTTGTTGTTGGTAGCTTAGCTGGGCATTATCTCTTTTTATCTTCATAGTCTGTCTATGAATTATATTAGGCTGAGATTGACCAAACTAATGTTTTCTTGCCTTCCTGGACCTCCCCAGGAATACAGCTGATTACTTTGGGCACCAGTATCAATGATCTGAGCAGTGATATGATGCAGGAATAATTCCTTTCCCCATGGTAACAGTCCATTCCTGGGACAGTCAAAATGTTTACTCAAGCTATCAGAGTGCATAGTTAAAATTATTGGTGAGCAAGTCATTGTGTTTTCATAATCACCCCTTTTAGCATTAAGCAGCAATTAGGCAAACTTCTTAGAAAATATGTTTAGTCCAATTTGAATGGGCGAGGATAAGGATATCTCAGGGTTGGCACCAGCAAACCAGTTCCACAGTGTTGCCAAGAAAACCACGACAACATTAACAGAAGTTGTCATCTTAAGAAGGACCATAGTTTACTTTAACAATGTTATTTAATTGTTAAAGAAGTGGTGTTCCTGGTGCTTTTCTTTCTCATAGTAAAACCTTGGAACTTGTTACAATACTGTCATTTTCAGAAGGAAGGAAGGAAGGAAGGAAGGAAGGAAGGAAGGAAGGAAGGAAGGAAGGAAGGAAAACTTAGATTTACTCCAGCTTTCCTGAAAAATGCACTCTCCACCATGGACAAGTCCAACTGGGGAAGAGTCTTTTAAGCATAGTCCAACTAATAAAAGGATAATTCCCTGCTCAGCTATAAAAAATTCATAGCCATATACAGCAGATTCACTATTGTTCTTTGAAAGACTACCTTCATCTAACTTATTTTCTTAAATTTTCGGTTTTTATGCCTTCAGGTAATCCGCTGCTATGAAATCCCTTATCTAGGCTAAACAGGCTGGGTGATGGACGGTAGGCATATAAGTCTTTAAGAAACAAAGAGAAGAACAAAAATCAGAAGGTTGCACTTTTCCCAATGCGTGAGTTTTATTCGTCCGGAAAGGTGCTACCAGCTACTTTTCTGATTTTTTTGAACACAAGACTCTCTTCCTACAAGCAGGAAAAAAAAAGGCTCTCTATTCTGTCAAAGAGTTCTGCAATGGATTGCCATGCCCCACCCTTGCCCACCCCAGTGCCACCTTGCAGCTTTCTCCCTTCTCCGAACGCAGACATGCCCATCCAAGAGAGGAGATTTTTATTTTTTTTGCCGCCGACACACAAAAGGCAGTCTTACCTCCCCGGGACTCACCTGAATGACTTTAAGCCTCTCTTACCTTTGTAGGTGAGGTAGACCCGGGGCGCTCCCGTCTGGCTGCTGTGGCCCAAACAGCAGCAGAACAAGAGCCCCAATAGGAGCAGCGTCGCCCAGGGCACCATGGCGGGGGGGGGGTGTCAATCCTATAAGAAGAGAAAGGGAGATCGCCCCGCTGGACCTGGGTTCCGACGACGGGGGATGTTGGAGGCAGAGGCGCCGCGTTGCTGCAGGGAAGCGGGAGGGGGCCGGGCCGGGCCTAGAGGGCGCTGTGCGGAAGTAACCAAGATCAAAGTTCCCTTCCTCGCCCGTCCCACCGGGCCCCGGGCCAAGCAGCTGTAACCCGAGTGGCGGTCGCGGCTGATGGGCACTTCAAAGGCTCTCTCTCCCGGCCAGCTCCTGTAGATCCCCCCCCCGCCCTTCTTGCAGGCTAGCCAGCCTTTGAAGTTGGGGGCTAGAGAATGGGAGACCCCAAGATAGGCTCTCCTTCCTCCCCCCCTAACCCCCCCAAAAAAGAAGAAAAAAAAGGGGGGGAAGGCAGACTACCTTACCGGGCTCCGCCTGCATCGCTAAGAGCCCCCCCCCCCGCCCCACTCCCTTGGAAAGAGCGACCCCTGCCGGGGTCCGAAACGCAGGCGCTCCAATATAGGTAGAGAAGCAGAGCGGGGAGGATCTTTTTAATCTCGGGACGGCCCCCTTCATTCTGAAGAGGGCACCGAGGTTCGAGCTGCTGCCATTCTGGACGCAGTCTTGGGCTTTGCCGTGGCCTCCTGACGCCATCACTCTCAGGACAAGGGACGCAGGAACGGCAGCAATCCCTCCCCGCACCCCAGCCGGGCTATAATCTTCCCCATGCCACAGAACAGGTGCCCGGGGACAATGCCAGCAGCAAGCCCGCCCAGCACCAGCGCAGCTCCGGGACTCGGTGCCAACAGGGCCTGCCGGGGGGGCTTTGATCTGCCTGCCAAAGGCCGCTTTTTTTTCCCCTCTACCATCCCCCCCTACACACACACACACACGCTCCCGGCCCCGGAGCGGGTGCACGCGTGCGTCTGTGTGTGTGTGTTTCCGCGCGCTCCGTCCCGTCCTGCCTGCCTGCCGACGTGCTGCGACCTGCCTCTCCCATACCTGAGCCAGGTGCAGCGGAGGAAGCCGCGCAGGCTGGGACTTGGAGTCCCAACCGGTCCCCGTCGATTGCCATCCATCCTCAGGCGCTCAAAGACGCGTCCGCCTGCCCCGGCGCTCAAATGCCCGCTCGCTCTCTTTTCGCGCTCTTGGCAGGAGAGCACAAAGCCCAGCTCGGCGCCTTGAAGATGCTCGGGCGAGATTTCAAGGGAGCCGGGACTCTCCTGCCTCTGCTCCGCGCGGCTGGCTGCATCTCCTCCAAAGTTGTCGGCCATCCCGAAGGCTTGTTTCCCACCCCCACCCCGCCGCCGCCGCCCCTCCTCCCGGGAGACAAGAACTTCGCTGAAGTCTTGCCAGGCGTCTTGCCGGCTGGCCGGCGAAGAGAGCAGGGTTGCAAAGCGAAGCCCCGAGCGGCTTCCTCTCTTGCTCACCGCCGGCAGCTTCCGAAAGCGCCCGGAGCAATCTAGGAAAATCCAGGCAAAACCGGGAAAAGGAGTGGGGAGGGGAGGGGTGGGGGGGGGCGTGCGGCAGAATAAGAGGTAGCCAGATCGCCGCGGCGGGAACGAGGATCTGGCGCTGAAATCCGACGGCTTCAGAGCGCGGAGACGACGGGAGCAAAGAGATCCCTTACCCGGCGGTAGCTCTCCGCTCCGAGATCAACTCCCTGGGTTTAGCTCCAGTCTAAACTCACTTCTGTGCCCAAGAAAATTTCTCCGGGATGTATACTCGTAATCCAGCGGGGCAAGCGGTCGTGAGGAGGGAGGGAGGGACATGTCTGCCTCCCCCCCCGCTCCCCCGGATTTTCTACCTCTGCGAAAGGACCTAAGGCGCAGGGTTTGCCACAGGACAAGGCTTGCGGTGCCGAGCTTCCTTGGACTAGATAAGCCCACCCTGCCTCCCCTAGATGGGCTGGGACGGTTTAACCCCTTCGTGGCGCGGCTGCTTGCAGGGGTCTTCAAACTTGGCCCTTTTATGACTTGTGGACTTCAACTCCCAGAATTCCTCAGCCAGCGTGCCTGGCTGAGGAATTCTGGGAGTTGAAGTCCACAAGTCATAAAAGGGCCAAGTTTGAAGACCCCTGTTCTAGAGCCAGGAGGGAAGCCTGACTGCAGGTCGGGGGAGGAAAGCCCCTCTTCCTCTCCTCCCCCAGGATCCAAGGGGGAAACCGAACTCCGGGAAAATGGGGACCAGGAGGCGAATAGGGGACGTTGCTGAGGAGATTGAGCCGGGACTGCTCCATCAGATCGCGGCGATCTGACTGCGATCGACGGGACGTTTCCCTTCTCTTCCTGTGGCTGCTAGAGCTAACTCCTAGAGCTGGGCCGGGCGCCTTTCACACGAGGCGTAGCGGCGGGAAGCGGCGAAGGAAGGAGGGAACTAGTTGTCACCACCACCTTTCGATCCAGGAAGGCCCAGAGGCCCATTCCTCCTCTCTAGAGCTGTATGCAAGCGGCTAGCCCAGGGGTAGGCAACCTCGGCTCTTTTATGACTCATGGACTTCAACTCCCAGAATTCCTGAGGAATTCTGGGAGTTGAAGTCCATGAGTCATAAAAGAGCCGAGGTTGCCTACCCCTGGGCTAGCTGCACCGTTGACTCTCCCCAGCAAAGAGGGGCCCAGAAACAAGGGCGAGCCTGGCGCAGTGCTTGAGAAGGGGGAGGGGAGATCAGGTGCTGGTGGAGCCACAAGTCAATGGCAAGGAAAAGACGCTTTAACAGATCCTGGGAAGCAGCGGTGAGGTGACTTTTAACTACATGCAAGTGCTTCCTTTTTTTCCCTTTCCCCGTACTGGGTTTATCAGTAGGTCTGCTTCTCAATGGCCTCCAAAGCCCTTCCTGACAAGTTGCTTCGGAGAAAAAACAAAACAAAACAGGGATCAATCCAGTACCCCGGATGCATCCAGGATTGGAAGGAAGCCTCGCTTTAGATTAGAACTAGATCGGGCATGCAAAACCCTGGAGCACCGCTAGAGGGCGCGCAGCAGAGACTTCCTCTGGTAGCTTTTAGCCTCTGAATTGTTTCTGGCTAGAAATCTAGGCCGAAGCGTGCCCTGCCTGCTTCAGGCTTTGCTCTCCCCCAGCTGCACGGTCGCCACACCCATCCCCAAATGCAGCAGCAATGGTTTGCCCCATTATAAAGGTAGGAATGCTCTCCTAACTCAGTTCTGTCTCCAGAAGACAAGGCCAGAGCTGCATTTAAAACTTCCAACCTTTAGTTATTGCTCAAAAGCTTCTGCTGCGCCTTCAGAGGTTATACCCTTGAGAAGGAGAAAAGTTTCTTTATGGCTTGGAATTTATTTCCTGGAGTTGGGATTATATCCCACCTACATATCAGGGGAAGCCCAGGCTTACAGCCTGATCTAGTTGAGTCTCTCCCTTAATCTTCTGGCCAGAGGGGTAAGTGTACTATAATGCTAAAGAAATCACTGCAAACATAGCAGTACAGGCACTTAGATACAAAGGAAACAACTAGATATAGAAGAGATAAATAGAAGAAAGTAGATTCATGGAAACTGAACACAGTGTATTTGAAATTTACCACATGCCAAAGTAATATTTTCTAGAAAATACAGCTGAGGTTGATTTCCTGACAGCGTCAGTGGGTTCCGGACCGATCTGAAGGTTTTATTTATTTATGCTTCATTGCATAGTCAGTCAGAAGGATTTGGCATTTTTGTCCTCCTGTCCAGTCCTTCCCAAGGACCTGGAATAGGCAGGTGTGGATATTTTAATGGTGTTAGAGGTATCTTCGCAGGGTGTAAGCTGTAGAGCTGCCTTTTGCAATTGATTGATGGTGAATTTGTCAATGCTGCTGGTGTTCAAGTAGTACTCCAGCTGTTTGGGGATTGCACCTATGGTGCCTGTTACTATTAATACTATCTTTGCTTTCTTTTGCCACACTAATTCTATTTCCATTTGCAAGTCTTTATATTTTGTTATCTTCTCCAGTTCTTTTTTTGTCTATTCTGCTGTTTCCAGCTACTGCCATGGGCACTATCCAGTCTTGTTTGTTACATTTGTTTGCTGTCCATCTTGCTGCAAGGTTCAGAGGAAATCAGAGATGATCCAGTTGATCAGAACAACCCAGCTGATTTTATACTCCTTTCCTGGAGAGTCAAGCAGAACAAAATGGGAAGGTCCTGATTCATGGGTGTTTAGTTAAACTGTTAACGTATCCTGCAGATGCAAAGGAGCAGAAGGCCAACACATGCTGAAGAGCAGTGTTTTTTTTTTAAACTTGGCAACTTTAAGATGTATGAATTCCAACTCCCAGAATTTTCCAACCAGGATGCTGGCTGGGGAATTCTGGCACTTGAAGACTACATATCTTAGTCAGGCTTGAAAAACACTGATCTTAAGGGTTTGGGGAAAGTAATGCTAACTGAGGAGTGTTAAAATGCCCAATTAGTGTCAGAAATAGTCATCAAGGATTTTTTTTCTGGAATTTAAGAAAAGAAATGAAGTTTTTCTGGTGGCTGAATTAAAAATAGATTGCAAAAGTACCGGTATTCAGCCATAACTGAATACTTAGGGTATATTTGCATACAGATGGTCCCTGGTTCTATCACTAGTTAAAATCATGTGATAATTGATGGAAAAGACCACTCTATATCTGATATCCTGGAAGACAGCTGGGTAGAATGATACAAACTGCATTGTGCTGGAGAGACTCAATTTGGGGAATTAAAAAACTAAGGCTCAGTTAAGCCTTAAATTCAATGTCAGCATTTTCAGTCAGGCTGGGAAAAAGTCTTCATCAGAAATCCTGCTAGTATAGCCAGGAAGGAGTAAATAGAGCAGTAGTAGTTTAAGTAGTTTTTAAAGTTCTTTATATGCACTTTTCCTAAGAAGAGTCAATGCAAGGTGTCTTCTAAGACCCCCATTTGTAAGTATAGAAAGCCAACATCCTTTTGGTGTTCACTTTTTCAAAACGGCATGTCAAAAAGTTATATTGTATAAACTGAAAATAAACCCGTGCATTTTATATCTGGGGTGATTTCCTGTTCTGTGTGCCTGGCTTTTTAAAGAACCATTCTCACCCCACCCTTCCTTATCTCCCATTTCCCCCCCCCCATTTAAGAAAGCTTGCATAATTAAACATCTCCACCATACTCCTCCCCCCCCTGCAAATCTGGACACGTGGGAAATGCACAGACTGATGGGAACTCTCAAGTACAATGCTCCTACTGGAAACAAAAAAGTAGCAGTGCACAGTGGGAAAATCTCTTTGCCCTCCTCCACCTTCTGAGTAGCTGTCCTCCTCCCCCTCTGCCTCATGCCCACATTTCCCAGACTAGTGCAAATGCTTCTTTTCATCCTATGGTCTTATTGTTAGGAATCATTTTCTAAGCAAAAGCTAGCCCTGTCACCGGCTCACTATGCTGTTTGCATGCCACCCACAGCAAGAAGAGTTCCCACGGCTCCAGGGTCCACCAAATCCCTGAATGGGGGGCTGGGGAGCATTATTAAGGGGAGGGGAAAGGGGCTAAAGTGATGGGGATGAGAGAGAGCAGTGGAGTCCTGATTAAGGGAGGGGGCCGTGATTATCCCCACTGCCGGCAGGTGCCCGTGGAAGGCGTTCCATGGGGATCTGAGTGCTTAGCAACAGGCTGTGGAGCGCAAACAGGGCAGAAGCAGATGGGATGTGGAAAAATAACCAGGCATGGGGGACCCATATCCCCCCAAGAGAAATAGGATCCAGATCACATTCCTAGAACCAGGAAATGTCTCCCAATCTCCTTAGAGGGAAAATTCCCTAGAAAGAAAACACTGTTTACCTGCCGGTTATTTCCTGACATCAGGTAGCTTTGCAGGATGGTTGTACCTAATATAGGCAGAGGGAGATTACTTTGCCCTTCTTCATTGTATCAAGGCTAACTGCTGCCTGTCCATTTCAAGGTCGTCTCCGCACACCAAGACCGGGGTGGGGTGGGGGAGAGACAGGAAATCCAAAATAGTTGATATTGACCAAATATTCTAGAGAACCTACTTTTTCCCCATCTGCCTTTAAACCGTACTGCCTAGCTAAGTAATTTAAAGCCTCAAGGGAAGACAAGAGATTCTAGATCAGGGGTATCAAACTGCCGGCCTGCAGGCCAGATCTGTCATGCGGCTGAAACCGCACCCACCCCATTGCCGGCAATGGGGGAAAAGTCGCAATACATTGTGTGACGTCATGTGACCTTGCAAGTTTGACATGCCTGTTCTAGATGAATCTCTCTCGATTATGTTTGCTAAAAATTGACAGTTTCCTACTATTTTTGATGGTGCAGGACTGTTCTGATGCAGGATAATAAAACAATAATGTAAGCCCTAAAAGCAAGCATAACCAAGAAAATGCATTACAGGTAGTCCTCAATTTACGACCACAACTGAGCCCAACATTTCCTTTGCCAAGCAAGACAGTTGTTAAGTGAATTTTGCCCCATTTTCAGTGGTGGGATTCAGCCGGTTTGCACCACTTTGGCAGAACCGGTAGCCAATTTTTTGTTTCCCAGGCCCAGAATGGACTTCCGGAAGCAGCATCCACACAGAGAACCGGTTGTTCCCATATTTGAATCCCTCCACTGCCCATTTCACTACTTTTCTTGCAACGGTTGTTAAGTGAATCACTGCAGTAGTTGTTAGTATCCCGTTTGTTAGGTGAATCTGGCATCCCCACTGAGTATGCTTGTCAGGAGGTCACAAAAGGTGATCACATGACTCCTGCAGTCTGCAACCGTCATGAGTACATGCCACTTGCCAAGCATCCAAATTTTGATCATGTGACCCTGGGGACACTGCAACGATCATAAGGGTGAAAAACGGTCATAAGCCAATTGTCTCAAAGGTGCTTTTTCAAAAGGCGACTGGACTTTCTAAAAAGCACCTCCGGGAGAACCATGGCCTGGATGACTGAGAATCTCCTCAGACATTCGGTTATAAGCCATTGTTTTCGGTACCATGGTAACCCTGATACCTGTACTTCTTCCACAAGAAGGGGGGGGGGAAAGTTCTCTCACAACAAGGTTTTGTCCAGGACCCCCTAAATCTCTCGTTGTAGCCCTCAGTCACAGAAAAGATGCCAACCCCAATTCTCAGATGTAGAGCATTTGGTGGGATTAGCCGAGTCCAAGCTTTAAGGTCAGAACTCCTGAGCTGCAGTGCTGCACCCTTTAGACATAATGGTCAAATAAGCTTGAGAAACTGATGTGCTTTGGCTTCTTTAACAAAGTGAGGAAGAAGAGAGAAGCTGGAAGTGTCTTGCTGACACAAGAACACAGAACTGAACTGGAAGTGGGCAAGGTATGGAGAAGGCCGAGTAGTGTAGAAGGGAGAGAAGACAAATGACAGAGAAAGGGGTTCCAGCCTCAGGGACCTTCCTGTGGAATGTCAGGTATTCCTTTTCCCGTCCCTGCCAGGTCTGCACACTTGTCTCTTTTCATGTCTTCCTTCTCTGATCTCTCCCCTTTCTATCCAGGGATCCTGCTTCACTTTCTGCCAGTCCTCTGGAAAAAAACAACCCAAAATGGCTTCCAGGATGGCCATCAGCTGCCAGCCTTCAAGTAAAATTCATTACAACGGTTTCTAACTAATCAGCAGACCCTGGAAGTAGTTCCTCCAACTCAGGCTTCTGTTTCTTTTGCTCACTGTCCTCTTCCTTTTGCTGTCACAGCTGATTCTGAGGGTCCTCCGTCATGAAGAAGCAGGAAGGGACCCTTTAAGCAAAGAGAAACAGACCTGGGAAGCTGGGAAGAGATTACCAATGTTTTCCTGTTCAGATAATAGCAGCAATTACCACCAGTGATGCAGCAATAAAATGTACATGTCCCAACTTATACATGCGCTTGAAAGTAATGAAGCATTGACAGAATTATTCTTCAAAATGAAGTTGCCTAGGATGTTGGCAGAAAAATTGGTTAACAACATTGTTTTAGAAAATGAAGCATAACTTCTAGAGTCTAGATTGTAGATGATGATTTATATCATGGGTCTTCAAACTTGGCTCTTTTGTGATTTGTGGACTTCAACTCTCAGAATTCCTCAGCCAGGCACGCTGTCTGAGAAATTCTGAGAGTTGAAGTCCACAAGTCATATAAGGGCCAAGTTTGAAGACGCCTGATTTATATCATAGAAGGAAACTTTACAACTGCTTGTTCAATTCAGCTCTGCTCCTCCAAGTATTTAACACCTTTGATCACCAGGATCACCCATGGAGATATTCCTAGAGGATATTCCAGAGAACTCTTATTAAAAAAAAATCCATGAATTGAGGTTCCACCTGTCATCTCCCGCAATGAATGTTCTCTGCTCCCCTAATTATTGGTAATTTTATATTGGGTTGTTGGTTAATTTCTATGCTATTTTTATACTGTATTAATTAATATTATAACTGAAAGTGAAGACAGTCCCTCCTGAATATAGAAGTGTATTTGTATGTATGTGTGTGTGCACAACCACACACATAGATAAAATATCAGGCCTCTTAGACAATTAATTATATAAGTTACACTATATGTTCATATTATTTGTAATTTTCTTCCAAACACTTCTTTACTTGTTTGACACGTGACCTTTGAACATATCTAAGTTCAGTAACATTTTTCTGTAGAAAAAAAAGATAAAATTAATAAAGCATATTGTGATTAGCCTATGGAGCCTGACTTTTGATTCACCCCTCTCTCTCTTTGTGTGTGTGTATGTGTGTGTGTGTGTATGTATTTAACTAAGCAGTGCTTAAGAGATTCTACAACCAGGTTGTACAAATACAACCAGGGTGTTCATAGCCAGTGAGATGAGGAAGGACGATCTCGTGATATCCCTGCCTGCCTGATTAGGTCTTTTACAGATGGCTGACACTGACTAACCTTTGAGCCAATGACCAACAACTGGTCCTCTTTAACAGCCCTCCTTCTTTTCAGAGCTTTGCAATGAAGCAATGTAAGGCCATCATATTGACCTGGAACATGTTTTTTCCCTTAAATAAAACAATGCAGGTTTTGCTGTGCTTCCTGTATTTGTTTGGAAGCTGAAGAACTTTTTTTTCGTTAACGAGATAAAAGATATGAGAAAGATTCAGAAAACATAATTTGAATTGTAAGCTACCCAAAGTCATTGATTGAGATGGCTGTACAAATTGGATGGATGGATGGATGGATGGATGGATGGATGGATAGATAGATAGATAGATAGATAGATAGATAGATAGATAGATAGATAGATAGATAGATAGATAGATAGATAGATAGATAGATAACATTGAGATGGGAAGTCCTGGGGCAGACTTGGCTGTCATGGATATTAACTAGTGATCAGAGGGGAGGAAGTGTGCCTGCCCAGAGGATGAAACTGTAGAACTTAAGACTCTGGTGGGATCATTGAAGATGTAATAGGGGAAGCTACTTCTGCTGTACGAGAAGTGATGCTATAAGACTATTTAAATTACTGTTGTTGGGTTTGGACTGGGGTTACCAGATAACATTGTTATGTGGTCAAGAGAAAAAAAAATGAGGGTGCCAGGATATTATGGTTCAATTCTAAACCACAAGTAGCCTGGGCCCTCTGTCTCTGTCCTAAAGCTCCCACCACCCAGACTCAATCTTAGCTTACGAGGTGACTCAGGATCAAGAATCAACTGCTTAATATTTCACTGAGTCTTTTCTTGCAAATGGACTCTTTACACTATCAGCCCTAATTCTGAGTCATCCTCATTTGCTGGAAACGGTTGTTAAGAGCCCAGGAATTGTGACAGTTCTTGCACAACATTTCCACAGCATCTGGACTCTGCTGATTTTGTGTGTTCTGTCACATTTAAGGAGAAACCATATCCAGAAAGTTTCCCCATATAACCCTAAATCCCATCCATATTTTATAGAATAGAGAGAAAAAAACCCTAAAGCCTCAGATATTGAAATATTTGACTGAAACAAACTACCCATCCTGAGCTGGACAAAAAGTGAGGCGAGCACGCTCTTTTTGCAAACTTTACCTGGCGTTAACTAGAGAACTAGCAAAAGAGGGTAAGATGGATAAAGTACAGAGGCAATCTAGCAAAATTCATCCTCTTCTGTTTCAAAGCAGTACCAACCTCGGGATATAAAACAGGAACCCTTGGAAAATTGCATGTAATTTCTTCCCATCAACTCCTGTTTATTGATTCATCTCTTGAAGCATTGGGGAATGATCATCCTTTTCCCATTATTTGTTACACGAGGCTTGTCATTAACTGCATTTCTTATAGACGAGATCATTTAGAATCAGGGGTAGGCAACCTCGGCTCTTTTCTGACTCATGGACTTGAACTCCCAGAATTCCTGAGTCAGCTAGATCTAGATCTAGATCTAAATCAGTGACTGTCTATTTCTTCTAACTAGCAAGCAAAACAATCCTAACCTCAACAATCTCTGCTGCTGGGCAGAGACTCACCATACCATTAATTCCCAAGGGCTTTCTGAAAGGGTGCGAGTCCTCTCCTCGAGAGACCACTGTCATTAGAAACCACAAGTGTGTCATTTCTGTAGCTGCTACTTTCCTTTGATCCAGGTCACCTCCAAACTTGTCACAGGAAAGCTACCACGAACCCGGCCTTTCCAGAAAAGTTTTGATGGTATCATGGGTTCCTACCTGGCAGCAGCTGATGGCTGCTTAGGAATAGTTACCTCAGTATGGTTAGAAAATTGACACTGGCAGCAGCTGATGGCTGCTTAGGAATATTTACCTCAGTATGGTTAGAAAATGGACACTGGATTTGGAGATTGGTTCTGTTTTTTCGTTTTTAAAAAAAATTTCTATCTTAATTTCATCTTATTGTAAGCTACTCAGTCTTTTTTCGAATTGGTTAACATAAATAAGTAGCCAACTGAACAATATGTAAATCAAGGCCAAATCTGTCAGTCAAGGAAATACCATACATTATTTTATTATTTTCAAATAATTTGTTACAATGTTTAAATGCTGAGAAAATAAATACCTGCTTCTACATCTTTTTCATATCTGCAGGGCAGGTCAGCTTTTTCTATAACTATTAATCGTTGAAATTGTTTTTTAAATTTGGAGGCATTCTCTCTGTTGCTTTTTTAAAATGCAGCTGAAAGATGGCAAAACTAAAAACTATTGATAATCGACTTATTAATAGCAGCGGAACTATGCAACAAATTGGGAAAAGATTTTTGCATTATCCCTAGGTAAGTGACTGACTTACAAAAATAGTCAAATAGTCCAAAGTAAGCTGAAATAATAATGAGGCATGTACAATTGAACAAGAATTACTTTTTACTGTAACAGGTAAGGCTTAAGCATTTATTAATAACTTTGAAAAGAAATAAATTATAAGAAAGTAAAATGAGGCTTCAGCCCAACTATTGAAGGGAAAGGACAACATAGTAGAAAAAGAAATCACCCAATCTTCAGATTCTCTGACAATGATCTAGAATGAGTTAATCTACTGTAAACGTATTCCACTCCGAAGGGCTGGCAGGTTGAGGGTCAGGAAAGACTGATCACAGGTAAGCCCCAGATTTTGAGAGGAAAAGGAACACAGAAGCTCTTGGCCACATTATTTATCAATTTTGTGGTCCCTGTGAATTGCCATCTTGCTTATAGGCATGGGAGCTGCTGATTCATGACATTTATATCTGGGCATTCATTGTTATCTGCTCAAAAAATGGCAAGATGGGAATTATTTCATTGGGTTGGGAAGACATGCCAGAGCAGGACCAAGAGAAAGGTCTTCTTCATGGTTTATCCTGTGGTCTCTAGTCCCACAACACCAGCAGACAGAAATTTCAAGTATGAGTAGTAAAGCTGCGGAAGAAGCCCTATCTTGTGGCTGGAGATGACAAAGGTTTAGACTGCTTCGAGTTGGTACGTGGTGTTATTACTATATGGTGACGTGTGTACATTAATGAAGTTTGGAGTGATTGCCTGGTTGTGGATGCTACTAAAGTTTGTGTGGCCCTGACAGATGGTTCCCTGGTGATTGAAAACGGTGATTGGTCAAGTTTTACATTCGGTTGCTTTGAGGTTTGAGAAAAAGATGTTGTTGTTCTCATTGTTACAAAGCTCCTTTTGTTCATGGAAGAGACAACAGATGACAACTGATGTGATGTCGTGGAAGTTACGGGTGACTGCTGTGTAGGTGTGAGGGATTCAGTTGATGCCATCCCAGCAGTAGTAGGCTGTCCTGGAATGGAAGGTGTTTCCTGTGGCAGAAGTCCAGAACTTGTTGGTGCCCCATGCTGTGGTTTTGTAGTTGGGGAGAAGGATGCAGATGTTGTAGGAGATGATTCATGGGCTGTTGTAAGAATTACGTTATTGGTCTCTTGGGCAGGATTTGAAGAATACAAAATAAAATTCTTAGTAGTTGAAGGTACCTCACCAAGTTGCTTTGTAGTTTGGCTTAATGAGAGCCTTGTTGTCATAGTTCTTTCTAGGGGTGGTGCTTCAGTTATTGTGATTGTTCCCAGTGCTGGCGGATTGGATGGTGGAGTTGCAGTGGTGGCTGCCGTAGTTGTTTCCTGTAATGGCAGACTAGTTGATGGCAATTTAGTGATGGTGGTTGTAGTTGTTTCCATTGATGGTGATTTAGTTGCTTCAGGTACCATGATTATTTCCAGCACTGGAGGTTTAGTGAATGGAGATGCAGCAGTGGCTGCCATAGTTGCTTCCAGTAGTGGCAGATTGGTTGATGGCAATTCAATAACAGTGGCTGTAGTTTGTTCCACTGGTGGTAGTTTGGTTGCTTCAAGTATGGTGATTGTTTCCAAGGTTGGAGGTTTTGCTGGTGGAGATGCAGTGGTGGCTACCACAGTTGCTTCCAGCGATGGCAGATTGGTTGATGAGAATTTAGCGGTGGCTGTTGTGGTTGCTTGCACTGGAGGCAGTGAGGCTGTTATGGCTGCTTCTGATGATGGCAGTTTAAATATTTGTTTTGCAGCTGGAAGTATTACCGGCACTTGGAGAGTCTCCAATGGTTTTTGAACTGTAGTTGGTCCCAGTAATGTTACCGGTTGCTGCTGTCCAGCTGCTGAAGGTAATTTATCTTCGGGCTGGAGAGGATTCTCTAAGGCTCCCACTTGCTTCAGCCACTGTAGATGGGATAAAAGCTGAGAAGCCAGGATAGGGACTGTGCAGTTGTGCAAGCTCTGACTTACAAGGCCCATCACCTCCCATTCCCAAGTAACTGGATCATGACAGATAACGGGACTGCCCACTGGCACCTGAAAAGAGGAGAGGGCACGAGAATCAAACAATCAAGATGACCATGGAGTCAGATCCTAAAATTTGGATACTAAAAATAGAAAATATTAGAGTATCCCTGCTGGTGGAACACCTGCGCATCTGAGATATTCTGCATATCTGAGATGTGGATGCTCCAACTTTGCTACCCTTTCGTAAGAGATCTGGATATTCCTCCAGGCATTTGGGCTGGGAGGTTGACCAAGCTCCTGCTGATTGGTTGGTTTTCATTGGGTTTTCCCCCCCCCTACTGAAAGTTGAAATTGGGGTATATTTACGTGTGTGAGAGACCTTGGGATATTTATTACTTGGATAACCGAAGTAACTATTGTTACTTTTAATTCCTGTGTATCACCCAGAGTTGTTGTAATAAGTCGAGTGGCCAAATAAGTTATTTAAATAAGTTAAATAATTCCACCAAAGAATGTCACAGTGGCTCTGCATTCTGCAACATTGCAGAACTTTTGTTGTATTCTGTGTGTTTCTTCCCGTCCAGCAGAGGTCAGATATAGGATTGTTTGCTTATCAAATCCTATCTACTTCTGCAAGTGTAGATAATAGAGGCGGTGATTCAGAATGGCTCTGTAGCTGGAAAAGTGGAACTGGTGCTGGTGGTAGATGAAGAGGACCTGCCTTGCTCTTTGAAATAATAGTGATGCGTTTCCTTATGCCACAAAAGATAGAACAGTGGAAAATATCTGAAAAGGAATGAAATGTCCTGGAGAGCAAAGAGGAAATATTTTCCCCATTTATGGTCCAAAGGAATCCATTCCTTTGGGTTACCTTGCACGTTGTGAGCTTGGGAGAGTCTTTTTTTGCCACACACAAGTTCCTGCCTTCTGTCGTGTTAGGCCAATGCTTGGAACAGTCAGATATGCTCAAGGCCTCCACCATTGTCTCCTTTAGGAACCATCTCATTGATCCTGTGGAGGAGGAGAGAAGATTCTCAGCTAGTCTAATTCACAGCATTCAGCACGAGGCTTCTTTCCTCTCTGTCTGTACGCAGGGATGTGGATTTAGGATAGGCAAACAGGTTTTGAAATCTCATATCCTCGAGTGCTGAAAGAACTGCTTGTTCTCTCCTCCAGCTTCTGAAAATATGTTTTAAAACATTCCCATAGCCATAAGGGCGGTAAAAATTAATCAATTCTTTCAGTGCGTCACATTTTGGCTGTAATACTAGCTTCTCTGCTTGTATAGCATTTCTCACAGATGTGCCAGAGACTAAATCCAGTCCACAGTCTGCTAGGCTAAGCTGAGAAAAACAAACATTACCCTTTTGCTGATACCTTTGACCCATAGCCCTAGGTCAGTTTGCTAAATAAAGAGTCTCCTAAACCATGATACAGCACATCGAAACTCACCCTCTTGGCCTCGTTCGAAAATCCTACATTCCTCCTGTGTGTTGTATGGTTTTTCTTCCTGAGGAATACAAGCTGGCCACATGTCTTTTGCTGTTAAATCAACTGGCTGGGCAAGCAAGATGAGACCCAGATCGTTATTGGGTGCTGTATTCCAGGAACTGAAGCCCCGATGTAGCAGAAACTGACTCACAGTCTTGGTGGAGAAATGTCCAGGAGATCCAGTCAACTCTACTTGGCTCGGATTCCTGCAAGGCAACCATAACAGCTTGTTTTAATCCAATCCAGGGATTTGGTTCTGTAATCCCCAACTGCAGGGCCTTCTGACAGATTGGAAGATGTTGAGTATTATCTTCTTCAGTAGAGACATCCATTCCAAGGACAGAGCTGGAGAAAAAAAATTGGTTTCAAGTTCTGTCAATACTCACATCAACAAGAAGCAGTTGGCTGCTGTCAGGACCCACAAGCTGCTCAGGATAACTCCTTGGCATCTCTGGCCATTGCCATAGATGTTCACGAGCCATGGGGCTTCTGTGGCTCCGTTGTATTCAGAGATCATGTTAGCTTTATCCAACTTAGGATCTGGGTACTGAAGGCCACAAACTGCAGAGGAAATGCATAGAATACAGACCCAGCACATTATTCCCTATTGTGTACGCAAGTTTACTCAAAGGGTGGAAGTGTAAGTAGTATAAAGGAAAAATTAGAGTCAACAAAAAAAGGTGGAAAAAAAGGCATCAGAGATAACAATTCCATTTGCCGGTCATGATTTTGGTCAATTAAGGCTTTCATGTTTTTTTTTTTAGTAAGACATAGAAGAGATAGACTAGGTTACCAGCATTTGCCCTACCTATGGTGCACACCATGTTCCCTGCTTACAGGAAAAAGTGTATTGATTAATTTGGGGACACTGTGACCAATATGCCACAAATGCCTAGTTTGATCTCGGCATATTCACCTTGATCTATGCCAGATAAAACTTTTAACCCTGAGCCTGCCTTACCCAAATCCAGTCGACTAGTCGCTAGGAGATGCATGCAGTAACACTTCAGATACACGAGTACAGAGAGCAATAAACTCCATCTAGTCTTCCATACTACAGCGTAATAGCTGCTCCAGGTCTTGTCAATGTGCTGGTTATTCAGTTGAAAAGAAGTGAACTGGGTAACAGCCCTTCAGTCATTCCTCAAATCTCCAAACCATGAGCTAACATCTAATATAAAGCAATGCTGTCTTTAAATATGAGAGCCACCCAGAGTCATGTATGTGAGATGGGTGGCTATATAAAATGAATAAATGAATAAATAAATGCTGTACTTCAGACATGTCAAACACAAGGCCCGGGGGCCAGATCTGGCCCATGAAGTGGTTTCATGCGGCCCGCGAAACCATCCTGGAAACAGTGAGGGAACGGCCCCCACTGCCTTGGCCCTGGCTCAGAGACCCTCCTCCTGCCAGAGACCCCCAGATCTGTCCCACTCCTGCCCAGGCCCCCATAGGCACCCTCGATGCAAACGATGTAGAGCTGGCCACGCCCACCCAGTAGGCCATACACACTCTAGCCATGCCCACCCAGTAGGCCACACCCACCCTGGCCATACCCACCGGGCCCCCTGAGGGCAACCGCAATGCTGATGCGGCCCTCAATGAAATTGAGTTTGACACCCCTGCTGTACTTCCTCTTTCAATAGTGTGCAAATAAATCAAAGTAAGGTGCTGGTAGTAGCCTCCATACCGGCGGCTACCGCTGGTACCAAAACCATCTGTTATTCTTTAAAAACTCTTTTAAAGAAAGATTGACTTCTAAACAAGAGTTTATTGCCGTCATCTTAGTGCCCCTACTTGCATCTTCCTTTTCAAAATATACCAGATTCATTCCAACATGTTCTGAGTTTTTTTCCTACAAAACCTCCCTCTCTTCCTAGTCTTGGGAAACACTCAAGAATATTGTTGCTTACAGTTGGAGAAAGAAGATACAAACAGTGGGAAGAGGGTACACAGCCCAAGGAGAGGGTCCATCCTTTCTTTCTGTGACAGAAGAAGGTGTGGGAAAAACTGAGAACTCTGGGATTGGAACCTTTGAGATCACAAATGATTAATTTGTGACCTCAGCTATGTGGAGCTGTAACATGATTTCGCCCTTCTGCCAGTGCCAGCTTTTCTGGTAATCTCTAGTCCTAAATTGCATTTCCTTTTCCATACTTTTATTTCAAGGGTGTCCCTATTACTAGCATATCCTTCATTTTTCTGCCTCCACCTTCCATCCCATTGACCAGGAGAGGGTGAGTATTTTTGGATTATACAGGAAAGGAAATTTTGTGTTTTAGGATCAATAACCAGGAGCGGGTGAGTATTTTTGGAACTCTATGCAGGAAATGTAATGTGTATATGGATCAATAACCAGGAGAAGGAGAGTGTTTTTGGAACTCTATACACGAAAGCCAATTTTGCGTTTCTGGCTTAATTTCCTTACTTTGGCCAATAACCAGGAGAGGGTGAGCATTTTTGGAATTTATACAGGTAAGGGGTTTTTTTGTGGCTTTGGGGCAATAACCAGGAGTCGATATCTTCTATTCCACTGGGACCTGAAAACTTGGCTCTTCGATCTGTTTGGTCCAGACCTTGGGGTTGTTAATTTAACTGGGTTTTAGATTTACTCTTGGGGCTTGAATTTAATTTAATTGTTTTATTTGTTTTTAATTTTTTGTATTCATGGTTGTAACTGCCCTGTAAACCGCCCTGAGTCCTACGGGAATAGGGCGGTATACAAATCCAATAAAATAAATAAATAAATAAATATATGTCTATGTCTATATCTGTGTCTAGGTCTAGGACTTTACATTTTACAGTGTTGTAAAATTAGGGGTTAATTATGTGATATATAGTTCTGCTGTGATGCCGAGTAAGGAACATTACTAATTTAATAGAAGAGTCATGTAGCTCACTGTTGATACATAAATACAGTAATATTGAATAAGTGTGCTTTTGCTGGATTTCTATCTGTTCCCTGACAGTCTTCTCCAGATTTTGACCCACTGTTTTCATTGGCTAGGAATATATGAAGGTATGTGGGATTTCACAAGACAAATTGTTAATTGTGACATATTGTATTCTTCTAGTACATTAGCTAGGCCATAGTTCCACTTATTTTCTCAGATCACATTTGTTCCAAGAGACAGGCTGCATCAGAATCGTCTGCGTTCTATAAAGCACGATACATTTTCCAAATGCATTAGTGAAATAACGTACGTTGGAATGTCAACTTGTAAGTTCCATGTTTTGCAACCTCTTGGTTCATTGTTTGGATCCGTGCTTATTTTGAGGACTATGATGTTGTTAACAGTCATCTAGGGCTGCCATCTTTCAGTCAGACTCTCAATCATATCTGAAACAGCTACTTGGTCTGTTGTAGTGTAGATATTTCAACTTTTTTGGAGCAGCAAAAAGATAGTCATTGCTTTTCTGGCCACTTGGCAGCTCTCTTGCATATATGTACATGCAGTATACTGTATAGCAATCCACTTTTATATAAAAAAAGGCAAATAAGAAATGTCACCCATGGAAAGCTATGTCCTCATTTCCTTTCTGTTTTAAGTAGTTCTTTGGTTGTTCTGTATCTCCTAGGATACTTCTTGACATGAATTTCCCCCCCACATTTTCAAAAACAATTGTGTTGTACTGTTGCAAAAGTAGTCCTGGGATACTCTTGAATTATCAAATGCTTTGTTTGAATGTTCACACCAGTTCTTTACAATGTAAACATGGAACAGTAAAGTTAGCTGTGTGGAGGGGTATTAAGTATGTCGAAAATTAAAGTCAGCTGAATGGACCTTCAGTGAAAATGAACAGAAAAGGCTATGTGTAAACATAGCCTTGCAGTTTGTGGCTATTACTTCGATTACTTATTACTTATTAAAAACAGCAGCCCTCAAACACACACACAGACACACACCCCTCTAAAATCAAAACATGTACAGTGTATATTTTCAGGCCTCCGCACTATTACAACCAAAGCTGCATATTCCATCGCTCACGCTCAAGGAGGCCTAGCCATCTGTGGTTTAGACACGTTTTCTACAGCATCTCTGCACTGTCACTGTATTGTGTGGAACATAGGAGTGGAGTTAGGAGAGTGAGGAAAGCCAGGCTTGCACGTTAACTTGATGTTAGAATGGCAGAAAATCTCAAGGCCCGACTTCACTTGGAAATAGGGAGGATTCCCTCATTTAAGGACCACCCCAAATTTCCATTCGCAATATTACTGGCTGAATGAATGAACTGTGTGAAATGCTTCTTGTGATGATGCACTGCCACAATCAAGATAGTGGGTTAGGAAATGCTGCTGGCTTGCTGGTTTCGTTCTGCCTTGTCAGCCTTTCCACTCCCTGGGTCGATCAAGAATGGCTTGTTTTATCCTTCTTCAGCAGAAATGGTTGAGTTGGCAGGAGTGACAGCTTGGTCAGGGCCAGGGTGAACATTTTCTTAACCCAATGCCTTCCAGATCTGCTTGGATTGTGACAACACCCCCTCCCCAATGCCCAGCCATCGATCATAGGAATGATGGGAGCTGTAGTCCCATCTGAGAGCACCAGTGAAGAAACCTAGTGAAAAAAAGCATGCAACCTCTCCTAAGTCAGTTTTTCCCAAAAAAAATTAAGCTAGATTAGTCTTCTCAAAGTGGGTTCTGTAATTCCTGGTCAGCCTGGCAAATCCAGATTAAGAATTGAAGTTCTTCAGTATACTTCAGCATTAAAATGAAAAAAAAATTAAATGGAGGCAGGAATTTCTCAAACTGCTCTTTACTGAGATGTAAAACTGCTTCCTTTTTTCGTTTGTTCACAAGGTTTAATATAGAAGCAAAAAACAAAATGACAAAAGCTGATTTATTTCAGTTATAAATGCTTCGTTCTTCAGAGAGACTGCACGGCCCCCAGAATGTAACTATCAGTAAGAATCTTCCCCTAAGTGTCTACTCAAGAGTTCAGTAGTACCAGCACCCAATGTGCCTATATCTTTTTTGTATTATTTTTGTCAACCTTTCACCAAAGCAGCCTAAGAATTATTTCACTGTGAATAGTTAGAAAAGCTCACTTCTTCTCGGAATTACTGTTCTTGTTAGCAAAAATCATGGAAACAACATAGAGCTGTAGTACAATTTAGACCCAGCAATAGAGAACGTGCAGTGAAATGTAGCTTTTCTTCTCAATTGTAATGAAGAAAAAAAGTGAAGACTTCTTTGGGCTGTACGTACAACTTGAGGTCAGATTCAGAAGGAAACTACCTTATACTGACATCACACCTCTGAAAGTGTGTGTTGCATTGCACCATATTGGTTCTCCAACATCGGAAAAGTGACACCAGTGTAAATTGTCCTCTTCCTACTTCTCTACTAGAGGTAGTGCATACCTATGACAATGTAGGAAGTCCCCTGCCCCTCTTTCCGTACCTTGGGTGTCTTTGATATCGTAGTCGTCTGGTTTTTTTCCTGTTGCTTCAAAAGCTTTATAGCATTGAGGCTGAAGGAAATCCATGCTGTACATTCACCTCACTCAGCTCCACAACTCCATTTTAATTAAACAAAAAACTATGTCAAGCCAATTGCACATAGGGATTTTGTTTTCCACTTTTTATAGGAAGTAATAGCCTTGAAGACAGTGAAATGTTGGCCATGGGGCTACTCAACAACACTGACGTTTGCTATGTTCATATTTTGTGGCTGGTAATTGCTGTTAATCCATTTTACAACGGCTAATTTATGTATGTTTGAGGCCTGCTGTTTTTAATAAGTAATAAGATACGGTTTCTTACTGTTGCTGATAAATGGCTAGAAAGCACATTTTTGTGTCATCCTGCAACCAACTGCCTTTTCTGCTTAAGAGCTGTACTTTCAAAAACATGTATTTTAAAAGAGGTGTTCCTGCCAGTTGCACTTTAGCCTAAGCATTTGTTGATGCATGGACTCCAACTCCCAGAATTCCTGTTATCAAGATTGAGAAACACCGGCCTAAGCAAACTGAGGAGGATTTGCCTAATTCCGAGATTTCTCACATTGATATCCCACCCTTCCTGGAAAGAGACCAGGGGTGGCATATGTAAGATACACCATCCCTCCCTTCTTTAACCTGTAAGAAATTCAGCCTATAGCTGGACTGAAAGGCAGCAATATTTCAGAGTTGTCCTATGAATTTGAGAGGCTAACCAGGCATCAGAATCTTGTTCTGCAGGAAGGACACCTTCATACATAAATATTAAACCAGTCCTGAAAGGGAGACCACTGCTAGATTAGGAAGGACCGAGGGGGGAGTGAACAGGAGTTAAAAGAAACAGACCTTGCTCTGGTGAGAAAATGCTAGGAAGAAAGAAAAAAAAACACGTGCGTGCTCTTGTTTCGAGTTGTATCCAAGGTTAGTTGGATTTCCCTTTGCAGGTGTTATATCACACCACCCTGGCTCCTTAAAGGTCCCTTTCCCCTATTGCCCAGTTTTATTCCCCACCTCATAGGTTATGAACACCGTATTAGTTGCATTAAAATTTAACAAGAACAACTCTGGTAGCGCATTATAAACCGCAAATCACCTTAGCAGCTATTAGATATCTAGGTTGATGGTTAACAATTAGCTTTAAGAGAGCTTTAAAAAGTACTTTAGGCACTGTTACATTAAGTAGGACCAGGTTCAGGTATGAGAGCAACAAGAGAGAGCCAGTTTCATGTGGCAGTTGGGGTAGTGGCCCCCAAAAAAACCCAGGAGATTTGAGAGATCCTGCCTTAGGCACGAAAGCCAGATGGTCCTTTTCTTGCAGCCCAGCACACCTCATAGGTTGCTGTTGTGGGGAAAATAGGAGGCTGGAGTATTGGGTGTGTCACCTTGAGCGTTAAAAAGGCAGAATAAAAAATCCAACAAATAAGATCTTTGCATTTCACAGTGCTACTGTAAGAGGGGTATGGTTGCTCAATTGAGCCAAACGTGATGCGAGCTCAAATAAACTGCCCCAAACATGGGAAATGGTATTGTGAACCTGATGCCAAGTCTGGAGGAAATTCCCAAAGTCAGAAAAGTGCTGAGCCTTCTGGAGCTCATCTCAACTCAGCTGTAAAGCGATGAAATAGCTTTAACCAACTCATGTATACCCAGAATTGTCGGTAGTTAACATACTGCCACAACTAGACATAGCAATTTAGGAGAAGTTGTTGTAAGGTAAAAAGGTAAAGCTTTCCCTGTCAGTTTGTGTCCAATTCTAGGGCACGGTGCTCATCTCCGTTTCTTGACCAAGACAGTGTTGTCTGAAGACAATTTCTGCGGTCATGTGGCCAGCATGGTTGTATGCCAAAGTCGTATGAAATGCTGTTACCTTCCCGTTGAAGTGGTACCTATTAATCTATTTGCACTTGCAGGCTTTTGGACTGCTAAATGGTCAGGATCCAGGGCAAGTAACAGGAGCTCACCCTGTTGCGTTGAGCTTGGGTCTCAAACCCGGGCTGTCAGCTCTCCAGAAATAAATGCAAAACCTTTGAAATATCTTATACATTTTGCTTGGATCTAGTGCTGTCTGCACTCTTGCTATGCTAGGACTTATTTGAAATCTCATTAGGCCATACAAGGCTGTTTTGCGTTTAGCATGGGTGTGGGAATACAGCCATTGTGAAGTATTCCATCTGCTGTTAAGTCACAGCATACCATGAAACCACCTTATGTGGGAGATACAATGTTTAGTGTGATACTAGGACCAGAGAAACCAAGATTAAAATCTCTTAACACAACACAAAATGAAGGGTGATCTTGAGCGAATCACGACTGCTCAGAATAGAGGAAGAGTCATCTAAATTGTACTTAAATCACAGAGAAGACATATTATGTTGCTCCCAAGGTTCAGTCATCTCGAACATAAGTTGTTGACAATTTTTGGAAGACCCATGGGGCTGTATTCAAGGCTCTTGTAAGTTCATATAGCTTGGGGGGCTTCAACTGTGCATAATAGAGCTTGGGGGGCTTCAACTATACATAATAGAGCAGCAATGCCCAGCTTTATTGCTGGCCAACATCAAGTAGGATCAGTAAGGACAAATGTCAGAAAACAAAGCACTGAATAAAATTTATCTTTTAAATAAAAGACCATGTCTGTAAAGTGACTCCTGAATGCATACACACATACGTTTTCACACAAGCCCCCTCATACAAATGCACACAAAACCATTTTCTCCTCCCGTTACTGTGGCAGTCAAGCTCTCCTTCCCACTAACTATATATTGGCACTACCCTATTCTCCCAGAGAAGGGAGAGGGTCTGGCTGTAATAGGCCAGCATGCTTAAAATAGCTGTGAAACTGGAGTGGGCAAGAAGCACTCTGACCCACTGGTCAATTTCAGGTAAACTATTTGATGCCAGCTGATCGCTGGAATTCTTGCAAAGAACAAGGAAGGAAGGGCCCTGATCTGATCAGGCAAGGCACTTCTTATATTAATACAGAACAACTGGACTTAGAAGATATATTTGGGTTAATCCATCTCTGTTTAAGAGGTCAATGCACACTGAAATAGTGAAAGAGAGACAAAAGGGACTAAGAAGCTAACAGTCTCTAAAGGAAGCAGAGGCACAATTAAAAAAACTCAAAATCCTTTACAAGGCTTGGAGATAAATCAGTGACCAGAACACACATTAGGCATGCAGAAAATTCCAAATCGAATATTGGCAAATCTAAAAAGAGTAGGCACAAATCAAATGCTGCATTTAATGAGTATTATTAAATGCATTTCTTTAAGCTCAATTATGTTATCATTCAAATCTGTGCAAACTCATTGAAAGTTTCATGCTGTGCAGAAAAACACTATTTCTAATTTATCCTTCCAGGGGGAAAAAAAGCAACCCCAATTTATATGCCCCGGCTTAGGAGGAAGTGACATAAACGGAGTATATACACTGTTATCTTCAGTCTGTGACTCTCCTAGCCTCTCACTACAAGGATCAAGATTTCAAATTCTGAGGACTTTTCTTCTTGTCAATGAATCAATAGCAGGCATGGATCGTGAAAACTTACTTCAGGGGCTACAGTCCAGATGTTTGAACATTTGCCTCCTCTTAAAAAAGGTAAAGGTTCCCCCGCACATGCGTGCTAGTCGTTTCCGACTCTAGGGGCCGGTGCTCATCTCCGTTTCAAAGCCGAAGAGCCAGCGCTTGTCCGAGGACGTCTCCGTGGTCATGTGGCCGGCATGACTAGACGCCAAAGGCGCACGGAACGCTGTTACCTTCCCACCGTAGTGGTCCCTATATAATCATAGAATGCAAAGGGTGCAGCAATCATCAGGAAGGTTTAAAATCCCCCCAAATCACGACGTTCAAGTTCAGTGCCCAGATGAAATTCTGAGACGTTACTGTGATTTCCACTGTGGCAATAGATAAATCTGGGGGGGGGGAATTGGCATGAGTTGTGTATGAGAGCGAGCAGAGAATTTTAGCCACAATATACTAGATGATAATCTAGTCAACCTGGATTTTTCAAAGTCAATTTCTTTCTCCCTTGTGTATTGCAAATTAAAACATCCCTGATTACTCAGAAAGCCATATGGTTGGCTAGTTCAATAACCACGTTGTAGCAATCTGCTTTTCCCCATTAAAGACTTTCAACTTTTTATTATATGACCTTTACCTTCACATAAAAATCAAGAAACTGCACTATTGTTGCAGTAACTATATCCCAAAGACTTTTGTTCCAGCAAAGCCCAGTGTTCGTTCAGTTTTCATCCCTCCCCCTGAATAAATACAGGCACAAGCAATCTTATCAAGAGTGGGCTTTTATTTTTTTTCCTTTTTTGGAATTTTTTTAAACCTTAGGTTCCCTTCCAGCAGCAAATGGGTGCCAAGGAAAGAGACCAACAAAAGAATCCAAATGCTCCCTCCCGCCGCCTAATCAACACATTCCAAGCACAAATTAAGAAATGCAAACTAAACCAAAAAATATATATATATTTGTATATATAATTTGTCTTTTTCTCTCTGGGTTGGAACCCACCCTGCTCCGCCTCCAATGACGGCTGGGGTTCTGTGGCTCTCTCCAGTAAGGGGGGCAGCAGGGCACGCGCACACACACACACAGGTGGTTGGAAAAGGAGGAGGAGCATTGCCTGGTTCCACTCCCTCCCATTGCTCCCCAAGTCTTGACAGTAGAAAAATATGGCAGCTGGAGCCACCCTTATGCCAGGCCAAAGCCTTCTGAGCATTCCTGGATGGCCAGTAGCAGCATGTGACGCAGTTTCTCATAGCTTTCATAGGCAGGGAGATCCAGCTGGTTGAAACTGGTGGAAGAAAACAGTAATTAAATGAGGGAAGGCAAGGAACCGGCAATCAGCAAGACTCTTTTGTTTGCAATATTTTTGACAATAACTCCCACCAGGGATCTGTTCTCCCCTCTTTGAAACATAATCACCACCAATTCAAATTATAGACATATATCACCAATTCTTCAGGTTTTTTTTTCTCCTTCACCCTCACAGCAGACTTAAGGGGGAGATTTATATCACTGAAGTGATATAAAAATCCCCCACAAAATAATTAAAAACTTCCTGGTATTGCAGGAAAATAATTGCTTAAGCAGCTGCGTCATGGGATAAGTATAAATACACAAAAGGGTAGCCAAAAAATTCCAGATCTTGCCGAAGTTGATTAACGGCTTGGATTCCACAACACTGCTATTCCTTTTAGATTAAGGAGTTATTGCAGAGGGAAGCACTTTAAAAAAAAAGACCTGGGAGTATTCTTCTGAGAAGTAAACACATCTCTATAATGGATTTTATCCGACACTCCCATTTCCCCCATACCATGTGTGAGCAGAAGGCAGTCTGTCCGTTGAGCGGTCATCTCTGTGGATCTGGAATTTCTGGATACCATTCATACCCTCTAGGGCAGCAAAACCCTGCAAGGGAACCTTGGATGTGCCAGTGACGAACTGCAGAAACTTCGCTCTGTCAGCCTGATCAAAGGAACGCAGTGCTCGCCAGAACCACTGGATCTATGTGGAACAAAGAAAGGAGTGGAGTGCAATGTCAGGAGTTTTGTTTTTGTTCAAAAACGACGACAAATTTAGATCCTCCAGAAAAAAAAAGAAGGATATCCAAATATATATATAAGGACAATTTAGTCTCAGAAAGGGACCCATTTCAACGAGGTTTTTGTAGAAATAATACGATGAGTTCTGCAATATTTCAACATCACCCCATTAGATCTTTACATTGCCTCTCGAGATGAAAGATAAACAGGCATCTGCCTGGAACTTGAAAGCCTTACCTGGATGGAGTTGGCCTGATACTTGTGATACTCCGTATTGGATTTCAGGTCATCAATATCAATGGTAGGTAGCCCCGAAATTAGAAGCTCCAGCTCCTGTTCAGTGAAGATGGAGATGAGGCGCTTGGGGATAATCTCATAGAAGCCCTCCAAAAAGGCAGCCAGCTGCTTGCGGATTGCCCCTGCCAGAGGAAAACAGGATGCTTCGTTGGGAAAATTATCCCTTCATTAATTCCTAATTCTCCTTAGAATGCAATCTATAAATGGATTACTTTCCACATTTGATCTGCGTGCAATTTTCTATATAAAGTTTACCATCTGTCGTACAGTTAGTTGGGCACAGAAGTTTCAAAAAGCCCAAGAATTGACTGACTACATCCAGGCTGGACCCTGCCCCATCCCGAACGCACCTGTCATTCTCATCTGGCACACCAAGTGCACATATTCCTTCTTGTTTTCTTCAGTCACAAGAATGTTGGCCCCATTGGGCTTGAGGTCACGTACCTCACATACACCAAATTCTTGAACCTATTTGGCAGGGGGAAGCGGGGGGGGGGGAGGAGAGGAAAGGGCGTCAAAAGGGTGCTAAAAAGTTTGAACCAGAGAATAGGACAAGGCTGCCACTTTAACATGGGGTTACCTCAGTGCTGAAGGTGAGATCATAGCCCAGTGTGGAGACATCATTCTCCAAGAGATACACCAGTCCCTGGTAGAAATGGTAATCCTCGCTCTCCATATCTGTGTACCTGCAGGCAACTGGCTGGGTTAGAAACAACTCCCAGATAGGAAAGCTCAGGAGATGAATCCATTCAGTAACAGTCTTAAAGCAAATGCACTACTTACCTGACTGATTTGCCCAGGATATGCTTGTAGAAGGAACGGGTGAAGTAACATTCTAGTAACCGATTGTCGTATACTGCCTTTGCCACAATGCGCCCGACAAACTTGAAGTAACTCAGGTGGTTGGGGTTACAGTGGGAAGAAGGATTGATGGTGTAGGTAACCCGATCACCGGGCGACGTACGGAAAAGCGCATACATGGGGTTAAACATCTCCCGTGAGATTATCATGTACCACTCACGTAGCAAGCCTCCAGCATCCTGACCCTCTTCTCCTTCAAATACTATGTACCTAGCAAAAGGAAGATAGCGTACATACATAATAGCAACTTCAAAGACAGCGAGATGTTAAAGCTGCTGAACTCAAAAACTACAAACACATTTTATTTGACTTTTTTTTCCTGGCTATCACCATTCAAAAAGCCCGAAGAATAACAAATAATAATGAGTATGCCATGACCCTAATTCCACCACAGGTGATAGCAAAATTTCAGCAGCTGGACAAGAATATATTGCTTACAGCCTGTTTTTCATTTCTTCAGGTGATTTGCGATGCAATTCCCGGTAAGAATCTTCAAAGACGTGATCTCGACGCACATGCACAGCCATATCTTCTTTTCTCAACCCCTCATCCAGCCTTTCCAATTCTTGCCGGAAATACCTGCAAAGAAAGATTGAGCATGCAGCATTACTATGCCACTGGGTGATCTTCACGGCTATGACCACAAAAATATGAAACTAACCTAAGCATAGTTTTCTTAGGCACGGAAAACTAAACATTCTGCAGCTCGTCTGCAAGAGGATTAAAACATTTTTGCTTTTTACATCTGGGGAAGCAGAAGAATAGCTGTACATTTGTCCCACAACAAAATCACAAGTCTAAAGTTACTATTACTTGTTTTGCACCCATCCCAATGACTAGGATAATTGAAAACATCAAGAAGATTCAAATGCTATAGGAAAATTAACATATTCCAATGTGGAATAATCTGCCCTAGCGCTCAAGGATGGAGCCATACTTCCACTCCTTAATGCTATCTTATTTTTAAAGGAGGAAACCCAAATATTATCCCACTCTGAAACTTACTTCCGTTTGACATCAAAGTCCAACACACGTATGTAATCGACGAGGACAGCAAAGGGACCATCAGCCAGGTGGGTAGTGGACTGGCGCAGAATCTGGTTCAGCACAGTGCGATGTGTCTCTGCCAATTGAGAGAGGTAATGATAAATCCACTGTCTTCCAAACCAGCGACTGATTTTTCAGCTACTAGAATGTCTTCTGCCCTGAGGTTGAGCCCAATTAACCATATGGTTCCAGTCATGTTTTCACCATTTACAACCCCTCTCTTATGAATTCTCTTGCCTTAATCGGGTATGCCCTAGCTTGAGCTTACCTGCAAAGCGGAGGAACTTCTGAGTATCCGGGGGGAGGCTGGAGGAGATATGCATGGATGAAGGCTCCCGGGAGAAAAAGGGGTCAAGGGAAGAGGGTGTGGCTGGGGTCAGTGGGGCAGGTGAAAGTGGTGGGGGTTCATCCTTGATATGAGCCAGCTGACTTTCCCGAGTGTCGCGTACTGGCGGCTTGCTTTCTCGCTCTGTCGCGTGCACCAAAAAGAAGGCCTCCACTGCCGGCTGCAGCACTGCAGAGAAAGAAGGAAGAAATAAGTCGCAACAGGAAGTGAGGGCTAAACTAGCTGGACACGTGCAAGCGGCCCAGAACCTTACCAAGCACAGCGTGTTGGTCGTGGGATTCTTCCAGCTCTTTCAGACACTCGCCCAACATGTCCCACAACTCATCCAGACTAAGCTGCTCACTGAGCAAAGGAAGATCTGGAGGACGCTCTTCTTTCTCTTTCTCACCCTGCTGGGACCCTTCCAACACTGTGGAAACAAGGAAGTTTTGAGTCCAGAGAGATTGCGCCTTTAAAAGCAGTCTCCCCCTCCTACCTCAGATACTCTAGATTTGTGACATGCAATGTGTTAGAACACCAAACAAACAAAAGGTCTATGTCCGGGACAAACAGCAATTAAATTATTGCTTCTGACCTAACCCTGATGGAGGAAAAAATAATTATATTTTCTGTGGCTAAGGAAAAACAATGGCGTCACGGGCCATTGCAGTAAAACAGTATGGAAACTGGGAAGTGTTTTCTGCCAACATCAGAATGTAATCATTTCTTATTTGACTTTTTCAGCAGTGAGCTGCCGATGTTAACAAAATTCAGGGCAGTGCAAATAAGGATCATGCACAGATTGTCCATTGCTGGCATTCTAAGATGTAACTATTTTGCCATATTAATGGCAACCACCGATTGATCTCCCAAGCTGACGATACTAACCAACCGACTGGGTGTCTTGTGTGGTGGGTGATGGCTGATCCACATCCATTGGGGATTCATCTCTTCTGACAGAACCCTCTGCCTGGTTTGACTCCGACTGAAGGGGGGGAAAAATGACACACCAGTAAATGCTGCAGTCTTCCAGAACTACTGGGGAAGTAAGCGCTGGGCGATCAGCCCAATCACTTTCCCAAGACAGGGTAGAAAATGGAATCACACTGAACCGTACATGGTAGCACTACCAAGTTTCCCACCCACCACAAAGACCAAAAGAGGTTAATCATGCTACTGCACACAAGCTAAAATTTGCAGGAGGAAAATTAACAAAAAGGCCTTGCTACGAAAGTAGAGGATAGAAAGAAAGCAAGAAGCATGAAATGCATGAAGGTTGATCCCTCATAGTTTGGAGTAAAGGTTTTGCATGCACATGAATGAGAAAGTCTATAAAAGCAAAGGACAGCAGCGGGAAAAAGTGGGATACTGTCATCAGGGCCTTTCCTGCAGGAGAGAACATGTAAATCGAAGTTACACGTTGTACTAAAAGCAGCAGCTTGGCTTCAATATATTGCTGACTCTATCTACTCTTTAACAATAGACATAAACAATAATCTTATGCCAATCGTGGCTTGATTAGTAGACCTGGTTATACTGAAAAAAATCCAACGTGTGAGGCTCATCTCTTTCTAGAATAGCATTTATAATGTAGCATGTAGGAAAACCTCTTGTGAAGCTAGAGAATTAGGGTTTCAAAGCTGCAAACAATTATCAATCAACTATCTGGAGAGAGTGGATCAAGGATTTCACATATCTGGTATCATCAGCTATTATTATATACATAAATAAAAGATGTATTCAACCAATGTAGGTCGAGTCTTATGTCTGTTATGTAATGAATTATTTCTAGCTGCTAAAACTCAGAAGTAAATGCAGTTTTGTATCTCTGAAAGGCAGCAAAAGACAGCAGTTAGTAGTTTATGCACAGCCCTTCAGAGTTTGGATTTTGTAACTCAATGAATGTGATGTTCTAAGCTAGGCTGTACAATTGCTGCCAGTAAAAACTCAGCTTTACTCCACAACCAACATTGTGGATGTACAAAATAGTTGCTGGATCTAAATTGAGTTAGCACTACCACAGATTATCTGCTCATTCACAGCGAAGCACTTCAATCTGAGTACTTTGGAATTTGGAAAAGAGTAAGGCTGAAGACCAGAGAACGGTACGCCACAATTCTGGTTTGTTGTTGTTGTTGTTGTTGTTAGCTGCGAAGTCGTGTCCGACCCATCGCGACCCTATGGACAACATTCCTCCAGGCCTTCCTGTCTTCTACCATCTTCTGGAGTCCATTTAAGCTCACGCCTGCTGCTTCAGTGACTCCATCCAGCCACAATTCTGGTTATAAATCATATATTCAACTAACAGCTCTAGTAGTTTTGGGTATTCTGTTAAATCCTAGAATGTGTTAGTAAACTTGAATCCTTCTGAAGCATTTTATTTTGTGATCTGTCAGGTAAGAACACAGCAGAGGTTACTGGCTACTGCTTTTTGCACATTTGCTAAAAGGTAACCCTAATGCCTACCTTTATTTTTATTTTTTTAGAGATTTAATAAATTCAACAATCAAAAAGCAAAAATGGGAAATATGCCAAACTGATCTCTCAGCCAATAATACTCTTAGACCAAATGGGGTTAAGAAAATTGCTGGAATTTCAAAAATCATTCTTTTCTTCTGATCCTGCCAAAGCTATTTGCCACCCGAGTTGTAGAGCTCCCTTGTATTGTTTTGGCAAATAGTCCAACCTTCCCCACTATGAGCAGACAAAACAAAATAACTGATACGATTACATTCTCAAGTTTCAATCTGATATAGAAATAACAGTATGATTAATTTATTCACAGCAAGAAAGAACAAGCTCTATCATAGTGGAGTGACTTGAGAAAGAGAGGACTAGCGTATATCGTACTGCCGCCTTTCTCCATTGCACTACAGATCTCTCAACACTCAACAAAAGATAAATAAGTTACAGTTAGCAAAAATATGTCTAAAGCCACCGAAAGGCTAGAGACCTCCCCACTTAGGAAAGAGAACACGAAATACATGTTGAGACAGTGAAGAGTACAAAACAAGAGTAAGTGCATGTATGAAACACCCTAAGGACACAATTTGCTAAGACATTCTGGAAATAGTTTTGAAGCAAGAACTCTCAGTCAACTCTAAAAAGTCAGTCAGTCAGTCAGTCAGCTACAAAAGCCAATGCTCCTAAATTATTAGCCTGCTGCTGCAAGCCTTCTCCCTGTCTTTATGTGATGAAGCTTTCTACTGCACAAAGAGGCTCTGATGACAAGAGCAGATAGCCATAAAGGAGAAACGATGAGAAAAAAGAACGAAAAAAGCTGTTTCAAATAAACAAAATGAGTGGCCTACAAGCGCCACAGGCACCATGCTAACCGTTGTTGCTTGCTGCTGCCTCCGGGCCCTCTGACCCTCACGTACCATTTGTATAATGGCGTCAGCCTCAGCCTCCAGCTGCCGAACAGCGGCCTGGATGCTGCTAACTGAGCCCAGACCGGAAGTACCTACACACACACCAAAAAAAAAAAAAGAGAGAGAGAGAAAGAGAGAGAGAGAAACAATGAAGAACTAGCTCCGTCTACTGGGATTCAACCCAATTTCAGCTTTGGACTGGGGACTCTGAATTGCAGATGCCTGATGCAACCTCAGGGTCTGCCTGGATTGATTCCCCTGCCCAACATACCTAGCCTGCCTGTCTGTTTTGCCTTTTTGTTGGCGCGGCGTGTGTCATCCCGCAATTGGATGATGACCTGCAGCACCCTTAAGAAGAACTTCTGCGTGGAGGTTTTAGAGGTCAGCATAGACATTGAGGGTAGCTGGAGCTCCCGACCACCCAGGGGGCGTTTCTGCGAGGCCACAATCACCACATTTTCAGCAATGTCAAACCTGTGAGAGGGCACAGGGTTGGAGAGGGGAAAGGTCAGCGAAGTACATTCCACACAAGGGGAGAAGGACCAGCTTAGAGGAGACTCACCGACTCTGCATCTTGCCTTTCAATTTGGTGGTCTGAGGCTGCTCCTCTGGGAGCCCATCTGGTGACAGAGACTCACACTGCGCCCGACGCTGCTGTTCTAAATTGTATTCTCGCAGCTCTGCCAACAGTGTGCCTGGAAAGAAAGAATTCGGGGCTGAAACTGATCGTGCTGCCACAAGAGAATATGTCTTTATCTCCGCTATTAAAAAGTATGCGAGACTGTGAACCGTATCTGCAAGTGCTACCTTAACAGAATTAAAAGATCAGCAGACAATTATACCAACATAAAAACCAAGACAACAATACCCCTGCCTGAACAGAAAACGCTTGCGTCGGGGAACAGAAAGTTAATGATGAAAAGGATTCATCAACCTTCCCGTGACAAGACAATTCCACAACTGGGGTGCAGCTGTTAAAAATGTTCCTTTCACATGTCAAAAATAACCGAGGAAAGGCAAAATCAGAACTCACGGATGATCTCTATCACATCAGAGGGAGTGGCCAGGAGGCTATCTGTGATCCTGGATGTAAACCTTATTTCGTTCCTACAGGTAATATCCCCTAAGGTACTTATGATCAACTTTGCTACTGGATTCTGAAGCAATGGGAACCTCCAAAGACTCCCAAGGAACAGATTCACTAAGATGTCTATCATTTTAGTATGGTTTGGCATTACCAAAGATGGAATTGATCTATTTGGCCTCCAGAAAGAAATCTGAATCCATTAACCCACAAGCAATCAAACTTCCATTTGAAGCAATGGTCCCTTTTTAAAGAAGCCACAGGTCCAGAGAGATAGCTTCTTGATAGTAGCCCATACAGGTAGTTCTCGCTTACTAGCCATAATCAGGACACACAACTCCATCGAGAGATGCTTTGTTAACTGAAACGTCATGTGATTTGAGGTGGAGACGCTGCAAATGGTTGTAAATGTGAGGACTGTTCACAAAGCTATTTTTACCAACAGTTGTAAAATCAGGTGGTCACTAAATAAGGCAGGGGCTACCTGCAGAGTGCAGTTCCCTGTACCGAGGAAGTTCTAATAGGATTATCTCAATTTACAGCAAAAAGAAAAAGCTTTTGAAACAATCCTGGCTGCAAGGAGAGAGCACTCTAAATATTGGCTACAGTGTATTCTCAAATGTGACTTTAAACTTGCACATCAGGAGCACCACACTGTTTCTTTAAAGAAGCCCCTTTTCTGGCTTCATCTCTGGACTGCAAGGCTCAAAGGAAAAGACAAGACTTGGGCATTTAATCTACAGTGTGTCCAACACAGGTATTTACCTATTTGTTTGCAAAGTGTGTAACCCAGTTGCCGGGCCCCGTTAAGCAGGAGCTTCAGCACAGTGTCACGTGTGGTTGGGTCACCTCGCGACAGCTGCAAGAGAACATTGGCAGCATCTTCCAGGCCTTCTTCTGAGCAAGAGTGGGATGTCAACACCTGGCAGAGGAAAAGAGAGTTTAGCTATAGAGCTGGATGTTTCAGCCTCTACTCCCACCTCTTGATATGTTATGTGGCCACTCCCATCACTCTGTTGTCACTCACCTCTACGGACAGCTGAAGCTGGTTCTCCGTTAGGCCTGAAGCTGCCATTTTGCTATCAGTCCCACCTCCACCACCTCCTCCTTCGCCCACCTTAGCTGGAGATTTGCTTGGTTTTGCAATAGCTGCAAAGAGAGACCACATGCAAAATCCATGTCATCTTGGATTTAAACTTATTTGTATCTGAATGAGCTGACAACTGATGAATTTAAATCTTCTATACTTTATGTGCCTCTACTGAACTCCCCCCCCATTTCTATTTTAGAAACCCCCAACACATTGCAGAAGCCAATAAAACAGAGATCCCTTCCACCATCCACATTTTTCCCAGTCAAGCCCTGTTTGCTAATAGACTGACAATCAGGACAGCAGATGGAGAGTGGAAAGGCCCCAGTTCAGGTCTCTATTCAACTATGCACAGTGACTGTGGACAAGTCATTAACTCTTACTCCACCCTGCCTCACACAATAATTATTATATGGCTCACCTGAGAGGTCACCCCCCACCCCACCCCCTGTTCAACTTCTCGAGCTTTTAGGGAAAAAGTAGGACATAATCATATTCATAGCAATTCTGTGAAAGCGGAATATAACAAAGTATTTCTACTACAGCTTTCAGCTTGAAAAACTTCAGCTTCCTCTTCTCTTAAAATATTAACTTTCATGTTGTCTATACTGATATATTTGAAACCAGATAGCTATGTCCACAAGCTTCAGAAACCAGAGAATGACTGAATAAACAAAAGATTATGGGATGGGAGGCAACAGCTAAAATAATCTCTCCTACCATCCAGAAAATAGCAATCTTGTGACCAAGTTTTAATATAAAAGATCTTCAGCCTCATCTTAATCAAGATAACAGCTGACATGCTACCTCTGTTAAAGGAGGATAAGACAGAAGAGCCACACTGCTATTGAAGGAGAGATAATGGATTAACTGAAACACCAAGCCCCTAAATCCAATGAAATAGAAAGTTCAGCAATTTAGAGAACATGTTTCAAAAGTAGATGCATCCAGAACACTTTGGTTATAACTGAGGCAACTTTATGCTTATCTCCAAATGAAGGGGTAAAGATTTGATGGCCCTCAGTAACTCAGGCAAGATATAGCTAAAATACTGTCTGCACTGTAAATTAGGCATGGGAAGCTCAGGACCACTTCATTGCTAACTGATATTATTTTCAAGATGGGTGCCTATAATGGGGCTACATTAGAATACACATCATTCTTCACACTCCAACTTTTGATCAATAGTCTTGCAAAAACAATGGTTATCTTCACTTTATGCTGATTCATCAAACTTCTTAAGAAACTCCAGTCCATCCTGACCATGGTCTTCATCAGGCAAAATTAGCCTGCAGATTGTAAAGGCTCTTCTCTCTCAAAAGATGCAAGAAACCTTGAATCTTGTTTAAGATTAGAAGCGATTCCACTTATGTAGCCTGAATATAATCCCTTTTTTTTGGGAAGATAATATCCTCAATAACATCCCAGAAAAAACAAGGACCAAAACTTAACTTTTCCCAAGGGGGCGGGTCTTTTCCAAAACTATTAAAGCAAAAAACTGTTAGCAAGACATCAACAGTCTCATTTCCCTGCAAAAAAAGGTTTCTGTATTTCTCTATTTGGTTTCACTGGTATCTGACTTTGCATTTCAAAAAAAAAAGCGAGGAACTTTGTTGGCTTGTTTGCCATGTTTTTGATATTTATCATTGCACGATGTGTTGCAGTTTTTATGTCTATGGAGACATCAGAGTGCAATAAAGAGAGATTCGGTGCTGGTTCTCCTATATCTTTCTTTTTCTGGAGGTGGGGGAAGGGTTGTACACTGTTTGCGCTCTTGGGTATACTGTTGCATTTTGCTGCAGAGGAATGGTGGACCTGCTAGTTCAACTTAGGTGCTGCAGTTATTTTGTTCCAAGCAGGTCAAATGTAAAAAGTGTTACTATGCTGAGCAAAGGTGTGTATGCAACTCACGATTACTCTTTTTTAAATCTCTCTCTCTCTCTCTCTCTGATGTAAACATAATTAATATATGGATGTAAATGCTGGGAGCCAGGCAAGTATTTTGTGTGTTTCCCAGGGTGTGTGTTTCCTGGGCACTGAATTTTTCTTTTTCTTTCTCTACCAGACAAAAACTCGACTTTAGGGCGGCTCTTTTCCACGCCTTCCTATGCTTAAAAAGTCAAAATATTTTCATTTTTGTTTTCCTCTTGAGTTAGCATCCTTCATTTATTCTATTTGATTTATATTCTGCTTTTCATTTTTGGAGCACAAGACAACGTACGTATCGTTCTGTTGTATTCTCAAATGTCACGGTCAGTGGTGAAGAGTCCTAGCGGCTGGGAGTGAGGCCTAAGCATCTCTTATAATTCCTGCAAAACTAGATTTAAGTTTCCCTTTCTTCCCCCCCCTCCCCTCCCCAAATGAGAGGACTTACTGGACCCAGCAGTTGGAAGGGCTGGCGCGGTGGTTACTGTGGCAGCAGCCCCAGAAGCGGCGATTGAGGCAGCGGTTGCAGCTACAGCTGCCGCTGCCAAGGCAGAAGCAGGAACAGGGACGGGGACTGGGAGCGGGGCAGGAGTAGGGGCAGGAGTGGGAGCCGGGGTAGGGGCAGGGGCTGGGGTGCTGGCTGCATTCGGAACAACGTAACTGGTAGCCCCCTCAGCCGCGGCGGCGTTCTTGTTCTCAGGAAGAGCGATGGAGATGAGAGACAGCAGGCGCAGCAGCTTTTCAGTCAGCAGAGAGCTCCGTCGGATCACTGGGTGCGACAGCATGTTCATCAGCTGGCCCAGCGGAGAGGCCTCCAAGCTGTAGGGGGAGCTCTCCCCTTCCGAGCCAGAGCTCACAGGCACAGATTTGATGGAGTTCTTGCCCTTGCGGCTTACATTCATGTTATCCAGTTTGACCAACAAGTCCCAGAAGTCTGTGGAAATGCCGCTTGTGCCCGTCTGACCCGGGCAAGGGCTGCTCGACTGCTTATTACCACGCTCCCGCTCATTTTCACAGTTGGTCTCTTTGGTCCGCTGCTGTGTGAAGTGACTGGGAAACACCTGTAAAGGTAGGGGAAAGAAAAGGAGGGGAATTAAACCTCTTTTCTAGGACCTCTGAATTCCTGCTGGCAGTCCACATTCAATCTTAAAAGATTGTTAGTTGTTCCTATCTGGTTTCACAACGTAACAGCAGGATCCTCTCGGTTTTAACTAACCTCCCCCAAGCCCCACATACATACGCCATCTTCGAAGGCTCGATTCTCTAGGTTCTGGTGGGGAAAAAGAGTTACCTTGAGGTATGATGGGTGGCCTATAAATTTTATAAATAAAATAAACAGGCAATTAACTGCCCCAATGTTACAAGATCAATTTGATTCTTCAGATTCAGAACATGGAGAGCCTGACCAGACAGATCCTTAACCTGTGTTGGCAGGAATTAACAGAAGAGAACGCCTGGCCGGGGGAGGGGAGGGGAGGGGAGGGGGAGGAGGAGGAAAGAAGAGGCATTTGAGGAGACGCAAATGCAGGCTGGCCTGGCTAACCCAGAACCTGAGTTAGACAAGGTCCTGAACCAACAGCAGGTTTTATATTCTGATGGGTAGACCAAAGGAAGTCAAGCCAACTATTTGAAAGAAAGAAGCCTGACTTAGCAAATTAGTCAAAGTGGTATCGGGGGACAGCTGCACATCTGGCTCTCGGTGGCAAACTATGTTCTGACTTCTTTCTTGAAACTGTCCGTATGGGACTTTGGTTTACCTTGCTAATTCATGGACTAGACAATGTCTACTCTTAGGATCCTCTCTGAACCTATGATGTGCTTACTTTTTTTTTAAAAAAAAAACAACACTTAAAGTAGAAAGGTTTACATCTCTCGCATACTTTTGTGTTATCCCGATTGAAAATTTATGAGTAATAAATATCCTGAGTTTGTAGCGGAAGTATCTTGTGTGTTTCACTAGCAGCACAGAACACAGAATATACCTCTAAAATGTATACAATGTGCGTTTACAGCTTATTGTCCACGGTAGCTAATAAAATACTGCTAAGTTTGTAAGCCGCCCTGAGTCTTCGGAGAAGGGCGGGATATAAATGGAATTTAAAAAAAAAAAAGAGGAACAGACAGCACTGCCATTCAGCAGTTGCCGTTCCACGTACAGAACAAAACCAGTCTACTCACTACAATAAGCATTCTTGCTCCTTGCCTAGAATACCAGTAATATTTCTTACCCTGTAGTAACCGGGAAGAATACCGATTAATTGGAGCTCCTCTTGGAAAGACATAAAGCAAATTTACAACAGACCTTCATTCATTGTAAATAAATGCAGAATACAATCGGTGATATAAGGAAGATCCATAAAAATAGTGCTCTGTGGAACCACCATGTTTTGTAGTGGGCAGACCTGGAACAGGGGTAAACCTTCCCATTGAAAAGACTTAAGCACCAATATCCTGAAACCGCAGCAGGTAGGTGGAGAAACCATCCAGGGTAGCTTCTACCACTGAAGGAAAAAAGCTGCACATTCCACATATTTTACCTTTAAATTCACACAACTCTTTGGGATAAAAGAAGCAGGATCAGAAAAGACCACAGTATTTTTGTATTGCTAGTGTGGCACATGGACTTTGAGGAACAGAATTATTGGGACTGCAGCCTACTGTAATGGAATTCTGGCCAAATCAACCCATAACGAGGACAATTCTTACTGAGAATCACTGGGTCAAGGTCTTCACAACAAGCACAAGGGAGAAGTAAAGTTACTCGTGTTTCATTCTTCAACCCTAAGAATTTAAAAAGCAGCTTGGAAATACTGAAATACAAACTACAGTTTCACTTCTCCCCATTAAAATTAGTTCTCTTTGTGGTTTTTAGCACACCAATGGACAAGACGAATTTAAATCTTGTAAATAGGATGTACTATTACATATGTATGCATAGCTGTATAGCTCACTGTTTTCTGTTTAGGAATTTGTTGCATTTTTGCTACATCTACTTCCTTGTGATAGATAAATCAGCCTCGTCATCTTGATTTATACATGGAATTAATTTTGTTTTCTTCACTGTGCAATTTTGTTTTCTTCAATCTTTTCTCTAAGACAAACTGGCCTACTTCCTTTTAAGTGTTCCTCAAAATGAGAAGAAGAAAAAAAAAGCTTTTCCTCATAAGTGTCAAAAGTAGTAAAGTAAACATCTCTTGCCTTCACCTTGGCAAGTTGGATGAGAGTATCAAGAACATGGCGGCAGACCACCGGAGCAGCCTGTGGATGTATATGAACCGTGGAACCAGCAGCAGCGTGCTTCTCTGTGTGCTTGCGGCCTCCTGCTCGTTGGATCTGGAAGATGTTGGTTCTACAACCAAGAGCTGCATCCATGGAAACTGAGAGCCAAGAAAGTTGCCCTGAGCTTTTGGATTCCATTTTATGCAGTAGGTCAAGTGGCCGGCTGTCCGGACCGCAGCCTTTGGCTGCCCTTTTGCCTTTGTCATCTGGTGCAACGGTCCCCTTGGGTGTCTCCACACACAGTTCGCTCTCACTGCTGCGCTGCAGGATGGAAAGTAGGCTCCGGATCACCCAGTTTCGCGTCTGTGCATGATAACAAAGATTCCGCAGCACCCGATGAAGCCGGCTTGTGTTTAGCTTTGGCTCGTCTACAAAAAGCAGGACCAGCAGACAGGACAGGGCCTCATGGTCCAGCAGAAGGCGTCCACGCAAGCGCAGCAGACTGTCTACATTGCTGCCAGATGGTCTAAGAAGCAACGACACAAATATCAGAGGGGTTTATGCCATACTCCAAAAATACAAGGTAATTCTTTAAGGTGTCCCAAAGAAACCCTTTCCAGCAAAGACTCATTTAGCATAGACAGTCATAACTTCCTGTCAATGCTCATTCTGTCTGTTAACCAGAATGAGTCTGAATCCATTAAAGTTTGAATCAAATTGTCAAGTTTCTGCTAACATCGAATGTTATTGCTTGACACAAATACTGAATCAAGGGCTTATCCTCAAGGCTGCTGGTTCTTATAACTATAGAGCTCTGCTCTTTATTGTCAAACCAACCCAGTCTGTCTTTCAGCTTACCCGGTGAAGCAGGACTATTTGGAATGGCCAAGTACAGGTATTTTCTTATTTCTGGAGGCAAGATCACGGCCACTCCAATTTTTAGACTTCAAATTAAGCCCACCTCCATGTTAGCGGCATAACTAGTTTGGAGCAATTATTACAATTTCAGTTTTGCGATTCAAACCAAATCCAGTTCATCACAGAGGGGATATCCCTCCTCCAGAAAAATCCAGTACCTGCTGTGGCTGCTGCTACCACCCATCTGGAAGGTACCTCCTCTTTGCACAGCTAAGCGTGTATACTGGACACCTCTGTTTCCACTCAATCGGCTTGTGAAGGCTGGGTAGAGTGAAAAGGGGAGGAAAGTAATTAAATCAAGAGCCGAGACCTAATAAACCAAAGAACACATGGTGACAAAACAGGAACAGCTTGCCTTACCGGGGCTACGCAAAATAGCAGACAAGGCGGAAGTGCTAGAGTGGCCAAAGAGACGCTCATGCATTAGTTGACGCTGGCGGGCTTCTTGTTCTCGCCTCAGAGCCTGTGCCTCAGCGGCAATATCAGGAGGCATGACTGCCAATACACTATCCTCCATGTCTTCCAGCACACTGCGCCGCAGATCTGATGGCAGTGTTTGAATGAAAGTCACTGGATCCATGGGTGTGTCTGAGCTCGTGCTTTGTGCAAGCTCACGCCTTTGCTGTTCTGCCCGTTGCTGTGCCAACACCTGGAATAGAAAAAAAGATTTCAAAAGTTTGGGCGTGGTCAGGATCAAAATATAGAAACCAATACTTTCCTTATATGCTAACCAAATACAGAGTGAGTTTCTACAAGCAAAGCACTTCTTCAACCATATGTCCTCTAAAACAGCTAAGTTTAAAATACCAATTACCCAGTATGAATAAATGAAAGGCTAGTGCACCAGCTGATCCAGTGACTTGCAGGTCACAAAAACTTATGCTTTTTAAGTTAAGATGTCAGAAAAGGTACTGTCCAGTTTTTTTGGCTCTCCTCCTACAATTTTTGAAAAGCTAACTAACAATGACCTTATAAAAGAAATATTAATGAAATAACTAGCAATTGGAATATCTGTATACGTTTCTCAGGACTACTTTAGCTTGATTCTGATATCACTGCATTAGTATTCTGATTAAAAACATTAGAAAGAGCAAGACCAATTGTGAATGTCTATTTCATAAATAGACTCCACAAACTTGGATAAGCATGGAATTCCTTTCCTTTGGAGACTTGACAGAAGAGAATTAGGCAAATAAGCTCAGAGAAAGAGAAGTGGAAGCAAGGAACCAACTTCCAGCAAGGTCAGTCATCAGTAACCGAGTTTAAACATGCTCAGGATAGTCCACCATGCAACAAACATTCAAAAAATAAAGTAAAAATAATAATTAATTAAAAAAAACCTCAAAGCGCAGACTCAATGGACCACCAGGACTTTTTCTGCCATCAGTTTTCTATATTTTTGACTAAAGAACGATTTAGGTAAACACGATCCTATTTTAAGCAATGCAATATGATGGACCACAAGGATAGCTTCAGCTTCTTACTTCTGTGAATTAATTGCTTCAATTGTGTGTTACCCTTAAGAAGTACACAGTAATACCTCTTCTTGGATAGCTGGGGGCAAAGCAGCCAAAAACTCAGGACTGACTTCTGTCACACCAGGATTGCCCACCACAGGAGGGGTTGGAGTTGTAGCAGTGGTGGTCGGGGCTGAACGAGCAGGAGGCCGGATACCCAATTGGTTCTGCAGCACTTCACGTCGAATGTCATCAGGCAGGGCAGCCAAAAAAGATGGGTCAACACCTTCAGGAAGATTTATTCCTGTTGAAAAGGGACATTAGGTACAATGGTTGGCGTTACAGAGAAAAGTTAATTATTATAAACCCACTGTTGTTATCTTTTCCGCTCCTGTAACATTTACCTGCCAAAGGATCTTCCTCTTCACTGCTGGTCGAAGGCAGTGGCTCTTCTAAGATGCCGCGAGAATCAGCACCAGAAATGGCTACAGCTGAATCTCTGGTGGAAGAGCTCTCGGAGGAGGATGCAGGCGGGGAGCTGCATAGCAGGGAAGAGTGGTAACGATTAGTGCAGAGCTAACACAAATGAAACAGGTCACCTTCCTATATTTGATTTCTGGCCCTTACCCATCATCCACCTGATGGTTGGGATCAGGCTGGCCCTCCCTAGCAGTATGGGCATTTGGCCCTTGTTGGGTTGCATCTGCTGCTGCCACCACAGCATCTGTGCCTGCTTGTTCCACAGTGCTAGCTCCACCGGTCTCTGCCACGCCTTCTTCCAGATTGCATGAAGCCAGGCTGCTGGTGTCCATGGGTGAGCCCTCCAACTGGCTGCTGACAGCAGTCAAGGCATCTGAGTCTTCAGCTCTCTCTGGAGAGAGCGAAGCTGATGGGAAAAGCAAGACAAAGGTTTATGGGCAGGGAACTCAAGTGCTCTCACGGAGATTCACAGAAGAACACAGCTTTCTGGGATTTGAAGTCCTCTCCAAGAAATTAGGACAGAATATTGCTTGAAATACTGGACTGAAAATCTGTTGTTAATCAAGATTGCTAGTACCAGGTTGAATTGAAAGAAGCTATTCTTTCCGTTCCACGAAACAATGCCACATTTTAGCTGTAATGTATTAAAAGACTTCGGAGTGGCAGACTGCAGAACTGGCCTGGAAAAGCTATCAAGGCAGAAGATTAATCCAAATAAATTGGGCCCCCCATATCATCATTTGAGAATCACTCCTCCATGAAAAGACTGGGTTTTTAAAACAAAGAACACTTAAAAAAAGATTGATATAACCAAGATTATATCACAGTGGGGATTATTACACAGGCATTCACCTTGTATGTTAAAATTTCGTACGGACATACCCGAATGTAAACATAAACCCTTGAAATAAATACGCTGAACATTTGGAGAAAGGGAGGAAAGACGACTACACAGGTACGTACAAGGGACAGAAAGGGGCAACCCTGGCGGCAGGGCGAAGCCTAAGGCCACTTACTGATGGTGGGGGCAGGTGAAAGCTCCATCTGCGTGGCCTCAGCGTCTGTGCTCAGCCTCCCGGGCTCCGAGTCCTCCTGCTCCGCTGGCATCAGCAGCTGCCCAGAAGCCTGAGCAGTGGACTGCCCCACCAGCTCCGAAGGGGGCTCTCCTGCCCCTGTCGCCTGTTGCTGTTGCTGCTGGGGGTTCTCCAATGTGACCAGAGTCTGCTTAGGGCCAGCCGAGGTGTCTTTGGCGGCAGCTGAGACTGTGGGGTAGCCGTCGGGATGGGTGGCACCATCTGGGAGCCAAGAAAGGGAGGGAGGCTGGCTTAAAACCCAACCTGGTGAGCAGCAGGAGGATTTCAAACGGGGCCTTGGCTTCACCCCTTTTAGTGAATCAAAGCTCCGAGAGTTTGCACAAAAAACCCCCCAAGTGCATGGGAAAAATAATAATAATACAATTTTGGGTACTGTACCCCGCACAGGGAAAGTAGTAAGTTGTATAGTTATCTCTGATTTGGGGCACAAATCCCTACCCCACAACAATACAACTTACTACCTCACCCTGGTAGGAGCGAGAAGCACAAAGGCCTACTATTAAGGCAAAGTATTATTTCTACTGTTTGCACTATAGACGATCCTTCCCTTATCCTCGTTGGAATTTCTCTACTCAAAGCACGCAGTTTGTAAGATACAATATCCTACTGCAAACACCCCAGACAAACCCAGGAATGGAAGAACAACAACAACAAAATCTCCTGTGTTGCATCCAGATTCGGGGGCTTTGATTCCCAATTCCTTGCTGCAGTTAGATGTAAATCTTTCAGTAACATTTTTCTTCTTCTTCTTCTTCAAAGTAGGCAATGGTGGCATGATGGAATTAGGAATCCTCATAGGAAAGACAGTAGATTGTATAGTTATCTCCAAGACCGGGTGTGACCCTAAAACTATACAATCTACTACCTCATCCCAGGGGGCCCCGGAACAGCATTTGCTTGAGCTAAACTGGGGGAGGAAAATAAGACACCAATCAAACATCCAGAAGAAAGTAAATTACCTGGAAGATTCTGCTCAGCTGAACTGTTTGACTGTGGCACTGGTCCCTACAGAGGCAACAAACATACAAAATCAGAGTGATGCAGGATTCAATCCATCCATCTCAGGCTCTGAAGACCAATGTAGGTAGGAAAATGCTAATCTATATCTTTTTTGGGGGGACAGAAAGGAGACTGTGTGTAATTCCCACCCAGTGTCTCCATCTGTGTTTTTTCTAGTCCTGTAAAGTAAATTTAAGGACAATTCCACATAAAAGCTAGTAAACATATTCTACATATTAAACACATAAAAAGACAGAGCCATAATTGTAGCTCTGTCCTAAAATCCAAAAATATAATACATATGAAAAGAAATGCAGAGAATATAAGGCTATTTTATCCCCTTTAATTAACAATTATTCTTCTTAAACAGTTTTACAAATATCAAATATTTAGTATTTTTATTATTCACAGTAAGAACCCCCTCCCAAACTGCCATATGCTGGAAGGCACTCTCTCTACTGTTCAAAATCAACTGAAGTTATGCTAATACTTAGTAAGGCACCTAAATATTTTCTTGAAAAAAATGCATGAATATTATTCAGATTCATAGAAAGGTAACTGAAATCATTTCTATTTTTTATTAGAGTATTTCATTTTTCCTGTTTTGTTCAATTAAATTCTTCATTTGCCCTTCTGCTGTCAGGAACTTCTGCCAAGTAATAATTACAGTATTTCATTATCAATCATATTTAATAAAACCAGTCTCCTTTATTTTGTGGCTGAATTGAAACGTAAGCCTTATTAAATAAAGAAGAAAAAAAGAGCTGTAGGGATTGGGCTGTGTTTTGTAGGAAAAAAATGTGATGATTCTGGAATAAAGTCACTTGGAAACAACAAACGGTTAGGGCCAAGTCTCCCTTCCTTTTATACACAGAGGTTGTTTGTATTCTACAATATAAAGTGCTGACTTAACCAAACGTATTTCCAGTTGCTGATCCTTCTTCAACCAACTTTGGCAGCCATGCCAGCTAGAAAAGGCACCTTGAAAGTGTAAAGCCTGCTCTTTGGGGTGCCTTCCTTAAGAAAAATTCACAAATAGTCAAGTTTGACTGCCAACCTGAGGATTCTGCTCCTTGTCTTCTGAATCTTTGGGCTTATCTGACACTTTGGCCTCCTCCTCAGCCAATTGCTTGCGTCTTTTCTCTCTTCTTTCCTCTAGCTCTTCATCTCTCAGGGCCTCCAGGTGGTTGATAATGGGAACTTTGACCACTGAACGGAGGAAAGGTTTCCAATCAAGCAGAGTCAATTTAAGGGAGGATGACGCTCTCTGAAGGAAGGAACTACTCATTAGCTCACCTGAAACACAATCGTGCATACTTTCTGCATCGAGGACTTTGCATTCTTCTGTCCAGCGTGTCAAGGCAGTTGGGATGCTTGACAAAGTTCCTAAAGAAATGAATGAAAGGGATGGTGGTTTTGAAAGAACCCAAACAGCAGCCCTCACTCTTTTCAGTAACTGATGTTATCAAAAAATAACATTTTGGAGGGGCAGGCTTCATATAGACTGAAGGCAGGCTTGCTATCACTTGAATAATGCATACCTATGAATGTGGGCCAAGTAAATCCCATTAACTTAAATGAAGTTTGCGTATATGTGAATATGCATAGGGCTATTTCCTAAATTTTAAATGCATTTTTCTAAAAAGCATTTTCTGAGGAATTAACGCAATCAATCTAACATCATAAACTCTTTGGAGCAAGCTTTCCCGAAGCATCAATGTTGTTTCACTGTGACTTGGTTATGGATAGCATTGATACAATCAAAGCTAGAGAACAGCTTTCAAGAACAGGGAGTCTTTGAGATATATCAATGTACCAGAATGCTTCTTTAAAATAATAATAATAATAATAATAATAATAATAATAATAATAATAATAATAATTCCCCTCCCCCTCCAGCTTGCAAATGCTGGATTTCTAGGTTATAGAGAACTTGATGTTATTCAAAACTCTGGTTAAGACAAAATTATTTCAGTGTTCCAAAGCCTTAGCAATTAGTTCTCTGAAGACTTGCCTGCCTGGCTGGTAGCTGTGCTCTGGTCATGAAAGAACTCATCCAGCAACTCATCATCCGAGCGAGCAATTATGTGCACATCATCATTGCCTACCAGGAGGCGAGCTCGACCTCGACTCTGCAGGGGAAGGCTACTACTTAGCTGTAGGATGTCTGCAGCTGCTGAAGGACCCAGCAATCTAAAGATGACATGCAGTAATTGGAAAGCGTTAGGAAGCAGATGTTGCACCCTTTTAGGATAAGGATGATCCAACGAAGGAACAAACTGCAAATAAGCCACTCTTTTCTAAAGCAAATGACTGGAAAATGAGAAACTGATATATTTCCAGTATTATTAACATTCGGCACTGTTTCCATTATGCTCCTCTCTTTCTCCTCAGCTCACCTCTGCAGAATGAGAGGTGGGTTGGGCTGCCGGGTGCCTGGATAATGCACATGAATGGTATGGCCCGTATTCGCAGTCAGCTGCCGTAATGTCCTCTGGCTGCGGCCAATGCCTTGCGCCAATCGAGTAGTAGAGGAACCGCTACCCAGAGTCAAAGAGCTATGGTCTGCATGCCGCACCATAAGGGGGTGAGTGGCAGGGATATTGCCAGGCGATGGAGGAATATCCGCTAGGAATAAAAATAGGCGAGTTAGCAGATCAAGATGGGACTGAAGATTTTAAGTAGGGAGATTTCCTTAAGTTACAAAATTGGTCAGACCCAGGTTTAGCAAAGGTAACATCATACAGGTTTCTAAATGACTCTGTTGTTTTTGTAACTTCCAATTCATCTCATCAGCCTGGTCAAAACACAGGAAGAATACTATATTCCAAAATAAGAAAAATAGCTTCTTAGCCATCAAGATTTTGCTTCCCAATTCTCACAGGTTCTAGAATATCATCAATATCCTATGGCTTCTGAGTTTCAGAATTCTTACTGGCGCTGGAGAACATGTTGTCAAATTCTATGATGAGGTCATCTTCACGGTCAAAGCGTTCAAAACGCACCAGCGGGGAGGCATTCATATCAGGATAGTCTTCATCTAACTCCATCTCTGAGCCGTCGTCATCATCTTCCTCTTCTTCACCTTCCTCACCCTCTTCATCATCCTACAAGAGCAGCAAACATCAAAATCAACAATTGGTATCCAGGATTCTGAAATCCATCCCTTCACATTTCCCCATAAATCATGCTCTCTACTTTGAACCAAGGAAAATTCTAATCAGCAAAATTCTTAATTTAACTGCACACAAAGCAGACTACAGATTCCAGGCATTATTAACAGTTCTTGAGACTAGTAAAAACCAGCAACTTTTAATTATCCATCCTTGTTATTCCATACTAGTCAGTAATGTGAAGATAGCAAAGTAAGTTGGAAGTAGGCTTTTGTGCTCGCTCTTCTCCAGTGCCTTTACCTGATCGTCTTCATCTTCCTCCTCCTCCTCCTCCTCCTCATCTTGACTGTCATCTTCATCCTCATTGCTACCACTGCTGTCTTCTTCCTGGGTGTGCTCTTCCTCGTCTTCAGGATCCAAGATATTCATAGAATCTAGAACAGAATTGAGAGTGCAGATAAAGCCTGTGCTAATTTCCAGTTATTTCTCTGGTGAGATTCTCCAAACTCTTTTTTTTTCAAATTGGAAAAGCCCTATGAAGCAAGATTACAGAAATATTTATCTTTCTGCTTTCTAAAAAAAAATCTTGAAAATATAGTAGTGTTCAGTTTCTTTTCTCCAGTACTGCACCAACCCCACTGGAAGGATGTCTATCGGCATTTTTATGACTAGAGATACATGTTTAGGCAATGCCTCACCTTCCCTGTTGGCCTGTAGTGTGGAAGCCTGGCTCAGATTGGAAGGTGCCTCATCCATCAACACATCCTCCTGAGACTCATCCTCTCCACTTCGTCCCACTGAAGGACACAAAGGTAGAGCACAGGATTTAGCAGAATCATGAGTCAACAGCTTTTTTTTCTGTTGAGGAATGCCAGAGCTGTCCGTTTTATCTATAAATACCCATTATGATTCTGATGTGATGCGGTAACTAAAAACAAATACACTGATGACAATGTCATGAATGCATTTGCCTCTGCCTAGCACCCTGAGCAAGAAATGTAATGTTTCTAAAGAGAGAATAGATAGCAGTGGCATCTGCCAACTATAGAACAGATTTTCTGTGCTTTGCATGGAAGAATGGCAGCCAAGATACGGCATGAGCAGCAATTTTTCTCTCTATGGAAGAATGGCCACTCATGGAAGATAGAATTCTCTATAATACAATGTGGAATTGAAATGATTCCATTAGATTACCCATGAGGAAAATAAAGCAAGACACGTTAAACCCGAGATGCTAACTGATGACCCTAATGTTAAATTATGTGTTTGCTCTCACCTATTATAGTACTATTCCCTGAGCCACCGTCTTGCTCCAGTAATTCATCAATCAGATCCTCCAGTTCATTTTCGACCTAGGAAGACAGAGATGGGAACATCAGTGAGATCCAGTTCCACATACCTTAATAAGCTTTAAAACCCCAGAGAAGCTGCACTGTCCTATCTTAGAACCTCTCTGCTCGTTGTTCCCTCACAGGTAGAAACTACTTAGCAGTCCCACCCCTGCTTCACATATCACAATCTGAATAAAGCCAAGGAAAGACTATGGAAATTGGTGCAAAGTGAAGTATTTCAGTCCAGGTTTTATTCAGTCATTTAAAGCTCTCTTCCCCCAACCTGCGAACATTCAAATATGACGGGATTTTCACTTCTCAATTTCCATGGCTGTTGGCCGCTTGGCTTGGGAATTTTGGAAGTGCTACGTTGGCTGAAAATGCTCTTTTACAAAAGAATTTGGTGATCGCAAATCTTCGCTTTTATTCTTCTCTGTATGCAATTTAAGACAAACTTCACCTAAGTCAACATAAGCAGGAATTCAAATGAACCCCACACTGCACCACATTTCTTATCTTAAAAGCCTACAGCCACATTTTTGTAAAAATAAATAAATACATAAATACATAAATACATACATACATACATACATACATGGAACACCTTTACAACCTAGCATTTATACCTGCATCTCTTGTGTGCTCAGGACTTCAGGCTGTCCTGCAATCACCACGGTATCAGTCTCTGCTTCGCCATCCATGATGTCACCATCTGCTACTTCTGCTTGTGCAACGTCATGGTCCTCCTCGGGGGCTTCTGTTTCTCCACTTTCTCCTAAAAGTCAAATAAAAGTGAGGCTTATCCTCTGACTTTGCTATCCTCTGAACTGACTTGACTGAAGCACAAATCACTGGAGATACATGCACAGCCATGTTAAAGGAGAATACTTGGATGGAGATGAGGCACGTTACCTGCATCTTGTTGACCGCTGCTGGCATCTCGTGCTACACCCTGAGCATCCTGCTCTGCCTTGGTCTTGCTTGAGGCACTTTTGCTACCGAAGAGACTGCTGGGCTGATTGACAATACGTGACAACGTCTCCAGGGGTTTCAAGGCAGCATTAACTGTGTTGGCCATGTTGGGACTTTAGGGAAAAGTACACATAGACAGTAGTACAAGTTAGAGCAAAGTCAGATATCAAGAGAATAAACCTTAGTTGATGTAGATATGATGGAAATCTCTAATAAAATGGAGCATTGTCAGAACTGTAGTTATCTCAATAAGGCAGCTAATTCTATTCTAAAATAACCAGACGTTTCCCACAGAGAAATCTTAGGGGAAACCAAGGGGAAATGTATTTCTTAATTCCAACCGAATTGTTTAATACCACTGTAGCCATGAATGAATTCTGCTCCATTTCTTGAGTAAATTACCTGGACAGATCAAGACTGTGGGGCACTCTGGCCAAGTCATTGACCAGCCCTTTCTTGAGGAACAGGCGGATTATGTTGTTCATGCCGTTGTGCTGTGTCTTGGCTGTGGCACTGCTATAGAAGCTGGAGGTGGATGGGCAGGATTCCATGATGGTGCTGATGATACACATTACTGCCTGTAGCCTAAAGTAAGACAGGATACCACGAATCAACATAAAAGCAATGTTTCTGTGCTTACCGGGACAACACCATGGACATCCAACCATGTCATGCCCCAAATCTGTGGAACAGCATTTTTCTCCTTTCCCATAGTAAACATCCTCGTTTCATTTGTTACGAACTTCACTGGGAATAGCATTCTAAATTCTCGCTACTGACAAAAAAGCATGCTCTTGGATAGCCTCTCCCTGTACCTCTACATGGGAAGGCACCCTCCTAAGATATCGTTTTATAAGTACAGTGCCTATATTTTTATAATAAAGTGAAGAAAGATAGTTTACTAATATCTTTCACTTGAAATCCTGTCAAAGGCTAAAAAATGCCTGAACCTCTAGGTGCGAGAAATTAAGAGTTACAGTGCTACAGCTTTCCTCAGGTACTGATCCACCTGGAAGCACAAATATTTCTCATCTTCCTCACCTGGCATGTTTCTCGGTGCTTTCTGCCATGGCCAATGCCCGGCCCAGGGCTGCCTTCACCTCATTCACCAAGGCCACCTGGGCATCGGTGCCACTACCGGCTGCAGCCAAACTGGCTAGAAAGAGGCGAGCCAGGGCTGGTGTATCTTTGTCTTCAGCATTCTGGGTGTGGGGCAGGAGATGGTCCAGGACAAAAGCCAAAACACTGCAGTCCTGAAAGGTTCCAGTAAGAGATCAGTAGGGGGGGTAGGGGGGGGGGAGAAAACCAGTATTCCCAACTTTTTCCCTTACCAACACCACCACCCAATTTACAATTCTCTGTAAATTTATACTTTCCATTGTCCCCTGGAATAACCTAGGGTACCGGCCCTCAACATCTTTCCTTGCTTGTACCTTGCTTCCAAGCCCATGGTTGTCTGGTGCTTTTAGACTTTCTTACCTCTTTTATAAGTTCGGACTGGCCCACAGTGTAACTGTAGTTTGCAATTAATGTAGCAATGCCCACATATGAGCGCACAAGCTCTGCCAGGAGCCGCAGAATAGTAGAGGTAGGCATAAGTGGCTTGCTCCCCTTAGCCTTTTGCTTGTTTTCCTCTGCAGCTTTATCACCATCCTTATCTTTCTTGTTTTCTCTAGATTCTTCCGGAGTAGAAGCTATAGGTTAGAAACGAAAGGATCCATCAATGGAAGAACTGCTATCCCAAGAAATCTAATCTCAGATTAGCTTGCCCATACTTGGTACCTTATGATTATATATATACTGATATGGAATACAAAAAGTTATAGTTCCAACACATTTGGAAGCTGTAGGTTGGAGAACACTAGACTGCACCCAATTAAGGTATCAATTTGATCTCATGCTGGAAGAGCAGTATAAAAAAGACAGAAGATGCATCTTTACTAAGACAAGAAATTCCCCTACAACAGAATGACAATTTGAAGCTAATCGGTTTAGTCAAATAAACTTCCCAATGCCTAGGAACATCAGAGAATACACCGGCAGAGGTATTAAGCATCGCATCTAGCGTGGTATTGCATCGTCAACAAAACAGGTGCTTACCATCACCTTGGGGAGTTCCAGACTGAGGAATCTCGGAGGCTGTGCTATCAGCAGCAAAGACCTGAGCCTAGAGGGAAAGAATGGGAAGACGTAATGAAATGACTTAAACCTTCATCAAATGGGATAGAGTTCCACACATGGCAAGCAGACACATTTTTATGCCACTTGTTATCCTAGCATTAAGAGAACTACTTTGGTTGTTGGCTGCAGAGGCAGATCAGAGGGACTCACATTGATGCCAAAGCCTGTCTGAGAATCGAAATCACTACTCTGGCGAGTCAAAGAGCGGTACTGCTGATACACATCGTCCCCCATGTCTTGCAGAATCTGGCTCACTTCCTGATTAGTAGTATTCGCTTTGGGTTCAGATTTGTCTGCTGAAAATAGAGAAACAAAAGCAGGTCCATAGATAGTACTTTCTCAGCAGAAAGCACTGATAAGCCTGCACATCTGGCCAAAACAAGAGTTACCTCTTCCATTGCATTGATACTGTAGATATTTATCTTACTGAGTGACTTGCTGAAGAAAGAAAGAAAAAACCCACCTAAGAGGCCCAACTTTCAAGGGGCAAAGGAATAGTTAATATTAGGGCTGGCTTCATCAATGCATATGGTACATTTGGAGGAAAAAGGCAGAAGTGTGTAGAATAAATAGGGTTCCCAATCAAAAGGCACGAACGCTTCAGCAATCAAAAACTAGGATGCCACACATATATAGAGTTCTCTTCTATTTTGTCCCAGGGTGTAATGTACCTTCATCAGGAGCATGGTAGGCAGCCAGAGCGTTCAGCATGTCATAGATCACTTCCTTGATTGTATCCGGTATGACAGGTAGTGGTGAAGGTTTCACTGGAGTAGTTTTCACTAGCTGGACAGCATTGGGGCCCTTAATCCGCAAGTTCTCGAACTCGTCGTCAGAGGCTTGGGGAGCAAAAGGAGAAAAAATAAAAAGAACTAGAGCCGCCAACACTACAAACAAGACCGGGAAAAAGAGGGTGGAAAGGGGAAGAGAGTTCACCATGCTTGTATCTGCTTTGGGGGGATTTTTACACAAAAGGTCTCTACTACGGAAATTCTTCCCCGTGATCCAGATCATCACCTTCTCAAACATGAACAGTCAAAATCCAGGTTCTGGCGTGCCTGCACACACAACTTGTCCGATCACTGAAGGAGAACCAGCAGAGTTATGATGTACTTACCAGTTCCGGAGCCACGGGGAGCGGGCAGGGCAATACGAATGCAACCGTTGGCTACCTCAGTGAAGATCTCAGGATTTCGGCACGCAGCTGGGCCCAGCACTCGCAAGATATAATTGATCTCTCGGGAGCCCAAGCTGCCTGACACCACACCTGAAGTGGTGCTGCCTGCTCCACTAGTGGCTGCTGAGCGCACAACCTAGAATGACGGAAGGAAGAGGAAGGTGAGTGAAGGGATCTGAAAAAATCAATACCATTAGACCAGTCTGCGGGAATCACAGGGGCGAAGTTCAAATCATTTTATACGAGATCTACATTGATACAGAAATACAAAGAGAATAAAACTATGAATATATGAATTAGGGACAGCCAACTTACAACTGGCAATGGGATGTTGCCCCGCCCCCCAAAAAAGCTAATGAATTCTAAGGTTGAATCTGCTGAAAGACAGGGTTGAACTCACTCTATACTATTTGATCAAGCTGCATCTGGAATTCCTCATTATTCTGAGAATATATATTTGATTGCTATTTGCACTATAGGTTGCCTTGGGCACTTGATAACCAGAGAATGAAATTTATCAATGAAAATAAGCAGGCATATACATAGAATGAAGGCTACTGCTAAGCTTGTAAGCCGCCCTGAGTCTTCGGAGAAGGGCGGGATATAAATGGAATAAAAATAAAAATAAATAAAAAATATAGTGGTGGAAACAATGCTTAAGAACAAGCTGAATATCTCTTTGCCAGGTATCTTCCCATCCTGCTATGCCTTCTTGTACTGCACATTCTGTATGACATGGAACAGGGCATCAGCCTAAATTATGCCCCTCTTTCTTTCCAACATGATGACTCTATGAATGCAGAACTAATATCCCCAGGGTTGAGGAGAGCTAGGCCTTCTCATCATTACAGGTAGTCCTCAACTACTGACCATAATAGGACTGGAATTTCCATTGTAAATTGCTGCAACTGAAAAGCAAGATATCATAGTGATCACTTGGCTTTTAAAAGGCCCAAGTAAAGGCAGTGAAAAGGTTCTGGAAAGAAAGTAGCAAAGGCAGCAAGGCACTTCTGCTTCAGTCCTGGCTGTAAAAGATGAAAGACTGGTGCAGAGAACGGGGAGTTGGGCAAGCTGCATATTTCCGGGACTGCTTGCTGCCCTCCAAGGCTGTAGCAGGGTGGCTACAAAAGCAGTGTGTGGAGGTTGGGGGGGGGGGGAGGAGGAGATGGGACTAGGAGGGGCAGAAGTGCCCCTCTGGTGGGCAGTGCAGACAGGCTGCCAAGCCTCTCAAGTTTGATCATGTGACCATGGGAGTTCTGCAATGGACACCACTTTGGGCATCGGTTGTAGGTCCATTTTTTCAGCACTGTCATAATTTTGAAATGGTCACTGAATGAAGGTTGTAATCTGGGAGCTACCTGTAATTATCCAGGAAAGCAATCAGTTATGACTCCACCTCTTCCCTTGCACAGATAGCACAAAGGCCAACTATACCTTTTCCATAGTGTGATGCAGTGTGCAGGGATCCTCTATGATGTGTCGGAAAAGCAGAGTGACAAGAGGGGTGAAGCCGTTGAAACCAGAGCTCTGTGTTAAGCCCAGGATCATGCGCGTGCTCTTGAGTTCGGCAAACATCATGGCGTATTTGTGGTGGCGGGTGAGACGCAGGCAGAGGCGCAGGGTGGCGTGCAGAGTGTCTGGCTCCACGGGCACACCCAACATGCTCACGCAGGCCCGGATCAAGACCGTCACCATCTCCTCCGTCAGGCCTTGGATTAGGATCTCTGAGGGTTTCGCCTCTTCTGGTGGTGCTTCTTTCTCCGGGGCTAGGCTCTCAGCAGGCACAGGGCTATCTGATAGGGTGAGAGAAAATAGAAGTGGGTGAACAGGTTCAATCTGTGGTTTATGGTAAAAAAAAAAACCAGACCTAAGAATAGGAATGTAGTACCATTTGCCTTCTCCTCCTTAACCTTGCTCTCCATTTCTTTCCCTTCCTCCAAAGTTCTCTCCAGTTCTTGTCCATTACTTTCCTTCAGGGTCTTGCTAAGCCGGGGAACCCTGAGCAAGGTCAGCATTACTGGCCTCCTGTTTCCGGTTTCTTCATTCACCTTTGCATCCAGGAAACACACCAGGAGGTTAGACTCACCCCACGCGCTTATCCCAAATCCAAACGTCTGAGCAGAGAATGGAAAGCTTATACCTGCACCATTGTGGTGAACTGCACCGTGTAGCGCCGCCGGCCAGCAGTGAAACGAACACTGGTCTCTCCTGCTTTCCAAGCTGTGTCAATAGTGCTATTATTACTTGCGCTATAGCTGCACCATCGGCCCGAACGATCATCAAACCAACGCCAATTGTTGCCATTAGCCTGAAGGTACTGGAGAGAAAAAAATAGCAGACTATTAGATGTACCCTACGTACAATTCTAGGCACGCCTAACTCAAAAACAAGTCCTAGGACAGTGATGGTGAACCTTGTAGAGACTCTGTGCCCAAACTGCAACCCAAAACCCACTTATGTATCATCGGGTGCCTGGTGGGCGTGGCTGCGGTGGTAACCGCAGACTGGGTGGGACTAAAAAGTTCAATCAATTCCAACTTTGCGAGATCTTTTATTTTTCCCCGCGAGAAGTTGAAACTGATTGATTGATTGAATCTTTTTTTTTTGCACATGGCGGCGGAGGCCTAAATCAAAAAGGTTTTATAAACAGCTGAAGGTGTAGGACTGGGGCGACGGCGTGCGTGCCCACAGAGGGTTCTGTGTGTCACCTGTGGCACGTGTGCCATAGATTCGCCACCACGGTCCTAGGAGATTACAATTGTGGTTATATGACTGAAAGAATAAGAGTAACCCTTCTATGAAGCAAGGCAACTATTCAGACATGAGGCAACGTATTTCATGCGTGTTTTAATTTATAATTGGAATGGCAATGGAATGCAGGTATTGTTAGGAACATAAGCTATCTTCAAATCTGAATTTGGATACTGCTTCTTTATCATGCACTGTATGCCAGGCAGCTTACTCCAGATTCCTACGTGTAGTGTATCTCTAAAACTACACACTATTCAGCCTTCCCCCAGCAAAGGAAGCCAGTTCTAACAATGATAAGACTCTGGATTGAGTGTGAGGTACAAAGAGGACATACGGCAAGGCACCATTTCAGATTAAAAGCATGATGGAAAATGCAGGATGATATAAAACAAATGGAATCAGCACAGAAGAAAATATGGAAGCTATCATCAGTATGATAGAATTGTCCTCCCAATTTTACAATCCACATTCACACGTTCCACCTTAGCAGTGTGGCAATCCTGAGCCACAAATATTCTCTTCTATCGGTACTTTGTGGGAAATTAGCATAAAGGCTTATGCAATCTGAATGTTTTTACCACTTCAAGAGCCAGAATCTTTTTTTTTCCAACAATAACTTCCAATTCCTCTGAAACCACCTGGGCTCATACCTTGTTCATTTGGGCTCTTCTCTTGGAGGAGATAGCTGTTTTCTCATAGAAGTCAATTAACAGCAGTACTGGGGTGATCCACCTATAGGAGAAAATGGATAATGCCAGGAAAAGCAGGAAATTAATTTTTAATCTATAAAAAAATTGACTTTCTCTGCAAATGCATTAAAAAACAATCTCACTAAATAGATCTGGTTCAGACTAAGGTGTTGCCTTGGTGGATCAGTGGGCTAATGCCTCCTTAAGTAACACCAGCTGCCTGCAATTAGTGCAGGTTCGAGTCCCACCAGGCTCAAGGTTGACTCAGCCTTCCATCCTTCCGAGGTAGGTAAAATGAGGATCCAGATTGTTGGGGGCAATTAAGCTGACTTTGTAATAATGCCGCTTGGGGTGTGTGTGAAAGCCCTAATAAGCAGGCATATACATAGAATGAAGGCTACTGGTAAGCTTGTAAGCCGCCCCGAGTCTTCGGAGAAGGGCGGGATATAAATGGAATTAAAATTTTTAAAAAAACCTATATAAGATTGTAACTCTGCCAATATTGCCAAGGCCTTCTGACCTTTCCACCTTTTAGGCCAGCTTGATGGAAAAAGCATGGAACTCCAAAGACTGACAGCAGGCAGAAACCCCATCCAGCCCTAGTTTGCATTCTACGTTACTAAATCATCACAAATATAATTATCAAACTGAAATCCACCATCAAAGCGCAAACAGGTCTGAGGCAAAGCCTCAGTACAGCATAAACTTTGAAAGCTGAAACAAGGTTAGAGGTTTCCAATTCTAGTCTATTACTTGTTACTTACTTTGGTGTCTGCACTTCCTTTTGTTCTTTGGCAGCTTGGAGGCAAGGCTGTACCACTTCCAACAGTTTTATCAAAACATTGAGAATACCACTTGATTCTACTACACGAGCACATGGCAACTTCAACTCCTGTCGACAAGTTAAAAGGGAAAAGATCAGCACCCGTGCAGTTGAGAGGAAGTAGTCTAGATAAAGCGTTCACCACTGAATTAAAAAAAAAAAGTTTTCAACTATGATAGACAACAAAAATGGAATTCAAGATTTGTAGCCTTAAAAATTAAAATGCACTTTACTGCACAGGCCTTTAGTTCATATGCCGGGGGGGGGGGAGCGGGGGGGGGAAGATAAACTCATCAAATTAGGTTGACACGGAATGCAGTCTACAGTTCTTTCTTCTCTCCCTTTGGGTTTGTTAATTTTTTTTATACTTTTTAATCTGAAAATGTTCACTAAAATAACAAATATAGTAACCTGAACACTTAAATAAGAAGTGGACAACATTTCATTGTTTAGAACTTTCATACTGCCAAGCAATTACTCTTCTATAGAAAATGCTGCCATCTACCTGATTTCAAAAGGAATTGCTTACATATGCTTTAAATGGGCAAAGCTGATGTCACTGGGTACTTTAGAACTCAACTACCATTCATTCTTGTCACCATGGCCAATGATAAGCCAACGATAGCTGCAGGCCAAAACACCTAGAGCAGGCATGTCAAACTCGCGACGCCATGTGACGTCGCGCGACGTATCGGGCACGGTTTCTTCGTGATGCGTCTGGCCCGCAGGCTGGCAGTTTGACACCCCCTGACCTAGACGGTAAAAGCTGCCTATTTCTATTACAATAAGTAGAATTCTAGATATCATCTTTAATTAAATTAATTAAAGGCATCCTGGCTCCAAAAATTGACTTTTTCTTTGCAGAGAAATTAACTTAAAAGTTATTGCAGACGTTTAGAGTAAACTCCATATTCTATCCATAAGCAGCTGAAGAGCTGACATTGTGTGATTCTTCACTGTCACATTCAGTACTGAAAAAGATGGCTTTGGGTGAATAAAGCAGCTAACAAAAACATGCTGAATTAAGTGGTATTCCTAATCTCATCTATGCTTTAAATTCTGAAAAGAAATGTAGCAATCAGTACAATGAAACAGCAAGACGACAATTAGCCACGTGCACACACACGTCTTAAGCTACTGTCTACTATAGAACATGTAAACTGTTAAATGTTGTATCTTGCTCACCCCCACCACTTCCCAGCCAATCTTCCCAAGATAGGAGTGAGAGACAGCTACAGGATCCAAAGTGGAAAAAATGTCTTGGATCTGCTGTGCACGCATGCACTTTCTCTAGTGCTGGCACCACCTTAAAGCTCCTTTCTTGAGCTCAAACCATAGATATCAGTCTCACCTCAAATAGTAAAGTTAATAGCAGGATTCGCGTGGCCAGGTTGGAGGCCTGAGGTAGTGTAGCCATCTGGCTAATCCATTCAGAGACAGTCTTTGTATCACTTGTGGTGAGAGGCAGAGCTGCCTTGATGAGGACGTCAGCAGCTTCCCACACCTGCCAAAGGAAAAGTTTATTATCAGTGGCACTGAGAAGCCAATCAGCAGGATCACATCTGAGTCCTCTATGAGCTATGTTCCTGTTTTATTAATGAAATTACTTTTCAATTTACACAGTACCCGGAACTGAATGCTATGCTTACCAGATTTTTCACCTTGGATCTTCTAGTATTTTTATTTCAGTCTGATCATTACTTTAAATATGATTCCCAAGATAGAAGTAGATAATTTTTTTTGCTAATTGTGAAAGATAAATATCATGCTTATACCATTATATTTAACAAACATGCATTTTGGTTTGTCATCAACTACGTACTTATCACTGGATTAATTTTTCCTGAATATAAATTTTTACACCTGTATTGCTCCAAAAATCATATAAGTGGTGGATGTTTGTTTAGCTTAACTATGAATCTTTAGGCCTTGAAAAAAATACTTTACCAATGAATAAGTAAAATATATAAACATACACAAACACCCCCACCAAATCTTCCAAAAGCATGGACATGTGAAAACATGAGCAACAAAACTGCAAATAAAGAAGGTATCTGGATCACTTGCCACGTAAGATCCCAAAACATAAACTCCAACTCAACCCAAAGTTTATAGCTTATTATATTAGTCTGATCTAGTATGCAGAGAAAATAAAAACAGTCTGGTCCAGATACTCAAGACGTTATGGGATATAATCCTCATTAGGCTCAAGGAGGTATGGTTTTGGCTAAAGATGTAACCAACTAGAATCAAAAGCTCCTGGAAAGGTATCTTTTTTCTCCAAAAGTATCTTAAGAAAACACAGATCCAATGCTTTCTTAGCATAAAAATATAATCCACCTGATTGACAACTTGTTTGAGGATCATATCTCTATAATCAGCTCCATTACGTTTGATGGCAGTCATAATGAGGTCACAGACACGGTACACTGTATCCGGGAGCTCATCCAGCAGGTGAAAGCAGCCAGGTAGCATTGTGTCAGTGAAGTTGTGCAACTCTTCTTGCTCAAGAGGTTCTGCATCCTGGAACTTCTCCAGACACTTGGCTTCCTCTTCTTCCTGTTTCTCTCGAGCCTTGCGTTCTTCTTCTTCTTTCCGACAAGCAGCTTCCTAGAAAGAAAGAAACCACTGGTTTAAAAAAATGGTTTGGGGCATTTTACAGCATGAAAACTGACTTGCCTCCTTTATCTCTCCTACATGGCAGATCATTAAAAATTGTTGGTGGAAAGCCTTTCGGTAGGGAAAATGGCAGTGAAGATGCCTCCAATGCTCTCAGAAACATTGTCACAGGTTGTTTTGCATCCTGCAAAAAAAAAAAAAAGGGGGGGGGGGGCTTCTTCCTTCCTCTGGACAGAAAGAGGAAACCATTTGACCCCAGCAGGACTGTTGCTCCTTGCCAGTGACTTACAGAAATGGAGGTTTTCTCAACTGGCTTGTGAGTTAAGCAATGGGGGCAGTGGTTCCCATCGACTTCTCAGCTGTGATGTGGCCTTATATATGGATGCTAGGAACAACCTCATTTCTAAATCATATTTTGGATTTATTCTTCTCTGAAGCTAAAGAAAGACACTGCTTGGAACAGATAAGTACTTCTTCTTTGGAGACTATTTCTGGAGCTATATCTAAATTGAAACATTGGGATATTCTTCTAATATTTGCTTGACTCCTTGTTAGGGCTTCTGGAAGATATGGACTTTGGTGAGAGTTTTCTTCATAGAATCAAGCTGATATATACAGTACATTTTGAAAAAATTGAATGGTGATTTGACTAAACCATGTGATATTCAGAAAGGGACAAAACAAGGTTGTCCCTTTGTTGTTTAGGTTGGTTCTTGAAATTTTAAATAGAGATATAAGACAAGAGAAAAAATACAATGGGTCTAAAAATTAATAACAAGTCCTTTAAACTGAAAGTTTTTGCTGGTGATTGGGTTTTCATTTTATAGGACTCTGAAAGGTACAGGGTTTTTAATGAAAAACTGAAATGATTTTGGTACAATTGCAGGCTTCAAGATTACTAAAAACCCAAAAAATGTTGCTAAAAACATATGACTGCAAAAGATCAAGCAGTACTGAAGAGATCTAATTTTAAAATTGAAGAACAGCTTACATATTTGGGTGTTACTTTAATATGAATTATACGTTGTTTTAAAATAACGATGTCAAGGATTAGGATTACAACAAGACATGCAGAGATAAGAAAAAATCACAATATGAAGGGTTTTTAGTTTTTGTTTTTACCTCTGGGGATTCAGCCCTTTGGTCCATGGGGATGTCTTGTCCCAGGGACATAGCAATGGCCCTCATCATCTGATCTTCTTCAGACATGCTGAGATCCTGCCAGACAACCCACAAACAGGTCTGGAGTATTAGTGACTGGCTACTGGAATCCAACTTAATCTGCACCCGAAAGGAAACTAGACATTTGCATGAATCTAAAATTGTAACATTCGGGTGGGAGTAGAGCTCTCTTTTGTATACACTCGTCAAAAATATTTTCTAAGCTAAAAGCATCAGAATCATAGTAATTAATTAACTGATGATTGCATATTTCATCTTTTACAATTGGGGAGTGAAGGCTTATTTTATCAGTATCTAGAATGGGACGGGAGCAACTCCTGCCACAACCCTGACATCTACACAATCAGTTTAGACTCTGGGAAGAGCAATCTAGCTTAACTGTTGTGATAAAAATGAAAAAGATTCAAAGCAAAAAAAAAGATACATCAAAAGGAGAAAACATTATCTGTCCCACCCCTTTTTGGCTCTGCTTGCAGCTGGCTTAAGGCCCATTCATCAATAACAGGTGGGCCCCCCAATTCCAAAGCAATGCAGCTTTCAAAAGAACAAAGATTGGGAATGAATGATCTAGAATAAAGGAAGCTAAGAAATTTCTATAAGTCAAATAATCTTAAACTGCTAGATTGCCTCACCCTTACAACCCCACCCATAAGGGGTGGAGGATGTGTCAGAAGATACTCTGTGGCTTGTTCCATGGTACTGGTGTTCAACAGAGCTTCCATAGCATGCTCTCGTGTAAAGCCCATGTCCATCAGCTGAAAATAGGCAGAGGCAGAAAACTTCATAAAGGGATTGGATATGCAAGCAGAAGACAACCAGAAGACTCAGTTTAAAAGTCAACTACATCCCCCAAGGAAAAGGGCTTAAAACAAGAATGCAACTTTTGCAAAGCACTAAAATAATGGAATGGTTTCTACCTGCTGGAGCTGCTGCTGGTTCACTTGTGGCTCCCTTCGGGCACCACCCTCTTCTTGGCCTGCCTCTTCTTCACTGCGTGCTCCCTCTTTCTCCTTGCCAAGACGCTCACGGATAACTGGTTCTCCACGCAGGATGTGACACAGGATAGCTAACATGGACTCTGCCATGCGTCCTCCATATACTTTCAGTGGCTTACGGTTCCATAGGTTTTTGATGCAAGTGAAGGCTGCCTGCACAACAGAGGAGAAAAGCTAGCAAAGGTAGCCCTACGTGGGCTTTCCTCCTTGGAAAGTCAGAAATGGTAGAATTTTGCAGTTTCTGGATACAGAAATCACTTATAAAGGGGAGAGGTTAGAATGCATCACATGGTGCATTCTACACATATAAGAGAATAAGATACAATTATACAAGGGATATGTATGGGCAAACATTAAATGCGAATAAGTTGGGATTTCGGTAACATTTTGAACAACAAAACAAGATAGATCGGCTGTTTTATACCACAAGGTAACAGATTCTTATTTAGACTGATCGCAAAGAGTTTCTGCTATAGCAGTCACATTACAGCAGCAGCTGGTGTAACAGCATATATAGTTCTATATATTTCACTTCCATATAACCTTTGATCTGAAAACGGAAAAAAAAAGAGAAACTGCAACTACTCACCTTCTGCGTTACCACAAGGAAACGCAAAGCACTGAATTGCAGGTAGTTCTGCCCACCTGGTAGCTTTGCAGGCAAGGAATGGGGAGATTCCAGCACTGTGGTAGGATTCACCATTTTCTCCACCAGCATGAGCCAGGCATCCAGAAACTCGCCTGTGCCATCAGGCAAATCCGGGTGTTCCAATCCTTCAGCAACTGGAACTTTGCCTCCCATAGAAAGGGCCCAGTTGAAAGTCCTGGGGAGGGTGGGATGTGAAGTGATTATACCTGTTAAGCATGCAGTTATTATTTTTTCCTACACAATCCTACCAAGGTTATATCCCTGCCCTGGAGCCCTTCTACCAACTGCACCGCTGATCCGAAGGAATTTTTCTAGATCATCTTGTGCTGCCTCCACGTTTCTCACAATCGTGAATCATTACTGATAAATCTTTCTCACTGTTGTCACATTCAGGGGTCAAGAACGGAGCTGGCTTTAATTCCCAATAATGCTCTGTGATTGAAATATAAGGATTTGGGGCAATGCAGTATCTATACGAGGTGCTTTTAAAAATACGATTTTATTCCAACTATCACATTGGTAATGTCATACATTTTTCTGATTTATTCCCCCTTTTCAAAAGATTTCCCTTTTCTAATTCATGTCCTTATATAACAACTCTGTGAATCTTAGCTAGGACAAAAATTGTTTTGATATGTTCCCATTTAACAGATGCCCAGTTCACGTTTACTTTCATTTGAGAATGTCTTTGTGGAACAAGCAGTCAATGCAGTTAATTCTGTGGCTGCTTCAGAGCTGAAGGGTCCACTATCTCAACTGTTGCCACATTCCACCATGCACTTGCCATTCCAAGTCTCCTAGCCCAATGCCAGCAACTGCTGCCGTATCAGATCCATTAGCTCCTCTGATGGCCAGCAAACCACTGGATAGCGAGAGCTGGACCACAAGATGCCTTTCTAAAGCTAAGAATCAGTTCGGCCTGAATAAAAGGAAAGGACAATCCACACAACGCCAATTGTCCATTCACTCTACCTACCCTTTTTATTTCTGAAATTGTATGCTTAGCCCATGACAACCCTATTTTCATCGATGTCCTCATCTTACAATTATTCTACTGCAATGCATCATTTGAAATAACGAAGTCTTCTGTAGTTGTTGCCATGGTCTATGTCAGGTTGTTCCAGAGAACTCTGATGACTACGCTGTGATGAGTTTTATCTGGTCTGTTATCTTTTACCTGCATAGCATCTTTTGTACCAAAAGAACTACATACACTACCATAATCCTTTCAAAGGTTGGCTCAATGCTTTTCAAAACAGGTATTCGTATCCATCAAACTCTTGTTATCAATTGGCTCATAAGCTATATTTCTTCCAGTTTGAGAAACTCCACAAGGATAGTGGAACTCTCAGCACCTTTTCTGAGAGGCATATTCTTATCTAAAATCTGCCAAGCAGCAATAGATTACTGCCTTTTTAAACTGATTAAACAAAAATTTATTGGACTCATTCTAGGAGGGACGCAACAGCTGTGCTTTGCATTTTTTTAACTGCCTGTTTCATTCCAAGTGTTTGAATTTCAAAGACCATGATTAGCTAATGAAATATTTCATAGTCCAAATAAACCAGCATGCAACTTACTCAAAAAGAGCATTGTGGCCTCCAGAGCACAAGAATTTTTGCAGCATCAGGTGGTAAGGATATTTTCTCTCATCAAACAGCATCGGTGAGGTGAAACCGACAGAACAGATGAAAAAAGTCAAACTAAAAGCAAAAACAATTCTGTTAATCAAGCAAACTCAAAACCCTGCTGCTGATTTTGCAAAATGTAGCAAAACATTATTGTCTGTGAAGTCTAGGATAGGCTTTCCCCTTACCACAAGCATTGTAGGATGAACCCGAAATAGTGATCAGCAGGACTTACCGGAAGCGAGGAGTGGGTGTATAAGGAGGGGGTTGCCAGGAAAGCCCTTTAGTGAGTAGTTTGGTGAGTGCTGAAGCTGTTGAGCGAGCAGCAGGAGTGGGAGCAGTAGTGGTGCTAGCAGCATGATGGCTCCTACGTTGTCTTACTGGAGAACCAACACAGAGTTTGACCAACAACCCAAATAATTCTGCCAAAGCACGTCCTAACCTAGAAGATGCTGAAAGAGAGAACGAGACAGACAGACAGACAGAGAGAGAGAGAGAATAAATTCAATGTTATGTTATTAAAAACAAGCAGGAAAAGTGATACGCTTCAAAGCAGATTCTCTGTCTCAAGTCTCTTTATCTGTAAGATGAAGAATTTGGCTTCACAAAAGGCTCACAGGTATTCTTGGAAAATCAAAATGATGCATGGCTGTAGTTCAACACTTGGAAATACTGTATACTGACCTGCTTGGAAGAAAGCAGCAAAGGCAGGTTCTAGAAGACTAGAGCAGTGTTTTTCAACCTTTTTTGGGCAAAGGCACACTTGTTTCATGAAAAAAATCACGAGGCACTCCACCATTAGAAAATGTTAAAAAAATTTAACTCTGTGCCTATATTGACTATATATAAAGTAATTCTCTTGAATAGGAATCAAATAAACACAAAGAAAGTATTTTATAATTACTTTTCTATTTTTCCCACGGCACACCAGGCAACATCTCGCGGCACACTAGTGTGCCGCGGAACAGTGGTTGAAAAACACTGGACTAGAGAATACAGTAAGCAGCAACTCGTTATTTTATTTTCTTATAAACTGTGCTATAATTGGCTAGGATTCATCATAACAGCCATGTTGTTAATACAGAAGCTTCCCAGTCAGGGCAACCAGTAAGAGAACTCACAATATGCTCTCAATATTCAAAATGTGCTCATTGCTCCAGAAAAGTTGTCGACTTCTCTCATAAAAATTATTCCAGAATTTTAATATAGCTATACTAGCAAACAGCGTTCCGTGCGCCTTTGGCGTCCAGTCATGCCGGCCACATGACCACGGAGACGTCCTCGGACAAGCGCTGGCTCTTTGGCTTTGAAACGGAGATGAGCACCGGCCCCTAGAGTTGGAAACGACTAGCACGCATGTGCGGGGGAACCTTTACCTTTTATACTAGCAAAGAATCACATTCTAAGCCTTTTATCTTTACAAATCTGGAAAGGGAAGGGAAGTCACAAAACAGAACTGTAGTTAGAGTTCTCTAATCATAGGTACTGCATTCCATTCAAAAGCTCTCCTCTTTTTTCTGAACCAATTCCAACAGATTTTTTTTCCCTTCTTCACCTGATAGAAGGGGCTTGATCTGCTTGATCCGAGCTGCCATGGCTGGGGTTATTTTTGACTTCCCCTTGGGATCAGAAGAACTAGGTTCATCAGTTTCCATTGGTGCCAGGGTGTCACCATCCAGGCCAATTCCTTCTAGCAGGCCTTGGGCAGAAGCCTCCATGGTTCCAGCTCCCACTGCTTCTGGTTCACCATCTGCAAAAAGTAATGCCGATAAATTATCCATTCGAAGATCCTTCTGCCAGCCTATTTCCCACAATTTCATTTGGGAGGAACTAAACTGTTCATTAATTCAAATATCAATAGAACCTAATGGAATCACCACTACAAGCACAGAAATCTTTAGAAGCTGGAAGGACTCCGTATAATAGGCAGACTAAGTGTGGGGTTTGAGACAGAAGATAAGCAAAACTGTATAGGGGATGAAAAGAGCAAGGCAGGAGCATTAATTTCAAATGAACTGTCAAACTCCCCCAGAATACCTCATTAAATGATAGTTTCCCATCAACAGATAAGTTTCTATTTGGGGAAAAAAATTGACTATATGCAAATGTAGCCTCTTTTGTTAAGTCAATACTTTTTGTCTGATAAGAAACTGATTAGTGTTGAAGTTGCTTCAATAAAGCATACAATATAACAATAATTTCACTGCTGTATGGGAGGAGCCTAAGAAGATTGGTAAGAAAGCTGGCTACTGTACTTTGCCATCAGGGGTATAAAGGGCAAAATGCTTCTTCTGCCAAATAGCCTCCCCCCAATACAGTTTTTATGGGATAGGAAATCTAAATTTTGTATCAGATCTCAACTCAACAGGTAAGAGCATCTACCTCCCAACCATACCTGCTTTTTTGGCTCCCGGGGTAGCACTTGGTACAGTTTTCTCTTCCTTTGGCACCAATTTCTGCATGTCAGCCTGGCCAAATTCACATCCTGAAGGTAAACTGCAAGCATAGGAAAGATCAGATAATGCTATAAGTAGCACACATCTAGCAGATGGACTGGTTTCCTCTCACAACAGGAAAAAAAATAGTAAGTAACTTGGAACAATGGAATGAAGTACAACAGTGCCACAGGGACCAAGGGTCCTATACAATATTAGTACTGAGCCACTGAGGGCTCAAAAGCTACTTTAGGCCATTTCCATTTCTATTTGGCCTCCTGTCAAATCCCTTCCACACAATGAATAATCAAGCCTCAAAAAAATTTCAACTAAATACTAGAAGCCTAGCTAAAGAAGCAGAAATGGAACGGTTGAGTATTCTTAGAGGTACTAAAAGTAGCAGCTATTGGTGAATTCTTCCTCAACCAACTGGCTCCAAGAAGGTGTGATGGATGTGGGAGAGAAAGTTCATGCTGTCTTTGCTCGTTTAGGGAAGGTGAACCAAGGGCTTCCACTTTGGCACTTTCTGCAACATACCCTCGTATGCACACTACCCCAACTCCTGGCATATTTTACCCAAGGGAACCGCTGACACACTTGAGTTTGTTTGCTAAACGTATGGCCTTTGCTCTAGGGGTCTTTTGACTCAAATGCCTATTTATAAATAAGCACAGTTTCTCTATCCATCTCCAGCCCAGCAATTTTATACCACCAGCAAAGTAGGTTTCACATCTATCACGTGCCCATACCTGTTTGGTGTGCACAATGACAGCAGCACAGTACTTTCCCACACTAGTGAACAGTACAGCTGGCTCAGCTTGCTCAGCACGCTCAGACCCAATTGTGAACCCCACTGGTTTACTGAGATGGCTCTAATTTCACTCTGTAAATGGAAGAGAAAATACGTTGCTGAACAACTGAATTTGGCATCGGTGACATCAAGCAGCATTAAGACAGAGAAAGAAAGAAAGAAAGAAAGAAAGAAAGAAAGAAAGAAAGAAAGAAAGAAAGAAAGAAAGAAAGAAAGAAAGAAAGAAAGAAAGAAAGAAAGAGCCAAAAAGCAATTCTTACTTGTCCTACACGGCAAGTATGCACAAACATCATGATGTAAGCATGGGCCGCTGTCAGGGCATGGAGTAAGGGTGTGGCCTGAGCAGACAGAGTAGCATCAGCTACATTGCCAGCACACGCCAATTCCCGCAACAGGACCGAACCACCAGGTTCCTCGATGGGTCGGTGCAAAGGCTCCAAGGAAGAAAGGATGGAATCCAATTGAAGCAACCCTTCTTGCAGCACTTTTGGCTCATGAGACAGTGTCTAGGATACAGAAAACAGAACTAGTGTAATCCATCAAATCCTCTAATACGTAAGTCTTTGCCTCACACACCATTCCAAACTCTAATCCACGATGTTGTTTAAAGTCATGACTCATGGTTTACTTAAACATCCATCAACACTCTTTCTCTTGCCTTCGTATATATTGTATTCATACACTGAACAAGTTGATGTTCAAAATCAGTAGTTTTCTTTTTAAAAAATATTATCTTACTAACCACACTAACACTTCTCCATATTCACTCAACATCCACATTCAACCAACTTATGCCACACGCAAAAACAACAGCTACATAGAGGTCCACACCCCACTATAGCTGGGATTAACAGTTTATGCCTCCCAGGTGTCATGACCCGATATCCCATTTGGGGCCCCAGAAATCCTAGAATATTTATTTATTTATCTGACATTTCTAAGAATGTTGGCGGCTTAAATAGAAAAAAAAGTGGTTTAAAGTATCAGTTACAAAAATAAAAACACAACAGAATAGTAAAATAAGAAAAAAAAATGAAAAAATGCTGGCACCAACAAATTAGGAGAAGGCTATTTGAAAACACTGATTTTCATTAGTTTTCAAAAAAAAAAAAAACAAAAAACAAAAAACAAACCCCTATGGAGTGGGAGTTAGTCTGATCTCAACAAGAACAATGTCACTGTCAGTACTACTACAAAAACAGCATGTTCTCACTTCAACGGGATTTTTAGCAGCTTTTTCATAATAGATCTGATTGATTTGGACTAACCAAAACAGATCCAAACTGGACCCACAAACTAATTGGCTACTAATGCAGGACCCACAAAATCAGTGTTATACACTCCCAAGACAGGGAGCCCCAAGATACGTGCATTACTGCATTCTGGATCAACTGTGGTTTCCAAATACTCTTCCAAGTAGAGCATGTTACTGTAGTCTAATCAAGTAGTGATGAGGGCATGAGTTAACTCTAGCCAAGTCTTCTTGTCCCAGGTAAGGCCGCAACTGAAGCATCAGCCAAAGTCGGGCATAGGCCATCTTGGCCACAGCTTTCATCTACTTATCTGGTAGGAGCTGTGAGTCCTGAATGACCTCCAAGTAGAGAACCTGCATCAAGGAGTAACTTTGGGGGGAAAAATCAGCCACCATAGATCACCTTGAAAACTTCCTGTTTCCTGTTGGAGGGAGGTTGTTAAGGGATGGAAGGTACCTTGTTTATGTGTTTAAAGTACCTATTTGCCTCTTAAGTACCCCATAAACCCCCAAACCAATAAAGTATCCAAGGATTTCAATTTCACCTACGCTAGTGGTATCATAATATGTCTGACCCTACTTTCTGTAGCTCCCGCAGCAAGGAAAGAAGATAAATTATGGCTTCCAACCAATATAATGCATAAACCCTGTCTGTGACAGGACAGAATCTTTGATTTACTACATATTGAATCCTTTCTGACTATGTGATTGTACAAGTAGTCCTTGACTCAAAGGTGATTTTTTTAAAAGGCAAACTGAACTTTCCGATTTTTCTTTAAGATGTTTCTCATTCAAGCTTCTTCAGTTTGTTCAACTGAACAAACAGTTGTAAATCAAAGACTACATACATGAATGGATCTGTAAAGAAACAGCCCACTTAAGATAAACAATCATACATAAAACCCAAATTCAGATTTGAAATGATGAGTCACTGATTGAAGAAAAAGGAAATAATGCCACAGTTCACTGTCCTAAGAGTGTATGAATTACCAAATTTAATTACTTGTCATTCCAAAATTGCCCACTAAAATATGGACTTCCTGAAGAGAAAATGTTGCACATGCCGACAGAGACAATCGAAGCCAAACTGCATTCTTAAAAATATCCTTCTCAGTGAAGTACAGTAATCATATCAACAGCTATATCAAAAGTTTATGGAAAGATATGACCCTATAGGTCAGGCCCACCCCATTGCCGGCAATGGGGAAAAAAATCCCGATACGTCACATGATGTTGGGAATTTGGCATGCCTGCTATAGGTGGACGTACAGATCTATAGATTGCCATTGTAGTGCACATTTTCTTGATCCACAAGTGTCAATCTGTTATTTTAAAGCCAAATAAGCCTTTATACTTGGAAACCTGAAGAAAATACAGCAGCTATGTGTAGCTGAACAGTAAATTCCTGGGACATTTACACTGCCCTAGGATACAAAAATTCAACTTTATTCTTACCTATTAAAATTCACAGCATCTTTGCTTAGCACATATGAAAGCATATTCTTAAGGATAAGCAATAGGATACACAATGTACTAGTGACCAGCCACTATAAACCCAAACTGGAGAATGGTAGGAGGTCCAGGTGTTATATCACTATTCCTTTAAGAACATGCAATAATTATGAATTCAGGTAGTCCTTGCTTACCAACCACCTTATTTAGTGACTATTCAAAGTTACAACAGTGTAGAAAAACAGCCTTCTGCAATCACACGATCACCATTTGTATGCTTCACAACTGGCTTGTGACAAGCAGAGTTAGTAACTTAAGTCACAGTCACATGTTTCCCTTAGTGACCATGGCATTTCACTTAACGGCCGAAGGAGAAGTGAGGTTGTAAGCCCATCATGGTCACGTGATCTTCCGCTTAGAGACCCGAGTTGCCAGACTCAATTGTTGTTGCTAAGTATAGTTGTATGCAAAAGCGTAGGCTCTCTTGACCATACGTTATGTACTTGCTTTTGGATTTATCTCCCTCTCTTTCTTGCAGAGCTCTTTTGCCTCTACATAGAAGAAGAAATGGGAAGTTTTGGAATGAATTTCAAAATCTCTTCAGTATGAAATCTGTATGAAAATATCAAGCACACAGGACATGCAAAGGGAACTATGAGTAATTCGGGAACTAGACTATTTTTACAGGAAGAATACAAAAAAAAAATTCCAAAAACAAGAACACTCTTAGCTGGGCATAAGAAATGTTTGGAAGCTGTTTCTGCCAAAGGAGATACGACAATATTCTAAATGAAAGGACATCCAAACTTCTCCATCTATTTATTTTATTTATATATCAGAGTTATTAATCGCCCATCTCCTTCACAGACGGCCTATAGGCGGTATTTACTTTTTTCTTATTCTGAATTTGTAAACAATTGTCCATGAATAGAAAAGATGCATTCCAATTCGTAGAAAGATGTCAGGTTTAACTTTGTACCATGTAAATAAGGCATTAGCCGATCACTTAAAGAGATGCAATGAAATGTGTAATTTCGGCAGGGGTGCCTAAATTTCTGCTGTATTGCTATAGGTGTTCCACTTGCCTTGAGAAACTGGATTCCAATAGAAACAGATGTTCAGCTAGGCATGCATTTCATACGGAATGCTTACAAGACTTGGTCACAGAATCTCATTATCAAGCCTGATGATATCACAAGATAGTGGGTTGTTTTGGCTATCCTTGCCACCCTTACTGCCTATAGTTCGAAGGGAGGGAACAGGTTAGTCTTGCTAATGATACAAAATAGCACTGAACCTGCCCTACTGACTCCTTGCAATTTCAGAGTAGGCCACCTTGTTGGGATGCTATTAACACAACAGACCTAGACCGTTAGCCCTACAGTTGCTAATCAGTTGTTTTAAAAAAATCTGTGCTAAATAAAATTTAATCTATGTTAAATATTAAAAATGTTCTTTTAGCAAAGGAACGATTACTCATGGTGCTAAATCAATTGATATATTGTTTTGATTTTTCCGACCCACTTTTATTCAATTGTAAGGGATTTATGAAGAGGCAATATTATGACCAGCACAAAAGCAGTGAACCCGCTGGTTCAATGATTGGGTAAACATCATTTTCACTTTTCCCTGAACTTTGTAATGCCATTGGCTCCTGGGTAAAAGCAGCAGAATTAGAGTATTAATGCTTAATTAGTAGTGGTGGGGAAATTGATCAACCTCAAACCTGCCTAGAAACAGCAAATTTGGTCTGTGGTCAGGACGTTTCCACACATAGATGATCTGTGGAGAGTAGAGAGCTCTAAACATCTTCAGAAGAAATTGCATTTTATTCAAAGATTACAGGATTACGCCCTGATTCTAATACTTAATTTGAGTTCTGGCAAATAGCATTTTGGCCTGGACAAGCGAGACCTCCATGATGGTTCGCTTATACAGGCAGTTCTATACTTATCACCACAATGGACCCAAAATTTCTGTTGCTAAGCAAGGCAGTTGTTAAGTGAATCACTGCAGTTGTGAATAGTATGGTTGTAAGTGAATCTGACTTTCCAATGTCTTTGCTTGTCAGAAAGCCTAAAAGGCGATCACATGACCCTGGGACACTGCAACCGTCATAAATACGAGTCAGTTGCCAAGCGTCCGAATTTTGATCATGTGACCATGGGATGCTGCAACAGTTGTGTGTGAAAAATGGTCATAAGTCACTTTTTTCAGTCCTGTTAATTTTAAAAACAGTCCACTAAGTGAATGGTTGTAAGTCGAGGATTACCTGTAAATATTATGCAGATCCCTAAATATGACATTACTAGTAATGTACAAATGGATTTCCATAAGACTCCATTCAGCAGTCGTGTTGCTTGAATCAATCCTTATGCCTTGCTAAAGCAGTTTTGACTAAAAATGGCAGTTTCCTCCCATGAAAACAGTTTCATCATAAAAGCCAGTCGTGGGATTCAAATATGTGAACAACCGAATCTCTGTGTGGATGCCGCTTCCAGAAGTTCATTCTGGGCCTGGGCAACAAAAAATTAGCTACCGGTTCTGCCAAAGTGTTGCGAACTGGCTGAATCCCACCATTGATAAAGGCCAACTATTAGTCAGTTTTAAAATTCTGAACTAATATTTCCCAAATTGCACAATTTCAAGAGAAATTTTACAATTAGTATAAATTATGCAAATCAGAGAAATGGGTATGACTTACTTTGTTCATACTTCATACATTCATTCTTGCAGTTATATGAACCTTACTTGGTTCCAAAAATTCGTGTGTGTGTGAATTGTACCACAACACCTACAAGTGCTAGCCAATATACTCAACAACGTAAGAGTTGCAGTTCAGCAAAATCTGGGAGGCTACAGATTCCCTTTCCTTGATAATGTATTCATTCCCAATCCAAAACTGTAAAGGACTCCCAGACTTTCAGGGGTGCATGTGCAAGTACAAGGCTGTAAAACTGAACTTTAACTAAAACAGCCAACAAACTGACACTGAAAATCTTACTATTTCACCCACTAATGTCTGGGTATGGAAAATACATTATTCTTGGTAATATAGATCTTTATGTTCAGAGGCTTTTGCTTCTTCCTCTTTGCTTTTCCTCTTTAGAAGGCCAGATCCTGAAGCTAAAACTCAAATACTTTGGCCACCTAATGAGAAGGAAGGACTCACTGGAGAAGAGCCTAATGCTGGGAAAGATCGAGGGCAATAGAAGAAGGGGACGACAGAGAATGAGGTGGCTGGATGGAGTCACTGAAGCAGTAGCCGTGAGCTTAGATGGACTCCAGAAGATGGTAGAGGACAGGAAGGCCTGGAGGAACGTTGTCCATGGGGTCGCGATGGGTCGGACACGACTTCGCAACTAACAACAACAACTTTGCTTTTCTCCTTTGAACTCATCCTAATTGGGCAAGCTGTATGGCTTCATCCTATTACTGGATTCTTTCTACTCTAAGACATTTTATGGTAGTATATTATATGGGACAATTCTGAATCTAAGGGAATAAGATTGCTAGAAAAAAAGGCAACCATGGTCCTCTAATAAACTCTGCAAACCTAACAAGCACTGTCAGCTACAATGATGCAATCAGCACAAGCCTGTAACAGGTGCATGGGGGATTTAAGAGGAGGATTTCCAGAAGTCTGTGTATACTTCCAACTCAATGGCAGTGATAATTACCTTCTGGAAAGGGAAATGTTGTATTCTCCTCCTTACCAATATGGATTTGCAGACTCCAGCTACAGCTTGGCAGGCTGCTGAAGTGGGGAAGTCTATGGGCAAGTTGGGCAGGCCCAAGATGGTCACAAGGGGCAGCAGACCCTTCTGGTTCACAAATTCCTGGCAATGGTCATCTGTGGTATTATTGCTGAGGATCGATTCCACAAATTTCATCTGGGGAGACAGAAAAATGATGGGAAAAGAGAGAAGAAAAGAATTAAGTTTTCTACAGTTCTACAAAGGGATGTAATTCTACATCAGGAGATATGGAAAGCATAACAACTTCTTAATTCAGTAGTTCCTTAACGGATTCTAGAATATATACAGTCAAGAGTAACTCCACCCAACTTTTTAAGAGGCAACAACTGGGCCGTTTTGTAAGATTCCCAGAATATTGTAATAAATAAACAGGTATCAAAATCTAAATACAACCTGGTAAAGCTACTTCTATTTCAATATTTGAAACTAATTTAAGGATACTGCTCCCATCCAACTGAACAGCAGAGCCAGCACAGCAGCATTATTGTAACTTTACAAATATTTGACATGGATATTTCATTTTCTAACCCCTACCCTGTTAAAATTTGAAAATATTATCAAGTATTTTCACAGCAATCTTACAGCTGAAAATATTAAGTCTTTTCACAAACATCTTGCAAAAGTATACGTTAAGCTCCACCTACTGTTCAAGAACTTACCACATTAAGGATGTAATCCATGAGAGGAATTGGTATCCGTTCTTCTGTCCCAACCACCCTAGAAAGAGGAAAAATTACTATCACTGCAAATCTTCCACATTTTTTTACAATGGACAAGTATGATTGCCTACACTTGCATTTTAGATTTTATGCAAAACCTTCTTTCATGGAGTTTTCCAAAAAGATAGGGCAAAAAAAGGGACAAAACTATTATTCATCCAGCCTCCTTTAACGAAAAATATCCATAGGGCAGCTCTGCATCTAGATTGCGGTAATAATGTGCCAAAAGCGGCATCAAAATGACAAAAGGCACCAGGACTTGGGGGGGGGGGAGAGACAAGAAAAGGCAAGGGGAGGAACAAAGCAATACTGTCCATTTTGGCCGGAGGCCTTGAACTGGATTAAAAACGGGAATATGGCAAGAGCCATGAATGGTCGACTGCCAGGCGCCATGGAGTTCTGCAGCAAAATGGAGCCAGGCAGGAGGGAGAGAAGGGGAAGAATCGGACAGTGACGTAAAGAGCATGCTCCGTACAGATTTTGGTCGGGGAAAAGAAGAAAATGTCTGATGTAAGCAAGGAGGGATCAAGCAAACTGCAGGGCGGGGAGGTGGGTAAGCGGAGGATATTGGGGCTACTCCAGTCCCAACCAGGCACCTGCCACATGGCAGCAGACAAGCCAAAAGGAAATCCGGCCCTGCTAGTTTAGCCAGAAGAAACATGGCCTCCTCCCTGAAGCTAGGAGAAGATTAACTGTTTCTAGACCCTACAAATATAAGATCTTACTTCTACTTAGTTCAGGGCAATATAAGGATCGCAGAATCTTAATTCAGAACAATTTTTTTTTGTTATTAATGGGGATCCTGTAAGGCAGAAAAACGTTGAATCCAGGGTACTTTAAGATAATGAACTGGTTATAATTAAAAAAAAAACCACACAACCCAGGAGGGCGAGCCTTTTTCCTGACATTCTGCTTTCCTTTTCTCGCAAAACACCATGATGTCCCTGAATTAGCTGGTTTCAAATGCCGACTGCCAGTTTTGCATTTTTCCCCTTGGCAGCCTCACCCAGCACATTAAATGAGGGAGTCGATGGGGTTAAATTGTCCCATAGACAGAAAATTTCAGAGTTCAGAAGTTTACAAAGAAACAGCTGGCAGGCACTCAGAAGCTGTAGGAGACTTTGCCAAACAAACAGTGAGCTAAGACAGCCCCTCCGCAAGGTTCTCACAAGCTGAGATCAGGGTGCCAGTGAGCAGGCGCACTCTGCTAAAAATGCTTAAAGTGACAATACACACACACACACACACCACTCCCATTTGTTGGCCCAGGAAACATTTTGTCCTCAGAAATATCACATTTGCTGTGTCACAGCTTCCTGAAGTTCTGTGAATTCAAGCTACTCTATAGTTTTTGCTCTACAGTATTATGAGGGACGCGGTGGCTCAGTGGGTTAGGACGCTGAACTTGTCGATCGGAAGGTCGGCAGTTTGGCGGGTCGAATCCCGAGTGCCGCGTAGCAGAGTGAGCGCCTGTTACTCGTCCCAGCTTCTGCCCACCTAGCAGTTCGAAAGCACGTAAAAATGCAAGTAGAAAAATAGGGACCACTACGGTGGGAAGGTAACAGCGTTCCGTGCGCCTTTGGCCACGGAGACGTCCTCGGACAAGCGCTGGCTCTTCGGCTATGAAACGGAGATGAGCACCGGCCCCTAGAGTCGGAAACGACTAGCACGCATGTGCGGGGGAACCTTTACCTTTACCTTTACCTTATTATGAAGCTTCAGCCTCTGATTCATAGAGACGCACAAATCTTCCAAAAGAAGTCTTATTTTAATGCACAGGAATGCTATGAGCATCTCTTTTGAACTCTCAAAATAGCCATGTTTTTTTCTAGGTTCATAAGCAAAATAGTTATGCTTCCACACACACGTGGAAACAACTAAGAATAGCCTTTTGGAGCAGTCAAATGAACCTGGGGAAAAATGCTGCTTTAATAATTCCAAAATTGGTTTTCCTGACTAGAGTTAATACTTTAAAGAGTAAAAAAGGCTTGGTATTTGTTATACTAATAAAACAAAAACTGTCTGTAAACCAAAGAATTTAAGTTTTGCTTAAAAGAGAATTTGAGAGAAGGTATTCTGTGAACATTAATAATTCAGGGAACTTGTTTTTCCAAGACCAGCCTGAATTAAAACTTGTCACAGTATACTTGACTATAAGACATCCACTTTCACAGATGAACATACAGCATCCTTGAAAGTTCACCCTCCATCTTTTAAGTAACTTTTAATGTCAACTTTGATTATCCTTGCCTCTATTTCAAATTTTAAGTTTAGTTTTTATGTTTTTTACATTTTACTTGTATGCTGCCTAGAGTCTCTCTGACAGGGAGATGGGTGATTCCTAAATGTGATAGATAGATAGACAGACAGACAGACAGCAACAGCACATAGACTTATATACTGCTTCATAATGCTTTACAGCTAAGCCATTTACAGAGTTAGCGGCACTTGAACCATTTCTTGGTCTGACAAAGATATTGTTTCCTCCACTTCACATAAAACTCAGATTGATAAAAAAAATTGTGAAAAATGATGAACAAGGAAGGTGAAGGTTTGTGTTATTTGAGACAGATGCTTCTAAGAATAACTGATGCCAAGATTAAGGAAGGAATTTTTGTTGGTTCACAGATCAGATATATCATCAACGACAAGAATCTGTTAGTGGGACCAGAGAAAATAGCCTGGAAAGCCTTCAAGGATGTTGTTGAGAATTTTCTTGGCAACTACAGAAAACCAAACTATATTCAGCTGGTTCACAAATGTTTTACAGCAAACAAGATCTTGAATTACAACATCCACTGAAGATTCATTTTCTGCAATCACCCTTGGACTTCCTTCACAAAAATCTAAGTACAGATGAATATGGTAAATGATGAATATTGTAAAAGGTTTCACTAGGACATTGCCACGATGGAAAAATAGTATCAGGTAAGCCATCAATGCTGGTTAACTATTGCTGGACATTGCAGTGAGATATATCAAATATTGAGTACAAATTAAAATCAGCAGCCAAATATTTTTAGGCCTGTTGAACTCATGCAGTGTCAGAAATCTTATGCCATTAAATACATCATAGTCACTGAAAATTTATTTGATATTTCTCAAGATTTCTAAGTGATACAATGAATCTGAAATTATATTTGTGTTGAATTTGAAAGGGTCTATCATAATCACCAGAAATTTTTCAAGAAGTAAAATTTTTGGGGAAAAAAAGTTGATGGCATATAATCCATAAATAAAATTTGAACAATATACAATCAATTAACAGTAATACTTGATCAATGTGCTAGTCTTGCTCACAACTCATAATAGCTAGTGATCCTTTATTACAAACGTATATTTCTTTAGATGGAGGGCCATATAAATTTTTTAAATAAAAATTGTCACATTCTTCCTGGAGAGGGGAGGAAATGCATCTCCCCATGAAAACCTATAACATATTAGAGAGACATAGAGAAGGAGGGAATAATTCACATTTATTTGCAAAAAGGGTTCCACTGAAAAACTTTAATTTATTTCCTAATATGCATATGAAACATCCTTATACCTAGTCAGATTCAAAATCTAATTAAATTATTACTTCAGCTATTTTGACTGTGATTTTTACATTTCCTCCTCAAAGAAGAAAAAGCAATAAAGGATGAATTCAGTCATTATATTTGCTTTTTGTCGTTTTTATAAGTTATCCTTTCTTCTTTTTTTAATTTTTTTTATTTATAAAATACAAAGAAAAATAGAAATAAAAAAATTAAGGGAAGGAAAAGGAGAGGGGAAGAGAAGGTGTGAGGTAACAAGGGAAAAAGGAAAAAAAGGTGTTGACTTCCGACTCTTTTTAGCATAATACAAGATAAAAACACTCTCTCAACTTTTTGTTTTTACACATTAATATATAACTATATATAGTGTACATTAATATACACACACACGTGTGTGTATGTGTGTGTATATATGACAACTGGGATACTCTTTTTTCCACCCCTTTTTTATATGTTATCATTTAAAAAAAACATTCCAGATTTAATGAATCATCTGAATTGTGAATCTATGTAGCTCAATTTAAAGCAAAATAGAAAAATAAAATAAGTATCAACACTATACAGAAGCTGCAACTTCCAAAACCAGTTCAGACATAGAAACCCCAAAACATCTACCAGATTTCTAAAACTCAAATTCTACTTAGTCTCCAGAAGATGAAGTGCACGTCTTTGCTCTTTTAATATAGATAGTACTGAGAAAGCAAGAGATCATAATATCAAATTTACCAATAATGATTATTTTCAAATACAAAAATACCCTTTTCTGGAAATGAAAAGTGGGATGAAACAAAATTTGGAGATCTATTACAGCTGTTTTAATTTGTTTGTTTCAAGAAATAAAGAAATGCATAAAGGCTACTGGACACATAATTTATGAGTTTGGGTAGCATACACAAAATAAAAACAACAACCAGAATTAAACAAAAACTATAAAACCAATAAAGAACATAGACATATCTGAATATTTATGCCTTTATCTAAAACATTTATGTAGCTGCCTATCTTCTATTGAATAACAAGCTCTCACTCAAACTGGAGGTGCTCATTTCACAACCATAGCAACAGAGAAGGCTTACTGTCAAGCTCTTATTAAATGACAGTCTCAGAGATGGGACCAGGAACGTGTTTACTCTGTGTGACCGAGTGAGTGATATGGGCAGAAATAATCAGATAGGTGGTCCCACAAATAGCCCAGTCATGTGCCATCACCTGAAAACCAGTACAGCACCCCAATCCAAAGACCTCCATAGGTCATCAAAATGTGCAATCAATGCAGCCTCAATGCTATATTCAATTTGAGACCAGACTGAACAAGCTTCAAATAATCCTTTTCCTCCAGTGACCTTTGAAAAGGCACAGACCTTCTCAATAACCCTGTTTAAAAAAGTTAGAGAGCGGGCAAAAACTATCCAGCTCCATTGGCTCTAACAATGATTTCTTGAACCAACACCTCTTTCAGAACTGGTGGAACCATCCTCTCTTAGGGATGCATTCACAAGGATCCAACCTCATTTCTCCTCCCAGGATCCTTGACCAACCAGAAAAAACATGGATCTAGAACACAGTTAACTACACTTATAGTCCTGTCCACTTCCTCAGAACTAACAAGCTCAAATGACAGGCAACAGAGTTACACCATTCCTCAGTCAAGTTCAAAGGATCTGCACAGGATCCGAGAGAGTTCATGTAACAGATGCCCACAATAATCTTCACTGCAGCCTTATAGGTGCTTCCCTGGTCCTTCCCTACCCAGAAGTGACTGAAATAAAGCTGCTGGTTAGCAATGTATGGACACAATAAAAGTAGACAAACACTCATATTTCCTCACTCCTATTTCATAATCATAATAGTAAAAGTTGGAAGGGATCTAGGAGGTCATCTAGTCCAACCCCCTGCTCAGGCAGGAAACCCTATACCATTTCAGGCAAATGGCTGTCCAGTCTCTTCTTAGAAACTTCTAGTGTTGGAGCATTCACAGCTTCTGGAGGAAGGTTGTTCCACTGGTTAATTGTTCTAACTGTCAGGAAGTTTCTCCTTAGTTCTAGGTTGCTTCTCTCCTTGAATAGTTTCCATCTGTTGCTTCTTGTCCTGCCTTCAGGCGCTTTGAAGAATAGCTTGCCTCCCTCTTCTTTGTGGCAGCGCCTGAGCTATCATGTCACCCCTAGTCCTTCTCTTCATTAAACTAGACATACCCAATTCCAGCAGCCATTCCTTATATGTTTTAGCCTCCAGTCCCCTAATAATCTTTGTTGCTCATCTCTGTACTCTTTCCAGAGTCTCAACATCTTTTTTACATCGTGGTGACCAAAACTGGATGCAGTATTCCAAGTGTGGCCTTACCAAGGCATTGTAAAGTGGTATTAATACTTCATGTGATCTTGATTCTATCCCTCTGTTAATGCAGCCTAGCACTGTGTTGGCTTTTTTGGCAGCTGCAGCACACTGATTGTCCACTAGGACTCCGAGATCCCTCTCGCAGTTACTCCTATTGAGCAAGATACCCCCTATACTATACCTGTACATTTGGGTTTTTCTTGCCTAAATGTAGCACCTTACTTTTTTCACCATAAGGGACGCAGTGGCTCAGTGGGTTAGGACGCTGAGCTCGTCGATCAGAAGGTCGGCAGTTTGGCGGGTCGAATCCCGAGTGCCGCATAACAGAGTGAGCACCTGTTACTCGTCCCAGCTCCTGCCAACCTAGCAGTTTGAAAGCACGTAAAAATGCAAGTAGAAAAATAGGGACCACTATGGTGGGAAGGTAACAGTGTTCCGTGCGCCTTTGGCGTCTAGTCATGCCGGCCACATGACCACGGAGACGTCCTTGGACAAGCGCTGGCTCTTCGGCTTGGAAACGGAGATGAGCACCGGCCCCTAGAGTCGGAAACGACTAGCACACATGTGCGGGGGAACCTTTACCTTTACTTTTTTCACCACTGAATTTCATTTTGTTAGATAGTGCCCAGTGTTCAAGTCTGTCCAGATCCTCCTGTATCTTAAGCCTGACGTCTGGAGTGTTGGCTATTCCTGCCAGCTTGGTGTCTGCAAATTTGATGAGTTCCCCATCTATCCCCTCGTCCAAATCGTTGTTGATGATGTTGAAGAGCACTGGGTCCAGAACAGAGCCCTGGGACACCCCACTACACACTTCCCTCCATGTAGTTGAGGTTCCATTGAGGACTACATGCTGAGTACGGCCGGTCAGCCAGCTACAAATCCATCTGGTGGTGATGCTGTCTAACCCACATTTTTCTATCTTATCAAGTAGTAGGTTGTGATCTACTTTATTAAATGCCTTATTGAAGTCCAAGTAAATTATATCCACAGCATTCCTCTGATCCACTAATTTTGTCACTTGGTCAAAGAATGCAATAAGATTTGTCTGGCATGATCTGTTTTTGACAAACCCATGTTGGCTTTTAGTAATGACTTTGTTTGCCTCTAGGTGCTCGCTGATTCGTTGTTTATCTTTTCCAGAATCTTCCCAGGTATTGAGGTCAGGCTGATAGGTCTGTAATTTCCTGGATCCATTTTTCCCCCTTTTTTGAAGATGGGAACTACATCAGCTCTTTTCCAGTCCTCTGGTAGTTCCCCAGTGCTCCAGGATCTTTGAAAAATATAGTTGAGTGGTTCTGAGATCACATCTGCCAGTTCCTTGATAACCTTGGGGTGTAATCCATCTGGTCCTGGTGATTTGAACTCGTCTAGGCTGGACAGGTGCTCACTTACCATTTTCTTGCCTATCTTAACGTGTTTCTATTCTGTTTTTTATGGCACTATTATTGATAGATTGGTCTGTTTTTTCCCTTTGTGTAAAGACAGATGCAAAAAAACAAGTTAAATAGTTCTGCTTTCTCCCTGTTGCTTGTCACCTTCCTGCCATTTTCACCCACTAATGGACCAATCATTTCCTTCACTTTTTTCTTGTTTTTTACATGTTGAAAGAAGCTTTTTTTGTTATTTTTGACTTTGGTCGCAAGCCTTGGTTCATTTTGAGCCTTAGCTTTCCTCACTTGTCTTTGCAGGCTCGGGCTATTTGCTGATATTCTGACTTACCGTATTTTCCGGGGTATAAGACAACTTTTTAACCCATGAAAATCTTTCTCAAAAGTTGGGGGGTCGTCTTATACGCCCAGTCGTCTTATACGCCGGAAAATACGGTAGTTATGTGTCCCTCTTTCCACTTTCTATACTTGTCCTTTTTATCTTACAATTTATGAAAGAGTTCTTTATGCAGCCATGCAGGTTTCTTTTGAGAGCTGTTATTTTTCTTCTTTGTTGGTATTGTGCTAGACTGGGCTTTTATTATCTCACTTTTCAAAATTTCCCAAGCTTCTTGAGTTATTTTCCCCTTGAGGATTCTCATTCCTAAACTCTAAGTTTATTGAAATTAGCTCTCTTAAAATCCAAGACTCTAGTTTGACTGTATTCCATTGCTTGTGCTTCCATAATGTTGAATTCCAATATTGCATGATCACTTCCTCCCAAGGTTCCTGTGGCTTCAACACCTTCTATCAATTCCTCTCTGTTAGTCAGAATTAGATCCAAAATGGCTAATCCCCTACTTCCCTTCTCTACTTTTTGGGTGACAAAGTTGTCTACTAGGTTTGTCACGAATCTGTTTGATCTTCCACTTGGTGCAGAGTTTGTCTCCCAGTTGATGTCAGGGTAGTTATTTAACTGTGAGTCTCAGTACTTCCTTAATTCATTTGGAATGCAGCCTTAAATGAAATGCTGGGTATTACTTCAAAATGTTTTATGCCCTTTTCAGAGATTACCCACAGTAAAATGTACATACTACTAACACGAGTGATCTTGTGCATTTTCTGTTTTGCATACTGTACTGGAGTGGACAGCCAAATTTATCCACAAACTTTTTTGGCCATAAGCAGCAAGTGTACTAGTAGCTAACCTGAGACAAACATGAGGATCAGTGGAAGCTGAGTATAAATAGTTTATTCCCATCCTTCTTTGTAATATCCCACCACTTTTCACATTCCTCTTTTTCAAAAGCATTTTCCTTGTGGCATTGGGGGGGATTCTGAAGACCCTTAATTTCCCAGGCATAATCTTAAGAGGTTTTCTGGAACCTCATCAGAATTGTCTTACACAAAAATTACTGCCCTATTTCTTTTCAGAGAATCCTCACTTCCATCCAAGCTGGTAGCCTGAAAGAGCAGAGTAGGGTATATTTGGCTATTTTGGCAAAACAAGCTGTCACCTGCTGTTCCTTTGAGCCTCATTTACTCACTGTTGACTAGATTCTGCCTCACTCTGCTGTGTGGCATTGAAGCTTTGCATGGCTTGAACTTCTTCCTCTTCTTCATCCTCACTGGAGGCCTCCTCAGCTGCATGAGTGGAACGAGGTGGAGGAGCAGTGGTTGTTCCGTCAGCCTTTTGAATGGAGGGCTTTTGGCAAATATACTTGGGATCTCGGCCCAGGTTACAGATCTCTTCCAGTAGCTGCAAAAAAAGTGTACATAAACATGTTGGCACTCTTTCTACTAGAATTACAATGCTGTATTTCAAGTTAGATTATTTTTTTTTAAGTAATCCAGTAACAGGTCACTGCTTACCTTGAGAAGCTAGTTGGATTGACAGTTATAAAACAGTGCTGTATAGCAAGGGGCATTTTGCTGGCCTCTTACCTTAATTATGGCTGTGGTAGCATCTGTCTTGAGCGTGGGCTGATGTCTCATGAGTTCATCAACAGCGCTTCCAAGATTGGAAGCAGTATCTCCTAGGATAAACACGGGAGTGGGAAATGCAAAATATGTAAGCAATCTTAAAGAACTGAACTTACTACAGGAGGCATTATTGCACTTGGCATGAATCAGCCCAACCAAAAGGCAAAAGTTTTTCTTAAATGGCTACAATGCAGCTCTAAAGTAGGAGGTTACCAGTAATCAGATATGACCATGATAGTCTAAGATGGATTGCTGCAACATGCTCTATTTGGAACTGTCTTCAAAAACTGTTTGCAAATTTCCACTGTCACAACAGGCATGCTACAGAGGTGAGGAGCCAAGAAAGCAACATGTATGGAAATGCAAAAATGGCTGCCTTGCCTGAAGTATCAAAATTGCCTTCTCCGAAAAACAAAAATGGAAATCCTATTCCTTGCTTTGTTTCTAGGTGAACAGCTAAACTTTTAAAAATTCCTAGGTTTGAATAAGTAGACGGTGTTGTAAGAATTTTTTGTTTCCTTAATGGTTTTTAATGCTTTTCTTATACTTTTTTGTAATTCTATGGGGGATTGTTCACAGAAAAGCTGAATACAAGTTTTTTAGCTAAATTTCATGAGGCCTCATTAGGGTGAGTGCATATTCACAACTATGGCATCATATACTTTCATGCCTAACCTAATTTAACCATATTTTAAAAAGAGCTCTGAAAACCCATTTCTTTCTCCAGGCTTTAAGTTAGATTGGGTGGTCCTATGTGTAAGGTTGCCTTTTAATGGTTGCTTTTTCCCCCTAGTATTTGAATGATTATTTTTGTTTTTGTTTTTAGTTGCATCATATGATTGCCTTACAGTATGGGCCCAGAATCATTGTAGTTGGGCAACCTTATAAATTATAAAAATAAATATAATTCCAATGACGTTTGTGTATCAGAAATAATAGCATATTCAGTCTTCTATGAAACTCCCTAAAGTTGGCTGTATATAAACGTTTGTATATAAGCTAGAAAGCTTAACAACTAGATCTATGGCTGGGTTCATATTCTATACTAGGCAATAATATGATTTCTTTGATTTTGGTTTAGTGAGTTGAGTGAATTTAGTCATTTGAAATGGCACTCAAGCCCCCAAGGTCCCAAACCATTTTTTCCCAATTCCCAAATCTTCTTCCAACTTCAATTACAATAGTTTTCTGCCATTCTGAGCAAGAAAACACGTAAAAACTATACTTCTATATAAAATTCTACATTTAAAAACAAAACACCACACGCTAAAAAATCCGGGGGAGGGGGGGAACCACTAGATTTCACCAGGGAGGCTCTATCCATTAAGACCTTTTAGCTCTCCAAAAACATTAGGTGAGCCACTGCCCAATTTAATCATTCCAGCCAACTGCCAGGATAAATTGGGACTTTAATGAATTGTATTTCCCAATTTATACCATTCCAAGCTACAGCATTATGGTCGTAGTTTAACACATCTCCAGCACACTACAGAGCAGAAGTAGGATGTACCTTCAAACTTCTTCTTTCTTTTATCTAGAATTAACCTTGTTTCTAATGGATGGAGATGACAACATCCAACATCAAGCTCACTAGGAGGTGAAGAACAAGCAAAATCCCTAGTATAATCAATCTTCAATTTAACTTACCAAGTGGATCTGAACTACGCCGCCTCCTCATTGCAGGGAGATAGTCTGGAGAGAGCAAGACCTTGAAGAGACGCTCAAAAGGTTGACACTGAACAAAGGATTGAAGTCCCCGGGCATTCAGGCACAGAGCACTGAAGACATTGGGGAGAGAACCCAGAACTTCTCTAGTGGCAGGGACCTGCCAGGAGACACAGATACAAAACAGTACCAAAAGTGTCATCACCTTACAGTCATGCTACACAGAGTATACTTTTAGTGAACTCCATACTTGAAGTTATGATTAATATAAACAGACAAGACTAATTCCATTTCGAATGCAATCTATCTTTACAAAGCATCCCAAAAAGTGGCATGACAGAAGAAAATTGGAAGGAAGTACTTTTGTTGTGGAGAAGGAAACATATTCCTATGCGAAGAGGAAACAGCAAAAATTTGAAAAGCAGCAGCTTTATAGGACCCCCAAAAGTTATCTCTGGCTACCTACTTAAGTACAAATACAGATTCAAGAATGGAAATTGGAAAGGGTAAGAATGAAGAAGCTAAATGCCAGGCACCAAACCCATATATGTAGAGTTCAATAAAGTGTAAGAAAGTGTACTTTATTATAGTCTGCCTATTATACAGGAATCTCCCCAAACTAAGGTTCTATAGAGCTTAATGAAAGTCAATTCTGGATCTCTTTGAGCTGCACAAGGACTAGAGGCAAATTCCGTGCTTAGGCCTCCCCTCTGCCTGGGCCGGATGCTTCCCAACACTGAGTGAGGTAAAATGGGAAATTATCCAGATTGTTTTTCCCCTCTCATCTTTCTTCTTCAGTTTAACAACAAAGGAAATGATGTATTTGCAAATACGAGCTTAACCATAATATGTATAACCAGAGTGCCTTCTAAATGCTAGTACAATAGTACCATCCAATTATATAACATCCTATTATCCATGTTCACTGAGCTCTTTTAAAGTTCCAGAAATAAGTGTTATTCCAATATTTCTTAGAATTTTCCAACATTTCAAATATAAAAGAAAGCAGTTGAAGTGTTTTTTTTTTACAGAAAACCAGATATAATCCAAAAGACACTTACATCTTTAATAAGGAGAGCATGCAGCATGACGTCTGTTAGGCCATTGTCCTGTAGGGAGGACAGCAGCGAAGGCTCTTGGAATACAAAGACTGTTACTACCTCAGTGGCTGTCAAGAAAGAGCACAGAACGATGCAAGTCATTCACAGTTCAGACTTTCTAAGCAGAAAGGGAATCTTGGCAGCCAGGCTGTAAGGCATCGTCTTAATTTAGCACAGCCCAAGGAGAGAAATCAAGAGGAATGTAGACTGATGAAACATGCAGGACACAAATTCTTTATTAAATGTAAATTGTACCTACCGAGTAAAAAGAGTGAGGGTCCATAATATTCTGCATTGCTGATAATATGTTTCAGAGAGGTAGGCAAAGAGCCATCCATCACTGTCAGAAGAGGAAAATAACAGGCCAGCCATACAGTTTAGAAACCACATACACCACATACACTCAGAATTGTATACACTTCATTCAAAATTCTGCACCAGAAAAGTACACTTTTATGACCTAAAAATTCTTAGAGCAAAACATTTTATGTACGCTTTATTCTATCATTAAAAGTGAGAAACAATTATGCATTTTGCTAGTCATAAAAGTTAGTAAAAAAATTTAGCAACAAAACTTTCTCCCCAATTATATGGAATATCATCCAGCAAGTTCTTTAGCTTTAAGAATTGATTACTTCTGGAGCTTTCCATGATAAAAGCTTCAAAACCGATACTAGAAAACTCAAAAATTCATGTTCTCAAACTATGGAGCCAAACTGTAATCAATGGATGGAAACATTCCCCTCTCCCAAAAGGGAATGCTTCCAATGACCATGACTGGAGGCTTCCTTTGTCTAGTGCAGGGGTGTCAAACTCACATTTCATTGAGGGCCGCATCAGCATTGCGGTTGCCCTCAAGGGGCTGGGTGGGTATGGCCAGGGTGGGCGTGGCCTACTGGGTGGGCATGCCTAGACTGTGCATGGCCTACTGGGTGGGCGTGGCCAGCTCTACATCGTTGGCTTCAAGGATGCCTATGGGGGCCTGGGCAGGAATGGGACAGATCTGAGGGTCTCTGGCAGAAGGAGGGTCTCTGGGCCAGGGCCAAGGCAGTGGGGGCCGTTCCCTCACTGTTTCCAGGATGGCTTCGTGGGCCGGATCCGGCCCCCGGGCCTTGTGTTTGACATGTCTGGTCTAGTGGTATGGGGGTGGGTGGGTAAACTGCTCTAGAGAAGGGAAGCATCTATAGAAAATGTGGGGCTGCACTTGAAGACCATCCAGACACTTTAGTTTTGCAAATGACAGTGGCCTATAGCAGTTTATCTCACTATGCTTTGGAACACTATTGCTGGGGGAATTGCATTAGCTACCAGTTAAGTTTATGAGTGCAATTCAAGGTACTGATCATCACCTATAAAGCTCTATGCAGCTAAGAATGGCTAACTTTGAGACTGCCTGTTGTAGGTTCTGCTCACCCAGCCCAACCACAGAATTCTGGAAATGCTCAATTATAAAGAAGTAGAGTAAGAGCAAAAGTATGAATGAACATGCCTGTTCTGGATAATGATCCAATCGGTGCACAAATCTTAGCTGGAATAAGGTCTCATGGCCACAACCCCCACCTGCTGTTCCAGATTTTATTAAGGTAAGCTAGCAGTATTTACATGCAACAGTGAGAGAAGAGCATCCTGTCAAAGAACTCAAAGGAAAGACAGCATTAGGAAATCTCACCATGACGTATTCCATCTGAGAAAGCTGGGTCTTGGATGGCCTTTTTTAGGAAATTCAACATAGACTTTAGAAGTGCTGCTCGCTGAGGGATACACTGGACTCCTGAAATAGGGAGAACAACCAGAAATGAAATCAGCAAATAACAAATAATCTGAAAACAAAGCAATTTTCCGTAAGACTCATTACACACCACTTCGGGGTGAAATTACGGTGTTTGTGTTGCTGCTGCTGCTGCCGTTGTTGCTGCTGCTGCTACTACTGGGAGTGGTGGCATTTGAAGCTCGTGTTTCAACCACAACTTCTTGCCGGTTCTCACCAGAGGTGGAAGGCCCAGGGCTACTTTCCATGGCTACATCAGAAACTGAAGATATAAAAAGTTGAGCCAGTTTGAAACAAACAAAAAAAATCTTATGATACAATCTGACATCAAGAAACTATGTACAATCAAACAAAAATGTTCTAGTCAACACCCATTAAAAGGACAGTCTGAATTTAAAAAAGAGGTTTTGAGGAGGCAGAACAGTTAGCTCTACCCTGCTTGTTGAGGTATCAGTCCATCTCAGACACCCATATATAACCATTTTCAGACCAAGGACTGCGCATGACCTTTCAATACAGTAGTCAGCTCCAAAAAAAAAATGACAGAGCCAGGATGAAAGCTAAACTGATTCTCTTTAAAATCAATTAAATATATAATTATTTGCCAAGGATGTTATGATTTCTCACTTTTGTCACATTTAAACAACAACTCCATATGAAAAACAGGTGTGAAGTTTATCTTCTACTTTACAATTCAGGTGGATTTGTTTCATTTCAAAATGCAACTTTAAAGAGGGCATAATCGAACTGTATATTTGTTTCCAAACTTAAAGGTAAAGGTAAATGTAAAGGTTCCCCCGCACATGCGTGCTAGTCGTTTCCCACTCTAGGGGCCGGTGCTCATTTCCGTTTCAAAGCCGAAGAGCCAGCGCTTGTCCGAGGATGTCTCCGTGGTCATGTGGCCGGCATGACTAGACGCCAAAGGCGCACGGAACGCTGTTACCTTCCCACCGGAGTGGTCCCTATTTTTCTACTTGCATTTTTTACGTGCTTTCGAACTGCTAGGTTGGCAGAAGCTGGGATGAGTAACAGGCGCTGAGCCTGTTACGCAGCACTCGGGATTCGACCCGCCAAACTGCCGACCTTCTGATCGACAAGCTCAGTGTCCTAACCCACTGAGCCACTGCATCCCTAGGTTTCCAAACTTATTTCATTTTAAAATTTAATCAGTTGAAACAACTAACAGAAATATACTGAATTACAGTTAAAATAAATAAAACTGCTTTATGGATGCTATCCACTAAAATTTCCTTTAACACAGCTTGGATACATTAATAAAAAGAGATAAGCATAATTAGGAGTATCATTTGCCTTCTACATCTGTCTCCATCTCTTCACCCTCCTGTGTAACAGTGGAAACAGCAGGTCTCTGGATCTTTGGTTTAATTACAAAAGGACATTCCCTCCGACACAGGTCTGCTTCATGCTAGAAAAGGAGTAACAAAAACAAACACAATAATATGTGAAAGCTGAGAAGCTGCTATACTCCAAAACAAAAAGATATTTTATTTTTTGCCTGTAATGATAGACGTCAAGGTAAGTCGCATTACAAATAAGTATTAGCTCACCACTAAAAATTGAAAAGTACGCTTATTGAAGGGCCAAACCTCTAATAAAAAAATATCCTACCTCTAGTCGGTAGATGAAGATAGAGAGGCCACTGTGAGACTGGAAGGCTGCCATGTCTAGGTTTGTAATTAAATCCACAACACGGACTGCTCTGGTTACAAAAGTGATCTGGTCCTGTTCATCCCCCAAGAACTTGATCACCTAGGGGGGAAAAAAGGATTTGAAAACATACCTCTAAACTAACTGACTGTTTAAATAATATCAGTTTTTGATATTAATAAACATTTAGTGCTCTAGAAGAAATACCATCCTCCACATGATAAACATGCACCAAAGAAGTTTCATTTAAGACACGCAAGTCAAAACAAGAGGTGCCTGGGATGTCAAAGGTAAAAAAATAAAGAGTGAACCTGACCAGACAAAGGTAAGAGCCATTTTGAGCAGTGAAAAAACTCCATTTCTCCAGTCTATATCAACAGACAGCTGATCAGCAGCCCTGTTTCAGTGATCCAGCCCCTTAGGGATAAAGAGGGGCCAGGGGAACACTTGCAGAGCTACTGTGGGAAATATTCTCAGCAACTGTTGGACAAAATCAACTTTGCTCAGAGCTGGACTCTAGCTAGAGTTTGTATGGAAATGCCTGAGGCTTGTCTGAGTTCAGTTATCAGTTTTGTCTGAAATGGTATATAGGGTTTCCTGCCTGAGCAAGGGATTGGACTAGAAGACCTCCAAGGTCCCTTCCAACATCATCCTTATTGGGAAGAGCATGAACCAGTTAATACCGAGGAAATGGACAGGGTTGTTCACTGCTGTGAGTTCAGACACCTATGTACCTGCAACTCCTACATACTCCTTTAAGTAGGAGTTGCAAGTATGTAGGTGTCTGAACTCACAGCACTGGAAGGGTTTTTTTGGGTTGCTGATTTTCATTGTCTCTTTGATGTTTTTATCACTGTTGGTGTGGGCCACTCAGAATTGTAGCACATAGGATGGCAGGCATACAAGTCTCTTAAGTAAAGCAAATAGTTGTGATCTTCATTTTAAACTATGTCTATGAGTTTATTATTGAATTTTATCACACAAGCTTTGATAATAGAAAGTAAAAGGTATATTATTTGGTTAGTTGATAATACTACCTATTTAATTGTTTAAAAAATAGTTAATATATAAAAATAAATTCTGGCAGATAAAGTCCGCAAATGATCTTATGACTTGGGATCTTTTTATGTGAGAGAGTATCTGACATAAACTAACGGCTCTGCCTCAGAGGCCCAGACTTTAAACAGCCCAAATTATATAACTTGGGGAAAAATTCCTTTGACTGCTGTTCAAGATTTATAAGTCTTCAGTCTACTGGAGGAAACTAGTGAGGAAGGATATGTGTGTACATACAGAGAACAATGACACCTTACACATCACATTATTTTACTTCAGCATATCAGAAAGCATGTGGTGTGGAATTTTCATTTACTTTCCTTAGTCAACTTCACAAACAGAAAAGTTTACCTTCAGTAAGGCTTCCATCATGCCACATGAGACGAGAGCTTCCCCTCCTGCATCATAGCTTGCCAAGTGATATAAGAATGAGAAGAGGGCTGTGGCAAACTGGTGGGGATATGGCTCCATAGAGGGATCTAAAGAAAGGGAGAGGGAACACCATTACACATTCCAAAATTTAGCAAAATATCTTAATTGCTTCTAAAATGCACAGCTACTGACCAATCATGGCCTGTATACAGTTCCTGACTAGTACTGGTAAAAATCCATGGTAGGAAGCCGTTCCAGTGCAGTCAATAATACTGCTGAGTTTTGGAGTCCGTTCCAAGTGCACAATGGAAGTTAATGTCCTCAGTGAGGCAGCTTTAATATCCTGTCCAGGAAAAAATGAGACATAGGTATATAGATTGTGGTTAACTTATACTATAACATAAATTCCAAAGTAATCTTTGTAAATCTTCCTACTATTTGGGGGTGGGGGGTGTTTGCGCAGAGAGGGAGATGGATAGATGGATCAGTAAATAGATAGGTAAAACTCTTTAACATGCGCCAACAATCAGCAAAGAAGCATCACAGTCCAGTATCCATTTTATCAATCTTCAGAACGTAATTTAAAAATGCCTCTGAGAGTTAATCATTTCGTTAGACTGGAAGAGCAGAATACAATCTTCTTATAAAATAAATCAGTCAGCTATTAACTTCCAGATCTGCTAAGTTTAATGGCAATTGCTGTAAAGGACTATTAACCAATAAATATTCTTGCTACTGGGTTTTGGATTAGTTCTCATGGTACAGAAGATTTTAAAAATTAAATCCTAACTACCTTTTTTATTTGCCTTGCACTTTTCATTTGCTTTAAATCATCTGTGTATTTGGTTTCTGATGATAAATAATAAAATAAAGCAGGAAACATCTAAGAAAATCAATAGTCGCTAAGTCTAGTTTGGTACCAATTGAGCAGCAATTTTTCTTTGCCAAAACTCAGCTGGATAAATACACTTACCATTAATTGTTTATCTGTAATTTGCAGTACATCCACTAACTCTTCTATCAACCCATTGTATAGTATGCTGTTGGCAGATTCCTGCAAAGCATTTGAGTATACTGTGGAAAAAGAGGTAGGCCGTTAACAATTTTCAATAGTTAAAGGATGGAGAGAAAAAGCAAATCCAACTATTACTTCAACTGAGTGAATTACTTTTTACTTCTAGTAACATAAACGTCTACTCTTGGGGCTATATATCAGCTGTTTCCAGAGAATGCAAGGAATGAAAGATGAAAGTGTGATAGGTTTTATATATGAAGTGCATCTTAACAACCAACATTTTAAAAGTCCATTAAAACTAATATCCTAGTATAAAAACAAAGAGCGAGAATTATTCACCTTGAAACATGGAAGCTTTGTATTTATTTATTTTTTTTCAAATTTTCTCTTCCATGTTATCCTAACGTCTCTATAAGAGGCCACTGGCAATGTTAGGTATCATGTGATGTTTGATTGGCAGGAATTATTTTTTGCAAGTTCAGGTGTTTGGAACTAGCATTAAACTGTAGAGACTTGTAAAAACATGAACCCAGTTGCAGTAAAACATATTGTATTATTCTACTAATCTTGGGCTGGGAGAACATCTTATCACGCTCTCTTGCAAAAACAGATTAGTAGCCTTGGGTTCTTAAATTACTACTCCTCTTAGATCAGGGGTGTCAAACTGCCGGTCCATGGGCCAGACGCATCACGTGTTTGACATGTCTGTCTTAGACAAGGATTTATATCCTTATGTCCTGTTATTATTAGGACATATAACAGGTACACCTGCTAAATATTATTACTATTAAGAGACATATGTCATACATATGTGCCTTAACAATGGAAAGTAATACTAGGTAGTTCTCAATTTACAAGCACAATTGGGACCAGAATTTCCCTTTCTAAGCAAAGTGATTATTAAGTGAGTCATGCCGGATTAAAAAAACATTTTTTTTGCACAGCTGTTAAGTGAATCACTGCAATTGTTAAGTGGATCAGGCAGTTGTTAAGCAAATCTAGCTTCCCTCATTGACTCTACTTGTCAAACAAACAACTGGGAAGGTTACAAATGGTGATCACATGACCACAGGATGCTGCAATAATCACAAATACATGCTGGTTGCCAAGTGTCCAAATTCTGATCATGTCGCTGTGGGGAGATACCACAATGCTCGTGTGAGTGCTGCTTGCAGGTCACTTTTTTCAGTGACAATATAACTTTGAACGATCATTAAACAAACAGTTGCAAATCATAGATTACCTGTTTCAAGTGAGAATACGACACTCCACGACTTTAAACTACTTAGAGTTTTTTGCCAGTTATCAAGTGATTCACTGCAGTCGTTAAGTTAATAATATGGTTAAGTGAATCTGATTTCCCCATTAACTTTGTTTGTTATAGGGTTGCAAAAAGTGATCACATGACCCTGGCACACTGCAACCGTCATATCTATGAGTCAGTTGCCAAGCACCCAGATTTTTATTACGTGACCATGGGATGCTGCAACGGTCATAAATGTGGGAAATGGTCATAAGTCATGTGCTTTTGTAATTTTGACAGGTTACTAAACAAACTGCTGCAACTCGAGAACAACTTGTACTTGGGAACTTCTCATTTGGGTCAAAGAATGTCTGCTTCAAATTTTGCCAGATGTGTTCAGGTATTTCTTTGGGTTGTTCTTTTTCAATTGTTATATCAAGGTAAGTTTCTAAAACAGCAGAATCTGAATTAAGATTCTCAAGTTGAACCATTCCATAAAAGCGGAAAAGGACTATTTTAAAGGTACCCCCCATTCTCTTGGCATAAACTCACGTTCTCAATCCTGGCATTACTCAGAGTAAAAAAAAACCACCCGCTAACATCCTCACCTAATATAGAAATGGCATGCAGTCTGGCTTGGACAGCTTGCAACCGCTTTTTATGATTGGAAAAGCCGTGGGCCAAGCGAATGTGTGTAAACAGCAGCATCTACAACAAAATTAAATTGCAATGATTTTATAAGCACCAAACATAATTAAATATACCACATACCATCAAGACCTACCATCTGAACTATATATGTCAACAAAGTATGAAAAAAGAAATGACGTGCAGTAAAATTTCAATTTAGCAAACCTCCATTTACCAGACTTAGAACGCAATGGTCAAAACTGCTTTCATATAGGTATCTGCCCTCTCCCCAAACAATGGCAAATGTACATTTTATCCAAATTTTGTTCAGATTTGGACAACATTCTCATTATTTTCAATAATTTATATGTTGATGTCTCTTATGTCTATTTCCACAAATTTACAATATTAGCAAAAATAGATGCAAATAACAAACTCAGATTTAAAAGACGCCCAATAGGGATTCCTTCCTCCTGAATACTCAAGGTTTTAATTTACATCACTGCAATGAGAAGGAATGATCTCTCTTACTGTTTCCTGATATTCCCCAATAACCAATACTGCAGGTACTAAACAAATACTATTTAATTATGAGCTCACTGTTCTTTGTAGAATATTTTGACATAGAAGAAATCCAAGACTAAGAATATATCTATCTCATATAGTTTCTCTCCCTCCCTCTCTCTCTCTCTCTCTCTCTCTCTCTCTCTCTCTCTCTCTCTCTCTCTCTCTCTCTCTCTCTCTCACACACACACACACACACACACACACACACACACACACACACACGATCAGATGCAGGATCATTCATTCACAGGCCAGGATGGGCAACAAGAAATGGAAAATTAATGCAGAATTTGCAATTCATAAAGCGCCCCACCACACCAAGATATACAAGGGGATTCGGGATTCTCCAGTTCTCAAGGCTCCCTGGCACTTTTAGCTGCTTCTTCTATATCTGCAATGAATTCAGCTTATCACCTCGGAAAGATTATTGAGTGTACCTGTTTATCCTTTGGGATACTGTACATTTTGGTGAGGGATTCCATAATTTCAGAGGGACTTTCTGAAATCTGAATTGAAAAAGCAGCAGCAACTTAGAAGCCATCAATACAAAAATGGAACAGTTTAAAGCCTACTTTAATACAGAAAGCTAATTTACCTTATCAAGTTGTTCTATGTGGATATAATGTAGTGTGTTGCTGGTAGTCTGAAAACAAAAGGATGCTGGAAGTCAGTTTGTTAGAAGACACGGCAGATTAGCAACTGTGGTCCTGAACTTTTTAAGAAATCACCACAAGAGGTGAGGCTTTGGTTAACAGTCAGACCTGGCATTTGTGTGGTATTCAGACGTATTTCAATATGGATTACTATGCTGGCCAGCGCTATTTGAGAAAAAAATGCTGCCTCATAAATCCATACCTAGGAGGGAAATTTTCAGGAAAGGGTATTAAGGGATAAGTTTCTTTACAGATATACAAAGGGACTGCCTGGGAAATGAAAGATCTGAATTTCTGCATTGAAGTACTCCAGTCATTTGGGCTGCTATCAAAAGCTATCAGCTATTCAGTTTTTATCCATATTTTCACAACTGGCGATACTATGGAAATATACTCGCAGGGCTATGTAATTTAAAAAATAAAAACAGCACAGTAAAGCAAACTCTTCCCAAGTAAGAGGACAAATAAGCAATGTTGCAACATCGCTGAAACCCTACTGTTGTTGTTATCCTCAAGACTAAAAATCAACATACCTTCTCATACCTAAACTAACTTCCTCCATCTTAGTGTTCACTTGGTGGCATGAAAGTTTTCCCATTTCTCTTACAGATTGATTATAGTCCTTTTTTATAAGGTAAGTGGATTTGTTTGCCGAATCTTGCTCCCTCCCATTTCCCAGAAAACCTTTCAAGAACAAGTCTGTAGGAGACTCACCCTTTTGTCCACTTTGACTTCGGCCCCTGGCTCTGCATAGAATTCAAAGTGTAGTGTAGTTGCACTGGGAGGGTATTTCTGTGTACAGATCACAGTATGGAATCAGAATAAACCAGTTGGCAAACACCCTTTCCAAAAATCATATCCACCTCTCTCTGGACTGGGGGAAGGCAAGCAAAACCTGCTGGTTCAAAGGACAGTGCACCCTGAGACTGAACTGATGCACTTGCCAACAGGTTGATATCACCACCCACTAATTCTCCTTATATTTATGTGCAAGTGGGAGGAGGAAGAGGATTAAGATGTAAGAAGTTAAGATTAGGTATGAAGACATGGTGATGCAGAGGGACCCCTGCTGATATCTTAAACATCATACATAAAAGAAATAATACCAAAAAGAAATAATGACTTTCAGCAGTCCTCAACAATATGAAGAACAATATGCCCAAGGCTATGGAGCCCTGAAACTCCTAAGCCCTAAAATAATTTTTGAACCAGTTTTAAAAAAGGGTTTCAAAAAATATCATCTAATGTCATGGTTAAAAGCCTCTCAGGAAAAAAAGGTCCTCGGAGCATCCACTTCTATTCTGTTATCACTACAACAGCAAATTAGAATGCTCTTTAAAAATGAATTGCTTCCTATTTTGGAGACGTAAAACAATCATTTCTGTTTTGATACAATAGTAGCTGTACCATTTGTGCTGCTCCTGGAAGATGTAACTTCTCTAAGGAACACTAGACTAAACATACTACTGCAAATGACTGATTCTCATCCATAAAAAATACCCACTGATTTTGTCTACAACAACATGCTTCACCTCAAAGAACAGCCATTTCAAAACATAACACTATTCTCCTCATTAGAAAAGCAACTCCAGCAATTTCCAGAATCCTCAGATTGCAAAGATGACGTTTCTACCAATTCAAGGAATTAAAAGAGCTAGACACATGAAGAACACCCCAAATTTTTCATTCAAGGATAATTCAAAATGCCCAAACCTCTGATACTGTGCACTGCTCACCCTCAACAAAGAATATCACATATACCAACAAACAAACCTTTAGTATGTGAACACTGGGGACAAAGTCCATTATCATTATCCATTATCTTAAGGAAAAACAGCTTATAAATCCCATTTTTTCACTTTTATTTCATGTGTGTATATATGTATGTATATGTAGGTAGGTATGTATGTTTCTGATGGACTCTGTCCATTAGAAAGACCAGCTCTGTTTTCCACAATAGCAAATACTCATATACATGGAAAAGCAACTACAAATCAAGCTATCGAATGTAGTGCCAGGATAGCAAGGTGAAGGTCAAAATGCAAGACTTACCAGCATGTGCAAATCTCTACAACATTCTGCAAGGCCAAAGCCATTCTCCTTGCCACCCCAACTCTATAGGACAAAAGGATGAAAACCTTAAAAATGAGTTAATTCAAAAAGTACACTGTAATTCTAGAAAAAAACCCTCAAATGTATGTATAATATATTGCATGGTTAAGTATTTTGGTCTGCTCTTGTTTACTGCTGCATATAAAAAGAAAGTCATGATGGCTCATTTTCATCTAAACCTCATGTTTCCTTTATATTGCTTCATTGTCAAAACTAAATGACAAGTTCTGGATAATGCTCAGAAAGCCTACACTAATGAATCCTGGCTCCCAAAGCAAGACACTACTAGAATTCGGAAAGATACCTTTCCACATGGTCAAGCACAAAAGAACATTAACTACTACTGAATGCGGAATTGTCAGAGAATACAGAGAGACTATGCAAAAATTTTTTCACATGCAACAGAATCTCAGGGAAGCCATTTTAGACAAACCACATTTCTCTTCAGTAATATTTATCTTTTTTCTATAAAGAAACAGGAACATGAAAGCTCTGTATACAAACTACAATCAAAGGTATCTATGCTCATTTGCCCTCAGAGGTACTAGAAGTATGGTGAAGACTGGGTATAGTTCATACATCACAGTAAAGCATAGTGTGATTTTGCTTTTTGTTTAGTGTGACATATGAACTCACTTGTTATGGGCAGTTCAGCATCCTATTGTTTTTTTAAAAAAAGCTTTTTCGCTATGTGAACCCAAATGCAAAATTAACTGACAGGGTTCACACATATATATGTATGCATTGCTTGCAGAGAAAGCATCAATTGGCAGAATTCATAAAGGCAGGATAAATCATGTCACTATTTGCCGATATGCGTGAACTCAGTCCGTCAAGCCAAGGCCTCTGCCTTTAGAAAGGCAATCTATGCCCTTTCATTGCCCAATTGAAATACATATGCAAGTCACTGATATTGTAGCCGTAGTTAATTAAGTACTAAGAAAAATAAATGATATGCCATTCCAATCATCTTGAGGCACATAATTACATGAAAAAAATGATAGTATACAACTTTGGAACACTTTCCAATTATGAACCATTTATTTGCTTCATATTCTGCTCTGACAGTTGCTTCCTGACCATCAAACCCAAATGAGGTGACCTGATATTATGTTTTTAAAAGCTATTCATAATTTGTTGGGAATCAAAAGTAAAAAAATCCCATGCAATAAAAATAATATTTTTTTTAGAATTTCCTTGCTGCTTCATTATCCACTAGATGTGAACAATGTGATTTGGGGGTATTTTTGCCTTTTCTGAATCCACTTTGTGCATTTGACAATACTTGTTCCAAGGCTTGACCATTATCTTACTTGCATGTGAAACAAGTGCAATTGTTCAGTAGTCTGAACATTTCTTAGAGCTGCCCATTGCATTACTGGAATATACATTGATACTTCCTAATCTCTCCACCACTGCTGTTTTCCCTATTTCCTTATAATTGTAATTAGCATTTCAACTGTATCAAAGGTGTTTTTTTCAAAAGGCAACTGGACTTTGTTTTTCCTTGAAGACATTTTGCTTCTCATCCAAGAAGCTTCTTCAGTTCTGATGACTGAGAATCTCCACAGACATTCAACTCTATCACTCTGTAAGGTTTTAGACAATTCTCTTGATTTTTCATCTATTTGTGTTAGCAATATTTTCTAAAACTGATTTAACCAAAATGTCAGGCATTTTGTTCAGTGATCAAACTTCAGTATATATCACTGACGTTGGAATTCTTCCCCTCCCCTCCACCTCTGGTGGGTCTTTGCCTTGAATCATTTCTGTATATTAAAAAAAACTTATTTCCTGCAAATTTTCTTTAATAAATAAGAACATAAATATCCTTCACATTTGACTGTTATCTTCACTTTCTTTACATTGTTTATATCAGGGGTGTCAAACCTGCCGCGTCACGTGACGTGTCACACCGTATCGCGGCTTTTTCCCCCTGGGGTGGGTGCAGCTTCCACGTGACACATCCAGCCCATGGGCCAGCAGTTTGACACCCCTGGCTTATATCAATATGACTTTCTGCCTCTTCTTGCTCTCTGGAATTCAGTATTTAGTTCAGCTGATTTTCCACTTGCTTTTTGCTTTCTACTTTTCTTCAGCTATTTTTAGTGTATCAGGTAAACATTATTTCATCTTCTTTTTCACTTTTTGCAATTTGGAATTCTTTTATTGACTTGGGGTTTTTAATGATATTAATGAGTCTTAAACTCCTGATTCTATCAAATCTGATCCATATAATCATAATGGATATGGCTCAAGTTGTACCCTGCCAATGTCCTGATTCTAGTCATTTCCTTTAAATTGTAATTTTGTAAGGAGTTTGTGATCTGAGTGCAGTTGGCACCAGGACTTCATTTTGCTGACCAAAGAGACCTTCTATATCATTGCTTGCAGAATATGATGTTAATTTATTTTGGTGCTGCCTATCATGTGTAGAATTGTTTTAAGTTGTTGGAAGAAGATAACTACTAAATACGTTAGAATTTTCTTGGCAACCGCCTCCTGCTTCTTTCTGATCACAGAAACCAATTTTCCATATTTTCCAGATGCTATTTTACTTCTAACTTTTTATAATTAGTATGACTTTTTATGTTGTATTGATATATTGTAAATCATGTCAGTACACAGAACAACACAGAATTAACACTCAACTCCTCTGATTCTGTGGTTGGAATACAGGCTTGGATAAATGTAATACTGACTAGCTTGCATTTAACTTGAAATCATCCTGTCATTTTGGAAGTTGCATTCAAACACTGATTCTGACACACTTTTGTGAGCAATGACGATTACTCTATTTCTGATAAGATTTTCTTAACTGCAGATCTGATACTGTCTTGACATAAAGTGACCCCTTCCAGTCCATTTCAGCTCACAGAATATCAATGTTCAACTCTTGACTCTCTCTGACATTAAGTAATCTTGGTTTGTGACCCTGATATTCTGCATGTTAATGGTGTGCAACAAGAGCTAAACATCTTTTCACCTTTAACGTTGCCACATCACAAGCACCAGTGCTTATACCTACTTCCTCAGAAGTTCACCAGATACCTGGTGGTGAAACTTAGATGAAGATGGAGCAACGGATTCCTTGTTGAGCTCTTTATAAACTTTTGTTTAGGCACATAGCCTAGCTACACATTTTGTTTTATTCAATAAACACGTTCTCTACAAGAAATATTCTAAATCTAAATACAGGTCTTCTGACCAGGGGGTCATTTTGTAATAGCATGCAAACACAGTCCTGATTGTGAATGTCTTACTTTTCTTGGCAGAATACTGGATTGCATTGGGTTGCCATTCCTTACTCCAGCAGATTATATTTACTCTGATCTCTTATCTACAATCTGCCTGTCATGGGTAATTCTTTTGGAGTGTACACTCCCAATGTTGCAGCTCATAGGATCATTAGGGTGTGTAAGTCCCTTTGCCACTACCAGGTAACACTCTACAATACCTAGTATATAGTCATGTAGAAAACCACACACATACCAGTGAATATTGCCTCCTTTGCTCAAATGTGAAAAATCCACATTACAGATATAGCAGCAAAAAAAATGTATAATTCCCTACAATATCCTTCCTTCTGATTCAAAAGATTTTCCTCAATAACTGACACTTCCAACCCTTAAAATAGTAATGTTATTGCTAGTTAATATACTGAGCCATAATTAACATTTCAAAAGTAACATTAAGTACTGGACAATGCTTGTTTTTCTTTTGTATTGTCTTACCTCTGCCAAGTGCTGCAGCCGAGACAGAAGAGGCATCCTCTTGTCAGAGCCCAAACGTGTGATATAATTGGAGCGTTTGCTAAACACATATAGTAAGTTTAGCACAGCAAGAACCACTTGCATGTCAGAGGATGCCAATAGCGTTGTGAGGTGCTAGATGAAGCCAGGACAAAATAATCAATACATTGAGAAATTATGATCAATAACAGAAATTTTATTTTTCTCATTTAAGTGTGAAATTGTCTCCTGCTCCTCCTTTGTGATATCCTTGCAGTATTGTCATTAAGAGAAATTCCTATTTAAAACTCCTTTTATTATGGAGATAATATGTGGCTTTAAATTACTATTTCCTAATTCCCACTTAGTTACAACTAGCTGAATACTGAATACTGGCTGTATACAAGCTTTCTGAACCAAAAATTAGCAGAGCACTACATGAAACACATTGGATATGGTAAAGAATTACATAAATTCAAAATACTAATTTCCAAACTCTTCAATCAGCTTCTTTTACTTAAGAAAACAGTATGAAGAATTCTGTTTCAAACAAAAGTGTCTTACACTATTAAAGCCACAATCTGTTAAGACTTAGCATTTCAATTTCACCTATATCCAAATCTATTCTGTTTCAATAGCAGCATGTCACCTCGATAGAGCTGTACAGATGACGAGAAAAGCTGTATTCTATGAGTAGGGCAGTGAAGTTCAGCACTGACAACAGCAGGGCCTTCAGCTGTTCTCTCTCTGGCCGATCACACACTAGCATCCATGACATGTTCTCCACAGTCTGTCCAGCATCAGCCAGGATGCCATCAAATCTGTCGAGAAGGTCCACCCAGTGGTAAAGTTCACACTGAAAAAAAGACAAAGGCATTCAGGAGACAGGCTATGCATACTGTATAGATACTGGCAGTTATCACAGGCCTCTGGGGGGGAAAAAGGTTGGTCATTCCACCCACAGAACTACAGGTAGACCTCACTTAGCATCCACTCATTGAGAAACCAAAGTTATGACGGTGCTAAATGAGGGAAACTTAAACATCCTTGTGGTTGTATAACTTTCATAGCATCCCGGTACAACGTGATCGCCATTTGTGACCACTGCCGGCTTCCAACAAGCAGTCACTGGAGAAACTGGGAGCGCATTGGAAATGGCAGTCCTGTGACCATAGGATGCTGCAAAGGATTCGCTTAACAACAACTGGGACTGCTGTCATACGGTCAATAGAGTCACATGACATCAAACAATTGGTTTCCCAATTCCAATTATCATTGGTAAGCAAGGATCATCAATAACTCACAGCATCCTCCATTCACTTCTGACATCAGCCAAATACACTAAGATATGGGAACCAAAAAGTTATGACTCCCAACTGGAACTGCATTGCTAAAGAGAGTCGCATCTGGCTTCGCAACCTTTTTATTGTAGATAATTCGCTAATCTAGCTTTTCCCGTTGACTTTGCTGAAGCCCCTGAGAAGATTGCAAAAGGCAATCATTTGACCCTGGGACACTGCGATGGTCATAAGTGTAAGTCACTTTTTTCAGTACCTTCCTAACTTCGAACGACTGCTGAATAAATAGTCATAAAACAAGGACTAGTTATATGAGTTTCTTAAGGACAGAATAGCAGAATCAAAACAAACCCTACAGAGAATTGGGTGGTAACATTTATTTCTCAGACCACAGATGAAACAACCTAAGTCCTGTCACAAACGAACACATGTAAATAAGATTTTTTAAAATTCTTCAAAACAATAAAGCTATAATATTCACATACATAATATATACATTTGCCATCACCACGTACCTTCCCAATATTCCATGTTTTGATCTGTTGGAGTTCCAGCAACAGCTGTTCATCATTGCAAATCTTGAGTTTGTCTATCAAGGCTCTGCAGTCTGCAGGCTGAACACAGGATAAGATTTATTCTATAACAGTGCTCCTTCATTATTTATGTGAATATCCTTTTTCCCTTCACCTTTTTGGCATACAATGAACAATTTCACACAAGCCACGGAGCCTGGCTTGTCAAGTGTTTATTAATATGTCCAAGGTGAATTTGTTATTCTTTAGTTTTTATTATCAGTATTTTGGGGTTATTTTTTAATGTTGTCGGCCATCCAACATTAAAGCTGCTTGGCAAGTGGATGGCCATATAAAAACACGCTGTAAGTTAGTGGCCTTGTGTTGCATGCTTAATTATTGACTGGAACATTAGCTTTTGCTCGCTTGTAGTGCAATAACTGCAATCCCAATAAGGTTATCATTTGGGATAGGTGGAGAGGGAGAAGAGGAACCAAAACCAGGAAATGAGAAAGAATTCCAGTCTTTTCTCATACTGTTTCGCTGACTGATAAAGAAGATGTATGTACAGGAGAAGAACTGAGCTTATGCAGTACTAATACTTGCCCCCTTTAAACGGAAAGGAATATTGCAAATTAGTAATCCGCCAAGGAGGGTACAAGCGTTTAAGTCATAGAGGGAGGGAAAACAGTTGGCATTTGAGAGTACCTTTTTTCTAGGAAAGGATTGAGAAGGTTATTAAGTATAACAGATTATGTGAACATTGCCTTAACAGTGACAACTTGAGTGCATGTTTATGGAAACAAACCAAATCACATACATGTTAACTTTTGCTCCTATCCTTAACCTGGATTACTCTCTGTGATACCTAAGAAGCCAAACACGCAGCATTTACCGGTCATCCTAAATGACCACAAGGGAAAAAAAATATTCATAAGGGTTCCCCAAAGACACTGAATATCAGTTCTTATAATGAATGGTTCAGTGTTACTGCTAACTGATCCATCCTAGAGGAAGGTAGGCCTGTGTGACATTTCAGAGAAATCTTTGCTTAAAAGAACCTTCAGAAGAAACATTTCCTCAAACCTGTTTTGCAAACGAAGATTCCTCCTCTCAACCTTTTCCCCATTATAGCTACAGTGCACCTGTGTGGAAGATGGCTAGCCCAAATCCCCCTTGGCAAGTACGAGGGTTCTCTCAGTTGACTCATGTGTGAGATTCCAGGGACCACTGCAGGAGACTGTAAAACCAAGTCTCTCTGGGTCACTTGAAGGGGCGCCAAGCCTGGACAGCTACATCAGAGGGTATGGATTTCTCTAATATAGTTAGGTCTTCCAAGCTACGTGACTTCAATAAACACTGTAAGGAACCCTACAACCAACCAGCCTGGAAGCACTTCAACCAATACTAGAGACAAAGAGTAAGAGGAGCCTTGGAGCAAAGGGATTCATGGCTTTTGAAATTACTTCATCAAGATAGATGTAGTATATGGCAAGTCAAGCGGGCTTATCTTAAAGGCAGTTTATTTCTAACACACTGAAACAAGTGGGGAAAAAATCTATGTTTTCTAAGGAACTTGTAATAAAGAAGTGATTAGCTATAAGCTGCATATAGTCACCCCTTGGTGAGATGGGCAGCATACAAATTTAATAAATGAAAAAGTACATAGCCCAGGGTCTTACCAAGTTACTAGTCAAACGTCTTCCTTTAATCTCATTCTACTATGCCATGTACATATTAAAGCTGCGCACTGCTTCTATGAGGAACTCAAAATGATAAAAGATGGTACTTACAGCCTCAGTGGGCGTTTTCTTCAGCTTAGTTCGGTCTACTTTCATTTTTATTAGTTTTCCACTTTCCAATCCTGCTTGATCAATCAAAGAGAGTTGGCTATCAGTGACAATATTTCAAATGGTTTAAAAGCAGTAGGTATATAATAGAACAAAAATTATTTGGGAAAAAAAATCTACAAAATTAGATCAATGTTTCCTGAACTGAAAACAATCAGAAATGTGTATTGCAATGCCACAGTATGTTGTGCATTCTGGGAAACGAAGTTGCCAAGATTGGGAAATGTTGGTATAGAGGCAGTTCTGGATGAGTTCAAGGGACAAAACAAACTGCCAAGGATTATAATTTCTGTGCCTAGCTTTCAAGATTTTTTTTTGAAAACTGTAAGCTCAAATGCTACAAACTAAAATGGCAGTCTTTAATGTCATAGTTACTACCAAGAATGCCTGAGTTCTAGAGACACACCTAAAAAAAAATACTAGGTGATTGCAGCTTCTTACTTTTGCTGCTTGATCAGCAATCCAACAGAGATGAAAATAAAAAAACCAATAGTAAGCATTCTAAGGAAAAAAGAGATGTGATAATGTGCACCCTGAGAGCTTAAAGGATAGTTTTGTATATACTTGCATGTGCATGTACCTAATATTTCCCCTCACCTTTACAATCTGTGAGCTTGTTCTGATGTGATGTGCATTTGCCTGAATGTTTCGCCAGATATTTGGGGTGTGAACTGTGCTTGATTTTCATTAGCTTATTTGGGCGTAGTTCAATGCAAAAAAACAATGGTGTTTTTCCCCCTTTTCTTTTTTCATATGGATATATGGTACGTCTGGAACTTTTAGCATGTATATTTCTGTAACACGGCCAATTTACATTCTGTGAAGCTGTCATTTAAGAGGAAAAATCTGAAAAATCGACATTTTGTTGCAAACTATGGATCCCATGGTAGTCATGATGAGTATAAATACCACACTCCACAGAAAAACACTTTAAATTTCAAGTGGGTTCACAGACTCCCCCAAGTCAGCACTGTTCTACTTCCTCTGCAGCTTTCCTTATTGTTTCTTTATACTTGCAACATTTACTTTTACTAAGACACATGCTAGTGTGCTAAAATTAGTAGCATCTTTTGCAACTATTGTAACAAATTTCATTAAATGCTTTTAACTTATGCCTTTTAATAGATTTCTTCCTAAAATGCTACAACCTACAGGGAAGTTTCTAACCAGGTTCTGGATATTCATTGAGCTGCAAGTTCATATCACTTATCTTCCCCACCCCCACCCCCAAAAAAGTGAACTCAGTCTCCCATTCTGCAACAATATTTTCTATTTAAAAAAAAAACAAAAGTCTGACCTTAAAGGTAAAGGTAAAGGTTCCCCCGCACATGCGTGCTAGTCGTTTCCAACTCTAGGGGCCGGTGCTCATCTCCGTTTCAAAGCCGAAGAGCCAGCGCTTGTCCAAGGACGTCTCCGTGGTCATGTGGCCGGCATGACTAGACGCCAAAGGCGCACGGAACGCTGTTACCTTCCCACCGGAGTGGTCCCTATTTTTCTACTTGCATTTTTACGTGCTTTCGAACTGCTAGGTTGGCAGAAGCTGGGACGAGTAACAGGCGCTCACTCTGTTACGCGGCACTCGGGATTCGACCCGCCAAACTGCCGACCTTCTGATCGACAAGCTCAGCGTCCTAACCCACTGAGCCACCGGGTCCCGCAGTCTGACCTTACTCATTAAAAAAAATCTTAAGGGGATAGTGCTAATAGGCACATTTAGGAGGAACAAGAAAACACACCAAGCTGGGAAAAGGGTATACCGTATATACTTGAGTATAAGCCGACTCGAGTATAAGCCGAGACCCCTAATTTTACCCCCAAAAACTGGAAAAAAGTTATTGACTCGAGTATAAGCCGAGTATAAGTATAAGCTTGGCCCCTTCTTAGCAACATACCTATCTATATTCTGTGCCACCACGAGCCGCTCGTTGACTCTGGCAGCATCCCGGAGCTGGCTCGGCCGCGGTTCGCAGGGTCCGCTCATCAGGCTGCCAGGCTTCCTGGCAGCACATCCCGCAGGGAAGGTCTGCTAGGGAGGCGGCAGTCAAGCGTTGTTTCCCTCCTCGTGCGTGTGTGTGTGTGTGTGTGTGTGTGTGTGTGTGTGTTTGTGTGTGTGTGAGACCTGCGGGAACGGCTGGTAGAGGTGGCGGCAGTCCGGCGTTTCCCCCCCTCATGCATGCGTGCGTGTGTGTGTGTCAGACCTGCGGGAATGGCTGGTAAGGAAGCGGCGTCCCCCCCCCTCCTTTGTGTCAGGCCCACGGGGCTTGACACACAGAGAAACGCAAATGCCGGACTGCCACCACCTTTACTAGCCATTCCTGCGGGTCTGACACACACACACACACACACACACACACACACACACACACATACACGAGGGGGAGAAACAACGCTGGACTGCCGCCACCTCTGCCAGCCCTGCAAGCCTCTGCTTGCAGGGCTGGAAGAGGTGGCGGCAGTCCAGCGTTGTTTCTCCCCCTCGTGCGTGCGTGTGTGTGTGTCAGACCCACGGGAATGGCTGGTAGGGAAGCGGCATTCCAGCATTCCCCCCCCCTTCCTGTGTGTCGAGCCCACAGAGAAACGCAAATGCGGGACTGCCGCCACCTTTACTAGCCATTCCTGCGGGTCTGACACACACACACACACACGCCGCCGGGCTCGGCTCCTCGGCAGGAGGGGCAGCCCCCGCCGCGCCCCCCTCCCCTCCCGGCCCGCAGCGCCGCGCCGCTGCCGCCGCTTCCTCCAGGCAAGTCGGGGGGGGGGCTTGCGGGGCAGGCAGGGCGGGAGGGCGGCCGCGCAGCTCAGCGCCGCCCCGAAGCCACAGCCAGCCGCCGCCGCCCGCGTCCCGGCGGAGAGAGCCTGCCCTGCGGAGCGCGCTCGCTCGCTCGCCTGCTGCCTCGCCCGAGACCAGCGGCGCCACCCCGAAGCCACAGCCAGCCGCCGCCGCCCGCATCCCGGCGGAGCCTGCCCTGCGGAGCACGCTCGCTCGCCCGGGACCAGCGGCGCCGCCCCGAAGCCACAGCCAGCCGCCGACGCCCGCATCCCAGCGGAGCCTGCCCTGCGGAGCACGCTCGCTCGCCCGGGACCAGCGGCGCCGCCCCGAAGCCACAGCCAGCCGCCGCCGCCCGCATCCCGGCGGAGAGAGCCTGCCCTGCGGAGCGCGCTCGCTCGCTCGCCCGCTGCCTCGCCCAGGCTTCGGGGCGGCGCCGCTGGTCCCGGGCGAGGCAGCGGGCGAGTGAGCGAGCGCGCTCCGCAGGGCAGGCTCTCTCCGCCAGGATGCGGGCGGCGGCAGCTGGCTGTGGCTTCGGGGCGGCGCTGAGCTGCGCGGCCGCCCTCCCGCCCTGCCTGCCCCCTGGCCGGTGCCTTCGCCCCGCAAGCCCCCCCGACTTGCCCGGAGGAAGCGGCGGCGGGGCGCTGCGGGCCGGGAGGGGAGGGGGGCGCGGCGGGGGCTGCCCCTCCTGCCGAGGAGCCGAGCCCGGCGGCGTGTGTGTGTGTGTGTGTGTGTGTGTGTGTGTGTGTGTGTGTGTCAGACCCGCAGGAATGGCTAGTAAAGGTGGCGGCAGTCCGGCATTTGCGTTTCTCTGTGTGTCAAGCCCCGTGGGCTCGACACACAGGAAGGGGGGGAATGCCGGAATGCCGCTTCCCTACCAGCCATTCCCGTGGGTCTGACACACACACACGCACGCACGAGGGGGAGAAACAACGCTGGACTGCCGCCACCTCTACCAGCTCTGCAAGGCTCTGCCGCTCCCTTCTCTCAGCAGCCTGGCCCGAACGAAGGGACAGTTCTTTTTTTTGTTCACTGGAGTATAAGCCGAAGTGGATTTTTTCAGCCCAAAAAGTGGGCTGAAAAATTCGGCTTATACTCAAGTATATACGGTACTTTAATATATCAAAGTAACAATCTAAACAAAGGAAAGTTAAGCCCAAACCACTCAGTATTCTCAGTTTGATTCTACAGGCATTTTCCCCTCTGGATCATAATATTAGTTCTAACTGGAGAAAATATGCTGGGACATCTATTATTGCTAACAATGGTCATCATCATTTGGTGACCTATACATAGCAAATCAGATTAAATTAGGAAGAATGTTTCTGAAAAATGAAAACATTTTTTTCAAAGTTTGATAAATTAAGTTACAATATACCAGGAGCAGGCAATCTGACACTTCTAAGTCCATCATCGCACACCTAATGACATCAAAATTCAGTGGCAAACTACAATTTTTTGTTAGACTTGTTCTGTTTTTTATCCAGAAAAATGCTTGGATTTAGATTTAGAACGTTTAATTCCCACTCTGCAAGTATAAAGAAACTGAAAAAGCAGTCTGCTCTTATAACTTTCTGAGGCCAGAATAATTTTTTTTTAAAAAAAGGGGTGGGGGAATATGACTCCTGGTTAAAGAAGCTTCCTCTTCCCGCTACATATAACATTTTCTAAAACAAACCTTTAAAAAACCCCCCAAAAAACAATCATCTATACTTGGCACTATACAGCTCAGACTGACTTCACCAAACCACTTCAACACTCAATAACTAAAGCTCAAAATAACCTGGAAATAAATGAAAGAACTCCAGGGTTTAGGAAAAGCTAAGAAAGAGAAGAGAGACTGCAGGACATCTTACAACTTCATGGAATAAGGATTGTCCTGACTTCTTCAGCTGAAAACTAGGAGGGGGGGGAGGAATTACTTCTTCTAGTTAAAATTATCCCTTGAGGCTTCTGAGTAACTTCACACTGAAAAGAAATTTCTGCAATAATAACTCTTCCATCACTCCCAGCACAATCTAAAAAGCACCACCGATTCTAAAGAATTGTCTGCCTTATTAAATGGAGCAGAAAAAGGCAAAACTTCTAACCCTGATAGTGGAGTGAGGTAGATCAACCTTGAGGTGGCCTGGAAACCCAGCAAGATAAACAACTCTACCCTGGTTCAGTCCACTATCTTGTATCCATATGTTTTGACTCTTTTCTCATCTACTCAACTAAATAAACCTAGAAATAATTTATTTTCAAACAAGAGGAAATCTAGGAGTTGCCCTCTAATCCAGATCTATTTTCAACTAGATGGTAGGAAGAGTGTTTCAGTGTCTTGTAGTATTTGCAGCTCTGTATATTTCTGTTTCCTCTGCAATACCCAATCCGTTTTCTACCACATGAGTATGCATACAGATTTAGAAAAGAAACAGAACACCAGAGGAGTAGTAAGCAACAGCAAGAACAAAAACCCACTGCATTAAAAGGGCAAAAGAAAACCATATTTCCCACCCTACCCATTCCATAACTGTGGACCTCGAGTAGAGAGTGCCTCCTAAATGTATTTTCCCTGGATCAAGCAAGGAATTCTGCTGTTAAAGGATCCATAGAGAGAGCTTGTCTCTCAAATAGTCCCCAGTGTCTTGCTGAGGTCTGACTGTTAGTTTATCCAATAAATCCAGGCAGTCACCAGGAGTCAAAACACATACATCCTCTAGTCTGATTTCATTTACTCTGTCCAACAATCATGCCTCTTTTTCTGCCTCCTACATACATTCCTTACCATTGAGTGTTCTTAGGTCAGCCATATTTTATTTCTAACTATAGAAGTCACATTACAGAGGCCTAATTTGTTTGTAAACTGAAACAATGTAAAGAGAAGAATCCAGCATTGCTCATTTGTAATATAAATACAAAGGAAATATACAATGTAAACAAAATTCAAATAATTGTTAAAATGCTAATCAAAATGTAAAATGTCAATAAATAAAAACCCAGTATGTTCTGGATTCAAAGTTCTAGACAATCCACCCCCTGTAGTTTTCCCAACTTCAAATGCATTACCTTCTAAAACAGATATTTCAGTCTTAACTAGGCTTATGTTACAGTCCAGTTTCCCAAATTCAGCAATTTGGAGAAAGATATGTTTCCACTGTTACTACCATATCTCCAACATGAAGAATCACTACTGCCGATTAAGGTGTCATACTTCTGTTTATTAACCCACACTTTGGAGATAATAAACACAATTAACTCTCCAGTTTCTGAAAGTCTGATTTTCTCAATCATGATCTTTCAATGTCGACCAAGCTGAGATGGAATACCTCTGAAATGGAAACAGCTATAATGGGGAGATTCACAATATGTACTATATCCAATGTCACATGAAAACGCCAGCAATATTATCAAGACCTGTTTATACTTCTACTACACTCCATCTTTTATTCTTTCTAATCTTTGCCTCCTGCTGCCTGCAACTGCTTTTAAAGCCTTGTCGGCCAATTCCCGCTCATGAAAACAGTTACCTCATGTTTTAGGCATTTGGACTGTATTTATTTTTCTGACTGCTTTTGACTATTTAAAGTTTTCCTTCATTTGAGAGTAGTAGTTTGTCCCCACTTTCAGAAATCAATTCTATCAATATGCAATGAGACAGGCTCTTCACCAAACAGTGAAATAATTGTCAGAAACACACCTTCCTATTGCATCATATAACACATGGTAAGAATTAACTCTACATTCCATTCTTGTAGATTTTCTCAACCCTACCACTTCTATTTCAGCAACTGACCCCTGCTAAAGTGAAACATAAATGTCATTATTTGGAAAGGAATGTGCTCCATTATAATTCAAAGATCCATAGAAGTAGCAGATGTAACAGACAGATCTTAATTAATGTTCACCACAAAATAGTATGTGGCTCTAAACAATAGGCTACATATTTGCTTCATTCTATAACACAGTAAAATTACACAGTTCAATTCTTTAGTAAGTAGGCATTTTTTTTCCTTTTCTCTAGCCCATTTGGAATTTATTGACCAAATCATTTCCTGCAACATTGTACATTTACTAGGGATTAATTCTCATTTAACAGAATAGAATTTGCATGTAGGATGAATGGATTAAACTACGATAGGGCAATCCTAAGCATGTTAGCCTAAAGTTTGTCATATTCAATAGGAGGTACTGCTAATTTTGGTTAACTAAGACTTATTATGTACATTTTAGTGACAAGGGCATAAAGTGATGGTATTGTGAATGGAAGCTATTTTTAACCTCTCTCTCTCTCTCTCTCTGGCAGAATAAATATTTTCTGGACAATTAATGTTTATTAAATATATTTGCCATTCAATACAGGTCAACTTACATTCACAAAATATAACATTAAAACAAACAAAACATAATATTAAAATTGGGCAGTGAGATGTCACAGATTTTTTATCAAAGCACAAAGCTTAATGCCCAATATCAAAAAGTCAAATATACCTCTCTCTAGTTGTCACCCAATTCAGCTCTGATGGCAGAGAAACCAAAGGAAAATCTCCAATTATCATCTCATTGGAAGGGCAGGAAAGGAATAAGGTGGAGCAAAGCTCTCAGGTTAACAGTAAATATTTTGCCATTACTTCCAATACAGAATAGTTTAACCTTGGTGGAGCAGTAGGCTAATGCCTCCTTAAGTAACACCAGCTGCCTGCAATTAGTGCAGGTTCGCATCCCACCAGGCTCAAGGTTGACTCAGCCTTCCATCCTTCCGAGGTAGGTAAAATGAGGACCCAGATTGTTGGGGGCAATTAAGCTGACTTTGTAATAATGCCGCTTGGGGTGTGTGTGAAAGCCCTAATAAGCAGGCATATACATAGAATGAAGGCTACTGCTAAGCTTGTAAGCCGCCCTGAGTCTTCGGAGAAGGGCGGGATATAAATGGAATTAAAATAAATAAATAAATAAATAAAACAACCAATCATATTGAAAACTGCACAAAACTCCAGGAAATAGGACATGTTGCACTCCTGGCTATCAACATAAATTATCTACTAAGATGATCAAGAGTCTTTATGCCAAAGGCAGTTCTGAAATGAATCAAGGTAAGATACAAGCAAGGCTGGAATTAAACACACACTATAATTCATTGAAATTGGGGTTCCCGCCCCCCTCCCCATAGTGGGTATAAGCAAATAACCAATAACAGTAACTGGTCTTTATGTAGCTCAAGGACTACAATAAAGAGACATGACTATACCTGTACTTAAGAAACCAGAATGTTCTTTTTTTTAAGAATGGCCCACAAAAAAAAACTTCTGAAAAGGGAATTGAGATTATTCACTCTCATAGATTTACTGATCATTCATCACAAGGCATACCATCTACGACAGCCATTATTTATATTCTTGCATTTTTCCATACATTTTGTTTTTACATCTGGATTGTTTAATATATAAGCAAGTTTCAAACATACATTATTGTCTAAAACATTTATATCCTGCTCTTCAACTGGAAAAGTGCTCAGAATTCCTTATAAAAATACTTAACTGTACCAGATGGGCAGATAACTGGAGATAAACAATGCCTCAAAGGGACTTTCCTAGTAATAAAAGTTACTAGGGAAAAAGTTTAAATAACACAAGAATTCAGGCAAGCATTGCCTGATAAGAAATGTATATGTAAGCAAATCAAAGCAATTAACATTGTTCTATTTCTCCTGCTGTTTCAACGTAAGGAAAAGAAAGTCTGTGTTTTCTCAGGTAGGCCAGTCAGCACCTGTAGGTTGCATAGGAAATGACTACTAATTTTCTAATCAATTGGAAAACCAACTCTAACCCCACTGATGCCTCACAACCATTTCATGAATTTCTAGCTTTGTTCAAAAGCACCCACTGCCAATAGTTTAAAACTTCAATTCCTGTCTTCCCATCCAAATCTTTTTTACAGAATGGCAAACTGCTGAACTCATCATTTACCTGTAAACAGCACGACACAGCTGCAGCACTTTTCACCACAGCACTTCCTACTACAGAATTTATTGTCTAAAATAATGAATTATGCTTTTACCAGGATATAAGTTCTGTTCTGACATATCAGTCTTTCTGGATACCCATATTAGAAAACCACCTAGTAACATGGCAGGCTGTGTCATTATCTAGATGACAAATAACTATGAGAAACAGTTTCGACATTCTTTTTTCAGCATATGCACATATGTCTATACCTCACCAGTCGTCATTAACTAGATATTTGTTGTAAGCTAAAGTGGTGCTCAGAGATAGGTGAGCTTATACAGTTATTACATGCTGGAGTAAAGCAGAGAAAGTGATTATGTTCTGATCCAACAGTTACTTGCATCAGGAGTTCAAAAATAAATAATCTCAAATTCTCATTAGAATAAACCGGTGCAGAAAGAAACTGGCTCATTTTTGGTAACAGGAGTGTATAAGTTAGAATGTCCCTTTCATTCTTGACTGGGAGATTCTAAAATTAACGTATATACTTGAGTATAAGCCGACTCGAATATAAGCCGAGACCCCTAATTTTACCCCCCAAAAATGGAAAAAGTTAGTGACTCGAGTATAAGCCGAGGCTGGGAAATGCAGCAGCTCACCTTATGCTCCTCTCCAGAGATCTTCCCTCAGCAGCGGCCGGCAAAGTAGCTCGCACGCGAAACAAGCCTGGCAGAGGAGCCGGAGCGGCGAGCAGAGGCGCCCGGCCCAGATCCTGCAAGGCCCGGCCGAGACGCGCCCCCAGCAGCGGAGCTGCTCCGGCTCCTCTGCCGGGCTTGTTTTGCATGTGAGCTACTTTGCCTGACGCTGCTGGGGTCGCGTCTCGGCCGGGGCCTTGCAGGATCCGGCCCGGGCGCCTCTGCTCGCCCTCAGCAGCACCTGGCCCGGAATCACATGCGAAACAAGCCCGGCAGAGGAGCCGGAGCGGCGAGCAAAGACGCCCGCCCGGATCCTGCAAGGCCCCGGCCGAGACGCACCCCCAGCAACGGAGCCGCTCCGGCTCCTCTGCCGGGCTTGTTTTGCATGTGAGCTACTTTGCCTGACGCTGAGAAGACCCGCTTGGGCACTCGGGTTGGTGTCAGTCTCCGCAGGCCCTTCTCGTTTCCAGGAACGTCAAGCGTGCTTGGCTCCCCACCCCCACGGCAGGGCAGGGCAGGGCAGAGACTTGCTCGCCCTTCTGACGGCCCTGAAGAGAAACGAAGGGCTTGCAAACTCCCCGCGAGAAGCTGGGCGAAGTGCGCGGCTGGGCGAGTGTGTGCCTGCGCGCGTATTTACGAAAGAAACGCTCCGAGAGTTCTTCTTTCTCCGCCCCCTTGGGGGGAACTCTAGCGACTGCTGTAGCCGCGCTTCTCTTCTCGGCTCCGAAAATAGGGATTTCTACTCTCTCTCTCTCTCTCTCTCCCCTCCCCACCCCGCATTCTCCTGCCTCTTCGATTGCGAAGGGTGCGCTGGTTTCTTCCTCCTTCCTCCCCCCCTCCCCTCCCCTCCCCGATTGTCAGGTGTGGCTTCGACTTTAGTTTTTGCCTACGGTGCTAGGGAGTTGCCAGTGGTGGGATCGTTTTCGTGTGTGTGTGTGTTTCTTTCTTATTCCTCCCTTCTCTGGTGGTTGGAAAGGCGTGTGACGCGCTTCGACAACAACTCTGCTGGCTCTCTCGGTGGGAACCTCCCATCCTCTATATACCCCCATTTCGGCTGCTTCGCAAACTGCTTCCTCCACCCCACCTCACCCATCTTTTTCCAAACATTTTGTTTGCACCTCTGGGCCAAGCACGCAACTCCGAAAACGATCCCACCACTGGCAACTCCCTAGCACCGTAGGCAAAAACTAAAGTCGAAGCCACACCTGACAATCGGGGAGGGGAGGGGAGGGGGGGAGGAAGGAGGAAGAAACCAGCGCACCCTTCGCCCTTTTATTGTCGCAATCGAAGAGGCAGGAGAAAGCGGGGTGGGGAGGGGAGAGAGAGAGAGAGAGAGAGAGTAGAAATCCCTATTTTCGGAGCCGAGAAGAGAAGCGCGGCTACAGCAGTCGCTAGAGTTCCCCCCAAGGGGGCGGAGAAAGAAGAACTCTCGGAGCGTTTCTTTCGTAAATACGCGCGCAGGCACACACTCGCCCAGCCGCGCACTTCGCCCAGCTTCTCGCGGGGAGTTTGCAAGCCCTTCGTTTCTCTTCAGGGCCGTCAGAAGGGCGAGCAAGTCTCTGCCCTGCCCTGCCCTGCCGTGGGGGTGGGGAGCCAAGCGCGCTTGACGTTCCTGGAAACGAGAAGGGCCTGCGGAGACTGACACCAACCCGAGTGCCCAAGCGGGTCTTCTCAGCGTCAGGCAAAGTAGCTCACATGCAAAACAAGCCCGGCAGAGGAGCCGGAGCGGCTCCGTTGCTGGGGGTGCGTCTCGGCCGGGGCCTTGCAGGATCTGGGCGGGCGTCTTTGCTCGCCGCTCCGGCTCCTCTGCCGGGCTTGTTTCGCATGTGATTCCGGGCCAGGTGCTGCTGAGGGCGAGCAGAGGCGCCCGGGCGACCCCAGCAGCGTCAGGCAAAGTAGCTCGGCCGCGCGCAAGTCCTCGGTAAGTTCTTTTTTTTTGTTCACTGGAGTATAAGCCGAAGTGGATTTTTTCAGCCCAAAAAAGTGGGCTGAAAAATTCGGCTTATACTCAAGTATATACGGTAATTCTTATCCTTCTAAACAATTCTGGCCTACCTTCCAAAGGAGATCTCAATTCCTGACTTTAGTCACCATGTTGTCATACTGGAAAGATGAACAAGCTGACCAAAGGTAGGTCAGGCAAGATTAGCCTGCAGGTCTGCAGTATGTGCAGACTTGTCATTCATGATTCCAATCTTCTTTGCTCATTCAGGCAGAATAAGCAACATCCAATATGCAGGGGTGATAGTAAGTTTTTATTATCATTACTAAGGTAACATGCATTAAAATGTAAATATAAACCTGCAACATATACAGTATCACATTTCATGAGCCTTATATCCTAAAATTATTTATTTCAGTTGCTAAGGAGTACCGGGGTATTACAGTGATATACAATTGTAGAGTGTTTGTTTGCAATTTTAGGTTGCTTTTTGGTGGGAAGGGTTTTTTTTAAAAGAAATTAAAGCCTATTGGAACTAGAATACCTATTTTATTTGATCTGCCCCTCAAAACTGTTCCACTACTCGTTTAGTTTCCTAGTGAATTTTGGGTGGCTTAGAAGCTGCAAAAAAGGGGGCTGAGAGCCTCATCATAGTCTGTAAGTCAAAGGTTGACCACCATACATTTGATATGTACCTCTTCAGAAAATTTAAAAAGTGCTGATCGATATACAGAAGCTGCAAGTTAAGCAGGATATGTTACTTGACCATGTGAGTCAGTCAGACATCCCAAGTGTTTATTACCCCTGTGCTTATGAATTTGCATCAGTCTTTGGGGAGGTATGACTTCTATCACATAAAGCAAAGGCGTACTCTTCAGCCCCACCCATTCCTGAAAGCAAGAATGTTTTAAAAGAAAGAAGTTGCTGGGACTGAACAAAGCTACATTATCTTCCAATAGTTCTGACAAATAGCTAGAATTACTCCTGGAGGACAGGAAAGGTGTGGGAAAAGCAACATAAAACTCTGCTTTAGGATTCAGGTTATATTTAACAAACAGATCAATGTTTTAGGTATAAATGTGTTACATTTTAATTTCTTTTATCAATGTGTGCCCAAGTTCTAACATTGATTATATGTACCATTCTTTTATACATTAAATTATGCATGAGGATATTTCCTCTCATTCAAATCCCTTGTAAGCTGTAACACCCAGGAGCCTGTGAGAATTTATTTATTTGTATCCTGGCTTTATTATTTTTACAAATAACTCGAGGTGATGAACATACCTAACACACCATCCTCTTCTTTTCCCCACAATAAACCTGTGAAGTCCGTTGGACTGAGAGAATGAGTGACTGGCTCAAAGTTATCTCATTGGCTTTCATGGCTAAGGCAAGTCTTAAAACTGTAATTGATTACCACAGAACTGTGGTCTGTTGGATTTAGCTTAATCAATTTGCCAGCTGCTAACAGTTTTTTGAGAGGGGATGTTTGAGATCACCAGCAACTAATTTATAAGCTCAGCACCATTGTTATATGTATAGGGGGGAAGGGGTCTGTCTTAGGTTTGTATGCAAGCCCACCTATTATAGTTTAGTAATATGTATGAACAAAGAACCAATAGCTTGCTCGCTCACCAAAACATGTTTTTAAAACACTGATTTAGTCACAATTATGTATTATAGTTTCACACAACCTGTGCAAATTTGGTAGATAACATAGGGAAAGTGAATGGTAAACTGAATAAATATAATAAGGTAATTTCATCAGTTAGCAATACAATACCAGAAAAGGTTAATTACTAGAACTGCATAGTGAGGACTCTCCTATGCAGGGATTCATATCTGCACCAGAAAATTCTAATGAACCTACTCAAATAATATTAAGAGGCTATCTGCACATCTGTTACATTACAATTCACAGAACTCAAATATCAGAATGTAGATCATTCATTTCATTAAGTTTTGACAATTATGTGTAATCTATAAATACCGAATTAGAGAATAATAATTCTGGAAAAGCCTATCCCTAGTGGTTCAAAGTGGTTCAAATTCACATGCAACTAAAAAGCAGAACATCAGCACCATCCAGAAACAGCTCTTTTCTTTCATTTTCCTCTTTAATCCATTTGCTCCAAAATGTAGGTGAATAGACATTTCTCATACTTGAAGCATCCCAGTCAGATAAACAAAGTTTCTGTAACACAACATATTTTATTATCTACCTCAATATAACTTAGTAAAGATTTCTGCTGATTTGTAATCTCTTTCGATAACTGGAATTCTGAGACAAATTACCCCGATATCTGCTAGTCATAACATATTTAATATGAACTTTGATCTAATTACTATCCCTTCTCTCCCCGCCCTGTCCCAATTAACATCCTATAAACTAGCAGGCCATTTATTTCTCTGGAATAGGATAGAAGTATTAAATTAATACGTTTCAGAAGCCTTCTCCAAATAGTCCTCTCCAGATAAGTTACAGCACCCTTGTCTCAAGCCTTGGTGGAGCAGTGGGCTAATGCCTCCTTAAGTAACACCAGCTGCCTGCAATTAGTGCAGGTTCGCATCCCACCAGGCTCAAGGTTGACTCAGCCTTCCATCCTTCCGAGGTAGGTAAAATGAGGACCCAGATTGTTGGGGGCAATTAAGCTGACTTTGTAATAATGCCGCTTGGGGGTGTGTGAAAGCCCTAATAAGCAGGCATATACATAGAATGAAGGCTACTGCTAAGCTTGTAAGCCTCCCTGAGTCTTCGGAGAAGGGCGGGATATAAATGGGATTAAAATAAATAAAAAATAAAAAAGCCGCTATGCTTAAAGTCCAACTTAAATGAAAGTATCATGCTGGAAAAGATGGTTCCATTCCATGCTTGAAATATTAAATGTAACTGTAAAGGTTCAGACTGATTTGCCCAATATGACAATGTCTTAGGTATGCTAGATTACAATTCCCATAATTCCCAGAAAACTAATCCATTGGTTATATTGATTAGAAGTAATGTCACTTGTAGTTTTTGGATGCAATTCAACATGTTGGAGGGTACTTGTTTAGTCAAATAGTCATTTAATGACTTTATCTCCCACTTTTCCATTTAAGTAAGTACTATCACATAATTTTGAGAAGCTAGTGTCCATCTCAACTAAATTTTCATGTCAAAGAAAATGTCAATACACAGTTTCTGTGAACTTTGACAAAATACATTATTAACCCAATATTCAACAATCACAGACAAAACTAAGACTCATATTTTTGGTATATATCAAGGCATATTAATAGATAATTGCTGCCAAACATGCCCAAAGACAAAGTCATCTTCATGAAATAACACTACATCTTAAAGAAATTTAACATTCTAAATTTAATCTGCCCAGAAGAAATTGCATTCAAAATAAATAGTTAATGGAGCTATGCACAAACCATCGCTCTTAATTATATCATATCAGACAGTTCAGGACTGAGTAGAGTCAATGGAAGCTCTTATCTCCAAACTTAAACAAAATTTTATTCTGTCACTTTTTTACCAAGACACATTGCCTTGATTGAGTGAACTGGCTCACCAAATTCCATCTCATCTACAAACAGGCATGATTCCAAAACTTTACTATTTAGTAATGGAGGCTTCTTCATGCCTAAACATTTAGTTTTCTTTCAAATAGAATGAATTATTTCAATTCTACTTTCCAGCTACATTAACCTGTATTAACAAATGACAAGGTGACATATTGGGGAAACACTGCTGTTCAACCTACTAACAGCTTTTAATCTCTTCTGAAAGACTATCCAAACACCATGAAGCAGTTGGGAAGTTACACTGAATACTCTCCCAGCATCGGAAATCCATTGAAGATGAAAAACTAGGCAAAGATATTATTCTTCGTTATTTTAATGAATAAGATTGGATAACTCCAGGAAGAATAGACAAAATACAAACACATCCATTGCCTTCTTATAGCTGCATATGATGCAGTCTCAAGAGAAATAAACTCCAAGTTTTTTCTTTATTATATTTTAACATTTGTCTTAAAAAAAATCAAAATCACACATTCATCCTTGAAGGGTCAAAGCTAGTCAGATAAGCATACAGCACCAACACTGGAAATCCCAGAAGACCAGTGTGTCTTGACAGACTTCCTCTCAGGTCCATATTAAGTGAGCTGCTTAGTCACTGTTTAGTGTTTAAATTTCATTTTTGCAACAGGACACACCAAATCCCTATAAATATTGCTTGACAGGTACCAAGTTACAACTACAAGATAGAGAGTATGCTTCCAGCACTTTAACATCACTGTAGTAGCTCAGTTACAGAAGCAAATAGTAGCAACAGTTATAAACATTTGACAGCAGAACACTAAGAGGCTAAATTTATTTAACATGTGCTACATCAGGGGTGTCAAACTGCCGGCCCGTGGGCCAGATGCGTCATGCTGAAACCATGGCCACCCCATTGCCAGCAATGGAAAAAAAGTTGTGATACATCACAACACATCACATGATGTTGCGAGTTTGACACTCCTGTGCTACATTATTCTTTCATGAACAGAGGCCAATCATATGAAGCATCCAGGAGTGTAAATAATTAACATAAGCAGCCTGCTAATTTGAACAAAATATTTATTCAAACAGATGTATATTCAAATTATAGATTCTTTACATTCTATATAATTAGAATATTAAAAAGCTCTTGCCATTTCAATGAGTTCTACTTTCAGTAGTCACTTTTTAGATTTGTTCTTCCTTCCAAGGAATCCCTAAATAGAAACTAAATACATTGCAAAAGATTTGGCAGTACATTCAACTATGCTGGGGACTAACTAGGCTTTCAGAGTATTAGTACTGCTCCACATGAGTGCAGCCTAAAACACATTGAGTAACTAATGGATAAATGGACAAGCTGTCTTCTAAGGGTTTCTGTGTTCTTTTAAGAGAACTACAGACAAACTTCCACAAAAACCACATGGACTTTCAGAACAGACTGTTTGAAAAACTATTACTCTATTAACCTACAACTGAGTTGTAGGTTCTTGATGCAAAAACAATTACAGTACAAATATCTCTACTATGCTTGGAGGAACACAAATAAATTCCTTTAAGTGTATAACATATTTTTTTTATTTTATTTTTTATTTTATTTTAATTCCATTTATATCCCGCCCTTCTCCGAAGACTCAGGGCGGCTTACAAGCTTAGCAGTAGCCTTCATTCTATGTATATGCCTGCTTATTAGGGCTTTCACACACACCCCCAAGCGGCATTATTACAAAGTCAGCTTAATTGCCCCCAACAATCTGGGTCCTCATTTTACCTACCTGGGAAGGATGGAAGGCTGAGTCAACCTTGAGCCTGGTGGGACTCGACCCTGCACTAATTGCAGGCAGCTGGTGTTACTTAATGAGGCATTAGCCCACTGCTCCACCAAGGCTCTGCTACAGTTAATACAAACTGCCTGAATATTGAAGCAAAGAGGCAAACTGATTAATATTTATAGTATGTATATCTTTTAAAGTTGTACAACACATGTTTACCTCAAAACTCAACTAAATTTAAAGAGGTTTAGTTCCAAGTAGATATATACTACATAATTTTGACTCAATAGATTTTTTTTGTTAATTCCTCTGTTTTTGCCACCACATATGGCTGTTTTGTGAATTTTGAGTTAATAAAATTGAAGACTGATATGTTTTAGAAGAGGAATGGTAGGGAATTTTGGAAGTGAATTCCTAAAACATCTGGAAGGAATCAGATTAGAAAGACAAAGCTCAAAATATCATAGCCACCCATTTTAGAATTTTCATGTAAATTTAATCTTATATTCACATATTAATTCTAAAATCTGATACAATCCAGCTATGTGATACAATTCATAAAGATTCTGCTTATTACTTCACCTCAAGTCCTTGTTTTGTTAATTGTTATGAGAATCTATACTAAGTATTTTAAGAGTTTCCTATATAAATATGAAAGCAAATTACTCAATAAAATAAATAAAATATACAAGCAGAAATATCTCAATAACAGAACATAAAGATTTTGCATGATATTAATAGAGTCCAGATGAGAATCTTGAAAGAAAATTCCATAAATAGTGTAATGGAAAGCAAGAATATTTCCTCCACAATTAATAGTTATCTTAGGTGACAAGGGACATTTTAGGAGGACATCTGAGAACTATTTCAAAACACAGGCAAGACCCTTCATCTCAAGCCATGTAGTGTCAAAAGTACTACACTGAACTGCTCTCAGAAACAGTCCAGGAACCCATAAAGTTCTGTAAACTTCAGTAAACCGAATCAGAGCCAGTCTATAACTAGGAGTTGCATTTTGGATGAACTGAAACTTCAGCAATCTTCTGTGGCAGATCATATAAAACCTACAATATTGCAATATTCTACAACCAGAATGTAGCAAGTGCAATATAAATATTAGAAGACATCTATAAAATCAAAGCACATGAAGGAGCCCCAAATTGTTCTTTAGCTAACTTTCCATAATCTCTTAAGAAACATGTTTCAGTGGCCTTTTAGTAAAACACATGTTTTACAGTACAGTAGTTATTGGGTTCAAACAGTTAGTAAACTGAAAGATTAATATAATAGTCGGTATTCAGAATTTCAATAGGCATGTTTTGGAACTAAAAATATGCAACAAACACTACCTAACAGTATCCCATCTTCCCATTTATTTAAAAAAATAAATAGATGTGTTAAATGTTGCAGACTGGAGCAATTGCTATTATTCAGAACAGAGCAATCACACCTTTCCTTTGGTACTCAAAACCTACACATGGACTTAGCCGGTTTTATTCTACTTTCAGAGTCTGACAGAATTTTGTCCAAACAAAATGTCTTGGCCCTGTATCAATCTTCTGAAGGCCCAAAATTATACACATGGCCCCATTTGATCAGATTACAGGGGTGTCAAACTCAATTTCATTGAGGGCCGCATCAGCATTGCAGTTGCCCTCAGGGGGCCGGGTGGGTATGGCCAGGGTGGGCGTGGCCTACTGGGTGGGCGTGGCTAGAGTGTGTACGGCCTACTGGGTGGGCGTGGCCAGCTCTACATCGTTTGCATCAAGGGTGCCTATGGGGGCCTGGGCAGGAGTGGGACAGATCTGAGGGTCTCTGGCAGAAGGAGGGTCTCTGGGCCAGGGCCAAGGCAGTGGGGGCCGTTCCCTCACTGTTTCCAGGATGGCTTCGCGGGCTGCATGAAACCACTTCACGGGCCGGATCTGGCCCCCGGGCCTTGTGTTTGACATGTCTGGATTACTAAATGTCATTAATCTTCTATTCAAAGTATACCATTAAGACTTGCCTTCCTTTGAACAAAATGGAAGAAAATGAGCTCAAATAAGGAAAAGAGCCATACTGATTATTGTAAACTGCAAAACGTCCCCAAACAGAAAGACAATTATCTCTGAAATCAGTATCAGGCTGTTTGAATATGACTGTACGGGATAGCATAACAGCAATGTTAATTCTGAGTGGCCAGATGTTCTTACATGCTTCAATTGATTTTAAAATTTGTTCTGTAAATGAAGAGGCTATGCTCCCTTTAGTATAACATTATACTCTTAAACATCCCAACAAATGGTCATCTTAAAATTATGTAAAAACAATGGAAAATGGTGAACCTATTACAAGGGTACTTCAAAGAGATGTCTGAGCTAATCTTCTCACTCTGACCATTTGTTTGCAAGTCTGCAAGTCACTCAGACAACCAAATGTGTTAAGCTGGTCAACAAGTATATCAGGTTTTAGCAACTCTACTGTTATGACACATCAAATTAAAAGTCTCAGAGTAAGAGCAGGATTGCCTCTGAAAGTCTTATTTACAAGCCAAACAACCGTTTATGTAGTTTACTTCAATGTAGGTTTCATTAAATATACAAGAACCAAATTAATTTCCTCACTGAAATTACAGAAAGGCTGATATTTATATTCACTGTAGAAATGCCAGTTCCTGCATTTGGGTATTATTTCTATTATAAAATATTTTGCAATAGGAAGTAAGAAAGAAACATTAAGCTCTGAAATTTTTAGAAAATGCCATTGTATAGATGGGAACTCAGGTAAGTTAGCATGCTATTTTAGGAATACAGAACAAAGTATCTCACCATGTAGCATATTTCTAGCTTGAAATACGGCAAATATATAGCATGAAAAGTATGGGGCAAAATATTCTGGATTTGTAAGCAGTTATTTATTAGAATGGCTATAAAGATTACCCATCTGTCAGATAAGCAGGAAGGAAAACTATCTTTTCAAAGTTACAGGAGTAAAATTGAGCCAGAAGGTGTTACTTTTTTGCAGTGATGAAACATTTATTCATTTGAATAAATTTATTATTCAAGATACAAAACTGAATGCTAGACATCACAATAGGCATGTTTGCTTTAATGCTTACAGGTGATCAAATAAACCATTTCTAAACATTCTTCAATAGCAATATACCCAGCTGAACATATCCTAGGGTGAAATTGACAAATAGTAACAAGTTAAATGATGCAGTGTGTAGCCCCAAGTGAACTGACAGCTACAGCTCAGAAATTTAGAATATATTTTTTTCTTTCAAAGCAAGAGCAGGGTTTTTATTATGTGCTCCTACGCACTTCAAATGAGGAATACCTTAAGGGTGGGCATAGATAATATCTGTTACTTTTATGCACAAGAATCAAATGCTGAAAAAGAAACATACGTTGAGATTAATTACAGTTTTTACAATTGTTTTATCTTCAGTTTGATAAATCGGGGCTTTACCATTTTTTCTGAGAATGATACACTATCCAATAGCCTTACATTTGATCTAATTTTAGCCCCGTGATTGCTGATAAATTACAAAATTATACACGTTCTATTTACTAAAATAGTAATATTTTATACAACTCCTTTAATGAATATATTTGTACTTTGTAAACTACCTAAAATTAAAATATGAACTTGGCAATCTGATTTGTATACTTTTATCATGAGCTCACAAATTTACTATTATTTTGAGATAATGCCTCTGCCCAATCACATCCATCTGTCACATTGGTCCAGTAGGAAGAGTATGTTGTGGGTCCTAGTCCATGAAAAAATGTCATCTGACGGGACCCAGGAAGAGAACCTTTTCTGCTCTGGCACCTACTCTTTGGAAGATCATTCCACCTGAGAACAGATTGCCCTTGACCTCGTTGGCCTTCTGGAAGGGCAAAATAAAATAAAATAAAATGCTGCATTGTTATGGAAACTGAGCTCTCCTACAGACCATGGCTTTTTAAAATAGTTGCTATTCTTTTTATGTATTTAAATTATTTTTAATATTATGGTGTGGGTGATTTTCTTGCATTTTCTTTTTAGCTTTGTACATGGCTCAATCATATATGTGAGATGGGCACCTGTATAAACTATAAAATAAAGTGGCTTTGTGCAAACTTTCATCCTTGCTTCTCTACAAGCATTCGTTTAAAAACTGTACAACAATCACTTTTAATATTCAAGCATACATTATGCTATGTCTATTATTGCAAGGTAACAAAACATATTTTACAATATATGATTTGAGGATGGTATCAACAGAATACCTTCTAATGATGTCAATATGTCTATTTCAGCTGAAGAATTATAGATAACAGTAAGGAAATGGAACAAATATATAAAAAGTGACATGATTTTCACATGATGCAACCATTGGCATAAAGCTTGTTTCTATTCATAATATACAATTAACCCTGAACTGACCAAACAAAGCAGTTGTGTTCTTAAACATTAATACCTTGATTCCCAGATGTCGTAAGTATCATAAGGGGATTAATAATACATGTAATTCTTGAAAGATGGGAGCATGGAAAACAAATTATCATTATCAGTTGGCTGTAATGTTCTACTCACAAATATCAATTTAGTAGAAATAAAATTGGTTAAATACATAAAAAAGCAAGAAAACCTGATTGCAAAAATCCAACTATTGTTTCCAAGTTGCTTATTAAAAAATCAAGTACAATGATAATCCAATATTTCCAAACAGGAATAGCAGGGAAAATTCAGTATCACCTCAATATTGTAAATATTGAAATGAGAGATACAGAATTTGAACCTCAAATACAACACTAATTTTCTAATGGTATTTATTAGTCAAGATAGCCAAGAAAGAAATGAAGAGCTTTATATACTAGCCAGTTTCCTATAGAATTTAAAAATATAAAAATTGATACATGATAGCCTCAATTATTATGTATTAACTGCCCAACTCTACTGGACTCTGGATGGCATACAAACCTAGTAAAAACATAAAAGCAGTTAAAGACATTGAATCAACTAGACTATAATCCAAAGCAAAGGCCATTGAACAAATGAACTTCAACAGCAAGCCTGGGACCAAAGCTAGATTTTCAAAGATTTCCAGAATACCAGGAGAGAGAAAGAGCACCATTCTTATCTCTAGAAAGATGCTGTTACAAAGGGTGGGAACCATAACAGAGAAGGCACACTTCCTAGGTCCCACAAGATGACAATGCTTAATGGAGAGCTGGAATGCACCCATTCTGCTGGAATTTACCGGGCAGGCAGAAACAATTGGAGACAAATAGTTTCCCAGATATCCAGGTTCTACGCTGTACAGGGCTTGCTGATGTAGCAAAAAAAAAATCATTTACAGCAGATAGTCTTAGCACTTCAGATGCTAAGACTACCCTAATGGTCAGGAATATTATGAAAATTGCCCATCTGTTACATACACATCCCCCAATACACACAAGAAATAAACAGTAACAAATGTATACAAACAGGTAAGGGTCAAAAACACTTAAGCAAGTCATTGCCTGAAAATCAATAACTTTGAGATATTTCATGGAGTCACTGTTTTGAAGGAAAACAAGCATTGCCCAATAGAAACTTCTGTACTAACCTGGAATCACAGCCAATCCATACTTGGCCTGGTCTGATATTCAAGTCACTTTTCTGCCACCTTTGCCTTACCGTAGCCAGACCAAGGTAATACTTCCTGGTTTCTCAGTCAGTCTAATCCACTTATGTCAGATTATTCAAGACCTGCAATAGATACAAATTCCAGCTTCATGCATATCATGTTAAAAGAACAGATATTTTCTAAAAAGGTTTTCATTCTAGCTACTATATTCCAAATGATTTGTCTTCCTTAACCTATCTTCTTAGCTATTAATTTTTTTAGATGACTAAAGTTAGATGCTTAATATTTCTGATATAATCAAAATATTTAATAGACTTATATCATACAGAAGTTAAAATCCTTCTTATTATTTTCCCCCACAACAATCCTATGAGGTAGACTGAATGGAGACTGAACCTTCATGGCTGAGTGCCCTAGAACCTGGCTCTCTCCACTTCTTCTCCAGGACCTTAACCACTACATAATATTGGCTCTCAAGTCCTGTTGAGTTCACAAAGTAGCCCATAAATCATGCCAATCATCTCATGTGTAATTATTTTGTTTACCATCAAATACAGAATAAGCATCCTACATTCTTCTAGCCAACACAAACAGGGCAGACTAAGAGATGCTACAGACTCAGCACATTGCATCATTTAGATTTTATGCAATGGAGACCTAACAAAAATGACAAAACAAGCTTTCGGAATTAATATTTACTTCTACAATACTAAGATATAGCATTTTTTTAAAAAAATATTATTACCAACTCTAGTCCATTCTTGAAGTTAATCTAAAAAGCCAGACTTTGGAGAAATAAATTTCATCTTAAATATCTCAGCAAAAATGAGTAATTAAACAGCCATGTACACAAAAATATCCAGCTAAGAAATCTGCCAGTAAATCAATTGTGCATTTTCCCACCCTGCTTTTCATTTTAATATGCTACAACCATAGCATAAAAGTTGTTCAGGTTTGGTTTTCTCCAACTGAAGAGTTAGAAAAGCATACATATGAAACCTCTTTGGGACACAATTCTTTATCTAACATAGCTTACAAAAAGACACTCAAGAGAAATTTAAAATGATGAGTTACATAAGAAATGTTTGAGCTTGCTATTTAGAATAAACTAAGTATACCACCATCTATTATGAAGGAAAGACCAGATTCCAAGCACCACTCTGGAATCATTTTGGAGAGATATTTACAACAAATATAAGCAGGCTTACAAAAGTAGACCTATAGACAAAGGCATCCTTTCATTACATACACAACCCCAAAACCAAGAAAACGTAATTCTGCACACTTCTGAGGGAAAGCTAATACGGGGGGGGGGGAGGCGGGGAGAATCAAGGAAGACATCTAAGGACTATGAAACCAGGCTCTAAGAAAACGATAAAGATTAACTATAGAGATTTAAAAAATATATATCCATACCAATGTAAGAATGGCTCCCAATAGTCTCCTCCAACCAAAGAGAAGCAGCAACTTTCACGAGGCCACTGCAATATCCTGACGTGAAATAGCGCAACTGTTTCAATCCGTAATTTTCACCTACGGTTATTACCTCAACTGTATTCTTTTTTTTTTAATACGATTGCCTGGGTTTGAGGTGGGACCCTGAACGAAGTACGCGGGCTCACAAGCCTGACGCGTCGACCGACCGCCTTAGCTTCTAGCGGAGTACGTCGCGTTTTACCCAAAAGGTGAGGAAAAAGCCCGAGGGGGACGGGCTAGCGTGACTCTCCGGGACTCACGTGCCTCCTTTTGCGGGTGATGCGCGAGCGAGATATAGGGGAAGTACTATCTCCAAGGAACAGAGACGAAGTACTTCGTAAATTGCTAGCGCCCATTCCCACCCGAAGGATGACCTGAGGCAAAACCACCACTTCCCGACTTCAATCACCACCACCACCCCTTCATCTCCAGGGGAAAGCCAGGGCCCATTGTCCCGCCTCAGCAAACATCCCATTTCTCCCCCCATCTTCCCTCTTTCCCTTCGGCTACAGCCTCCGCTCTTGCCCACCTTCGCGGATCCCATGCGCCCCTCCACCCCCGCTGCACGGATACCTGCTCCGGGGAAGAAATGGAGGGGGTGTCAATGCCGTACCCCCTTGCCTCCCGCCGCCGCCATCTTAACAGCAGTCCCTGAGCCTCAGCCCCGGTTAAATCACGCGAGAACTCACCACCTGGTAGAGAGCGAAGAAGAGACGCGAGAATTGAGGGAAGATGAGACGAGAACTGGAGGAGCGGGGAGGCAGGCAAGTCATGAGGAAACGAAAATCTCGCGAGTTGTCGTCTCAGGCAACCAACTTCCCGCGAGAAGAACAAACCAGAAGGAGAACTGCGCGAGCGCCTGCAAATGGCATTCAGCTCCGCGGAGCTCTTTTCCTCAGGCAGAGTATTGGAAGGGCCATGGTAATCGTGCGCCGAAGTTCCACGCTCTGAATCAACAAGCCAGCTAGTATTTCTTCCTCCTGATGAATATCCCGAGAACCAAGGCGGGTCGTTTCTCGCGAGAATCAACGGAACAATGCGAGAGTTTCAGTCACGGTGTTTTCAGGCTTTTTATCTCTGCTGGTTGCAAATGAGGTTTTGAAAATTACGTCATGTGAGAAACCGCCCGCGGCTCAACCGGCCTAAATCCTGAAAGTTTCATCAGCCTTCCACTGAAAGGGCAGAAACAAAGGAAACTTAGCAGCTAGAGAAAACTCCCGCGAGACTTCGTAGAACACCCACGAAATACCTGAGTCAATCGTTGCGAGGGGGGAGGCGGTGCGTTGAGACTAAATCTCGCGAGAGCTAATGACGGCTTGCGGAAGCGTGTAGCGTTTGTTTAACTTGGAGCGAGATTTCGTAGGCACTGAGCTTTGGGAGGTTCGAGGAAAGCGACGAGGGCTAGGCCGGGATAGAGGCGTCTCGGGCACCGCCTCGAAAATTAGGAATTTTCCCTCTTTTGGCATAAATTCGCGGGCGCTAGCCGGAATTCTCGCGAAAGGTTGAGAAAGAAACAAGGAAGACTTGTTTCCAAACAGACGAAACACTGGGGTGCCGCTGACGCCCTCTAGCTGTGGAGGGTTGTCTTCCCGCCCTCGCGCCCTCCTTTGCACTGCGCAGGCGTGCTACGGAACGCGTGGGGAAGCGCTTTCCTGCGCCGCGTGAGCGCGCGAAGCTGTCTGGAAAGTTCGTTCTACTTGGGAGATCACCGAGAAATCCCGAGGCTGTGATAGGCTAAGACAGGGCTCTTCAAACTTGGCCCTTTTATGACTTGTGGACTTCAACTCCCAGAATTCCTCAGCCAGCAAAGCTGGCTGAGGAATTCTGGGAGTTGAAGTCCACAAGTCATAAAAGGGCCAAGTTTGAAGACCCCTGGGCTAAGAGCTGAAAATCTGCCACCAAAAAATAAATAAATAAATAAATCTTGGAAGAACGCAGAGTCAAGCCACTCGGCTATTGGTGCTAAAACAAAATTGCAGGAATTAAATTTCATTTAAAAGAAGAACTTAAACCTTTATGAAGTTATTTCTTAAGATTAAACGGTAGCTTTGGAAGTACCAGGCACGGATTGCAAGTTTTTAGAATGGCAGTTTTAAAGTAGCATTCAAATCTGTGAGGATTTTTTTTAAAAAAAAATAGTCCAACTCGGTTGCTGATAAATATTTCCGCTGTAATCTAGGTTTATAATTCTGAGCACGTTGTAATTTCATTAGTCACAATATAAGGCCTATTGAAGTAACAGATGGGAGGAAACTTTGCCCTTTGTTTAATTAACGGAAGTTGTAGGCACTTGGAAGCTATTATTTCTGGTAGTACAAACACACCCCTAACCCATTGGTAACCAATCTAGTTTTGTAACTTTTTGAAATGGAACAAAAGCTTGCTTAACCGGATTCATCAAGTGCCATACAGTAATTTTAGCCTTTTTGTAATATCTTTCATCAGCTTCAATAAATATTACTTGCAGTTTGCAGATGCTTTCCCTCTAAACAGATTTTTCTGTTTAATGAGACAGAGTGTTTAACACAACTGATGTTAAATACTTAAAACATGCAACATTCTAACAATAGTATACTAACCTGATGTAAATTAATTCAAATTAGCTTTGTATGTAAAAATGCTTATATTAATTCTGGTTCACATATCTGAACCATAATAGATTTTGAGTTATTAAACTCTTGTGGTTTGTAAACCATAGCCTGTGACAGAGATATGAATGTAACCAATTATACTCAGCAAACTGACATATTTTAATTGTATAAGTCACATTTAGTAAATACAAACCTGATCTAGGGTCTAGTTCAGGGGTAGGCAACCTTGGCTCTTTTATGACTCGTGGACTTCAACTCCCAGAATTCCTGAGCCAGCCATGCTGAGGGGAAAGGGAGAGGTATCCAAGCTGAGCCATGCTGGCTCAGGAATTCTGGGAGTTGAAGTCCACAAGTCATAAAAGCCAAGGTTGCCTACCAGTGGTCTAGTTACATAATACAATAATCTGTAATACTAGTTATGTGTTCAATCTCACTTGGGTATATAAATAATATTTTGCTTACCTTGGTTAGTGTTTTACCCTATTGAAGAAGTTTAGTAACAGCACTAACTGTTCAATGTATGAATTACATAAACCAGTCAATTGCATTATTACATTTACATTTTACAAGAAAGTTTATTATGTACTGCATAAACATTTTAGAAAAAGAAGCTGCATACTGCACCATTCATAGCACATTATTGTAATGAGATTACCAAAAATATTGTTAAGTTTTGTGTAAGGACCATGCTATATGATTCAATTATTCAACCAGCCTTGAGTGTAACAATACATCTTGTGTTAATCCATTGATTTGTAGATCATGTTTCAAGATCTTTATTATCTCAGATTGTGACAGACAGTTATTTGGCTTAGCATATATTGTGTAAACGCAGCAAATCATTAGTTAGCATTTTAGATGAATCTAGCCAAATTGTGGTTTATAAAATAAATGATTGTTAAATATACTTCAATGTTCTTTGAATCAGACCTAACCCTTATAATATTTAGAAGCTGCAAATAAAATATAGCCACTTTCCCTGATTTCTTGATGTGTGGGCTAAAATTCACATCCAATATATAATTATGACCACAGTGGCTGAGATGAGGGTTGGAAGACAAATAGCTAGAGGATATGATTTCAGGGAAAGAAAGCTGAAATAAAAATGCTGCAAACATAAGCAAAGCATACAGACATGTTAAAAACATATTCTATGTGCTTTGATAGGCCTGCCTCATACAAATTCATGAATAACTGGATCTTTCAAAACTGGATCTTGTGTATAGATTCTTGAAAGAAAATCTGGCTGACAAGCTTATACTTTTAAAATGAATGTTCACAGAGGCTGCTTCCTTATTTATAATATGTGGAATCAGTGGCTCTATACATTGGATCATCTGTATGCAGACATACCCTTTTTCAGCAGTACAGTACTTGCATGTTTCCTAGTGTTACAAGAGCAAATAAAAAACCTTACATCTTAATATCCACGAATTTGAATTCCAGTTTTAAGGTGTTTATGGCTATCCCTTTTTCTCGTTTTAAGAACAAGGGGATTTTTTTGAAAATGTATATCCACTAGAGGGCAGCAAATATCACTTGAATTAGGGAACCACTAGACTAGAAAAACTAGACTAGGGATTTTCCCTGCACTTCTGAGCAATCTATATTCTAAATATTTTATACTACTGTAGTTAAATAAGTTACACTATATTGTAAAAAGTACAGTGTAACATAATCCAGACCACACACATTTTACTGTAATGGCTTGCACAGCAGCTGTTGATTAAATCACTACTGAATATCCCACATAAGCTATTAACTGTAATTTACAAATTAGAATGGTAAAAAACAAGAGACAGGTGAGAAAAACACCCTTGCCTACATTATGGCTGTTCTGTTGTATAGTAGAACCAAATACTAAAATCAAAAACAAGTCCTATGGTGTGATGAGGAGTAAAGCCAAACGCTCGTCGTTTAGCCAAGTTCCTACCATCATTTGAAGGCCTTCATTTCCCTATCTCTCAGGTGCTCCACCCTGGGAGGATACCCACCCAAACTTCCATCAGCAGCTTCAACTAATTTTGGCTAGTTTACCTCACTGATTGCTTTGCGGCAGTGGTTACTACCATGTGGTACCATCCAGGCAGAATGTTGCTGTTTTCTTTCTGTTTCATTGCTTGTGATTCATATTCACCAGATCCTGGCCTTCTGTCCCAAGGCAGGAGCCAGCTGCAATGGGTTCAGGAGCTAGCTCGACACCCACGATATGGACCTTGTTGGATGGAGGCCTTGAGACAATTGGATGGTGGGTGCAAGGAGATGGATGAAGAGCAGCAAAGCCGTATTGCGCTGGCATTTGCTCATTGCCACCTACAACGGTGAGTCAAGTTTCTAAGCTGAAGGGAGTCTAGAATCTGGGTTTAATCACAGGGTGGAGGAGGAAGCAAAGTTAAAATTCTAGCCACTTCTCAGTATTCCTATCCTTTTAGTTGCAAAGTGATGGGCAGGTATGCTTTCACCTATTGTAGGTGCTCCCCCTTACTAAGCACCGCTGACCTTAGAGTTGGGTACAGCTCTGGGTGTATGCTGTAGAGCAGTGATAGACAAGAAGTTTTACTGAGGTAATTTTTTTTATCTGCTCAGAGAATGTAGAATCGGAAGGGGTGAAGAACAAGAGTCAAAGCATAGGGCCTCTCTCTATCCTCAATTTGAAGCGCTTCTTGCCAGTTCTTGGGCCAACAGAAAACTATACTGGTGTGAAATTTGCTCTCCTTATTTCTGGTCTCTATCCTGCCACTGTTCCTAATCACTGCAGTCATCTGACTTCCTTCAGTGATAATGGTGACAGTGCCTAACAAGTTATGCAAACTTTATGGTTGTCTAATGTTCTAAGTCAGGAGTCTTCAAACTTGGCCCTTTTATGACTTGTGGACTTCAACTCCTAGAATTCCTCCTGGCTGAAGAATTCTGGGAGTTGAAGTCCACAAGTCATAAAAGGGCCAAGTTTGAAGACCCCCTGTTTTAAGGCCAATACATTCTATCTTACTCTTGAGCCAGGGATAAAATGCAAATAACTTCTGAGGTCGTTTAACTATCGTTGTATTGATACAACAGCAGTGAGAGCAAGCTTCGGAACAATTCAGCTGTGGCTGGATGAAGCTAATGGAGTTCATTTAGGTTCAGTAAGCTGATGCTAAATCAGGAATCTCAAAAGATTTCAGCTAAAAGTGATGTTTAATTAAGCTTTACACAGATCTATTAATAAGTGTTTTGTTTTATGGAATGCCACAAGCTGTCACTGCTATGCTACTTCCCTTGAGGACTTAGGAAGAGAGTAGGGGGCTTCTGTAGTATAGCCAGGGAAGCCACCTTTTCATAGAAGAGGATTTCCCCCCCCCTTTCCCCCTCCCCCTTTGGCTGTATAGTTTCTCCTCAACAACTAAGGTTTTGTCTTTTCCTTGACAGGTCTGGGAGGAAGTTCCCACCCTGTGAAATTGGTAGCTCCATCCGTGACTGCACACAGCACATGGATCCAGTGGCTTTTGGCGTGTACACTGAGTTTTTCACTCATGCGCACGCCATCTGTTATTTTCTTCACAATGAGGCTTGGCAGCAGCAGGCCCAAGATACTGTGCACAGGTGAGGAAAAATGGGGTTCCTTTTTGTTGTTGGTTGTTTTATATTGAAGGCTAAATTCCCTTGGGCATAAACCGCTGGGGAGGGAAGAGGAGGTTGCATGGGACAAAGCTAGTAGGTGGGTTAGGTACGGAACTAAAAGTGGGCAGGCTGCATCCTTCTTTTTCTTTCCCTTGAGCTTCTTGCCCTACAGGCTGCTGGAGAGGAAGGAATCCCTTTGTTTATACTCACTGAAACTTTTGAAGTTAGGCCTATAGCATAAACAGTTGCAAGGCTGCAGGTTACCAATCCCAAGGGTAAGAGTGCTTTATCTAGATAGAAACAGGCTAAGGAGGTAAAGAAGAAGCTTTGTCAGGGATCCTATCACCAATCTCCTAGGTGTTACTCTTGAATCCAGAAATAATCCACCAACCTTGGTGGAGCAGTGGGCTAATGCCTCCTTAAGTAACACCAGCTGCCTGCAATTAGTGCAGGTTCGCATCCCACCAGGCTCAAGGTTGACTCAGCCTTCCATCCTTCCGAGGTAGGTAAAATGAGGACCCAGATTGTTGGGGGCAATTAAGCTGACTTTGTAATAATGCCGCTTGGGGTGTGT